>NC_134702.1:135383781-135983781 GCF_043290135.1 Rhipicephalus microplus | reverse complement strand
CTCAAAACGTGCTTGAGGCGAAGGAGGTGCGTGGGAAAGTCATGGGAGAAAACCACGACATCGTCGAGGTAACAGAGGCACATATTCCATTTGAGGCCACGTAGCGTATTATTCATAAGACGTTCAAACGTGGCAGGCGCGTTACAAAGCCCAAAGGGCATGACGTTAAATTCATATAGTCCGTCTGGTGTAATAAATGCCGTTTTTTGGCGATCGGCTTCTGCCATTGGGACCTGCCAGTAGCCAGACCGCAAATCTAGCGACGAGAAAAATTCCGCTCCGTGAAGGGTGTCAATGGCGTCATCAATGCGCGGCAAAGGATAGATGTCCTTGCGGGTTATCTTATTCAAACGACGATAGTCCACGCAAAATCGAATAGATCCGTTTTTCTTACGCACCAGGACGACGGGAGACACCCAGGGACTGTGAGATGGTCGAATGACGTCTCTACGAAGCATATCTTCAACTTGATCATTGATGACGCGGTGCTCTTCAGCGGAGACACAGTATGGTCTTTGACGCAGTGGCTGGTGTAGTCCGGTGTCAACATGATGTTTGACTTGTGATGTGCGGCCCAGTTGAGGTTGCGACACATCGAACGAACTCCTGAACTCATGCAGAAGATCCAGCAGGTCGGCATGTTCGGTGGGAGTGAGAGTGTCGGCGATGGCGCTGGAAAACGTATCATTGGACGACTCCCCGAGTGCCGACAGTGCTTTTGGGTGGTCGCAGTAGTCGTCCAGAACATCAAACAAAAACGAAGGGTCGAGATCCTGCACGCGGCCGAGACATTCCCCCGCAAGCAATGTGACAGGTGTGGAAAGCGGATTGCTTACGAACATGTTGCTTCTTCCAGCGGCAAGGTCAATTGTTGCGAAAAGCAGCGGCAAAGCTCGACGACATTTGAAGATATTGGAAGGCATAAAAAGAACTGTAGCGTCAGTGTAGGCGTTGCATGAAACGGGAACAAGGGCGCAATTTCCAGGCGGAATATCGGTATCTTCATGAACGAGCAACTTCGGCGGCTGATGAGGAACGTCCAGTAATGGGACATCACACAAGGGTGAAAACTCAACTTCGGCGCGTGCGCAGTCTATGACGGCATTATGGCGGGATAGGAAGTCCCACCCGAGGATGACGTCATGCGAACAGACAGGAAGAACAATAAACTCCACGATGTAGAGAATGCCTTCGATGGAGACTCGTGCAGTGCAGGCTGCGAGAGGCGTTACCTGCTGTGCGCTTGCAGCGTGAAGCGACAGTCCCGAAAGCGGCGTCGTTACTTTACGTAATAAACGGCAGAGATTAGCGGCAATAACAGAAACAGCGGCGCCAGTGTCCACAAGGGCGAAAGTACAATAACCTTCAACAGTTACTGCGACCACGTTAGCAGGAGAGGAGCGAGGGCTTAGACAGTTCGAAAACGGCGCCGTTCTTGCCTCTTGAACTGCGTTGCTTAGGTTTCCTGGTCGGAGGGTCCGGGCCGGCGAAGCATGGGGGAGGGTGATCGCCGACGAGGAGAGGGTGCGCGTTGCGGCTGGAAGTCAAGGTGGTCAGTAGGCGCATAGCGAGGTGGCGAGACCGGCCCGTATTGGACGAAGGGTTGGCTGCCGGGATGCGACGACCGGGCATAGTTGCCGAACGTCTGAGGTCGACGGCGGCAGTAGCGAGCAACGTGTCCGGGAGTGAAGCAAGCGTAGCAAATCGGTCGGTTATCGGGCGTCCTCCAGGGATTGGCTACTGGTGCTGCCGCCCAAGGGGCAGTATAAGCAGCCGGGTGTGCGGGCTGTGAGCGCGTGGTGTAGGGTGCTTGCGGGAGTTTACGTACAGCGTCTGCATATGTGAGCGGTGCGGCTACGGGCTGCATCTCTTGCGAAAAGGCGACAGGAGGAGCCACAGGCTGCGTTGCATAGGTTAGGGGCGTGGCCACAGGCTGAACAGCTGGCGGATAGGTGACAGGAGCGCGTACCGGCTGTGCGACAACCGGGCAGTGACCATGGCTAGATAGAGGTGGCTCGTAGTGCGCAAGAGGAACAGCTTGTGCAACCTCTTCTGATATAGCAGTGCGAAGCGGGGCAGGTAGACGGGTGGTGGTCTCGTGAGTAAAGGGCACTAGGGAAAGTTGGCGGGCGACTTCCTCACGGACGAATGCTCGGACTTGCTGAAGCAATGGTGAATTGTCGGGCATGGAGTCGAAACTGGACAGCGACTCAACACCAGGCTGAGGCTGCCTGGTCAGAGTGCGTTGCTTTTTCAGCTCGTCGTAGCTCTGACACAAGCTGACGACTTCAGAAACTGTGCTTGGATTCCTTGCCAAGAGCATTTGAAATGCGCCGTCGTCGATGCCCTTCAGGATGTTTTTGACCTTGTCAGATTCGGGCATGGTGTCAGTCATTCACACGTCGACAAAGGTCGACGACGTCCTCAATATAGCTGGTAAAGGTCTCGCCAGTCTGCTGAGAGCGGACGTGCAAGCGCTGTTCTGCCCTCTGCTTGCGGACAGCCGGCCGACCGAACACTTCAGCACACGACGTCTTGAAGACGCTCCATGTGGGGATGTTGTGTTTGTGGTTATTAAACCACAATTCTGCGACGCCAGTGAGATAAAATATCACGTGGCCCAGCTTGTCGGCTTCATCCCACTTATTGTTGGCGCTCACCAGTTCGTAGTGCTCAAGCCAGTCATCGACGTCGGTCCCATCCGCACCGCTGAAGACCTTCGGCTCCCGTAGCGTAGGATGGCCAGGGCAGTTGAACTGGAGCGAAGGCGTCGATGTAGTGGCGTTGGCAGTCATGACAGGTGGTAGCGTGCGGCTTCGCAGCTCCAGGGTGTAGCAACGGGGATTAACAGCACCTTCCACCAAATGTGAGGAGGTTTATTAGCCGTTAAAGACAGCGACGAGACAGCGTGAAGAAGCGTCCAGCGATCGGCACAGCAACGGACCGAAGCACGAGCCG
This sequence comes from Rhipicephalus microplus, assembly GCF_043290135.1. NCBI lineage: Eukaryota > Metazoa > Arthropoda > Arachnida > Ixodida > Ixodidae > Rhipicephalus > Rhipicephalus microplus. The sequence continues at coordinate 135,980,823 of NC_134702.1, read as the reverse complement.
AGAGAGCCGGGCGTTGGCGATGCTGCTCGCTGCAGGCACATCTTCTTCTTCACAATATATATAAAACCTGTCACACGATCTGGTGACTCTCGCAAGGGCGGAAAATGAAAACAGAAAATTTCTGAAGGTAAACAAGGGGCTTGAGTCACACCTTAAGAGTGCTGATGGGATCAAAATAATGCTGCTTCTGGTAACGTCATGAAGGGGGCACTCACGCATTTTCCCTCACATTTCCTATTATAAAAGGCCTTTATCAGTTCTCTGGTGGTTTATCTGAGTGTTTTGATAAATTAGAAGCACCAATCAATATGGCATTGCAGTTACACGTGTTACAATGATGCGACAATTGTCAACAATCTTTTCAATCTTACGATTTTCAGCTCTTTTACAACCAACGAATGCCAACGAGGCCATTATCTTGTCCTACTGTTTAGCTCACTGCATTGTACTCCCGAATGAAATTTGCTGCACAGAGCTTACTTTTGCACTTTCTCTCCATAATATTACCTTGAACTTGAAGTAACAACGCTAACTGATGATTTCATGAGTCGCGTCTTGTAATGACGTTTTAATAACGTCAGAGAATAACCTCACAGCATAACGCCGTGATAACAGTGCATGGCGACATCATCCTATGACGTTAGTTCCTTAGGTTACCCGGGACTTTGTACAGTTTCATTGGCCCGTCGTGTTTAGCTGGAAGGGCGGTAACACCTAGGGGCAAATGTTTGCGGAAATAAGGCATGTCACCAGCTGCAAAGGGACTAAGGTACTCGGCTGCTGACCCGCAGGTCGCGGGATCGAATCTCGGCTGCGGTGGCTGCATTTCCGATGGAGGCGGAAAAGTCCCGTGTGGTCAGAGTTGGGTGCACGTTAAAGAACCCCAAGTGGTTGAAATTTCCGGAGCCCTCCACTATTCCGTTTCGCATAATCACATGGTGGTTTTGGGAAGTTAAACCCTACATATCAATCAATCAATCAAGCTGCGAAGGGACACATGACTTATTGTCATGTGAATTTTTCTACGTTGATTATCAGGAGTTATGTGACGTGACTAGCTGTGATGGGATATCACTACTCTTACTAATTTACGAGATATTAGTTGCATCTCTAGTTCTTGCCTTGTCATGACTAATCAGTGATGCCAGTTAGCCATGTGGTGAGCTGTGGTGGGGTTCGGTGAAAGCATGGCACGCGGCCAGTTTTTACATGATTTTAGAAAGCCCGAGTAAATTTTTGTCCGAACTCGGTATATGGTTCGGACCAGGTTCTTGGGGAAGCAAAGCCGGGTTCGTTGCTTCGCGAGGATGATCGCCGCCGTATTTCTGACTTTTCCCCAGAGAAAGGTGCTTTTATATCTGGACGTTTCACTAACACAACTTTATGAACAGAACTGACTACAATTCAAAAGGCTGCAAAAATATGACCCGCAGTGGGACCTAAAGCGTCGCGCTTGTGTCCAGTCGGCAAACTATCTACTTAGCTAAAGATTCTCGCTTTTTCCCGAGCGCTCCCTTTAACCCCCCGTCGTTGTTCTCCGTGGTCCCCGTCGACACCAGACAGGCAGTTTCCTGGAAAGAGTACGGGAGGCAGAGGAAGCTGAGGGACCATTTCACAGAAATGCGTCAGGCAAGCGTGGAAAGGGGTTTCACGCTGAGCCGGCCCCGTTTCTTGGGAAGGCGTGTTACTAAGAAGGAAGGGGGCGGGGGATGTCACGCTGGGCGCGACCTTACACCCGGGTAGTTCTTACGTGCTGCACCACTGGAAGATTTCCAGTCATAAGGTGTCCCATCATATTACCGTTAGTCACGTCACAAGATGTTACGCGATGTTGAGTGATTTTTTTGATGTCAGTAGTTGCGTGATATTTCTACGCCAATGCCTAAACTTTTACGAAAACAACTTGCGAAAACAAATTTGCGAAATTTTGCGAAAACAGCAAGTATATTGGGAATGAAATGCCCAAAATTGATTTCAACACAGAATCTTGGCGTGAAAGACGATTATTCCACCAGAAGGCAAGCTGGTTCTTGAAAATCATTTACAGAAGGATCCTATGAAGGTGATATGTCAGGCATGGAATCATAGGAACCCATGTGACGTAGCGTGGCAGAAGAGTAACCAACCAGTGACCAAGCAAGGCGAATGAAACCACAATTGCGTAGTTAAATTGTTGCTACGCAGTGAAAAGCGCTCATCCATAATTCCACATCGTTATTAGCTCTTCGTGCCATCAACAAAGCGCACATATCTTACATCTAGACGAGTAGCGGAACGTCGCTTATCCACAGAAAGCCGAATAAATGAGTAGTAAGTGCTGTCCAACTTCACAAAATTACGATTTAAGTAATAGTCGTTACCTTGCGGAAAGCCAAGGTACAAAGCACTATTGACCTTGCGTCAACACGTATCTGCGCTCTTATTTCGCATTGGGCAGTATCGTAATCATCGATGAATTTTTTCATTTCTAGGACATACGTTTCAAAACATATAGACTCATGTGGTATTTCACAAAATATCAGTCACATCTGCGGATCTGCTAAAGTTACTTAATCATCTTTCTTTTGAATATGGGACGAAGACAGCCATCCGATGGCCGGGTCACAAAATAAATCTCTGTGGACCACTTCTTTATAGGCCTCTTGTAGTGAATGCCATTTGAATGTGCTTGCATGGGATAATCTTGCTTGTTGGTTTCTCTTGATTATTTCAATAAGTACCATACTTCAGATACGAATGCACATAATGCATGCATATCCGCACACGAATGCAAACTCTCAGCACAACACGCATTCACGCAAAAACTCAGAAGGACATATAGTGTTGTCTTCGTTTGTAACCATGTGCACTGGCGCGTGACGCTATTATACTTCAGGTGCCAATGATTGGAATTTGTGGAAGACGTGTTAGGGCACTCAAATAATATGGCAGTGATTTTTTCGCAGGAAACAAGGCTCTACATGCACTCACGTCAGATGATGCTGAGATGTCTCTTCGAATACTGCTGAAGAATAACACCGCAGACAGTGCTTCCGTAGAATACGAGAGTGTAAGTGTTGCGAACGAAGACAATCTTTACAAGCTGCAAGTAGGAAAGTTCCTTGGTCCTGAAGGTAAGATAGTTTCTTTCATGTTCCCCTGGAGTACTCGTTCAACCACGATAATCTTAGCGTGTAGCGATAGAAGAACATTTCTATTGTTTTTAGTCATATCACCCGCAACAGCATCCAGCTCTTGATATCAACAAAGTTCCACCGAGGAGGCCTCATTCGCATTTACGGCTTGCATCAAGCTTGGTTTTTGGCATTCTGTTACCGAAATGGAAACCTGACAATATACATTATCTTCAGCACTGCTTTCATAGAACCAAAACTGAAATAAACTCTTTCCTTTTGAATAAGAGTAACACTGTAGTTTCCAACTTAAAAGCATTTCTGCTGCTCTATAAGAAGACTGTAGTGTAGAAGGGACGTATTGTTAATAAAACTGCATCTCATGGCAACATTAGTACTGATTTTTTGGTTCCACGCAGCAGCATACTTCTTTAGAATTGCGTGTTCTACCTAGGAAGTTGATTTCTATCCCATCTTTACGTAACCCCTTGTCTGTGTGATAAAAATAACAAGGTCCTGAAATATGTGCTCTTACGCCATATTATTTCTTTTTGCTTGCTGCACCAGTGTATATTTAAAAACCTCACTATATCCTCAATATACAATGCTACCTACCATAATCAGTGTGAGTAAAAAAAACTACATACCATCTTCACCTCATTCCTGCTTGGTTACAAAAATGAAGTTACGTCAGTTGAAACAAGTATCAAAGTGTTAAATATTTTGTTGTGTAGTCTAAACGTTGCAGAATACCACGACACTATGAAACATGTAACAGGAAGGAGTTGAGTTTTAGATTATCAGGGCAACTTTCTTTATTTCGCCATCGGCGTTAGAATGATACCTACAAGTTTTGTCCGTAATTCACATTGCCACCATCTCTCATTCACTGAACACCTACTAATTAACAGAGTATTCCGCACACTTCTAGCCTATTCTGAAACATGATAATATATGCTCTGTACAGTATTAAAGCCTGAGTAGTTTGAAGATAATACTTTTAAAAGAAAGCTAGTGACGAAGTTACATTCTAATTTTTGTCATTTAGATAAAAACCAAGAGGAAGCCCATGCATGGCTCGCTAATGCGATTTGGAAAGACTTTTTACTTAAAATTAGTTCTTCAATGCTCCGGTAACATTTTCCTCTCATTGTGCTGGAAAGTTTTCAACGTCAAACAATTTAGCATGGTTACGCAAATACTTTTGTACAATATTGGTTCATGAACTGCGTTTTAAAATACCGTTGAGTTGATATGAATGCCAAAGAGTGTGGTTGAACCTATTGCCTAATATAACATAGATATATATAGTAAGTAATTACAGTAATTTACTACACCAGCCGATTCTTGCCTTTTATCACAGGTTGGGATGCAATGGTTCATGCCAATGGCCAAAGCTTCTCCACGTATGACCGTGACAATGATTCCGGAGCTGCAAACTGCGCGGTCTTGTATCGGGGTGGTTGGTGGTACAGCCAGTGTCATGCAGCGAACCTAAATGGTCTGAACCTCAACGGACCACACGACAGCTACGCAGACGGAATTGAATGGAGTGTGCGGGACGGCCCAGCTCGCCTGTACCACTATTCTTACCCAGTTGTTGATATGATGATCAGGCCAGCCGGGTCCACACTTGACCGAAGAAGCCTCCCACCTTTGTCTTAATTTTACTGTGTACAAGATAACAATCGTTTGCCTACCAATTTAAGATCTGGACATATAGGGTAATGGTATAATCTAGCTTGACATGAACACAAACTAGACACTATAGGACTACTCCAAACAGGTTATAAGCTGCTTGAACTACTGACACTTTTTACTACTCATTCACTGGCCGCGGAAATGTGCACTCTAAGTGAATCTGAAGGTATCCTAGCAGTTCATTATTTCATAGCGTAAGCTACCTAACTTTAGGTGAGGAAACAAAATATGAATAACTCACTAAACGAGGTACCAATGTCATCTACTTACTGGAACGCTAAATGTAGTGACCCTTCTGAGTGTATGACGCCGCTTCGAGGCAGAAGGCGTTTCACTTCCCATTATAAATCAGGTGATTTTTCTTGCGAAATCAAATCAAATTGGGACACACGCACGTGCCAACGTGAGCCCACCTGACCAGCTGTCAGGTGCGTCTGAAACGAAGGTGCCTTTCATTTTCCAGCAGGTAGCGAACTTTTCAGGCTAGTTTAATTGTTTAAATTTTCTCAATGGGCAGCCGTGGTCACAGCAATAAGATTTTTACAATACTGTTGTGACGCCCCGTTGAGCATCTAGCCATTTGCTCTTACGATGATTTTCACTATAATCAAGGAGCGACTAAATGGTACCTTATGTGGTCGATTTCGCAAGCTATGAGGCAAAATCATTGAATTGTTCCCATGTAACAATTGTGAATTGTTGCCATGTAAGTAGTATATTTCTGGCACGGTGGAGGAAAAAGAAAGCACGTTTCGTGCAAAAAGATACTGGGTATTCTGGAGTACAGCTACTAGGTACCTGTTCTGGTGTTGATCGGGGTCTTCTTTCAAGTTGCCGTAAGTGGTGTTACTGATAGATTTTCCCAGGATGAAATGAAGTTTGAACGTGGGCTCTTGGCGTAGTAGCCGAGGATTCTACCGAGAAGCTACACCAGTGCTTGAAACTCATTTCGAAAAGACCCAATACATATGTCATATTGGGAAAGCAACCACGCAAACCTGTTTGATATATCGTGGCAGAAGACTAAAATAGGAACGAGTGATCACAGAATGATCATTGCGCAATGAAAGCGTCGTTTGATGGTTCTCACATTCTGAAAAGTTCACAGCCGTAATGCTTCATGGTCATCACTCGTAAGACACACGCGGCATCAGCTAAGTGCACACAACAAATTGTATAGGTGTAGCAGGTATTTTATTTATCCAAAGGAAGAAAAATATTGACGCCGTGGGGCGTGTCATATTGGTGAAATAACTGTGATATATGCAGTATTCGATACGTTGCGGAAAGCCCCAACTGCAAGTGCCATTGGCCTTGCCTTAAAACAAGCAGGTCTCGGAATTCACATCAGGCAGTATTGTAATGCTCGAGGAATTTTCGTAATGCACTATAAAAACGAAATGCGGGACATTTTTTGGAGTGTTCTGACTTGCGCGTATGCGTATATGGCTATCTTCAAAGAGACAGGTTGACTCTCTTGGTGTGTTAAGGTCAGCGCGCTATAGATGTGGACCTTGACATTCTTACGAAAAGTGAAGTGACTATAATGCAACAGATAATATTACCGCATCTGAGGGAGTCAGATGAATCTTGTCGTTAACACTCCTGCGAAGGTCAAATGGCACACACCGAAGCGTCAAGTGACCCACAACTATTTCAGGTTACTCCTTTCATATAGGCTCTACTTTCGCAGAACTTATGTTATAAAGAGTACAGTGTTTGATTTAGACAAGTCCAATAATACTTGCAGTTGCGCACAGAACTGCAAAGAAAATAGTACAATTCTAGGCAACACTTTAATAAAACTGTTCAAACCAACACCCAAGTTCCAGCACAGTAACAGAGAAAGCGCGAAATGTCAGTCTGTGATATCTATTCAACAGTTTAAATAAACCTGCTTTACATGTTTGTACGAGTTATACAACTAGAATGCGTGACTGTGATGTGCGTGACTGGGCAAATTATACTGCAGGACTCGGAATCATGTTTTCAAATTTATTCCTTATGTTTACGAATAAACTACGAAGTGGGGACAACTGGAGGAATCAGACTTGTGAATTGCTATGTTTTAGCTCTTGTTGAGCGTTATCAGCCTAGGAAAATCTATCTGAAAAGCAGAACGTGGTACCAGGAAAAAACGAAATTTTAGCACGAGCTGGAAAACCTATAGGGCAAATGATTTACTAAGACACAACGAAAGCTCACATCAGAACTACAAACAGGCACGGCAAGGAACAATGTTTTGAATGCGAAGCATTTTTAGCGACTTCGGTGACTTTGACCGTATCTATCTATCTATCTATCTATCTATCTATCTATCTATCTATCTATCTATCTATCTATCTATCTATCTATCTATCTATCTATCTATCTATCTATCTATCTATCTATCTCTATCTATCTATCTACCTGTCTATCTATCTACCTATCTATTCATCTATCTATCTATCTATCTATCTATCTATCTATCTATCTATCTATCTATCTATCTATCTATCTATCTGTCTGTCTATTAAGCTATCTATCTATCTATCTGTCTGTCTATTAAGCTATCTATCTATCTATCTATCTATTTATCTATCTGTATATATAGCCGCTTACGTTTGGGTGCTCTCGCGGGCACCCCCTTAACTTCGCGTGAACCAAAATTAGCATGGGAGAGTAAGATGCTTTGACGAATATGACGCACTGGTCAAGACATAAATAATGTCACAATCCCGTCACGTTCATCACCAAACACTTCCCGTGAGACAGTGGCACATACCCACGAGTGGGTATCTGCCGCTGGTGTGCGGGTGTGTGCCACAGGTTATTGACACTTAGGCCGCGCTCACACTTGAGAGCTTAAGAAAAGCGAAAACGCTAGAGCTGCTGGAAAACCACAACCGCATGCTTCGAAAATTTTCACAATAGTTCTGCCCGATCCTGCCACCCGCTGCCGTAGATACCTTGACAAATAACTCGATTACGCCTGCTTTCGAAAAACTAAAGTTCGTACCGAATTCTGGTTATTCACGCAAAGTAGTGAAAAAAAAACAGCTCGCCTTTTTCCAAGCGTTGTTTTGGGAGATAAACCAGCAGAAACAACCCGAGCGAACGCTCCGGCAACGGCGGCGGCGCATTCAGCTGGCTGTACACAAACGCGAGACACGCTGGGACATGTCGACTCGCTGCCACTGCACCGTCTACTTCCAGAGTTTTCGGCAATTTTAGTCCAAGTCAGGTACTCAATGAGCGCGCCCTCGTTGAGGCCATCAAGCTTCGTCGTTCTGCATGGGTATTTTTCGATTTCAGCCGATGCGAGTCACCACCGACGCCTGTGCCGCCATGTTGAATATGGGACCGGCTGGGTAGGTCACGTGCCTTTATCTAGCGCCGCCAAGGCTGTGAAGCGGAAACTGGATCTGGTTTCGCGTGGCGGGAAAATCGCGCTGGGACAGAATTTTTCGCGCCGACCGCGCGGCGTGGTTTTCCGACCACTTGGGCGGTGAAACAAGCCAGTTTATAAAAAAGTTTTGCCGGTTTCGCTCTCTTCGAGGTCAAGTGTGAACATGCCTTTAGTATTTCCCAAGGAACGCCGACAACACACATGGACAATTTGAACGCGCAAGCGGTAGTGAATACCCGATGTTAGTAGCGCCAACTTGACGATTGCAAATAATGAATGTCATGGTCCCAGCTTAAATTGAACCAAAGCATTATGTATGGCAATGAAGCATTTTTACACAGAGCTACGCCAGGTCTTGGAACTATTTTTCGAATATGCGCTTATCTTCGTGAAACTTCAATAGTGGTTGCAGTGCTGCCTACCCAATTTTATAAACATTGCATATGTTTTCCTTTGATACAGTCGTCGCGTCGGGTTAACGTCAACTGTGATTAGGCACCCTGCCCTGAAGTTGAATAATGTAGCAATGTCCGGAGCCAACAACTTCGCGAGCATCAGGGCTTCATATCAACTTCTGTTGTTGCTAATATGCATGTTCCAGTTGACATCGTTGCGCAAGTGCAAACAACTGGTTATATAAACATATGCAACTCTTCAACATATATCTGTGCGTGCAACATTTGTACATATATTTAGCATCATTTCATGACATGTCGCTCAATCAAAAAATCCAACACGGTCACCTTCCCTCCGCATTCTTTCGCATAACGTCGATTCCCAGGTACGTGGGATCAGCTGTTTTTTGTTTGCCGTTACCGTGTAAAACACAAATTGCAAATAGTAAGTTTTGCAACACGTCGACTGGTTAAGAGCTTGCAGTGTGAGCTGACGTGAGCCTGTTTTAAACAACAAACGTAGTTGGTCTTCGACGGTAGTGGGGTTTTTTTATCGCCAGTGCCTTGAACGTGACTTGGTGTATCCCTTTGAGGATGTGTCGAACACGATCAGCTTCTGTCAACGCAATGTTCACGTGGCGGCAAAGAACAAGGATGTGTTCGTTGTATGAAATCTATGTCTCCCCCGGATGTGGGCCACGTCCGTCGAGCTTCGGTTTTGACACTCCAGAATGTTCTGCTTCCCGAAAATCCTCTAGAATTGTTCACAGAAGATATGCGAATCAGTGAAGCTGCTCTTGTGGTTAAAAACCACATTTTCGACATATAAGGATAAAGCAGGAATTAATAATGAAAAATACTTTAAGGAACCTCATTATCGTTCTTCTAGAACTGACCATGTTTTTAAAATAAGAGAATTACGCACCTGGACGAACCTGTTCGCGAATTCATTTTTTGTTAGTACTGTTAAAGAGTGGAATGAAGTGTCTGCTACGCAAGTGTGCTGTAAGAATGAATAATTGTTTATGTCGTTTTTGTAACCCCCCCCCTCCCCTGCTGTAACGCCTTTGGGCAATGCGGGGTAACCTTTGAATGAAGAATATCGGGCACCTTTAAAACGACGTGAGGAAGTTTTTAGGGTTCTTCTCATTGTTTTTAAACACTCGTCATGTCGTACTCCTTCAGCTATACCTAGACATTGTCGTGTGGCAGACCATATAAGATGGGTGGGTCCAGCTGCCTGGCGTTGACTATCTATGCAGAAATGGTTTGTTGGTCAGGGGTGCAGAACGGTCCGGACAGCGTTTCTTGGGCTAGCGTAAGGGTGGAGCATGCGGTGAGCCGAAGGAAGTTTTATGGGATCGCGATGTCGGTGAGAACCTGTAAATTGACAGCAGCTTCCTCCTCTCTGCAAAACATTAGCAGCGTTGAGGTCGTGATGACGTCTATTGGAAGGACTCGCCGAAACAACCCTTTGAACAAAGAAGACGTTCCCACTGATGATGAATATATGGAGGTGAAAAAGATGAAGATAACGGTGAAACGCTGTGAATATAACTCATTCCCTGATGAAGGGAGGACCCCTCCCGAAACTGTTGGGAAATAAATATATTTATCCTTGTTGACAACGCTCCCGTTGTGCCATATCTCATACCTTCACAAAGACTAACTGGCCTATTGAATTATTACTCCCACTATATATATATATATATATATATATATATATATATATATATATATATATATATATATATATATATATATATATATATATATATATATATATATATATATATATATATATATATATATATATATATATATATATCTTGCTATGGAGATGAAGTAAAGAAAGAGGAGGGACACAAGCAGCTGACAGGCGTGCAAGTGTGCCAATCAGCAAATGTGACTCTAGCATGTCGTTTTTCCTCTGTAAATACCTTTTGTACAGAAGTCACCAACGCCTTAACATATTGGTGAGAGGCGCTGCGTAATCATCAGGCAATGGAGCTACGCAGTGGACATCACATCGGTTTTCCAGCCATGTCTAATGCTGAGCTCTCCGCGTCAACGTCAGCATCTCCGACGAACACGGCGTCGCAACCATAAGTTTTCATGCCACTTTAGAATCTCGGTACATTCTGCGGGACCGATGGCGTCGACGTTGATTGGCTGGCCATGTTCGAACAAGTGAGTGTGCCGAACAGATGGGATCCCACACTTGCTGGCTGAGGCACGACCAAAGTGTGCTATGAAAATAACAAAGAAGATCTCAAGAGCTGGGACACGTAGAAAGAAAAGATTCGAGAGGTGTTTGACAAAACCGCTAGTCGTAAGATCACCGCCAAAAAGGAATAAGCCTGCCGTGCGCGATTACGCACAGAATCATACATCGCGTACGTTCAAGACATGCTGGTTCTCTGCCGAAAGGCCGAAAGCGACATGAGAGAAGGGGACAAAATAGGGCATGTCTTGAAAGATATTGCGAACGACGCGTTCAATCTCCTGATGTACAAGGGCTGTTCTACCTTGGACGCGATCATCAAAGAGCGTCGTCAGTTTGAGCAAGTGAAAAGGCGCCGCATTCTGCAAACATTCGCCCGACTTCCAAACACCGCTGCAACATCGACTTGCGACGACCAGTCCACACTACAGCGTTGGTGGCCGCCGGGAGACCTGACATGCAATGTTCGTCGTGAACTGGGAGCAATGACGCCCCCGGCGTTCTATTCGTACAGTACCGATACCACTACTGTTACTGTTCTCCTTGTTCAAGCCATTGTGCGCCAGAAGCTTGAAAGCATCGTAGTGCATTCCGTGTGCCATGTCACCACGCCCCGAGTCAGAGAACGCCCTTTCGCGATACCCTACTTCGACTGACGGGTTTTTTCACGTACTCGCAACCCGGCCAAGTGGCACACTGCAGATGACCGCCCTTTATGTTCACCCTACCCCCGCGTTGGACACATCGCTCGTTACTGCCGCAACACATTGTCCTTGGGCCCTCGTGTAATGACCATTATGACCCGTTTCGATGGTACCGCTTGCACCGTTTCACCTGCCCAAGAGTCCAATGTCTGCCGGATCCGGCGTGGTAGTCTAGTGGCTAAGGTACTCGGCTGCTGACCCGCAGGCCGCGGGATCAAATCCCGGCAGTGGCAGCTGCATTTCCGATGGAAGTGGAAATATTGTAGGCCCGTTTGCTCAGATTTTAGTGCATGTTAAAGAACCCCAGGTGGTAGGAATTTCCGGAGCTCTCCACTGTGGTGTCTGTCATAATCATATAGTGGTTTTGAGACGTTAGACCCCACATATCAAATCTAACCAAGAGTTTAATGCCGTTGACCATTCTCGGAACACGGTGTACAGCCACGCCCCTCCACCACGTGCGTACCAGTTTTGTTCGCCGCAAATACGTCGCCCATCATCCAGTTCGCCACGGCCTTGGCGCTTCTCGTTCCTGATGGCTTCCGGCCGCATCGTCTCAGAAAACTTAGAAATGCAGCCCCCGGAGGTGGTGGTGCATTGACGACTTCCGCGGCAAATCGTCTCCCCATTCTCACCAGGCGAAGTGTAATAGACGTTGAAGCAGATGGTGTACCTCTACAAGCACTTGTAGACACCGGGGCAGGTATTTTGGGCACGAGTTGAAGCCTACGCACACGTTTTAAAAAAGTTCTGACACCAGGGAATGTACAGATGCTCCGTGTGGCCGATGGTAGCACGCCAATGGTTCTCGGTCTGTGCACTGCTCGCTTAAGTATAAAGAACCACACAACTTCTGTCATTTTAGCCGGGATTTACCGCTGCCTTTATGACGTTATCTTAGGCCTGGATCTCTTGTCTAATCATTATGCTCTTGTCGATTGTGCTACCGGCGTCCTTCAGCTAGAGCTACCTCAGATAGTCGCTGAACTCCGCACTGCCCCACCAAGCCTGTGTTCTTTTCAGGATGTGCGACTGTCACCTCAGACAGCCACCTACGTCGTTTTGACCACACAGCCACAGGTTTCCAATGGTCAATATGTCCTTATTCCTCTCGCCGACGTCCTTTTAAGCCACAACATCGCTATTCCTCATACGCTTGTGACTACCACTGACAACTGTACCTCGCTGCTACTTCTCAATTTCATCTTGCGCCCTCAAGTGCTTCGTCGTGGCCTGTTCTTGGCCAGCGTATCAAATTCTGACGAATTTGAAATAGTGGCTTTTATCACCGAGATTGATTTACTTCAGTCTTTTGTAGCTAATAGCACTTTTTCTCTGCCAAATCGTCTATCGAAGATGATTGTACCTGACCTCAATCCTGCGCAAGCCAACGACATCCATCGTCTTCTCGCGTCATATACCGACATTTTTATTTTGACGACAGACCTCTAGGGCAAACAATCACCGTTCAGCCCCGTATGAACACTGGTGACGCCAGTCCTATTCGCCGACACCTCTATCGCGTCTTCCACACTGAGCGCAGCGTTATCCAAGCAGAAATTCACAAAAGGCTCAACAAAGGTGTCATAGAACTGCAAGTAGTCCTCGGGCCTCCCTTGTCGTCCTTGTGTTGAAAAAAGACGGCACCTGGCGCTTCTGCGTTCACTATCGCCACCTCAACGAGATCACGTGAAAGACGTGTATACCCGCAACCACACATCGATGACGCGTTGGAATGCCTGAATAGCGCTACATACTTCTCGTCTATTGATCTTCGGCCCGGCTACTGGCAGATTTCTGTCGATGAGATGGACCAAGAGAAGACGGCCTTCATTACACAAGATGGTTTATACCAGTTTAAGGTCATGCCCTTGGACTATGTAACGCCCCTCGTCCACGGACTATGTAACACCCCTCGTCCTACGTGGTTATAAGGGGTTCACTTGCCGCTGTTACCGAGACGATGTGGTAGTCTTGTAATCTACATTCGATAGCCGCCTGACCTGTCTTGCTGCGATTCTCGCAGCCTTCAGAACAGCTGGGCTGCAACTCAACTCCCAGAAATTTCAATTAGGCCACCGTCAGATTACAGCTCTAGGCCATCTTGTAAACGCCGATGGCGTCCAACCAGATGCCGAAAAGATCCGCGCTTTACGTAGCTTTCCCGTGCCCCATTCTACATCTGACGTCCGGAGCTTCATCTGCTTATGTTCGTACTTTTGTCGTTTAGTGAAAAACTTCGCCGACGTTGCCAGGCCACTCACAGATTTGCTGAAGAAGGATACCACATTCTCATGTGCCATGAGCAGGCTGAAGCATTCAGCGTTCTCGTTGGCTACCTAACTAAGCCCCCCATACTTGCCAACATTAATCCTTCGGCTGCCACAACACTTTCACACTGGCGCCAGTGGCCATGGTATGGGTGCTGTTCCCGCTAAGTGGCGCCACGGCAGACAGAACGTGATAGCTTACGCTGGTCATCTGCTTTTTCTCCCTGAGAGGAATGATTCCATCACTGCAGGAGAGTGTGTTTAGTTTTGGTTTGGGCCGTCGCCAAGTTCTGCCATATTTATATGGTTGCCTATTCTCCATCGTTACAGACCACCACGCCCTCTGCCGGCTGACTTCTCTGAAGAACCCGACTGGAACTCTGGGTCGCTGGGCTCTGAGGCTTCAGGAATTTTTCTTTAGCGTCTGCTACAAGTCTGGCCATTTGCACAAGGACGCAGACTGTCTCGTCATCCGGTAGATCATTTTGATCCTGTTGCGCCACACTTGTAGAGCAGCGTAAAGGCGTTTACCTACAATAGAGATATGCGCATTGAACAACGACGAGATGAGTCAGTGCGCACTATCATCGACGCCATCCAGTCTGACAGTCATGACGATGAATCCCGTACGTTTGTGCTGCATGAGAGCACGCCCTACCACCGCAACGTCAGCATTGAAGGCCCTCAGATTCTGCTTGTCATTCCTCGTCATCTACGGCCTGCCATATTTGAGCAACTTCACGACACACCAACAGCGGGACACCTCGGTGTTTCGCGCATATACGACCGTGGGCAACGTTGGTTCTTCTGGCCAGGACTGTACCGCGGCGTGCTTCAATATTTCGCCACTTACGACCTCTGGCATTGCTGCAAAGAACCTTCTTTGCTGTCAGCTGGATATCCTCACCCAACGAAGACCCCTCTGAACCATTTCACTGCACAGGACTCGACTTTTCTGGCCCTTTTCCGACGACGACACCGGGAAAAAATGGATTGCCGTCGCCACAGATTATGCTACCCGTTACGTGATAACAAAGACCTTGCCCATCAGTTGCGCCACTAACGTCGCAGATTTTCTTCTTCATAACGTCATCTTACACCACAGTGCACCCCAACAACTGCTTACGGACCGCGGCCGCTCTTTCTTCTCCAAAGATGTCGACGACCTCCTTCGATCATGTGTCACAGCTCATAATCTATCTACCGCCAACCACCCACAAACTAATGGCCTAGCTGAACGTCTTAACCACACGCTCACAAAGATACTTTCGATGTACGTCTCCGAAGATCATTGTGACTGGGACACCACGTTGGCCTATGTGACTTTCGCATATAATTCCTCTCGACATGACACCACGGCATTCTTACCTGTTTATCTTTTGTATGGCCGCGACCCCATATTGTCATTTCAAAACACCTTGCCCTTCAAAGGCTTTGTTCCGAGTACGCTCGCAAAGCCAATGATCGGGCTCGCATGGCTCGGTAAGTCACCCTGTCTCGTCTCACCAGGTCACAGGATATGCAAAAAGCCTACTACGACCACCGGCATCGTTAGCCCCAGGTTACCGAGTGCTCCTCTCGTCACCGTGTCGCCGTGAAGGTCTCTTCGCAAAACTTTTGTCCCGATACGAAGCGTCCTACTTAGTCTTACGTCAGGTTAGCGGCGTCAGCTACGACATATCGCCACTGCACTCCTATACGTCACCAAGTTCGTCACTTGTTGACATTGTTCATGTTTTGCAAATTAAACCCTACTTCTGTCGCACTTCTCCGCATTTGTGGCCTGACGGTGCTCTAACGCCCGGGGGACTTGTTACGCAGATGAAGTAACGGAACAGGAAGGAACAAGCAGCTGACTGGTGCGCGAGTTGCCAATAATCATTGTGACTCTTGCCTGCGTTTTTTCTTCTGTAAATGCATTTTGTGCAGAAGTCATAAACGCCGTAACTATATGAAATATATATATATATATATATATATATATATATATATATATATTGTTATGGCGTTTATTAGCAGGCACCCAGTGAGTATACACAATGGCGACAGTAACGGCCAAGCACGGACTCTCAGCGCGAGCGGCGTCCTTTTTGGGTAGACCCACTAGAGAACACTTGAGAGTTTGACCCACTTCAGTGTTCGTCGGCTTCTCTACAATTACCCCGAGGTCGAAGAAGGAGCCGCCTGGCGAACTAACAGCTTGTAACTACGAGCGGGTCATAGTAAGCCTTCAGGCGCTCCACGATGACTATGTCGTGCCCATGACGGCGCATGTCTGAAGATTGTTCAATTGGCTCGACAAGATAGTTGACTGGAGATGTGCGCTCAATCACACGGTAGGGACTTTCATATTTCGGGAGTAGTTTGGAAGAAAGGCCAGCTACAGAGGTCGGGATTGAGAGCCATACATGGGAACCAGGAAGGAACGTGGGTTCAGAAGTGGCGTAGCCATCACGAATACTCATCTGCTGCTCTTGCTTATGCGTCGTAAATGTCTTGGCTAGCTCGCGACACTCTTCAGCAAGCCTGGCTGTCTCGGAAATACGTGCACAGGCACATGGATCCGGCGTGTACGGGAGTATCATGTCGATGGTGTGTGACGGGTGCCTTCCATACAGCAAGAAGAAAGGTGAAAAACCGGTCGTGCTCTAAGGGGCGGTGTTGTAGGCGTAGGTGACGAAGGGAAGTATAGTATCCCAATTCGTGTGGTTGGTGGTGACGTACATCGAAAGCATGTCGCCGAGGGTGCGGTTAAAGCGTTCGGTCAGACCATCGATCTGTGGGTGGTAAGCAGTTGTTTTGCGGTGGACAGAATATGGCACTCGGTGCGACTGGCTTCGACGACCGCTGACAAGAATACACGGCGTCGATGGCTGAGAAGCTCTCAGGTGGACCGTGGCACAGTATGAATCGATGCAGTAGGAAGGACGCAACATTATGTGCACTAGCCGCAGGGATAGCGGCAGTTTCGGCGTATCGCGTTAAATGATCTACGGCGACGATTGCCCAGTGGTTACCAGCCGACGTCAGAGGAAGTGGTCCATACAAATCAATACCTATGCGCCCAAACGGACGCTCAGGGCAAGGTAACGGTTGCAGACTGGCTGGCGACATGTGTGCTGACGGTTTGCGGCGTTGGCAAGCGAGGCAGGAGCGAACGAACTGCTGCACGTAGCGGTACATCCCGCGCCAGAAGTAGCGTTGTCGAATGCGATGGTAGGTTTTGAATTGATGTGTCATAGCCTCAACTGGGCCACACCTCGCAAGTGAAGCATTACGTTGACACAGGTGTAATACCCCAGAGTGCGCGCATTGCGGATCGGAATGGAAGGATTCACATATCTCTGACCGCAGATTTCGGAGTATCACGAGTAACCACTGCCGGCCATCGGCGTCGTAATTGCGTCGGTGTAGAAGGCGGTCATGGATGGCGAAATGGCGAGCTTGACGACGCAAGGCACGCGTGGATGGCGTTTCGGATGGATCAGAGAGCAAGTCGTTGAGCGGGCCGATCCAATTATCCTTTTGCTGTTCGGTAGCGATGGTGTCAACATCAATGGCAGAAACGGCAGCCGAGGATACTGAGCAGAGCACATCACCTTCAGGCAGAGGGGAGCGCGAGAGGGCGTCGGCGTCAGCATGCTGGCGTCTGTTGCGGTACATCACGCGGATGTCGTAGTCTTTTAAGCGAAGAGCCCAACGGGCGAGACGGCCTGAGGGATCCTTCAATGATGAAAGCCAGCATAGTGCATGATGGTCGGTGACGACAACGAATGGGCGACCACACAAATAATGTCGAAGGTTTGTAAAGGCCCAGATGATCGCCAGGCACTCTTTCTCCGTGACGGTGTAGTTTGTCTCGGCTCTCTTGAGCGTACGGCTTGCATATGCTACGACATATTCCGGGAATCCAGGTTCTCGCTGCGCCAGAACAGCGCCGAGGCCTACACCGCTGGCATCTGTATGCACCTCCGTCGGGGCCGTAGGGTCGTAGTGGCGTAGAATGGGAGGAGACGTCAGCAAATGGCGGAGCTTCGCGAACGCATCGTCGCACTCAGACGACCACGAGTTGAGCGGCCCCTGACTTCCAAGGAGCTTCGTCAGCGGTGATATAATCGAAGCAAAGTTTCGTATGAAGCGTCGGACGTATGAGCACAGGCCCACAAAACTACGCAGTTCTTTGACGGACGCAGGTTTGGGGAACTCAGCCACGGCCCGAAGCTTGGCTGGGTCAGGAAGATTGCCATCCTTAGACACGACGTACCCTAGGGTGGTGAGTTGCCGTGCTGCAAAGCGGCACTTCTTCAGATTTAGTTGCAAGCCGGCATTGCTCACACGTGCGAAAACTTCTTTCAGACGTTGGAGATGCGTGGAGAAATCTGGGGCGAACACAACAACGTCATCGAGGTAACACAAGCACGTGTGTCATTTCAAGTTGCGCAGAACGGTGTCCATCATGCGCTCAAAGGTCGCCGGTGCATTACATAGACCAAACGGCATGACGTTGAATTCGTACAAGCCGTCGGGTGTTATGAACGCAGTCTTCGGTCGAGCGTCATCGGCCAGTATCCCGAGCGCAGATCGAGAGAAGAAAAAAATACGGCTCCGTGAAGGCTGTCAATTGCGTCATCGATGCGCGGCAGTGGGTAAACATCCTTCCGAGTGATCTTATTGAGCCGTCTGTAGTCCACACAGAACCACACAGAACCATTTTAGGGGCGAAGCTCCTTAGGGCGTGGGCTGTGTGTCCCCTGTAGCCTGTATGTAGCCACCTCTAGTTTAGTTCTTGCAGTGTTCACTAGATGGCGGTACCGTCCCCTGTATGTAGCCACCTCTAGTTTAGTTCTTGCAGTGTTCGCTAGATGGCGGTACCATCTCCTGTATGTAGCCACCTCTCGTTCAGTTCTTGTAGTGTTTACTAGATGGTGGTACTTGTAGCTGATGATGAAAAGATGCAAGATGTTATAAACTAGAAAGCGGTACTTGTAGTTGATGAAAGACGCGAGATCTTATAAAATAGGAATGATGTCACATATGGCGCGTGTCATTGGTTGAAGGCAATCGTTCGATTTAGTGCGGCGACGTACGCTAGGGGGAGCGATGTAATAAAATTGAGTGGGCAAAATGTACAGAGGATTCATGGTTTACCAGGTTTACCTCCAGAGCTTCGCCCACTCATCATCATTCACTTCGTGGATATGGCGGAATTTTTTTTTTCGCAACAAGAACAACAGGAGACGCCCATGGACTGTCCGAGGGCCGAATAGCATCGCGTCTGAGCGTATCATCAACCCGCTCGTTAATTTCCCGACGTTCAGCAGGCGACACGCGGCAGGGACGTTGCCGTAATGGTGGATGGGCACCAGTGTCGATACGATGTGTAACAGCAGACGCACGACCGAGAGAACTTCGCCCGACATCGAAAGAAGAATGATATTCTCGCAGCAGGTACAGAAGCTTGGAACGCTGTACCGACGTAAGATTGTCATCAATGTAGGGGCCAAATACATCAGGAGATGATGAATCATAAGTGGAAACAGCACTGACCGTACGCGAATTGGGACAACGCGAGTCATCAGGTACGTCCAAGACCTGTGCGTTATCGACTGGTTCCGCTGTGCCGAGACATTCCCCTCGAACCAAGGTAACAGTGTACGGGGATGGGTTGGTCACAAAAATAGCGGCGTTGCTCTGGGTGATTTGCACGGTCGCCAAAGGTACTAGCAACCCTTTCCTTTGGAAAGCTCGGTCGGACGGCGAAACGATTGCAATTGTGTCTGATAGTCCAGCGCAGTAGACAGATACACCCATCGCCGCGCTTGGAGGCACTATGGTATCGTATTTCACCAGAATCTTGCTCAGTTTTGAGGGACTGTCTTCGGCGTCAAATGCGAGAAGGGTGAGAGTTCAATTTCTGCAGCGGCACATTGGATGACGGCGTCGTTGCGGGAGAGAAAATCCCACCCCAGAATGACGTCATGAGAGCATGCAGGAATGATGATGAATTGGCCGACATACAGAACGCCCTGAACGACAACGCGAGCTGTGGACTCTGCTGAAGGATGGATACGATACGAACCGGCAGTACGAAGCGACAACCCAGAAATCGGCGTCGTCACTTTTCGAAGCAAGCGGAAAAAGTTTTCGTCCATAACGGATATTGCAGTTCCAGTGTCAATAAGAGCAGATGCATGAACACCGTCCACAAGCACGTCTATGACATTAGATGGGCGGCTCTCAGGCATTTCACATTGCAATAGCATCGCAGTCCTTGCCTCGGGGATTGCGACGACTAGTTTTCCCGCTCATGAGTAGCCGAACTTGGCCTCATGGGGGACAGGGAACGACGTCGTGGAGACGGCGACCTTCGAGGAGATGGACCTGCGCGAGACGGCGGTGGCATAGACGGTTGTTGGTCGTGATAGGGACGGCTGAGGTAGCCAGCAACAGGCGAAGAAATCGGAGCCGGCTGTACGCGATGGCAATAACGGGCTACGTGGAAGGCGTAACCGCAGGCAAAGCAGATGGGCCAGTTGTCGGGTGTGCGCCATCGGTTTGCTGGGGTAGTTCTTGTCCATGACGCAAGAGCCGATGGACGAAACGGTGGCTGGAAAAGCTGCGGGGGGTGCTGGAGTTGAGTCTTAGAGGTCACGTCAACATACGTAGCCGGCATACCCGCTGCAAAGGATGAAGGTCGTGCGGCAGCTTCGGCGTAAGTCAGTGGGGCAGGAGGTTGAACAACTGGAGGCGGCCTGGCGACCACTGGGGCGTAACTTGGGGGCGTAGGGGCCGGAAGCTGTTGTGGTTGGTATGCAGGCATGACCTCCGCTATTTTCTGCTCAATTGCTCGGCGGATGGGTGGAAGAATGGTAGTGGCCGATTGTTGAGCAGCCGGTGGGTGGGCAAAGGGCAGAAGAGAGAACTGCCGCGCGATTTCCTCACGTATGAAGGACTTGAGGTCTGCCAGCAGTGCCACCTAATCACAGCTAGCCTCCAAGCCTGCAAGCCCTGCATCTGGTGGGGTGGAGCAACGGGTCATCGAACCCTGCATGCCGGCGGAGCTCGTCGTAGCTCTGGCACAGCGTGATGACCTCAGCTACTGTGCCTGGGTTTTTGGCAAGCAGCATCGTGAAGGCATCATCGTCAATGCCCTTCATGACGTTCCGGATCTTGTCTGATTCGGACATGCTGTCGTTGGATTTCTTGCTTAGGTCCAGGACATCTTCTATGTAACTGGTAAATGATTCACCCGCCTGCTGAGCGCGTTCGCGTAAGCGCTGCTCGGCTTGCAGCTTACGAACGGCAGGGTGGCCAAAAACGTTGGTGATAGTGGTCTTGAAATCGGACCAGGTTGCGAAATTGGACGCGTGGTTGTTGTACCACAAGCTTGCAACGCCCGCAAGGTAGAACACCAAGTTTGTCAACTTGCCGTCCTCGTCCCAATTGCTTGGAACGCTCACGCGCTCGTAAATGGCGAGCCAGTCCTCCACGTCAGTGCCATCGGCGCCCGTGAAGATGGGTGGATCTCGGATCCAGGAGACACCGGGACAAGGGGGTGGCATGGGAAGAGGCGTTTGCTGAGAGGCGTCGTGGAACATGGTAGATTGCAGGGTACGTGAGCGCAGTTCCAAGGGCATCGAAGAGGATCGTAGCACCTCCACCAATTTGTTATGGCGTTTATTAGCAGGCACACAGCGAGTATACACAATGGCGACAGTAACGGCCAAGCACGGACTCGCAGCGTGAGCGGTGTCCTTTTTGGGTAGACCCACTAGAGAACACTCGAGAGTTTGACCCACTTCAGTGTTCAGCGTCTTCTCTACAATATATATATATATATATATATATATATATATATATATATATATATATATATATGTATTGGTAAAACGAGCTGTGATAAAATGGTAAAATGGTTTTATTTACAGGAGGTGAACGATGGTTGTTCAAGGCAGCACACTGCAATCGTGCCAAGTCTTCGCCTTCCTCTCCTTCTCTTCTCTACTTTTTACTTGTTCGTTACATTCCCCCGCAAGCAAACGAAGCCCGTAGGGCGAATCATAATGCACAAGGAGGTTAGAAAGATTTCAGGCGAGCAACGTGAGTGAGCTGCGTTCTGCTCGATCGTCGACCATTGGACAAAAGACGAGCTATTACGTAAGTGAGCTGGCTGAGACGCTCTAAAACTACAAGTAGGCCTGAATATCGTGACACAAGCTTTTGACACAATCCACGCTTGCGTTGCGGTGTCCAAAGTAACACTAAGTCACCTTTTTCGAATAAAACCGGTTCATGACGGTCATCGTATTGTTCCTTCGAACGACGTTGAGAGGCCAGAGTCCGAAGACGAGTGATTCAATGGGCTTCTTCCGCGAGGCACATAGTGTTTGATACAGAGTCGTCATTTTGTAGACTGAAGGTCAAGAAAGGGTCAGAGGGCTTAGTGGCAACCTATACAAGAGATAACATGGGCTGTTGGTAACATGGGATAACAACAGATAAAATGGGCTGAAGTTCATTGTTTCATGTTTTGCCGTGTTGTACGCCTACGTGATAAAGGGCAGCACTTCACCCCAGTTCTTGTGATAGAAAGAAACGTACATGGCAAGCATGTTCGTCAGCGTTCTGTTTGTCCGTTCAACGAGGCCATTCATCTGCCGATGATACGGTGTGGAATGACGGAACTGTGTCGTGCACATGCGTAATAATTCTTCAACAGCATCAGCAGTGAACTGACGGCCACGGTCGCTGATAAAATAACACGCGGTGGGCCATGGTGAATGAACACGGAGTGGAGCAAAACGCCTGCCACGGATGCAGCGGTAGAAGAGGAAATGACTGCGGTTTCGGCACACCGCGTAAGATGATCTAGGCAGACGATTATCCAACGGTTCTTATTGTTAGATAACAGAAATGGACCCATATTATAAATTCCTACTTGTTCAAAAGGTGTGGTAGGTGGTGTAATGGCTGAAGGGGAGACCTGTTGCAGTGGTGGCCGGGCGCTTGTGACGTTGGCACGTCTCGCAGCTAGCGACGTCACGCTTTTTTGTTTCTTACATCTTGGGCCAGTAAAAGCGTTCCTGCGTGCAGTTCAGCGTTCGTATGAAGCCGAAATGACCGGACATCGCATCGTCATGCATACCACGTAGAAAATCGGAGTGAAGGCTCTTGGGGACAACCAGAAAAAAACGTGCTCCAGGCCTGGAGTAGTTAGTTTTATAGAGCAACACTTCTCGAACCATAAAGCGACCGCTGTTTTGGGAGGCACGTGTGGCGGCAAAAAGAGGATCTAGGTTGAGATCGTTGCGTTGTTCTCTCTGGAAGTCAGCTGCGTTGGGTAACGTGCTTGTAACAGCAGCAAGGCAGTCATCAAAATTCTCAGCATCGCAGTTGGTAATCGCAAGAGGAATCCGGGAGAGGCAGTCTGCGTCAGCGTTACGACGGTCCCTCTTGTACGACACCGTAAAGTCGTGTTCCTGAAGTCGCAGCGCCCAATGTGCAAGGCGGTCAGAGGGGTCACGCAAAGCGACCAGCCAGCATAACGAATGGTGATCGGTAATTATCTTAAATGGCCTCCCGTAAAGATAACAACGAAGCTTCTGTAAGGCGAAAACAGCTGCCAGACATTCCTGTTTCGTAACTGTGTAGTTGCGTTCACATTTGCTCAGGCGACGGCTGGCATATGCCACGACGTGCTCTGCGCCATTGTGACGTTGTACAAGCACCGCTCCTACACCTATACCACTAGCGTTCGTGAGGACCTCAGTCGGGCAAGATGGATCGAAGTGACGCAACAGTGGTGCTGACGTTAGTAAAAACTTAAGTTGGGAGAAGGCGGCGTCACACTCTGGTGTCCAGTTGAAGGTTGTATCCTGTCGCAAGATGTTTGTCAGCGGGTACACGATCTCCGTAAATCGTGGAACAAAATGACGAAAATATGAGCAAAGGCCGACAAATGAGTGAAGTTCTCGTGCGGACTGGTGTGATTTGAAAGAGCTCACTCCTTCTATCTAGCGAGGTTCGGGTCTGACGCCATCTTTGTCGACCAAGTGCCCCAGCACGAGAGTTTGACGTTCGTCAAAGCGACATTTTTTTTAATTCAGAACCAGCCCAGCTTTTTGATGTAGTCGAGAACAAGACTGAGATGGTTGTTATGTTCCTCAAACGTACGGCCAAAGATCACAACATCGTCAAGGTAGCACATGCATATCTCCTATTTTAAACCACGTAATACTGTGTTCATAAATCTTTCATTGGTGGCTGGAGCATTAAAAAGGCCAAAAGGCGTGACATTAAATTCAAATAAGCCATCTGGAGTTACGAAAGCAGTCTTTTCTTTGTCGCCGGGTTTCATAGGTATTTGCCAATAACCAGACCGCAAATCAAGGGTTGAAAAATAGGAAGCGGCATGCAAGCAATCTATGGCGTAATCAATCCGCGGTAAGGTATCTTTCTTCGTCACAGTGTTTAGACGCCTGTAATCTACGCAGAATCTCCATGAACCATCCTTTTTCCTGACAAGAATTACTGGAGCTGACCACGGGCTGGACGACTCTTGCACGACACCTTTGTTCAGCATGTCCTTTACTTGTTCAAGGATAACTTTGCGCTCAGAGAATGACACTCGGTAGGGCTTTTGGCGGATGTGGTGTGCAGAGCTGGTGTCTATACTGTGACGAGCGTGGGACGAGGGAAACAGAAGGGGTGCATGTCTATGTTTGAAGTCGAAAGCAGCAACATGCCGGGAAAGGACCTGCACCAGCGCTTGCCATTCCGTCGTACTGAGAGTCTTGCTGATCATACCCAGCAGTAGATCTTCATTATGACGAATATCACAAGGAGGGGAAGAGGTGGTGAGGTCCGTAGCTAGCGCTGCTATGGAGCTGCATGAGGCTTCGTCGAAGAGAGCTATCTTCATCCCGCGAGAAAGCACAACTGGCGTGGCAGGACAGTTCAGCGCCCACAATGATGCTACCCCTTTTGTCATGCACACAACAGAACAGGGCAAAAGTATGTGCTTCTTAGAACAGTTCTTACGTAGAGGCCCCACTACGAGGTCAACACAAGCATCTTCAACCGCTGTTGAA
The DNA here is from genome assembly GCF_043290135.1 of Rhipicephalus microplus. NCBI lineage: Eukaryota > Metazoa > Arthropoda > Arachnida > Ixodida > Ixodidae > Rhipicephalus > Rhipicephalus microplus. Next base: position 135,955,938 of record NC_134702.1, on the reverse strand, counting down.
GAGACTCGAACGAGTTTTAGGCACCAAGATGGTGCTATCACTTCATCAATCACACTAAGTGTGTTCCTGTCTTCGCCACGGTAGTCTTCTTCTGAAAGCGACAGTAGAAACAAATTGTTTAATAATATTTCCCCACTACCACAGTCAACGGAAGCACTGCATTGCTCCAGAAAAACGACACCAAGAATGACATCGTGCGAAAAACGAGATAGAAGCAGAAATTTGAATACAAATACTTTTCAAGCCAATGATACACTCACAACACATACACCAAGACGATTAAGCCACTCGCCGCCGACACCAAGATAGGTGATTGTATCGTCCCATGAAAACATGACTTTGCGACATAAGCAGTTTCTGAGAGCGAGGCTCATCACAGACACACTCGCCCCAGTGTCAACTAAGGCCATCGTCGGTATTCCATCAATCAACACATTCACTTTGTTTTTGAGCATAACAATAGGCAGAGGTATATCTTGAAAAGACCGTCCGGCAACCGCACTTTCATTGGCCGTGGATGCTAGTTTTCTGGCGGCGGAAAGGAGAACGACGCAGAGGAGACGGCAAGCGACGATAACGGTTGGAGGGTGGTGTCAAACTCCGCTCGGATGCTGGCAAATCACTGTGTCTGGTCTCGTGCGAAAAACGGTCCCTTAGAAACAAGTCGGTTGTCCGCAGGTCATATGAAGCACCGGGGCTTCGTGGCGAAGACAAGGCTGGTGTCCTTCGTGATTGGCGGCGTTTTTGGCGGCAATATCGAGTGATATGCGCAGTGAAACCACAGTTGTAGCACACGGGAGGGTCACAGTTTATACTATACTCAACGGAACGAATCCTGGGCCGCTGCTGTCAGCGAGGAAGTTAGTTATCACGCGAAGATTGGGTTTCTGCCACTCTCTGAAATCTATTGTATTCGGCGTAAGTTGCATCTTGGAAGTAGGATCGGTACTGTCCTTGCTGCAGCGGGACGTGGTCCAGCTGAGAGTCCTGAGTATAAAAATGCGGCTGTCCTCGTCGTGATCGTGCGTCGTAAGCAGGGCCTCTATTGTATAGACGTGGCTGGGACTGAGGTGTGGCATCAGAATCCTCAATACCCTCCGCTACTCGGTGCAAGGAGAATGAAGCAACATTTCACTCGAGCTCTAATGGCTGGTAGGGGGGATGTGTGCTTGGGCGGTGATCCACTTGCGCGTACAGGCCGAGTTCTTCACGTACCATTTGCCGGATTATTGATGCAAGATCAAGCGCGTGGTTGCTGTCTATACTCGCGATAGTCATCACAATGGCTAGCCTGCCGAACTTCGGCATGATGCGCCTCATTTTCAGATGCCCAAAGGAAGGAAGGAAAATACAGGGAAAAGAAAGGCAAGGAGGTTAACCAGCCTATAGGCAGCCGTTTTGCTACCCTGCGCATGGGGGAGGGATAGGGGAGATGAAAGAGAGCAGAGAGGGAAGATAGAAACAGCACATTTGGCAGCACATGCGCGCACACTCAGTCATCGTCCAGTCTTGTCTTTCGCGGTGTGTGACATTGCTGTTACAGTCGCTTGTTCAAGTCGGTGTCGCGTAGGAATTTCAACAGAGCTTTCGTCGTCTTCTGTTGCAGTGTCTTCTCTCGGGCACTTGACAGAATAGTGTCCACAGACATTTGGCTGTTGTCAATGCGCGAAAAAGCAGACGCCAGTGACTGTCTCTGGATTTCATACAATGGACAGTCACACAGGATGTGGTGTAGCGTCTCTTCGCAATGACAGGCATCGCAGAGAGCGTTGTCGGCCATTCCTATGACAAAGGAGTAAGATTTTGTAAATGCCACTCCTAGCCATACGAGATGAAGTAGGGTGGCTTCTCTTCGGTCGAGTCCAGTGGGCATGCGGAGATCCATCAAATAGGACAGGTGGTGTTGACGATTCGTACCGATGCTTGGTGGGCACCATAGTGAAAACGTTATTTCACGCGCAAGTCGTCAAAGATTACTGGCAGCATCAGTCCTCGAAAGTGGTATGACTTCTTTTCGTGTTCCTTCAAGGGCTGCCAGCGCGGCAGTATCGGCACATTCGTTTCCTATGATGCCGCAATGACTTGGCAGCCATTGAAGCGTCACATGATGCCCTTTCTCGAGTAAAGTGTGGAGAAGGCATCGAATTTCGAAAACAAGCTGTTCGTACGGGCCGCGACGCAGTGCTGAGAGCAAAGATTGTAGGGCAGCCCTTGAGTCGCTGAAAATCGACCATTGTTGCGGTGGTTCCCAATTGACCACACAAAGTGCAGCGCGCAAAGCAGCTAGTTCCGCTGCTTTAGATGCCGTGGAGTGGTCAGTCCTAAAGCTGATGGTAACACCTCTTGCTGGGATAACTACTGCCCCTGACGAACACTGGTGGTTCGTGGAACCATCGGTGTATACATGTATGCTGTCTGAATATTTCTCGTGCAAAAGAAGAAGAGACAGTTGTTTCAGCACGGGTGACAAAAACTCAGATTTCCTCCGGATCCCTGGTACACTAAGATGCATTGTGGGTCGAATAAGACACCAAGATGCTCAAAAAAGCGGCAATGGTGAATGACATTAGTGAGAGATGTCAAGGTGTCTTTCGCGATAACAATACCGTAAACATCTTCGGTGATTCCTTTTAGAATGTGCCCGACTTTGTCTTCCGCAGACATTCCGGAGTCAATGGTCCTACATAGCTTTATGACTTCCTCAATGTAGGTGGTGCAAGTTTTACCTGGCACTTGAGCGTGTTGCACTAGCGTATGTTCTGCTCTTTTCTTTTTGGTTGTTGGGCCGCCGGAACGCTCTTTGATCTCCGAAACAAATCTGTCTCACGTCGTTAGCGTTTCCTCCCAATTCTCGTACCACATTAATGCAGTATCCGTCAGAAAGAAAACGACGTACAAAAGCTGAGAAGCGGCTTCCCATTTGTTAGCGGCGCTCACCCGTTTGTAAGGAATGAGCCAAGCCTCGACGTCTTAATCTAGTCTGCCGGCGAAGGGACGACCATCTCTCAGTTGTGGAGCCTAACTGGTCGGCGCAGAAGACGAGAAGGGTTGGTGTTCACCTGCGTTGTGGGATATGTCCAGCCCAGATGGATTCGGTGGAAGTCCAGCAGTGCGTCGGCTCCGTCAAAGAACTTGCAGTCCAGCATCCGTCTTCGGGTGTCGATTACCCAGCACGTCCACCACAACTGTTACAGTGAGCTGTGATAAAATGGTTTTATTTACAGCAGGTGAATGATAGTCGCTCGCGGCAACGCACTGCAATCGTGCCAAAACTCTTCGCCTTCCTCTCCTTCTCTTTTCTACATTTTACTTGTCCGTTATAATATATATATATATATATATATATATATATATATATATATATATATATAGTGGGAGTAATAATTCAATGGGCCAGTTAGTCTTCGTGAAGGTATGGGATATGGCACACTCATCCCCTGATGAAGGGAGGTCCCCTCCCGAAACTGTTGGGAAATAAATATATTTATCCTTGTTGACAACGCTCCCGTTGTGCCATATCCCATATATATATATATATATATATATACATATATATATATATATATATATATGCTTGGGCGCGTGCTCGGCTACACTGGGAAAACAATGAGAACGAAGTCAGATAATAGAACAACCAGCCAACGATAAGAGATTCCGTTTATTTGTTATTTATATATATATATATATATATATATATATATATATATATATATATATATATATATATATATATATATATATATATATGTGTGTGTGTGTGTGTGTGTGTGTGTGAAAAATCAATCCCACAAAATATTACTGTCCTTGAGATACCATAGCAGATTTTACTGTAATGTATCCTTAAGATGTCCACACCATGCTTTCATACACGTGAAAGCAGCGTGACTTTTGCAGTATTTATGTTAGCACAATGTGTCTTGAGCTCACATACATACAATATAGTCCAGTTTATTTATTTTCATTCCAATTCTTCAGAAATACCATCGTCTGGAATTTTTCGCGAGAAAAACTGCAGCTGACTTTCTTTGCCTTCCAGAATGTGAGCCGGCCGAACCATCATCTCCATAGCGGGATATGAGTAGTGGTAGAGATTGTTCAGGCGTTCTTGCACACTCCACTCGATGCCGTCAGCGTAGCTTGCGTGATAGCCATTGAGGTTGAGGCCATTTGGGTTGCACGCATGGCACGCCCTGTACCACCAGCCACCACGAAATAATTTTGCGCAGCTATCTGGACTCTTATCGTTGTCACGATCATAAGTGGAAAATTTTTCGCCGTCACAAAGTCTCATTCCATCCCAGCCTGGAAAGAATGCAATTTGTGGTAAACAAAACAAATCACCGTATATCTTGTGCTTTATTACAACGCTCATTTGGTAAAACAACCAAGCGAGGAATTTGTCCTTCGCTGGTACCTAAAATGAGATTTTTTTAATGGCTAACACTCTAGCTTTTTCAGAGGACTGTCATCTTATGCTTTACACTGCGAGTTATTGCTATAGACGGCAAGCTGGCTTGAATGAATTTTTGTGAAATTCATCATGTATATCAAACTTCTGATCCCTCAATTTTCGATACAAAATGGAGTGTAGACACGCTTTTTGCCTTTGACTTTGTACGAATGGCCACGCGTCAATACTTACTTGTGCATGATGTGGGGAGTTTTATTGCTCAGTTTCTTTGTTCAACAATATTTAGTGTTGATCGCACTGGCAAGGTGCAACATGACGTCATTCTTCAGTATGCAACACAATGCATTAGTCACAGTGATTGATCCGTGCGACTTATCAAAAGAGATCCTTATCAGCATCTTTGCATTCGATTACCTCCGATGCTCAAAACATTTTGTGTACTTTTCGAAAGAGACAACCTGAAGCCTTACACGCATGTGTATTTTCTGGTTCTCAAGGAAAGCAGTACCAAGTGATTACATGTTTTCACACGTTGGAAGTAGCCCCTCAAAAAGACCTTCTCGTGCTTTGTACACAGGAGGGCAAACATACTTATAATGTTCTGAGTATTTTTAGCACTACCACTGTGTCATTCTAAAGTACATCATCAAAAAGAAAGAACACAAGTTTTTTTTTTAGTAGTAACAGCTAAAGTCGTTCGGTAAGGAGTTATAAGTAAGCTATTTACGAATATAAGCAATAAAAAGATTGTATTTGTATGGAACACTTAAAAAATTCGCTTAGTTTCGTATTCGTACGAGAATAGTTATATCTCGGCAGTAGTTACTTTGCATTAAGTTCTGCTAATTATATTAGAAGTTTACTGAAAAAGTCTCCTAACATTGGTGTAGTGTTTCTCTTGTTTGCTTTTTATTTCTTAATTGCTAGTATTTTTTATTCAGCCTCCTGTTGCCCAGTTTCAAAATCATGGTGGTGAGGTGAGCATTGAGTAACGTTGTGTTGCTTGCGCACGGAAATATAGTGCACATAAAAGCACAAACCTGGTGGGCCAAGAAGAGCTCCCACATGTATCGTGTAATTCTCCTCAGAACTAGCCACACTAACACTGCCGTAATAGATATTGATACTGTGTTCTGTGCTATTCCTGAGCACAATACGCAAGCTCATTTTTTTAGCGCCAGAAGTCAAGGCGTTCAGTGCTTCGTTCCCTGTAAAAAATAATAGAGAAACATGAAATAATGCCATTTCGTCAATTCCTCACTGTTCTGGTGCTCTGTATGAATGTATATATAATAAAAGTTTGGTGATAGCCATAGCAGCCATCGAAATTACGTCGAATAATTACACTCGACTATATGGTAAAATCACGTGCGCGTTTGGCCAGACACATAACCGCACGGTTACTTGTTTTCGCAGCATGAGTATAAAACAAGTCTTTAGCTTTATAAAAATATTACCAACAAATATAGACTTTCAAGATGTACGTTGAAATAGTTATTGTCATTTTCTACTTCGGTTTGCCAAGAGGACTCCAGGAAACATTGTCCAGCTCAACCAACGTTATGACCCGGTAAAGGACTGTAAGACGGTAATTCAATTAAAGTAAATCGTGCGTCTCAACTTCCCATTACTCCACTACGTGTACCGCCCTGTTAGCAGAGGCACGTGCAAGGCGGAGGGGAGGGGGCGCAAGAGGGCAGCTCTCTGTCCCAAATTAACTGAGATGGGAGGCACATATCCTGCCCCATACATTGACTTAGTAGCAGCGAGGAGGTGCTGCTATATTCCTTTGCCCCTCCCTTCTTCAATGGGCAACCCTGCACAAGCATATGACCATTAAGTTTCTTAGAGCTCCATCATCATATATAAGTGACTTTTGAAAGGAGAAAAGGAAGAAATAAGCGCAGTTTTGGTGCTGCCTATTTCTTAATGGAGAGCACCTTCACAGTTCTGTGCACAGAACAGGGGTGAGGAAGGATTAAAAATGATAGGGAGGAATTAAAGGTATGAAGATAGAGCTAGAGGCGCAGGAAAAAAGAGAGGTGCAGGGACAGCCACATACGGAAGTAAGGAAAAGATAGGAAATATGAACACGGTCGCAGAAGTCCGAGGACGGGGCGCCATGCGAAAGCTTTTGTCGGCGTCAGATGATGGCGTTGGGCGAGCCAGTCTGCCAGAGCTGCGCTGTCGTCGGAGATCGCGGGGGTACAACCAGTCGGCACGAAATCCAGCGACACATATGCGAATACTACATTGGCTACTAAGTAATAGAGTGTCTTTATCCCATGAAGGAAGCACTAGCTTCCTCGTGTCCACTGTTTACTCACAGCCTGTTTTTTTCTAGTGAGCAGATCAATACAACTGCAAAATGTTTAGTGGTCTACGGGTACCGATCTTTAGAACGGTTGTTCTGAAAATTTCTGCCTCTGTCAGGCTGCACCTTAACCTGAGCCTTGGTGGGAAATTCGAGACTCCGGGATGCTTTAGGAGGCAGACAGCACGTGCCGCAGCTTTTATAAAAAAGTGAAGCAAGTATGTGCGCACATTTATAGATATGCTTGCTTGAACGAAGTTCATAATCACTTGGAAGGACACCCGAAACCAAGGATCCTGGAAACCGGTGGTACTGCAGCAAACATTTAACTGCCCTTCACCCAAAAAAGTGTGGAAAAAGCAAAACTTAGCTGCCATTTTTATGTGTGAACCATTTCAATTAGTGGAAAGACGTTATCGGGTGTTTAAAGAAACTGCAGTGTTTCTCGAACATCACACATTTTTGTCGTCATTATGAGTGAAGTAAAAAAAAGAACTGAGTAATAAAGGAACGGCGTAATAACTTATTGATGCTGACATTGCAATGTTTTATGCTTTACACCATTAGTGAGAATGTGTAGCGAAAAACACTTTTTCTAAATGATTCCCTATGAAGCCAGAATAAATGAGAGAATATTTGAGAGAAATAAAAGGCCTTCATGTACAATTTTGTGGCCAACAGGACCTCTGCGCATGTTGGGGAGGAAAAGACAGGGCAGTGACCGTCGGGCCACGTTAGGCCTGTCGTTTCTATACAATTGTAGTCTTTGTCAACAAGAGCAAAACAAACCATGTTTCAACTTCAGATAGCGTACTTTTAGATACGAAGGAGCTTACAGAAAGCGCTGCGTCCGTAACTCCCTCCTCCTTCCGGTGGAATCCAACCCCTACTATGCAAGCGCCTCCGCCCCTCCTCTCTCTAATCTGCTGCATTCCTCTTTATGCCCTCCCATGGCGTCCACACCACCATGGTGAATGCGCGCTCCATACCTCTTCCTCGCCTCTCCTGCCGTACTCCCTCTCTCTCCACTAGGAATCCTCTACGGTGCTAGGCGCACGACAAGTGGTGCGACAGCTGCATACTACACTGGGGGCGCTACGATAGTTCCGTGGTAAGACGGAACTCGCGAGCCTCCCACTCTTCTGCGCAACGCCGCGATAAACGCCCGTGTCAACGCCGCCGCCAGTGTTAGCCTTAGCGACAGAACAAGCTCTCAAAACTTACCCCACCTCCTTCTCAAGCTAATTTCTCCCACTGCTCGCACTGACTCATAGTTTCTTTTAGCGGAAGATGGTAAATAATTATTTATTGTCGCCCTCCCTCATCATGTAGAGCTGTTAACTAAAGTCACTAGCTTTCGCTAATGTGCTAGAACTCCCCGCACAAGCACATGGTACTATGACGCCACCGTGAGCCATGCTTCATCAAATGTGAATGAGGCACACAACGTATCTAGCCCCACTTTGAAATTCTGGCTGTTTAGTACGTGTTATGGCTGCCTAAATGCATACTTCTAAACACCCTAGAGGTCCAGACGATATGACACGCCCATAGTTTGCATCTTAAAGGTTTTCACGCGGTACTCATTCAGTTCGTTGTTTCACATTTCGGGCGGGAAAACCCTATTAGCAAGGAAGTGATCAGCAGGACAGTCAGGCATTGACGCGTTATTTCTTATGCTTAGTTGACCGTTTATCAAAAGCTCTGAGATATGACAATGAGCTATGTTGCAGTCCTACTTCAGGCATAAAAGCTGTTGAATAAAAAAGACTTTGGAAAAAATTGAACTGGTTCTTCCTTTAGCCAACTTACCTATCCAGTACTCTTGGTTTGGACTTCCGAATCCTTGCGCGTACTCGTTCCAATCTCGGTAAAAATTGAAAACTCTGTTCCCGAACTGTCCACGTCTCTGAATTACCTATCATAAAAAAAAAGACAGGTGCATGCCTAAGCAGTACAAGTATCCTAATTTGCTCAAAAAGATATGCACTCGGTCACTTCAAGAGTGCCAAAGTTTATTATCACCAACATTATCATGATAATCACCAAAATAGCAATGACAAGGAGACCATTTTCGGCCCACTTCACAAAGGATGGGTCGTCGAGTGCCTTAGAATGTTTTCTTTTCGCTTCAGTGCATCGGCGCAGTTGAGGGGCGTATCCAGAATATTTTTTCCGGCAAGGCAGGAGGGGGGGGGGGTTAACTCATACTTTGTGTTTGTTTGAGCGTGCTTATGTTTGTGCGCGTGTGTATATTGCCGCATGCTGTTAGGCACCTACCGAAGTCTCGCGCCGCTTCCTGCTCTTATGAATTTTGCCACACCAACTGACAAGCCAAACGCGCCAATCTGGCTGCACGTGTCACCACATCGCGCGCTGGAAAAGGAACGCTGGCGGTTTTTCGAGGAGCAGCTCGAGGCGAGACGCAAGAAAAGAAGTTGACGAGGTTTTGACGAGTGAGCTCACAACCTTTGTGTATTTTGTTGACGGGCACAAGTTCGCCATTAATAAACAGCTGTTTCAGCTTCCGGCACTGTATTTGTTCGTTACAAACTGGTGGAGGTGCGGGGTATGATTCCAAGCCCATCTCAGCATAGGGAACATAGCCCAGAACCCCGAAGGTTGGAGCCAGCGCTGTTGATTCCCGTACACCAACGAACGAGTCGTCGCCTACGAGGTGAGCAGCCCAAGTTTGGTGCCCTCTTCGATTCTTCGAGGCCAGTGGAGGACGTAAGTTCCGGAGCCCCGGCAATGGCCACCCAAGCGACTTCATTTCCATCGCATATCGCCATGGACCCGCCCCGCATACCAGAAGTATTTCACGTTGATAATTTCGAGGATTCCGAGGACTGGCTCGACGGTTTCGAACGCGTTGCCAGACTGAACGGTTGGAACGAAGACAGGAAACTTCGCTACGTCTACGTGGCACTGAAAGATTCTGCACGTACGTGGTTCGAAAACAACGAAGCGTCCTTATTATCGTTGGACGACTTTCGAAGAGAGTTTCTTGCTACGTACCCAAACACGGACCGCAAATAAAAGGCAGAGGCCGCTCTTCAGACGCGAAACCAACGAAACAACGAGAGCGTCGCCATGTAAATTGAAGGCATGTCTCGACTGTTCCGCCGGGCCGACCCGAACATGGCTGAAGAAAAGAAGTTGTGGCACCTGATGCGTGGAGTGAAGGAGGAGCTTTTTGCAGGCCTGGTGCGTAATCCACCGCGCTCTCTTGCTGAGTTCAGATCAGAGGCGACCATGATAGTAAAGACCCTGCAGCAGCGCGCGCGCCAATACAACAGGGACGTAAGCGTCTCCTATGTTATCGCGGCGTCGACAACCCTCACGAGTAACATTGAGCTCTTGCGTGAAATGATGAGGGCTGTCGTAAAAGATGAACTCCAGAAAATACAAATGACTAAAGCTCATCCAGCGATGTCCTCACTTGCCGACGTTGTGCGCGAAGAAGTGCGGCAAGCGGTTCTACAACACAACCTCATGTACTACAGCGCGCACAACCGGAGCCTCCGCCTCAGTTGTCGTACGCGCAAGCTGTACGACAGAACCTCGGACGCATTAATCGGCCGGCTGCGACTGCTGTGATGCCTCCGACGTTTTCTGCGAGTACGCCGCTACCAGTTCCGGAAGCAAGACCGCGTAAGAGCGATGTATGGCGCACTGTAGACCGGCGGCCCCTTTGCCACCACTGCGGAGAAGCAGGTCACCTTTACCGGGCGTGCCAGTATCGTCGAGCGGAACTGCGTGGTTTTCCAGTCAATGCACCATGCCCACGGAACGGAGAACGGCCCTACGAAATTGAAGAATACTTGTCTTCACGCTATTCACCTCAAGACACGCAACAACGGGAGTCGCGTTTGACAGCACCGATGCGCTATCGGTCGCCGAGTCCTCGTCCGTCATCAAATCTCCAAAGATCGCGTTCACCTAGCCCGAGGCGGAAAAACTAGAGCCAGCGACCTCTGGAGGTGAGGCCGCTGATATATTGACAACTGAGGACCCTTCACTGTTAGCCCGACAGGATGGTGGCAGTTACGCAATGACGGACAAGTGCAGTAGTGGCGACGTCACCTCCGAGATATTAGTCACGATCGACGACCTCGAGGCCATTGCGCTAATAGACACTGGTGCAGACTATTCCGTTGTCAGTTATGCTCTCGCAAAGAAGCTTAAGAAGGTGATGACTGAGTGGACCGGACCTCAGATACGTACCGCTGGAGGGCACTTAGTTAGTCCCGTGGGGTTATGCACCGCAAGGATAGGAATAAGAGGATTTGTGTATGTCGGCAGCTTTATTGTGCTTCCTGAGTGCTCCCGGGAACTGATTATAGGCATGGACTTTTTGCAAACAAACAATGCAGTCATTGACTTGCAAGAGTTCCAGGTTTCGTTTTCTACGGAGAATGCCGTCGCCTTCTATCATGCGGAGAAACCAATCGTTCTACCTCTCTGCACTGTGGACGAAGATGTGACCGTGCCGCCACGTTCCAGTGTGACCGTTCTTGTGAGGAGTGAAGTTCTTCGTGACTGTGACGGATTAGCTGACGGAAACATCAGACTGCTACTAGAAAAAGGAGTATGCGTGGCAAGAGGCCTGGTGAGCCTTCGTGATGGATGTGCGTATGTCCTATTAACTAACTTTCGAAATGAGCTGCAGCATGTTGCGAAGGGAACATCGGTGGCATCGCTGCATGAGTACGTGCAAGTCTCAGATGTTTGCACTCTTGATAAAGCTTCAGAGACAGTAGATAACGTACTCCAGTCAGTAGACATTGACAGAGAGCTCTCGTCATCTCAGAAGCAACAGATTGCTCACCTCATCAGAGAGTTCGCCGAGTGCTTCTCCACCTCGTCGAAAGTCGGACGTACTCCCGTCGCAATGCACCGTATCGTGGTCGAAGAGCACGTGAGACCTGTGCATCAGCGCCCATACCGAGTAGCGCCAAAAGAAAGGAAAGCCATCAAGAACCAAGTGTAGGAAATGCTCAGCGATGATGTAATTCAGCCATCCAACAGTCCGTGGGCATCACCGGTAGTGCTAGTCAAAAAGAATGACAACACTCTGCGGTTTTGCGTTGACTACAGAAAGCTGAACCAAGTCACAAAGCGTGATGTTTCCCTACTTCCACGAATTGATGATGCCTTGGATAAGTTACGCAATGCTCACTTCTTTTCATCATTGGACTTAAAAAGTTGATATTGGCAGATCGAGGTGGACGAACGAGATCGTGAAAAAATGGCGTTTGTGACCCCAGACGGACAATACGAGTTCAAAGTGCTCCCTTTCGGTTTGTGCTCTGCTCCCGCTACCTTCCAGAGGATGATGGACACTGTGCTCTCCGGACTCAAATGGCATTCGTGTCTCGTCTACCTCGACGATGTAGTGGTTTTTTCTTCAACCTTCGAGCAGCACATCCACCGACTGAGAATGGTACTGGATTTCGTTCGCGTGGCAGCACTGACCATCAAACCGCAAAAGTGTCACTTTGGATTTCGTCACCTTCGGTTCTTCGGGCACATAGTGCGGAAGGCATCCGCCCAGACCCGGAAAAGATTGCAGCAGTTGAAAATTTTCCGACACCACAAGACAAAAAGCCCGTCAGACGATTACTGGGACTATGTGCCTAATACAGACGCTTTGTTGAAAACTTTGCTAAGGTCGCTGAGCCTTTGACACGGCTAGCGAAAGAAAGTGTACCATTTTCTCGGCGGGAGGAACAAGAAGCGGCTTTCTCAGAGTTGCGACGCCGTTTGCAGTCTCCTCCAATACTTGCCCATTTTGACGAAGAGGCCGATACAGACATACATACCGACGCGAGTAACGTTCGCCTTGGTGCCATCCTCGTTCAGTGGCAGTATGGAGAAGAAAAGGTCATTGCTTACGCGAGCCGCACTCAATTGAATGCTGAGTACAATTACTCAGCGACAGAGAAAGAGTGTCTCGCAGTTATATGGGCCATCAGGAAGTTTCGCCCATACCTCCACGGCAGACCGTTTCGAGCAATCAGTGATCATCATTTATTGTGTTGGCTGGCAAACATCAAGGACCCTTCAGGAAGACTTGCTAGATGGAGCCTGCGTCTGCAGGAACATGGCATCACTGTAGTCTACAAGTCCGGTCTCAAGCACAATGACGCGGATTGCCTGTCTCGCGCACCTGTTGAGTCTCCGTCATCTGACCAACAACAAGACATCCCATTTCTTGGAGTTCTGAATGTGTCGGAGATTGCTTGTCTTCAGCGAAAGGACCCGGAACTATGCCCGCTTATCCAATACTTGGAGGGTCACCAAATTAAGGTACCACGAGTTTTCGTCCGTGGTTTGACATCCTATGTCCTCCGGAACGACGTCCTATACAAGCGCAATTTCTTAAACACCAGTGAGACGTTTCTGCTTCTTGTACCATCATCATTGCGAGCAGAAATATTAGAAGCGTGTCATGATGACCCATCGGCTGGCCATATGGGTAGTAGTCGCACTTTGGCCAGAATTCGCCGGAAGTATTATTGGCCGAAATTAAGGGATTCGGTGCACCATTATGTTAAGTCATGCTGGGATTGCCAGAGACGTAAAATACCACCATCGAAACCAGCGGGTCTGTTGCATCCAATAGAGCCACCAAAAGAGCCATTTCAGCAAGTGGGAATGAATTTGCTTGGTCCATTTCCTCCATCTTCATCGGCAAAGCGCCGGATTGTTGTAGCAACCGACTACATGACTCGATATGCTGAGACATCGCCTCTCGCGAAAAGAATGGCAAACGAAGTAGCCCACTTTTTCGTCACTCAGATTGTACTACGACATAGCGCACCACAGGTTGTCATTACAGACAAAGGAACAGCATTTACTGCCCGTTTGATGCAGTCTGTTATGAAGCTCACCCACACCGACTACAGAAGGACTACAGCATACCATCCGCAAACAAACGCATTAACCGAAAGGCTCAATAGAACTCTCGCCGACATGATCTCGATGTATGTGGACGTTGAGCACCAGACATGGGACAGTATTTTGCCTTATGCAACATTTGCGTATAATACCGCAGTACAACAAACGACACACTTCACGCCATTTCAACTTGGTTATGGTCGGACGGTCACAACGACGTTAGACGCGATGTTACCTGTGAACGATTCGAATGAGAGTGACCCACACATCAGCGACTACATAGAAAGAGCAGAAGAGGCACGGCAATTGGCAAGACATCGTATCATTTTGCAACAAGGCTCCGATGCAAGTCGCTATAATCTGAAGCCGAGAGACGTACAGTACAACCCCGGAGACACATTGTGGGTGTGGACGCCTATACGCGCACCTAGCCTATCGGAAAAACTGATGCGGCGCTATTTCGGCCCTGACAAAGTACTTCGCCGGTTAGGCACGCTAAACTACGAAGTAATTCCTGAAGGGCAAGTGTGCTCAGCCCGACGCAGGAATCGCCCAGAAGTCGTACATGTAGTACGAATGAAACTGTACTACGAAACTCACTGAACGAGGCAACTGATAAATGTGCTCAAACATCAGATAAATACTCCTTTATAAAACTGTTCGACGTCAGCGTACGCATCGGGACGATGCGTTTCGGGAGGGGGACTAATGCCGCATGTTGTTAGGCACCTACCGAAGTCTTGCGCCGCTTCCGGCTATTATGAATTCTGCCACACCAACTGACAAGCCAAACGCGCCAAGCTAAACGTGCCATGCAACGCTGGCTGCACGTGGGACCACATCACGCGCTGGAAAAGGAACGCTGGCGGTTTTTCGAGAAGCAGCTCGAGGCGAGACGCAAGAGAAGAAGTTGACGAGGTTTTGACGAGTGAGCTCACAACCTTTGTGTATTTTTTTGACGGCCACAAGTTCGCCATTATTAAATAGCTGTTTTAGCTTCCGGCACTGTATTTGTTCGTTACAATATATATAAAAGGAAAATGAAACATTCAGGGGCATGTTCAACCACCAAACGCCTCCCCCATTGTTCATGCCACTGGTACAGGTTAAGTTGCTGTTACAGATCACATTCAGTGTGGAGCAAATGATTGCAATGTTGTAAGGGTTCTGTTGGGGACATGCTAACGGCGAGATAAAGAGAAAATGAGAGGGTGTGAGAGAGAGAGAAAGAAATACAAACAGGGAAACAAAGTGAGGGAAACAAAGAAGAAAGACGAGACGAAGAAAAATTGATGAAATAAAACTTATTTTTCTTGATGAGGCAGCCACTTGACCCTAGAACACCTGGTTTGACGCATGTGCTTTCTGAGGTTTGCCTCGGCTAAAGTTGATTATCACCAACATCTTCATCACATTAGGGACGATAAAAATGAAATGAATTATAAGCGTGTGCTATCGCGGCCATCATAATTACATGGGTTGCATTTTTTCCCAACAGCTTGCATCAATTCCCGGTATTTCTTCTCCGCTTGTTTGAGTTTCCGGATCCATAAAACTTTTCACTTGCTCATTACCGGAAGCCAAGTAAAGGCACGTTGATCAACGGCGTGGTAAAACCCTTTTATAGAGAGGTCGCTGCCTCATTACTTGAAGATAAGTGAAGTAATTTGAAGTGCCAATAAAAACAAAAGATCAAATAGCTACCCTCAGGCTAGCATAGAATATATCCCCCTCATTGATGCACAGGGAAGGTTAGCTGTTTCGGGGCAACGATAGCCCACGACCGCCCGGGCCCTTAAAGTTCTCCGTGTAAGCAGTTGAGGGGCCTTTGCCTTTTGCGAAAGTGGGGGCTAACGAAGCTTTTTTTGTGCGTGCCAGAAGCACCCCATTCTTTTCGTTACTCTACTCTCGCATCAGGAAATTTTCACTTCTAACTACCTAAATCCACCATGCCAAGAATCGCGCCTTCAAACGCGTGTTTCCGAGCGCAATCCTTCACCTACTACAGACAATAAGTATAAAGTATATTCATCCTTCATATTCAGGCAACAATGACATGTGGAAATTTGAAATGACAAGTATCTTTCACAAAACACAAGATTGTTATATCGTAATGGGCTGACCAAGCACAAGCGCACGATTGAGGGTGGATAGATTATTGAATAATGGCACGTACAAATACACAAGAGACCATTGTACCTTCAAGAGCAGTAATTCTAAAAGTTTGCCAGCGCCTACTTTTTTTGCCTACAAGGGCCATGCCGGCTTATGATAGTTATTAAAGCTTATCTTAAAAGTGTACTTACCGTCCAGCCTCCGCCATCTGCTTCCATATCACAATACACATCCTGCCCTGTAGAAAGGGCTTTTCTGTGGAAAATTCGGAAGACACCACTCTTGTGCTGGCCGTAACGCAGGAGATCGCTGCACTGTCGAGGTCGACGGCACTCTGTAGAAAGCATTCTACGTAAATAGATATATAAAATGACACCGGCTTTGGCGTAATCGTTTCCTGACCTCAAATTTTTGAAATAAATATATTCTGATGTTTTGGCAACTGTACCATTATGTAATTATTATAAAGTTGTCTAGCAACGTATCACAATTCTTTCCTCGTGTACCTCTCCTGCGACCGTAGGTTTTGTAACAATTCCAACATTTCTGTGCAGCAAAGTTTCTTTTGTACCCATTTGTGGTGGGAATAGAGATTGGAGTAGTGTATTTAAACACAGAAACAAGTGACGCTTTTTTGGCCAAAGCACACAGGTACAGCAGTGGAGCCGTAATAAATCCCTTAATGTGAAACATTTTTCTTTGAAAGTGACAAACTGAAGCAAAGTACTACATTGAATATAGATTACGTAGTACGCTTCCGTTTTTCGTGGTGTGCGGGTGCCATAGCCTGAAACAACGTCATTGTAGAGGTATCTCTTCACTGAACCAAAATGCATTAGAAATAAGACATTCAAGGCTTTAAGCGACGAACCACACCCCTAGCCTACCTTCATGGTTTTTTTTCCCTCAGATGGTGCGACAGGGGTACTATCGACAGGGGTACTTTGGAATAGACACGACGTGTTCGGCCAAAGTTTTCGTGCTTGGAGTTTCGTGCTGCTATATCAGTGCAAGAAAACCGATGTCGGTTAGTAAGTTAGGCTCAAACGTCGTGGCGCTGCTGAGGGATCTTGAAGGTTAGTTAGGTCTAGGTCTTGTAACAGGCAGGTCTAACAGATTTCTGTCGGACATGACAGCTGATTGGCCCCCATGTTTGTCACAATACGAGATTGCCCTTCAAGTATAAGCAAGTTAAATAAAGCTTTTAGGAACAACCCCCAGAACCATGGAACACATCTGGAAACTCTTTGGACCACCGAATTCAACTAACAAATTGTCACTCTGATGTACATATGACGTTGCACTTTATCGTAAACGCTGAATGATATTGTAGGATCTCATGTGAACACCGAACTGGTGGCAAATAAAACAATCTGCTTACTTTTTATGTATAGCAGCAAATGCAGGAACTCTTGAAGTTTTCGTCCCGCTTTCTCTTCGGGTTCCTCTATCAGTTCTTCAGCATCTTCTTTTCCTTTGATTTCGGACGTCGAATTCACGACAAAAATTGATGCCGTTAAAAGAACGTGAAGAACCATGAAGCTGCTTCTCATCTTTCTCGTGGCTGCCTCGGCACTGGAATAAAAGATTAATACACATTTTTTGCTGTCACTACAAAATAAATAAGGGTGGTAACCACCAAAGGAATGTAGGCACACTTGCGTTCTTCGGACTAGATGGTGGTGACAGATCAATTGTGTAAGAATACAAAGATGGAAAAGCTCACATGGGGTAGAGTGGCACTAGCGGCTAGCATCACAGCCTCTGTACGTTGCACGCCTTTATAATACACACTTCAAAATATCGTTCATTAGAAAACATCACCCCTCACTCTCTACCGAGTATCTTCAACTATGCACCATATTTCTACAGCTTTAAGAGGTAAATCTTCAAACAAGGTGGAGAGGTTTCACATAATGCATGTAAATTTGCTTGAAAGCATATAGATAATTGTAGTACTCGAAGTCTAAGGGGTCTTTTTGTGACTAGTACTTTATTATTATTTTTTTGTAATCTTGTGGCAGTGTTCCCCAATATTGCCAGGAGACGCTTCAGATGAACACCATAAGGATGACGAAGGCACAAGGGATATCTCGAATAGACAGAGGTTCATCTCGTTTGGCCAATTCCCCAGTGAGGGTGTGTGCCACAGATTCCAGATTCTTTCTTTTCCTCTTGTTCGCCTGTCCTTGAGCGCATTATGTATTCTTATCAACTGTTCCTTTGTTTTGGCAAAGGAATCTACAATTAGGTTCGGAGAAACTTTAGAGTAAATATTGATGTATAAAGATTTGAGTGATAACGAATGCTATCAATATTCTGCATATGCAATTCTGGGACCTTTATTTGTTCAATAACTGTTAAAAGTGTGGAGAAACAGAAAACGAGAATTCGCATTATCACTTCCCAGGGTGACTTCTTGGGGTACGAAAATACCCTCAAATTGCCAACAAGCAGGAAAAAGTAGTCTAGTCATTCACAGATTCGCTCATTCAGCTTTTTTGAAATTTCTCGTCACCAGCAGTGTATCTTCGTAAAGGTTACGTTGCGTTACAAAAGAAAGAGAAAGAAATTGGGGAGACAAATTGTGAAACCAGTAAACTAACACCATTATAGAAAATAGCAAAAAATACTAGCTATTAAAGACTGAAATGAAAGAAAGTGCCATTACAAAAATTGCAAGTATCTTGCAAATAGCACAAGGTATTTCTTTGTGTTGCAAGACGTGTAATGTTGTGACTTGTAATTGAATATTGTTTTAAAAAGAAAGATGCTTGAATTACGGTAGCTTAGGCGAAAATGGCATTGCCCAAAAGCTC
The DNA here is from genome assembly GCF_043290135.1 of Rhipicephalus microplus. Classification (NCBI taxonomy): domain Eukaryota; kingdom Metazoa; phylum Arthropoda; class Arachnida; order Ixodida; family Ixodidae; genus Rhipicephalus; species Rhipicephalus microplus. Next base: position 135,937,376 of record NC_134702.1, on the reverse strand, counting down.
GTTTACTGTAGTATACACAACTACAGAAACGTGTAGACAAATTCAATAAGCGCGGCACAGAATACACTATTTTCGTTTTTTTTACCCGCAGTGACATGACTGTCACCCAAATTGAAATCCGTTAAAGTGCATGAAAAGTCATTCTTTCTGTCGGTGGAATACTAATCCACGAATTTCGAATCAAATGTGACGCGTGCAAAGGGTTAGCACCGCCAATAAACGCGAACATGAAACATGCCATCCAAAATAAATGGACATATAAGTCTATTCACACAAATCAAATCATGAGGTTTTTTCTGGACAATGATTCATATTTCTGCTAGCTAAAACTAGTTATGTTAGGCGTGACAGTCACAAGTTTTAAAAGCACTTGAAAATGTTTCTCTCATTTCATAAATATTGGCGTCATGTATATTGTTTTGCTGCATTTCAAATAGGTCAAGTTTGTCGCCAATCAGCAATGAGTATGGTATATATGCTATTTCTTTAAAAGAAAATATATGTATCATTCCGTCTCTCCTAACGTCATCGTTAGGCGACGATTCTTCACAGCCATCCTCAGTAAACAGTGGATGAAGTCTGCCCAGTCTTACAACAAGCTATTACAAATCTCTCAAACAGGGCCCGGACATGTCTTCGCAAAATAAAAAAAAAGCTCGAATAATCATGAATACAAACCAAGCATATTTCATATACCTGAAGGCTATAAGCAGTAGTCTGCAACAAAAGCCAATGAGACCTCACGTTATATTTGTTTGCTAACAGTCTTCGCCTCTCGTCTGCAATGAATAACATAAATAAGTATAATTTTTTCCCTGTGATTCAATATATTTTTCATTTTCTTAATATGTAATCAACCCTTCTTAGTGCATTCCTGTTCCACTGGCGTTGATAGAGTTAATTGTTGCGTACTTGAAAGCGCTGTATGGACGCTAAGTTATTGGTCTCTTTTGGTCAGCCCAAATGGGATCAGGACGTAGAAGTGTAATTGCAATGAATTGCGATCACTATTTTACTCATTTCTTCTTTTAGTGCAAGCTACATACAAAAGTGCTTGCTGCTATGGTCCTATAGTACTGACCCCTAAATTTGATCAAGAGCGTAAAATTACTCAGATCAAGAAGAAAATGCTTTCTATGAAAAAGGACACTGAAAGATATCGATGCACAAGGAAGCAAAATATGGCAGAAACCATGCAAAGGAAGTGAACCATTACCATTGACAGCTAGTATCCTACTGCCTGCCCTGCTCATTCAAAGGCTTCTTCGCCCTTGAATGAGCACGGCACGCATTCCTTAGCGAACTTCGGTGAGTTAGAGCTTATCTATCTATCTATCTATCTATCTATCTATCTATCTATCTATCTATCTATCTATCTATCTATCTATCTATCTATCTATCTATCTATCTATCTATCTATCTTTCTGTCTGTCTGTCTGTCTGTCTGTCTGTCTGTCTGTCTGTCTGTCTGTCTGTCTGTCTGTCTGTCTGTCTTGCTACCAACGACTTTTAGTTTTTCAGACCATTTCGAATTTCGTACCGATAACAAAGTCGGTATGACATAACATGACTATATGACAAGCATAAGCGACAAGTTATAACATAAAAATTATCACATCTATGTCATAAATGTCATGATTTACATTTCATAGTCGTGCTGCTCTCGCGGTATTTTTGTTCATGACTTGTTGAAAAAGTGGTATAGTATAACATTATGTACACTGCACGACGAACACAAGTGACAGACACTACCGGGTAAATCACGAAATGCATGTCGTGTAAGTAATGACTATATGCCACGATCACGTTGCGCTCACGGTCGTTTCACTACTTTACATATACCAAAATTGGTATTACGTGAAGAAAAATGGATGACGATTGTATGTAACTGATGAAAACATAACAATGACGAGATGCGTGTATTGTAACAACATGACTACATGCCATGCTCATGATGTGCTCACGGCCGTTTTGCTAGCTTCACATATACAAAATCTGATATTACGGGACGTGAATGGAGAGCTAAGGTATGTTACTGGTGCAAACATGATAATCATGAGATGCATTTCATGCAACAACATCACTACATGCCCCATTCATGACGCACTCGCGGCTGTTTTACTTGCTTCACATATATGAAATTTTGTGTTACGTGACGCGAAGTGACGATGAACGTAAATGAGACATCCAAACAATAATGATGACATGCGTGTCATGTAACGACATGACTACATGACACACTCATGATACAATCACGGCCGTCTCGCTTGCTCCACATATACCACATTTGGTTATATGGGACGTGAATAGATGATGAAGGTATGTGATTGGTGCGAACTATGAAAACCGTGTCATGTAACAACATGACTACATGTCAAGCTCACGATGCGCTCACAGCCGTTTTGCTAGCTTCAGATATACCAAGTTTGGTACTACGTGACGCGAATGCGCGACGAAGGTAAATGACATGCCCAATTATGATCATGAATTCATGCATGCCATGTAAAATATGACTACATGTTACGCTCATAGTGCTCTCGCGGCCGTTTCGCTAGCTCCACATATACCGAATTTCGTATTACGTCATATAAATGGACGAGAAAGGTAAGTGACACGTCCAAACTCAATAATCCTGATACGCTTATTATGTAAAGCATGACTACATGCTAAGCTCGTAGCGTGCTTACAGCCGTTTCACTAGCTAAACATATAAAAAATTTCGTATCCCGTGTCATGAATAAAACGAAGGTAAACGACACGAGGAAACATTGATTGTCTTGACATGGAAGTCTTGTACGGCATATTTTACGTTCGCCTCGTAACGATGTGCTGATTTTAAAGTGACATATCAACCTTCCTCATTCATGCTTCGCCTACCATCGATTCGCACTGTATGTAGGATCTGTCAATTTTTTTGAGGTGATTGATGCGGCAGTAATGATTCATTATTTCTCACTGTCAAAGCAGGATAACTTTTATGCTCTTCCTCGTTACCTCAGGATGGAACTATACAGTATTTTTTTTAATGCAGGAATAACCTCTTTTGCTATGTGTTGGCCGGTGTAAGCCACAACAGCCACTAAGTTACTGCTGTCATTCACTAGGCGCACTTCTACCGACTTTCTCTTTGCAAACTCACCCACAGGGAATCTCCACCTCATTCACTTCGCTTCTTTTTGTGGCTTATGTACAACTTATGAATGGTTTGATAAATATAAATTTCAGCCCATGACTCATCTAAATGACCTTCTTTGTAGAAATGAGGAAATGCTAGCAATATTATTGCTTGCGGAAGCAATTAAACAAAACCAGTCATAATATTCACAATCTTGAACCTGTTACAACTTGCGGATATAACATAAAACGACAACCAGATTGCGTGACATGTATTCCGTTTATATTACGTTTTTTATTGGGTGCATAAAAGGAATGTGAATTTGATATACAAGAGGTTTTTGTTATGTTGTCATTTTTGGTATAATTATCACCATTTATTATAGTAATAGAAGTAACAATAAAATAATAAGAGTAGGAATATTAATAACACATAAAATGCATACCTGGTGACCTCTACGGATATCCCAACTTTCTCACATTACGAGGACTACCGAGCCTTGCGCAGGGGTCTCGCTGATACAAAGCATAAAAACCCTTTGTCAAAATCACCCAACGTCAGTATTTTTACATGTCAAAATACAATGAAAGCTGATGGACATATAAAGACAATGTGCGGCAAAATATCCGACATTACTGAACGCTAAACAATAGGAATTCTCTTGAATGTATTTTTGTCTTCTTTCGACTTTCTTCGTTGAAATGAAGCACGATAAATGGGACAAGGTAAAAAAGTACAGACTGGACATTTTGCCTTCATTTGATTACGTTGCATCAGAGCATGACCTTGTTCTTTTGCTAGTCAGTTTCCTTCATCCAATCAAAACCAACTATGAATTTTGTTGAAGCGCTGCTGACAGAGCCATTGGCTGTACACATAACGGGTAAAAACGGTCGTTCTTTTCAAGAAACAAAACTGCTTACAATAAAATTGGAGCTTATAAAACCGCAAATTCATCATCAGAAGTTTTTGTGGAAGTGTTTTTCGCTTAAGATCTATCTCTACGCACTACATAAAAACATTGTTATTTCGAACATAACAGAATCTTCTAAGTTACTAAAATGTTATATTTTCAAAAAGAAAAAGAAAACATCACATTATTGTGCATACGTTTCACTAAGCCACTACAAAGGCAAAATATTTTTTTTCCTTTTCACATGACTCATTAATCCTCAGCCGCGACGGCGAAAAAATTTTGCACGTAACTAGGTTTTACACTGCCTTCTTGATTGCCGGCGTGCTCTGCTTTCTTAACCCCCTTGAAATTGCAGTGCCTCGGTGATCGGCCATTTCCCCGAACGATGATGTCGTGTGAGGATGTCATTGCGGACGTCACGTGACTCGGCGCGTAGTGAGCTTATGAGGACGTTACAACATTTGGCGGTTATAGCGCCAAACACGTACGGTTATAGCGTCAAACAATGACTTCATCTCGCAATGATGACATTTTTTCATCACTCGTGCTCACGCTGACACCGCTGGACGATGGCCAATTAATGGTCAGCTTGTACATTGATTGATGACAGATGACAATCATGAGGCCAGCTGAACAGTCAACATTAACTCAAGGACTCAGACAGATATTTATTAGCGTCCGCATGAGCTGAGACCTCCCAAGCTCGCTGACATGCTGCCACAAAGCTCGTCGTCGCCTTCTCGCTCGCTGAAGGGTGAACATTCAACAAGTCATACATAGCTTTCGCCTTCACATATACTCGGCACCGTACCTGCGGCGCTCCTTTCTCGGCTGTCGTCATTGTTCTTAAGAATTGCTTTGTGCGTTTGTTCTTGCACTGTTACCTAGAAGGTACTTGTAGCTTCACCGCTTTACTTCTTCAACAATGGATTCGAAAGAGGACAGGTGTATACTTCATTGAGACCAATCGACAGTGGTAAAGGGGACGACAGGCTGAAGATTCAAAGGCCTAATACGTCTGGTGTCCTTTGGAGAGCAGTGGACCGGCTGATATTGTTTTTCCACTGCTCCTTAGGGGGCAAGTGGTTTTGTGCTCATTGACAGAAAGGAATCAAGGAAATCAATTACAGCTCAACTGTAAAACTGAAAACCAAGCAGTGCTACATCCCTTAGTCACAACTTCTTGAAACAAGAGGCGTTGAATAACCAGAAATGCACACGTAAATTTAGGTTAGAGGAAAAAAACAAAAAATGGCAGCTCCCACGTACAGTGGGAATCGATGATAGACGAAGCAGGAAAAAGGAAGGCCTATTTGTCAATTGAAAATCAGCACAGCGTAATGAGACTGACGCAAATTAGGCTGTACATGACTTTATTGTCAACATTATTATGTTGGACATGTCATTTGCCTTCTTACTCTATTCCTGTCAAGTGATACCAAATTTGGTATATGTCGAGCTAGAGAAACGGCCACAAGCGCGCTATGATTGTAGCAAAAGTCATGATTTACACGATAGGCACGTTCCGGTTATCATGTTTGGATGTGTCAATTACCTCCGTCTACCGTTCGCGTCACGTTATATCTAATTTGATATGTCAAGCTAGCGTAACAGTCGCAAGCGCATCGTGAGGGAGGCAAGTAGTCGCGTTGTTACATAACAGGATCTTATGATTATCATGTTTGCACCAGTCATATACCTTCGTCATCCATTCACGTCCCATGATATCAAATATGGTGTATATAAAGCCAGCGAAAGGGCCGCGACCGCATCATGAGTGTGGCATGTAGTCACGTTGTTACATAACACGCATCTCCAGATTATCATGTTTGCACCAGTGCATTCACGCCACGTCATACCGAATTCGGCATATGTGAAGCTAGCGAAGCGACCGTGAGCGCACCATCACCATGGCGTGTGGTCATGAGTCATGACATACACAACATGCTTGTCATGATTTCAACGTTATGGTCTGTTATTTGAATTTTCTATGCAGTCACGTCTTAACCATAGCAGCTTTGCAACATGTCGTGCTACCGAAACCACCGCAAAAGCAGCAATTACCATGAAACGTAAGTCATTACATTCATGTCATAAATATCATAATAGTCATGGTATGACTAGTCAATTATTCTCGTCATGCAATCATATTGTGTCATACCAAATTGACTATCGATTCCAATCAAAGAAACGGCCAGGAGAGCTAAAAGTCTTAGGCGGCTTGATAGATAGATAGATAGATAGATAGATAGATAGATAGATAGATAGATAGATAGATAGATAGATAGATAGATAGATAGATAGATAGATAGATAGATAGATAGATAGATAGATAGATAGATAGATAGATAGATACGCTCAATATAACCGAAGTCCGCTAAGAAATGCTTCGCATTTAAACAGCTCCAAATATGAATTGTTTTAATGTACCTAAGCTTGCGAATCCTGATCGGTTTCTTCACAAATGAGAGTGCACAACGTGAACAGTATGTTTCTTGCGCCTTCTAGAAGTATGTGGCATACGTCAAAGAGGCGTGTATTGACACTGTAAAACTTGTCCCCTCTCCTTTCTGAAGAAGAAGCTGGTCAGGTTTCACAATGTTAGGTATTTAAAAATAACGTGGCTGTTTTCTTTCTCTAAAAATGCGAATAACACGGAAGTGAAACATGTCTTGGCAGGGGTGGTTGACCGTTTATTGTGCATTGTTTTGTATCATGGTAGAAGGAATGAATGCTACAGAAACGCATTACAATGTGACGCGAAGAACAGCAAGCAGCCGCGCTGTAAACAGCTTGAAACTTACCGCGTACACCTTAAGCAATAGCCAGACCAAAATTAGCGCACACAGGGCGATCGCACACAACCGACTCTCACAGCTTCACACTTTAAGCACGCTGCTCAAACAAAAAGAAAGACGCACCAAGCCAATGCAACCATGACAGTGGCTGAAAAGACCTTTTGTGCTTTTTTTAACCACTGTAACTTCAAAGCAAACTTGGCTTGGAAGTACGAGGGTAAAAGGCGCCCGTATCCCGAGATAAGCGAGTGCACTAGTGAACCACTACGCCAGATAGCAACCATACGCACTTTGAACAGGCTATGTGTAGGTGCGCGCGCATGGCAAGGCACGGGGTGGCACGGAACGACAACATTTGAAGTGCTGCTGATGCCTAAAACGCACTGAAGTTGCTGAGCTCTCAGTTTTGCGAACAATCCAAGGTGTATGTAAATCGTTTGCCATTAACAGGCGGAAAATGCTGGTTCGACGCCAAAGTACTGAATTTTTTCATTTTGTTTTTTTCTTTGCAATCTGTTAGAATGTATTTTAAGGCGTCAAACTCATGATGGAAACACGCCATAGATGCCATAGTGGACACCGGCATGGAGCATTTTTTTGCGATACCAATATATATGGACACTTTCGGCTGGATTTCGACGTCAGCATGGGCGTTGGCGTCGAAGTGGACATCAATGTTAATGTCATAGACCGTATACGTACACGTATTTATATGTGAAAACGCAAGAAATAAAAAAATCCCAGAAAAAAAAGAAACTCCTGCGTGCGGAATCGAACGTGGTACCTCCGCGTCTTGAATGCAAGATCTTAACGAGTGCGCCACCGAGAGGTTTTTTTTTCTTTATTGCCTCTTGAAACCATCACACGTATTTCATGTGAGATAACGCATCAAACAAAGCTATTACATCTTCAGCACAGTCGGTTGTCTTATACACATCTCGCGCAATTACAACAGCTTCCACGAAACACGCTTTAACGGATAGAACTCTTACATCACAGTGTCTGTACGATAGCATACTACGCCAAACCGAATGAAGACGAAGTAAAAATATAACATCCAAATTTTTCATAGAACTTTCACAAGGCAAAAAACGAATTCCATATGGAGTAAGAGGTAAATCTTTCTTTAAAGTCCTCGGTAAAATGTCCCAAAAGAAAATAGCATTCTTACAATCACTAAACACATGTTTGATGGTCTCCGGTTTGTTACACAGGAGACAGCTGCTTCCCCATGGTACATACATCCCTCTCTCTTCAAGCCACGTTTTTACTGGCAAGGTTCCCGTATGAAGTTTAAAAAAGCATGTTTTAACATTGAGTGGTGTACAGATGTTTTTCCCTCGCTTTAGTACGTCACGTCCATATAGTTTTTCATACTTTGAACGGTAACGCGGTACAGGAAAAACATTCTGTATTAAGTCTTTTATAAGGCGCTTTCTTTTCACACTAGTTAAGTAATCTATCGAAAAGCTTGCCCTTAAGAAACGATATGAGAACACAACTTCACGCAAGAACGGTGACAAGGTATGTCGTTCTCTCTTGTCTGAAGATACAAAGAAGTTAGGCATGTGGTGTAACAGCAATGTTTGAAATAAAGAACATACAAAAGAGTCTCTCTGGTTTTTTATTAGCAGCAAACGTGATATTACTTGGTTAAGAAACAGATAGCACAAAGACAGCCCTCCTTGTTTAACATGCCGAAACAAGTTCGTTCTGGATGTTCGCTCCCATGTAGAGCTCCAGATGAACGTAGCGAATATCCTGTGGCTTTTATGAATGCTTTTACGAGTACGATTAAGTACTTGCAAAAGGTCCATAGTTAAAGCAGCCAGAAACACGTTACATACAGCTAACCGAGAGAAAATTGATAAGTCACGACCACCCCATCCTTCGGCTTTCGCGCACAGTTCTTCAGCCTTTTCAAGCCAAAGCGCTTCACTGTTTTTATACTTGTCCAATGGAAAACGAGACTGAGCAATGATCACTGAAGTAAACAGCATAAACGTCATAGTTCTGACATAAAGGTACTATCTCAATAAACGTATGCTTGATCTAGTCGTGCGTGACTCGAGCCTTGAAAATGTATGAAGAGTTGGTGACTGCCACCCTTCGCAAACAGAGCTACGTCGTAGAAAAAGTACTTATTGAGGCCATCTCTAAGCAAACCAACACTTTTATCACCTAATTTAGCAGTATACGTACAATATTTGAGGGCCAGAACACAATTCAAGTCACCCAACACACTCACACATCTCTGACATTCAAAGTACGCTTGAATTTCACGAAAAAACAAACATCTGTCTCTCAAATTTGTAGGTATCTATACACATATAACTCCAAATTTAGTGTTCCCGAAACAAAAGTCACACAAAACAAAACGCCCATAATGGCAACTAGTGACCTCCTCTACTACAATACCAAGAGAGTTCTTGACAAAAATAATACACCCGGCTGATGCTCCCACTGCATGGCTCACACAAGCATTCTACCACAATGAAAACTATGATACCAAGCTATCAGCCGCGTCCTCAGTACTAACGTTAGTCTCCTGGACAGTGAGCAAGTCAAGGTCTTCTTCTTTCATCAAGCGTTTCAACTAGTAATGTTTGTGACGCGCTCCTAGACCACGCACATTCAGCGTACCAACGCGTAAAGGCGCAGTCATGCTAACCATGTTGATGACAAAGATGAAACCACGATACTGCGCTTACCGTGTCTGGTATACCGTGCAATCAGAAAACCGTGGTCTTACGGGTGTCGATCCTGTCCCCGAACCGGCGACGATGACGCCGACCGGGTTTCGAGGGCATATTTTCTACTCTTAGCGCCCATGACGCGATGCCACAGACACTCCGGGCATTCCAGGTTGCGTTCCGTGTTTCCTACTCGGTCACGCTTGCCGCGTCCCGTGGTCGCTTCCAGAGACTTTGCGCTGGCTTCTAGTGTAGCGATATCGCCACTGGTACCCATGTCTTCCTCAATTGTTTCTTGAATGTCCTGCTGGCCGCCTGTTGCGGCCAACTCCTCTGATTCTTTCGCTGAGTCTTTGCTGTCTTGCGTTAGTGCGTCGGCTGTCTCTTCTCCAGTTGCCTGAACCGTGACGTCGAGTGCCATGGCGTTGCTGCCAGGGGCCAACTTCTCAGCCTCCTCGGCATTCATTAGGTTATCTTGGGCGTCATCTGTTTGCAGCGCGGTCTTCGTAACTCTGGCATAACTCCTGACGCAATCTTGACGTTTAGGTCCAAATGCTCGGCATACACCACAGCTTGGAGTCTGGCAGTCTCGTGGTATATGTCCTTGCATGCGACACCTTAGGCAAAGCGGTGCCCGACCCGGGGCCACAAGAAGAACGGTGCCCCCTCCAGACTTAAGAAGGGGCGGCAAGTCTTCTAGCACCACGCCTTCCTTCAGTTTCAGTGGCACCATCCTCGTCGTCGATATCGCGTGTTCAAAGCCCACGACGGTCACGTTGTCGTTTGAAACCTCCAGAACCTCACCAAAGTCACTCAACGCTTGTCAAATTCTCTCGTTGGAGACGCCACAGTCAACCCAGTGGATTTTCTTGGTGACATCATGTTGAATCGGGTCGATGATAGCACAGAAGCCACCTTTGACTTGGAGACCCCCAGTTTTTAGTAATGAACCTTTGTCAGCCTTGCTTCGCATCTTCACCAGTCAGATGTGATTCATTTAGAAGGCACCGATGCCAGCGATCGCTTTGATGAGTCCCACTTCTTCTAATGGGGCCCGAAAGTCTTCCAACAGGTATGGTCTTCTCTCCAAATCACCGTGCAGGAACACACACTGTTTCGTACTGTAACCCGACGACAATGTAGGCATCGAAATCGCTATTTCGATGGTGCAGAAGGAAATCTAATACCGCGGCCATCAGTGGCCGCCGAAGCACCTCGCACGGAGCGAGCCATTACACGTCCGTCTCCCACCGAAGCCGAAAGTGGAGTGTGCACCAACGAGAGGTACCTCCTCCAACATTTGAACAGCAAGCTATTCATATCTACTACTGACCGCTGTTGATGGGAATCTCGGGGGGGGGGGGGGGAACTATCGTGTTTTGATCATTATCAGCAAGATGGCGCAATGAGCGCGCGGTGGCTCTCATATCTCACGCGTATTTTGGGCCGCATAGAGAATAAGGCGCTGTACACTCGATTGCGCGCCCTTATCTTGCAGAGGGGAGAATCATACGTCTTGAATAGCCCATGAGTTTCATCAGAATGATTCTGTTGTAGTTACCGGGCACACAAAGATCACTGCATACGTTGAACAGCCTCCGTTAGCGAAAAGGGCGCACTTTTCAGACACAGCAAAGTAACAACTTAGACGCTTACTCGCGTTAATCTGCACCTGTGACTATGTTTCGTGCGTCCTTTGTGCGTGAGAAACGTGGGGCACGTTTTGATGTGCCTGCCATTTGCGCGTGACCTTCCAATTTCTTGATAATACGTTCATTGCCTCGCCTTTGCGGTGAAGCTGTGACTTTTTTGTGGTAATAAATATTACTTGAATCTTTGTATTTTGGCTTATGTTTATATTAAAACAAGCAGATAGATCTCTCTACGGTTGATGGCCTTTCAGATTTTTACGCCATAGAACGTAGAAATATATTTACAGATTGTACATGGAGTACACAGTGTCCTTCAGCCAAGATGACTGAGCAGCAACAATAACATGAGCTATTGTTCAATTATTATCTTCGTCCCCTTTATGGTCTATTCTTGATGATCGTCATGGCTTGTATCATATGACCGTCTCCAGTGGAAGCATGCCTGGGCTCTTAAGAAAGGACGTGATCCTGCACCGTCAATTATGGCGTAAAGCGGGAGACGTGTACAATATCAGCGAACGGCAGAGACGATGAGGATGAAGTGTCCAAGGGGCCGATCTCTTATGTGACCACGGTCAGTTGGCGCAAGACTTTGTGAGGCCCGTTATAGCGAGCGATGAACTTCGACGACAGACCAACGTGACGGGAGGAAGTCCAGAGCAAAACCAACGATGCTGGGGAGTAAAAAACAGCTCTTGATGGCGGTTGTAGCGATCTTTTAGGGGCGAAGCTCTTTAAGGCGTGAGCTGTGCGTCCCCTGTATGTAGCCACCTTTCGTTTAGTTTTTGCAGTGTTCACTAGATGGTGCTACTTGTAGCTGAGGATAAAAAGACGCAAGATGTTATAAACTAGACGGCGGTACCTGTAGTTGATGATGAAAGATGCGAGTTGTTATAAAATAGGAATGATGTCACATATGGCGCGTGTAATTGGCGGAAGGCAATCATTCGATTAAGTGCGGTGACGTACGCTAGGGGGAGCATTGTAATAAATAGAGTGGGTAAAATTTACGGAGGATTCATGGTTTACCTCCGGAGCTTCGCCCACTCATCATAATTCACTTCGTGGATATGGCGGCACTTTTTGAGAGAGCTGCGAGGCAGAAAGGTGATCCAGGGAAATCTGGGGGGCCGCTCGAGCCTGAGTAGTTGCGTCACGAGCGTACTCGGTAGGAGTGTTAGTATGTAACGGCAGAAGAGTGTCAAAGCAAAGTGGAGTGATGTCCGTAGAAGAATTAGAAGGGGGGAACACCAGCTGTGTCGTGGTGTGAGTAGTTGTAGGCAAACGTGACGTAAGGCAAAGTGGTACCTCAATCATGATGATCTGCGGAGACATGCATGCAAATTATTGTCGCCAGTGTGCGGTTCAGGCACTCAGCCCGTAAGAAAATGGTGATGTTCTGGCAATGTACTGTCTGTTTTCTACTAATGTCTTACATGACCTTTATGGTTCATCATTTTATATGTTGCCTGCAGGACACTACTTTATGTCTACGAAATTCTTCCTCTTCATGTGGACAGATTCCTTCTTGATACCTTTGGGATGTGAACTTTAGGTTTACTGCAGGATGTTACTAGGCAGCGATCTATATGTTACCTGCTAGCGCACCTTAGCTCACATGTTGGTAAGCAGCGGTAGTACAAAAACAGTACTTACCAGTACCGTGGCCACAGGGGTGAGTGACTGTGCCAAATTAACACCCCCCCCTTTCCCGGCACGACACACACACGCACCCTTGCACACACACACACACACACACACACAAATATATACATATATATATAGGTATATATATATATATATATATATATATATATATATATATATATATATATATATATATATATATATATATATATATATATATATATATATATATATATATATATATATATATATATATAAAGGTACTGTAATGATACTTGTAAGTAGAAACCCGCATGAGCATTCAATATTTGGAATTTGGTCGTTTGTGCTCATTATGGGGTGGCCCTGCAAGCGCGTCGGCGGGGCCCTTTTTACAGGTACGCGCGAGTCGCATTTAGTTCGCCCCAACTGCGTCGATAAATCAGCCTTCTTGAAGTGTATAGCTGCAACATATCCGATGCACTCCGATTAACCAGTCTTGGGACGTTTATTCGTCACATACACACGAGTCACATACACACGAGTCCATACACACGAGTCCATACACACGAGTCCGAACGTCACATACACACGTCACATTCACACGAGTCACATACACACGAGTCCGAACTATGTGTCTTGTGCTGACACAGCTAGGGGAAGCGTAGCGTCCCAATCGTGGCGCGCGGTCGACGCGGCAGGATCAGCTGTGAAAAAAATGGGCAGATCTCACGTACAGTGAGAATTGGTGATATGCGAAGCACGAGTGAGAAAGGTTGACATGTCACTTTAAAATCTGCACAACAATACAAGCTGCAGGTAAATGATGCCGTACACGACTTCCATGTGATGATTATCATGTTTGGATGTGTCGTTGACCTTCGTCATTTATTCATGCCAAGTGATGCCAAATTCAGTAAATGTGGAGCTAGCGAAACGAGCACGAGCATGCTATGAGCGTAGTTTGTTGTCACGTTTTTACATAACACGCATGTCAGGATTTTCATGTTTGCACCAGTCATAAATTTCATCATCCATTTACGTCACCTAACACCAAATTTGGTTTAAGTAGAGCTAGCAAAACGACCGCGAGCGCATCATGAAGGGCCCATTATACTACAATATAGCATGGACGCACGCGCACACTGGGCACTGCGGCGCTGCGTTAGCAAAACGCGAGCACTCTGTATTCTGACGCCAGGCGCGACCGGCATGGCCCGACGGCACCCGGCGCTATATTTGACATGCTGCATTTCGCACTGATGCGTTACCCAGTCAACACTGCATCTGCATCTTTTCGGGATGGAGCGAAGCCAGACAGGATGAAATGCGCATGGGTCGAAGCAACGCAGTGCGGCGTCACGCACGCCTACGTGTATTAAGGTCCCTAGATGAAACAAGGTAGCGTCACTCATTGTTCTCGAGCCGTCCTCCTCACTCTCTCGATTACTCCTCGTTTTTTCTGATATCCGCGTCTGTAATTGGTGCATTACTTGCACGTGATCTTGCAAATGGCTGGTGGCGTTATTTATTATTATGCAAAAGGTTCAAAACGAGTACGCATGCGCATATGGCTCCAGCCTGATTCTCGCCGTGACCAAAGACAAAATCGTAGCCAGAACATAAACTAAAGAGCAGGAGCATTTCGGTGTGCGCTAAGTCGACCAAGATTGTTTCGCCATGCTTGTTCAATGCAACATCTGCGTTTTTCAGCAATGCTGCGTTGCCGTAAACAACAGAAAATGGTTTCGCTCTCTTCAACTTACCTCGTGCTTTCCGATATGAAGCGCACCATGAAGTGCAACTATGAACCATTTCACGCGAATGCGTTCGTGCAACTCCGTCAACGTATGTCGACGCGGATCTGCGAAGCGAGTTCACTTGTCGGTTTTTATTGAAACGCCAGGCGCGCGTCTAATGCGTTTCTAGCGCATGCCAGTTGGTACAAATACATGTGGGTATGCGCGTATACAGAACAGCTGCAGGTTGTAATCAACGCACCTTCAGAAACATTTCACTCTTGACCAGTTTCCGCTTGAGCCGAAACGCGCTGCTTCGAGACACCTCACCAGTAGAACTCTCACTTTTCAGGAAGTTCCCAGCACTGCATCAGAATCACTTGGCATCACGATTGTCCAAATGGGCAGATTTTAAAAAAAAACGTCATCGCAGTGCTGCTGGACGAGTGTTCGTACCAGTCTGGTCGTAGTTTTCTTTTTCTTGCATGTGCACAAGCCGGTTGTAATCAATCGTCCCAACGTCACGCCCTGTGGCCAGCAAGAAGCACAGGATCCAGCAAGAAGCACGTCCACTGTGTCACAGCACGAACAAAACACAATCGAAGAAGTGGACTAGTTAGAACTGGACGAAATACCGCGGCCGTGGAACTAAAATGTACTACGCGAGACGCCATGGCTAGTGGTGTAAAGTATAGAACTGCCCAACGTTGCCGGTTGAGTAACGCACATCCCGCTTGCTCTTGTGTTGTGCCGTTTATGTTCATAAAGGTAACTGTTTATTCTACGTCTTATTTCGTTCCATTTTGTTTCATTTACATCTGTTCACCGTAGCAACAGAACCCAAACATTCGCTTTTGGATGAAAGTTTTAAACCTTCTAGGGGGCGCTTCAGGCTAATAAGCGAGGAGGAAAAGGGAGGGTGTCGCTACCTTGGAAACTTGTTTCATCTAGGGACCTTAACGTGTATATGGCAAGACCGGCACCTGGCGTGGCAACGCCGGCGTGACGCGATGAAATGAACGCCAGTGACCACGCGCACCGCGTCAGGTAGCAATGTATTGGCGTCTTGACTGTGGTATGTAGTCAAGTCGTCACATTACACGCATCTTATGATTATCATGTTTGCACCAGTCACACATTGTCGTCATCCATTGACGTCACGTAATACAAAATTTGTCATATGTGAAACTAGCGAAACGGCTGTGAGGGCATGTTGTTACATGACACGCATCTCATACATACCTTCGTCATCCATTCATGTACCGTAATACTAAATTTGGTATATGTGACGCTAGCGAAACGGCCGTGAGCGCATCATGAGAGTGGCATGTAACCATGTTGTCAAATGACACGCATGCCATAATTTTCATGTTAGGGTCAGTCGCTTGTGTTCGGAATGTAATCATGTTATACCATACAAGTTTTGCAACATGCTATGTGAACGAAACCACCGCAAGTTCTGCACAGTGCAGAAATGTTATTCATGACATTCATGACATACATATCCTGATTTTCAAGTTATGACTAGTCAGATATGTTCTTCATACAGTCATGTTATGCCATACTAAGTTTGGTATTGATACCAATATTGAAACGACCGGGAGAACTAAATGTCGTAAGCGGCTAGATAGATAGATAGATTGATTGATTGATTGATTGATTGATAGATAGATAGATAGATAGATAGATAGATAGATAGATAGATAGATAGATAGATAGATAGATAGATAGATAGATAGATAGATAGATAGATAGATAGATAGATAGATAGATAGATAGATAGATAGATAGATAGATAGATAGATAGATAGATAGATAGATAGATAGATAGATACGCTCAAAGTCGCCGGAGTTCGCTAAGAAATGCTTCGCATATAAACGCTCAGGGAACATCAATAGGGAAAATTTGTATGGAAATAGCTTCTCATAAATTTGGAAGTTCATATGTTGCACTACAGTGATACTTTAAACAAACTTAACGTCTTTGCTGAATAAGGAGTGGAGGTAAATATGATGTACAAAAGCCTTTGCCCTTGTTTCAGGTGCAGGCATTAAACTAACTGTGGCATTTCGAACAACGCAAAAGCTTACGTCAATGTACCCTTTCAGTTCATCAACTGCAACATGTTACGCCAAATAATGGCTGAATAACAAATGGGTATTGCCTGTGTACTTGTCGTAATGAACAATGAATCACGAATAGCTGGCTGCCCTTGAAGCTTTTAATTGTGTTCGGTGGTTGCTTTATCTGCCTAACCTACTTGAAATCTAAGTAAAAAACACCAACCATTTCCTCAATTTATTGTGGTATGTGAATTGAAAATGAATGTAAAATTTTAACTACGTATGCTTATTGTAATAATGGAATGGGAAATTTTTATGCCAACCAATATGTTATTAACATTTGATTGAGAATTTTTCATTGTAAAGCCTGCTTCAAACTGTTGTGCTTAGAATTTTTAAACTCTGATAGATGCCACTAGTTGTAGGAATCAATTTCATGCGGTCTCACGCCTATGGCCAAGTTTTGCGAGGTGGTATGACGCCTCGCGTGAGCCGAGTAATTGTGCGCACGTCGTGTGCTTACGAGACTGGCCGAAAACATTGGCTTCTAAAGAGCACTTCATTGTTCGATGTACGTCAGCACGAATTCAATGAAAAGGCTGAGTATCTGTAGTTCAATAAGAAATATTTCGCATTGTGAAATATTCGCAAGAATTTCATTGGCTTTATTTGTGAAATAAACCTATACAAATTAAGGATATGTGAGATAGCAGATGCACAGCGCTTTTTTGCGATGCACCCTTTCAGAAAATTTCGTGAACGTTATGTAAAGTTCTAGGGTAAGAATTGTCGAAATATCAGTTTGGCTCTGAGAGCATTGTGAAATTCAATTAAAAAACAGCCAGAAGGCTTTCTAAAACCATGTCCCGCGGCCCTTTTTTTAATTGTCTAGTGTAATAGGCATTTGTATTTTGATTTCATTCAGATACATTTTGTCTTAAGTTTCCCATTGTAGTGTCTGCAGCCTTAAGAGAAAATTTTCACTTGTTTTTCAGTGCTATAACTGTCCTTCAATGTAGTCATCTATATTTTTAAGAATGTTTTTCACAAAAATGACATATTTCATCCAAAGATTCGGCTCTGATGTGCCCGCTAGAACAAAGGGTGAGCAGTAATGCAAATGGAGAGCAGGCAAACAATGATGAGCGTCCCTGGTATTGAGAGCACGCGTACAAAAGCAACAATGAGCAACGAGAAACATATAGCTACAGAAGGCATTGATAATTCTAAGGATGCACTGATGGCATACATCCGATGTTTTCAGTATTTTTACCTATTGTACCACTTCGATCCGGAAATCTTTTCTTCAGCGGAGCTCAAGGACTGAGGTTTCATTCACGGCCATGGCAATTACACATTTATTGGTCCTAAAGAATGAGCCCTCGCTAGATTCAATTGAGAGGGCTGAAAACATTTTCGATTGCCCTACTACGGCCTGTCTCACTATCACATCGCCTCTTTGGCTCGTAAAGCTCAAACGTTTATCACTCTTCTTGGCTTTTCGATGACTCTCTGGGGTGTAGATGATTCTATAAGTGCGCAGGTCTGTTATTTGAGCATTTCGAAAAATGTACGTCCCTTTCAGCCAACTAAACGGCTCATGTGAAGGGAATTATAAATAAATAAATGGACAAATATATGACAATTCGAAGAAATTGCATCTTGAGAGCACCACCCGTAAGTGAGTGCTGCTGGATTATTAACTTATGTATAGAACTGGCCTCCACACGCAGCCACTGCAACCATAAATAAAATGGAGGGAAATAAAGCCAAAAAAGATATATAGAAGTATCAATCATGCTGCAAATGATTACGACTAGACGTACGAGAAATTTTCCCACTTTGAACCCTGGAAAAAGTAATACACTCTTCAAAAAGTCAAGATTGCCAAGATGTGCGGGGTATATAAGAAGTTGGCCGGCATGTGTCTGCCTTAAAAGTACAAATATATAACTTAAAAACGCAAAATTATTATCATACAGTTCAGAGCTAAGTGTGTTTCATTACGTGGCGAAGAGCATTAGAAAACTGCCGGATGAATAGGGGCGTCTGGCTCGTATACGTATTCGTTTTTACCGTTCACGTGTTTCTTCAATGACGAATTTTATTCTCCATGTGACCAGAAGACGTTTTAAAAATGTGTTAACCCCCCGTACGTAAACTTTTACGTGCATACGTAAACGCATTCTTTCCGTTTTCGCAAATCACTAAGTGATGATGACAGCTGTATAACAGTATCTTTGATTAAGATAAGATGTGGTCATTGCTGTAGGGCAATCATTAGGAGAGGTATTTAGGATTTACTGTATCCCGGTGTACGCAAAGTGTTTCAAAAATACGGGGTATCCGGACAATGATGTTCCCATCTTGTGACGCTTCGCAAAACCACAGTCATAGGCGCGTTTCTTACCGCATAGTGTTAATGAGAAAAAATGATGAATAAGTGAACTCGTTCTCAAATATGCTACAGCAAAGCACTCACACAGGCAGTAAAATGCCTTAGTAAATAAAACAGCGCGAAAAACGAGAGACCAGACAAAGACGTACACATACAGAGCGCTCTGTATGTGTTCTTCTTTGTCAGGTCTCTCGGTTTTAGCTCGTTTTCCGCTCTGCTTTTTTTTTTCAGTATTTCTTACCAACACGTCCAAGCAACCATTATAGCAGTAGAAAGCACCATATTTCTGCAATGGCAATTTCGTGGTTGCCTAGCTCACCATAACGCCACTAGATGACGCCACCCCTAAAGTTTATTGCGTTCTTTAGGCTTCTCACATTTACGGCTTTGGCATTCCAGGCCACTAGCTTCAATAAGCAGGTTTAAACAAGGTCATGGCTACTCGTGCCCTCACTGCAACCTATTTAAAAGAGTTGTGTCATCGCATTTCGAGGCTGAAACAAGCCTCAATACCATTTGCTCTGTATGCAAGAACACTCCACCTGAATGGTTCTAAACAGTAGATGTTTAAAACGTATTTTTCAATTAACCTCTAAAGTGTACTCAACCGCTCATTCTCTCGACCGAAGCCCATCACAAGCGCGTCCAGCACTGACGTTGGTCTGATTGCAGGGTGACAAAAGTTTCACTGACCTAACACCAAATCTGTAGAGAACCCAGGCGTGCACATTTTTGGCCTTCAGGGGAGAAGAAGACTCATCGCAGTGCCCCCCGTCTCTGTTTTGTCAATGTATGGGGCTGCCCTTGAGCCTATCCCTCCCGCCTGAGTCTCAAAGCTCCCTTCCTAATATGGCAATCTTTGAAGCTGACTACGCACTCTCCCCTATTAGGTATCTAGGCAAGTGACAGCCCCTTAACGCTAAAGGGCTCATGTCACAGAAATTGTGGTGTCGGCGTCTTCACCGGTATTTTAATGTAGTTTATCCTAATGAAACTAAACTACTTCCTCTGCTTGAAAGTGCAGTGAAGAAACGTGCGTCCTTTGCAAACACATTCGTCCTGTGTACAGCCTTCACAATGCAGTGTGCAATATTGCAGTAGTATTCAATGATAGACACGTAAATTGTCATCGGGTGTCCTAAAAAATGATTATCATAATGACTTCGTGGTTTAAAGCTGGCCGCCTGTTACAGAAACACAAACACATTACATCGCGCATTTCCTCAAGATCACGTAATGAGTGCACAGCAAATTCTATAGGATTTGGCATGCACAATTTCTCATGGTTTAAAGCATGCTACTCATTACAGAGAATGCAGCTGTATGTGAGAGTTTGACTGGGACAAGCAACTTTCAACTTTAGAGATTACATCGTTTTAATAAAAAATTGAACTTTGTCGAGTAACATCATACAATAAAAACTATTATAAGTGGTTTCAGTACACACTAGGAACACAATATAGCTAATGCATTCAACTCGTACAGATGAAGCTCAAGGGCCCCAGAATTTACACTCGGTTGCCCGAGTCCCCAAAAAGAGCATATCGCGTGTAGCCATGAACGAAGGTGTAAATGCGAGATAGGGACGCAAATATAAACCCTTTCTGGCGAGTAGTTTACATTCGGTAAATTCCTGCACACGCTCACAATTGTTTGGGTGTTTGGTAACACAGTAACGTAAAAGAGTATACAGCACAACCTCGACTACCCTAATATCGTCGGAAATGTGCATGGGGCATGGTGAATTTCTCTTGTGTTTCTAAAAATGGCATGAAGTATTAAATAAAATTATGAGACCGCTCTCATGCCACACCACAGTGCACTGCACAGCACCCAACCGTGTTTCGAATGACACAACCAGTTAGCTGGCCGTCTACACATCGCTTATCAGAGACGACAGACATCATCGCTCTGAACGGTAACAGTAAATGCTCGTGCAGTCAGAAGCAAATGCTTACGTCTACGGTTCACGCACGAGTTATTTATTTAGCGTATTTGGTTGGAAAGAAGGGAAAAAATGTCCTCAAAAGAACGTCACGAAGAATATTGACGTAGAGTCATTGGGAATCGAAGTAATGCAGTGGCGAACCAAACAGCCCAAGTAAGTTTTCACACAGAGGTACTCCTTTACTCCAAGAGTATCCATGAATGGCTCATTTCTTTGTCAAGACCATGCCATAAGCCAAGGTTGGCGATAACCACGTCCATGACGCTGGGATACAGCGCCATGAACAAAGGATGAACTCAATGAAGGTACATGGGTGTTTCACGGTGCTGGGTGGACGACAACATTGAATGCTTTAGATGGGCACCTGCAACAGCAGTTGCAGCCTACTCTTGAGTATGGCTGGTATCATGAGTCTGCAGAGTGTTTGGGCTCCCAGTTAAAACCGTTATTGTCCACGGCCAAATAATCTCACAAGGACTGTGGGTAAACTGAGCTCTTTTTTTCCTATCGCAGGCTTTACATCTCAACATCCCTAGATCATTATGAGAGACACCGTAGTGAGTAACTCCGGAAATTTTGACCTGCTTATGTTCTTCACGGTGTACTTATATGACACAGCACATGGTTCTTTGCCATTTTTACTTCATTAAAATGCCACCGGCGTGCAGGGATCGAAGCCGCGACATTTCGGTCAGCAGCTGAGGTAACACGTCTTAAAGGTGACAATTATCGTTTGCTTCTAGCGTGTGCGAATACCGGGGTCGTAGGGAGAGGTAAGGTGCACCTGCACTTGTCGATAGAGGAGTGGCAACTACGAGAGCCACTGCAGGTAAACAATTTTGAGTACCTATGATAATTTGAGAGCTGGAAGAGTAGTGTTCATGTTTTAAAGTCGGCTTTTTCTAAACCAGCTGCTGTTACAAAACCAATTTATTTTTTCAGTAAGTATTTACTTATTGAAAAGAACCTCACAAGCGCGCTTGGACTGAGTACGTGGAGGTTACAATAAAAAAAGAAACTGGTAAAGAACAACGCTACCTTTCGCATTAATGAAAGCACCGAAGCACTTCGTAAAAAAATTAATAATGCATTTAGTCTTCGCAATTCATCAGCTCACAATAAGCAGTCTACACCACGTTAGTCAAAAGAATGCACAACACTTCACAACATAAAAGAACATGCAAGGTAAACGATAAAGAAGAAAGAAGAAAAAAGAAAAACATCTGATCCCTGATTATTTAGAGAGTGTACTGTACTAAAAAGAGAAAACCATGCTTTACTCTATTGTGTTCTAGTGACAAAGTTAATAAAGAAGAACAGGAGCTCATAATATATTAGCTCGGGTCTGACATCCCAAAAGCTCGTTATGAATAATAATGATGGCACGGTGAAGGGAACCAAAATTTACGGGCACTTGGAATTGTGCCTAAACTTCATGCACCTAAACTTTAGTACCCAGGCTTCAAGCATTTTTGGCTCGACCGAAAATGCAACAGCCCTGAATTGTGGGTGATCACTCACGAACAATAACCACTGTGTCACCGTATAAGGCCTAACGTTACGATAAATATACCCGCAGATCATCGTTCAATGACTGAATAAATAAAGAAACTTTTTTCACGTCCCACAGTTTTCTTCGGGCGAGTCGGGGTGAACAAGGGGTTAGCCTCTGTCCCGTCTCACCTTGCGTCTAATATGATGTCGGTGCCTCAGGTGACGGCTTGAAGTACTTTGACTTGGGCGGCATCTCCGGCTATATTTCAACTACTTCAATGATGTTCTGGGCCATGAAAATTTGTGAAGTAAGTTGTCTTGCTACTTTGGCAAGGGAGTGGAATGGGAAAAGAAAGATTCTTCATACGATGTGGCTGATGTCGCTACAGGCAATGTTAGTTTAGCAGACCTTACTTATTAACCCCTGTTCTTTTCCCGCAAGCACTGGAAAACCACAGCAACATTGTATTCTATTTTCGAAGACCCACTGTCTAATAGACCATTTTCAAAATTGTCAAGCTAGTTTTTCCTACTATGCAATATTAACAAGTAATGTCGGCTAGTCACTTAGTGGTAACAACCTGTTCAAGCGCGGATTGATAGCGCTATGGCGTGGAAAACGCAGTCAGCTCTCTCGGTAAAAACACGCATAGTATGTAGGCAAGCTCCAGCTTAATGAACTAACACCACGTCTCCAATTAAAGCATGACAAGTGCTGCCATCACTTGGGCAAATGTAAGCCCACTTCACATGAAAGTCATGCCGGGTTCTTTACATGAAAGACATGCCGCAGCTTGCCGGAAGGATAGCAAATAAAGCTTGCAACCTAATAAGTACATGTGGCGTAAATAGGAGCGTATAACACTGTTCGAGCTCTTATAAAGGGTCAATATCTTTTTCTTTATTCTGTGTTCTGAGCCCGTGTTTATGACAAAGGCAATTAGCACCTGCATTCTACTTTTTAACAAGCTATTTTATTATTACAACCATGCTTCCTGGACTGTTATTGGTTAGCAAAAAACTTGAGGTCCTTCTCTTTCCCTTCCAATAAACGTGCAGGCCTGATCATCATCTCCATATACGGATACGAATAGTAGTACAATTTTCCCGTGTGTTCTCGTATGCTCCACTCGATGCCGTCGCCGTAGCTCTCGTGGTATCCATTTAAATTGAGGCCGTTCGGGTTGCACGCGTGGCAGTCACTGTACCACCATGCCCCACGGTATTGCTCGGCACAGTTATACGTTGAAACATCGTTGTCCTGGTCATAGGTAGAAAATTTCTGGCCATCGGCGTGCCTCATTGCGTCCCACCCTGCAAAAGAAAGTACGTGTACGTCAGATGAAAGTAACGAAAGATGAATATGTGGCACTAGTACGAATGGTGATCTGTCGTAGCAACAATGCTGTTCTTTTATGTAAAAAGCCAGAAAAAGACTCGTTGCGTGGAACGGCACGTTCCAGAAAATTGGGACACCCTTAAGCGTCATCATTAAATGTCGAGTATGATAGCGATGTGCTGTTGCTAACGGGAGTATTTCAAGCACTGAGTGTATACTTTTTATTGCCTAAGGTTACTAGAGCAGTCTAAATTGTGGAGGATTACAATGCAATCAATAAAGTTGAAAGTGTTTATTGTAAGTGAAGATTTCTCCTTTGACTGCATTCCACGTAATGCATGCTTCTGGTAACACTCTCTCGCATTACATGCTTCGGTTGGTAGAGGCGAAGATAAGCACGTGCGCCCGCAGCTGTAGCTGAGATGGAGTCAGAGTGGAGAGATGACACCTGCTGGAACGCGGCGCTAGGGGACCATGGAGTGCGCCCACACGTTGCTTCGGTTCCGCGGATAGTTTGCCTCTATGGCAGTTCAGTTCACTGTATTTCTAAGTGACTGCGATAGTCTTGTGGACTCTTCCGATACTAGATTTAGACAGGTGAGCCCGTAATCCGGCCACTCTGGGATTTTCGTACCGCCACGCTGGCGCGACGAGCTCGTAGACAGGCACAATAGGCCTGACGCGCCGGTTTCGCAAACGGGTGCTGTATCCGCTGTGCTGGCTTCTGAAATAGGCGTCCTGAAAGTTGAGGAACAGGTTGTATCAAAGACTGTGTTAGGGAGAAAAAAGAAATATGGGGTGACATCAAGCGTAGCACCAAGAAAGCGGCTTTCAGCAACGAACCAGCAAGCAACGGCAGGTGTTCCGAGTAGGCAACATTTATACAGAAGGTGACGCAACGTGTGTGGAACATCACCATTTCGAGCCAAATTCCCAACCACGGCAGCCGTAGCCCGACCTACCGATTGATGACTACATCGCGCGACCCGGCATCACTTCGACATATACCACACCACCAGATGAACAGTGTCCTCTGGTGTATACGCAATGCGGCCGGGTTGGGATGCGACGTAGCCAAGAAAGAGCGCGTTAGTCTGAATCAATGACAAAACTTGATTTTGATAACCGCACCGTCAAAAGATCACGCAAAGCAGTACGGCGGCACTAGCAAGCAGCGTATCGGTGACCGTGAATTCGAAGCGAATGCCTACAGAGCAACGCTGAAGAAGACATCCAATCCCCTCATTAAGGGCACAACATTAAACGAAATGCCAACAAACGTCGTGAGAAATCTCGTTAGCCCCCATAACCAAAACGTCCTGCATGTCATGCGCATGAAGAATACGACCAACGTGATCATCCTCTTCGACGGCTACTACGTGCCCCATTACGTCCACTGTGGAGGAATGGTGATAAGGAGAATTCTCTCAAAATCATATCAAGATGTGCTACCAGTGTGGTCGTCTAGGACAATGGGCCAGCGTGCGCTCCAACCCGAACCGCAAGAAGTGCCGTGGGTGCTGTTGTAGTACTCCGCCCGACGATAATCGGTGCGAGCCGGTGTGCCTACTATGTGGAAAGAATCATATCAGCGGCCACCACAAGTGCAAGGCCAAGTACAATACACCCTAAATCGCCAAGCGAACACCCTGGGAACGCCCATTCTCAAGGGAGTGCAAGCACATGCATGTGGTAGAAGGAACGTGGCATAACACGCAGCTGTTGAAGAGACGGAAGGAGGAGAGTTGCGCATGCGTATGGTGATTGCGGAAGCCGGATGTGTGACATACTGGCGAGCAAGAGATGGTCGGTATCTGACAACTGGTAAGATTATGGCAGATTAGCACTAGTGCTGCGAAGCCTGAACGAAGCACAGAGCTTGCATTGCTTCGCTTCATTTTTCTCTGAAGATTTTATTTTGTTTTCTTTCTTTGACAATATTTGCAAAATATTTGAAAATATTTGCAGCGTTGCATATAGTCCAGTAGATCCTCCGTGAGCGGTCACAACGTGGTTACATCAAAATAAACCACGTTGTGACCACTCACAGAGGATCTACTGGACTATATATATATATATATATATATATATATATATATATATATATATATATATATATATATATATATATATATATATATATATATATATATATATATATATATATATATATATATGGGCAGGCACGGTCGCTAAAGTTGCCACAGCGTTGATTGATAATTGATATGTGGGGTTTAGCGTCCCAGAACCACCATATGATTATGTGAGACGCCGTAGTGGAGGGCTCCGGAAATTTCGACCACCTGGGGTTCTTTAACGTGCACCCATATCTGAGCACATGGTCCTACAACATTTCCGCCTCCATCAGAAATGCAGCTGCCGCAGCCGGGAGTCGATCCCGCGACCTGCGGGTCAGAAGTCGAGTACCTTAGCCACTAGACCACCGTGGCGGGGCGGCCATAGCGTTTTAAATAGTCAAGTAGATATCATCAAAAGTAGAAATATCATAAAATGATCGCGCGCGATCATTCCTGACAAAACTGCCGACTTAAGCGCTTCTATTGTTACCGTTCTCACACAGACTCTACCTGACTATATATATATATATATATATATATATATATATATATATATATATATATATATATATATATATATATATATATATATATATATATACGTTAGGGAAAAAAGTGTATACCTAAGGGCTCATTTTTCCGTATTTGACACAATAATATTGAGATCTAACAGACAATATAGCCAAATAATGTATAGGGGAAGTTCTTAGAACAATTGGAATGTAAATATGCCGAAAGGAAAGTGGGTGAAAAAGTAACCAGCCGTGAGCAGGAATCGAACCTACGACCTTCGAATAACGCGTTCGAGAGCATCGAACGCGTTATTCGAAGGTCGTAGTTTCGATTCCTGCTCACGGCTGGTTATTTTTTCACCCACTTTTCTTTCTTCATATTTACATTCTAGTTGTTCTAATAACTTCCCCTATAAATTACTTGTCAATATTGTCTGTTAGATCTCAGATATATATATATATATATATATATATATATATATATATATATATATATATATATATTATATATATACATATGGGATATGGCACAACGGGAGCGTTGTCAACAAGGATAAATATATTTATTTCCCAACAGTTTCGGGAGGGGTCCTCCCTTCATCAGGGGATGCGTTATGAGGGAATAACTCATTCCCTGATGAAGGGAGGACCCTCCCGAAACTGTTGGGAAATAAATATATTTATCCTTGTTGACAACGCTCCCGTTGTGCCATATCCCATACCTTCACGAAGACTAACTGGCCCATTAAATTATTACTCCCACTATATATATATATATATATATATATATATATATATATATATATATATATATATATATATATATATATATATATATATATATATATATATATATATATATATATATATATATATATATATATATATATATATACATATATATATATATATATATATATATATATATATTAATGTGTGTGTGTGTGGAGAGATGGAATTGGCTTGCCTGGGTTCAGTGCCTCGGGTGTCCTCTCTTCATCGTGTACTCTGGGCCTAATAAAGGTTGCCTTCACCATTGCATCACAAGTGGTAGAGGTGCGGCGTATCGATCCCCGTACATCTCCTAGCCCGCTTTACCACGTGGAGTTCCGCCCAGACCGTCGTCTGTGCCAGGTGTCTGGTAAAATGCCTCAGGACAAGCCCACTGGCGCTCCTGCATCTACCTCCACGGCCCCGACTACCACAGCCTATGCATCGTGGATTATCACTGCGTACCAGCGTGACCCGTTCACGTTCGCCGGAATTTGATGAGAAGATATGGAGAATTAGTTGAACCAATTCAACCGAGTGAGTTCTACTAACAACTGGGATAATCCTGCCAAACTCTACTGCGTTTCTTTCTTTCTGACAGGCGTAGCGAAAACGTGATTCTTCAATCATGAAACGGACACCACCTACTAGACACATTTCATGCAACAGCTTCGTTAAATTGTCGGCCCCTCAGTGGTTCGTTCAGTCCTTGCGACGAAGACACTGGACGCTCGCAAGCAACAACGCGGTGAGTCTTACACCTTGTACATAGAGGATGTGCTTGCTCTCTGTCACCGTTTCAGCACGTCTATGCCTGAATCAGAGTGGGTTCGCCATCCATTGAAAGAAATCGGCAAGGTCGCGTTCAATTCCTTGGTCATAAAATACCCGACCACAGTAGCTGACGTTGTTGCCACGTGCCAACGCCTAGAAAAGTATGAGTCCCAACGGTTACTGCCAGGCAGCCCTGAAAACACCACCAAGACTGATCCCTCATTGCGTGCAATGATGCGGGCGAATATACGGAAATAGTTGCAATATTTCGGCCTCTCAGTGACCCCGAGTCCACCTCCCCCTCCAACACTCTTATGTGGAAGGCAATCAAAGAGGAGTTGGCGTCCATTACCGGGCCAGCATATGTAGAATCTCCGGTACCTCGACTCCAGCCGACGTACGCAGAAGTCCTCGCTGGTTCACAACCCGTCGTACAACCGATGCCTGCACACTCGACACCTGTCTTCCTGGCTTCGACGACTCCGAGTGCGCCTTGCCACCCCTTTCACCCACCATGGCGGCCACCTAGCCCGATCTGTTATTACTGCGGCTGTTGTGTCCGATTGCGCGCTTCTGTCGGAAGCGTCAGCAGGACGAGCGTCGTGCATTCGGCCCCTACGAACGGGCTGATGGGACAAGTGGGGCCACTTTCCAACGCCGCACTTGTGATCTGCCACTACGCTGCTCCCCGTCACCAACTGCGACATCCGAGCCAAGTTCTCCTTGCCACTCTCTTAGACGCCGCTCACCATCCCCTTTCCGCCGCTGTTCGCCTTCATTGCGACTTGTTTCGCAATTCACCAGCCAACGCCCGGAAAACTAACCTCTGCAGCTTTCGGAAGAAAAGCTGAATCAAACGAAAAGACAGAATTTCCTTCAGTGTGTCCTAATAATAAAATATCTCTTTTAATAGAAGGATTCTACGTGGACGCTTTATAGACACTGGTGCTCGTTTGCTTGTGATTGATCGTTCCCTGTGCTCACGTCTGCAAAAAGTCAACACCCCTTATATTGGACCTGCACTGCTCGTTGCTCAAGGGGACGCCAATATACCAGTCGCTATTTGCACCGCTCGTGCTTTCATTGCTGGTCTTCTCCGTTTTGTACAATTTGCCATGTGGCCACCAGCTTGTATAAGGCTGGGATCTTCAGTCTACGGGGAACGCTTCCATCTACTGCCGAGAAAATGTTGTTCATTTGCTGGAAACTGATTATGACCTTTATGCAGATGACAAGCCGGTTCGCTTGCACGCTGCGGAGGATACCAAGCTACCACCTGGTCATCAGCGAATAGTTACCATCGCTTCTAACGTGATAGACTCTGGTGTCGTGTTTGGGTAACCATCTGCACACTGTCTCACAAGAGGTATAGCCCTTGCTTCAGGTTTAGTTCGGTTCCACAATGGCTCCGGACTTCTCTATGCTACAAACCACATGTCTGAGAAAATTCTCATTCCTAAAGGCACCACGATGGCATTCCTAAAGGCACCACGATCGTGGTGGCCATTATCATCGTGGTGATGGCCACCACGATGGCCATCACATATCTTAGGTTCGGTAATCCCATCGAGCCCACCAGCATGTATAGCAGGTCGAGCATGGTCTCATGCAAAATCAGCACTCGTATTAGAGCAGACACCCCCTGTATATTGGATAGGAGTGCTCGCTTCTGTGTCTTTTATGTGCGTGTAAGCAGATATCGTATGAGTATTTGTGGAGCGCTGGAATGTAACTTACGGAGTCACTTATGTACTCGATTGAGTCGAAAATGCAACAACTGTTGTCGTTGCCCTGA
Source organism: Rhipicephalus microplus (assembly GCF_043290135.1). Taxonomy (NCBI): domain Eukaryota; kingdom Metazoa; phylum Arthropoda; class Arachnida; order Ixodida; family Ixodidae; genus Rhipicephalus; species Rhipicephalus microplus. The sequence goes on along the minus strand of NC_134702.1, from coordinate 135,907,664 downwards.
TATAACGGTTGCATGCCGTAGTATCGCGAGCATTTTGTCAGCGCTAACGTTGCTCCGTAATAAAATAATTGGTGGCCACGCGAAAGGCGTGGATTCAGCTGCATGGGATCGAGCAAGGATTTTGCACTTTTTGCTTTGAAAAGAACAATTTACCCATTAACAGCAATATTTTCGGCGACGCGGATTCCATCAGGCTGTTGGGTTAGGATTTGTAATGTCAGGGGTGCCATATAAGTGTATCACCTATGGCGCATAATTCGATACTACGGTACATGGATGTGTGCCACACGTAAGTGATCGAAAGTATCTTATCACGTACGTTACAGGACAGTAACTGTACGTGTGACTACCTGCATATTTGGTTTGCTGTACACTTCTCCACGATTTGCGTTCATTCCAAGTTAAGGATTATGATAGTGACAAGGCGTCAATGATTTGATAGATAGATAGATAGATAGATGATAGATAGATAGATAGATAGATAGATAGATAGATAGATAGATAGATAGATAGATAGATAGATAGATAGATAGATAGATAGATAGATAGATAGATAGATAGATAGATAGATAGATAGATAGATAGATAGATAGATAGATCACAGGTGTTTTGATCTTTTGAACACAGAAACAAAATGAATAGGCAGCCAAATAAAGCCCACTATGTTTTACACAATTAGGCTTCAAAGATTTTTCGACTGTGCATCGAAGTAAGGTGTTTTTAACTACGTGATGAATAAAATGATTGCGTACCACTAAAACGTTTGCCGCACCTCCTAATACCACACTTTTTGATATTTCCATGAATTCTGAGACGTCAAAGGATCATTTGCTCAAACAGTGCTGACTTCCGCAGGTTGACACTGGAGTGAATGATATACGCCATCAGACCACCATATTCCTAACGACCCTGATTGTTCTGCTGGTTGGACTGCTGAGCTGTATATTTCTTCTCGCATACCTTGTCTCCGAGCAGCCAGCAGTTAAAGAAAACATGACGGTGAGGACTCTAGAACTTAAAGTGCAGGTAGTATACTAACACGGCCGCCAGCGCATCATGAGCATGCCTTGTAGTCATATTGTTCCTTGACACGCATCTCATGATTGTCATGATTACACCAGTCACATACCTTCGTCATCCATTCACGTGTCGTTTTACCAAATTTGGTATATGTGGCGCTAGCGAAATGGCCGCGAGCGCATCATAAGCATGCCATGTAGTCATGTTTCTTGACACGCATGTCATGATTTTCATGTTAGGATCGTCGCTTGTCTTCACCGTGGAATCGTGCCATACCATACTCGTTTTGCAACATGCCATTTGAACGAAATCACCGCAAGAGTGCAGGACGATGAAATGTAAATCATGACATTCATGACATACGTGCCATAATTTTCATGATACTTTATGACTAGTCCAACATGTTCTTCATACAGTCTTGTTATGCTATACCAAGTTTGGTATAACATTTCTTTGGACCATAATCGAAATTTGGACCATAATCGAAATGGCCAGGAGAGCTAAATGTCACAGGCGGCAATATAGAGAATAGATAGATAGATAGATAGATAGATAGATAGATAGATAGATAGATAGATAGATAGATAGATAGATAGATAGATAGATGATAGATAGATAGATAGATAGATAGATAGATAGATAGATAGATAGATAGATAGATAGATAGATAGATAGATAGATAGATAGATAGATAGACAGACAGACAGACAGACAGACAGACAGACAGACAGACAGACAGACAGACAGACAGACAGATAGATAGATAGATAGATAGATAGATAGATAGATAGATAGATAGATAGATAGATAGATAGATAGATAGATAGATAGATAGATAGATAGATAGATAGATAGATAGATAGATAGATTCAAAGTGCCTTCAGTTCAATGAAAATTCTCATCAACCTAAACCTGCAATCAAAATTGAAAAGCCGGTCTAAGGTGTTTATGCTAACAATACACACAAGGTAATTATGCCGTGAGGTCCTGCGGCAAGAATATCAAGCATGAACAATTGTTGAATGTCATCTGATGTACTAACCTTGTGGCCCGATGAAATTACCCATTTCCAGCTGGTACATCTTGGCAGCATTAGACACACGAAACTTGCTGTAGTATATGGAGACCTTGTCACTCGTAGTATTCCTCAGTACAATGCGCAAGGTCATGTCTCTTTTGCCGGACGTCATGGCATTCAAAGCTTCATTTCCTAAAGGTAACGAATGCAATGCCTGTTTATTATTGATTTCGATGAAAATTTGTTCGGTCAGGAACGCTCATGGTCAAAAGTACAGGAAGGTGCTGACCAAACGCAGAAACAACTTTAGCATTTGTTTTGTATTCGGTCCTCATTTTACTTTCACTTTTGTATGAAAGACACATTTATTGTAGATACTGCAGCGCTCTGCATTACGCATAGGTCTCGCACTCAGTATACAAAAAATGGTACGGAATAAAATTCTACAGTATAAACAAAGCCATTGCATGTGCGCTTGAATAAGCCTGTGACTGTGTGCTTACGTACCCTGACGAATGCGTTGTTGTACTGTACCCTCAAACTTAATACACTAAACACAGTTGAACATAAACTATTCTACTATTCTATCGCAGTTTTTGACATTAGAGATGTTTGAGCTTGCAGTGACTGTGTAAGCGACTATCGCAAACCCGTGCCAATGCCCCTGCATAAGTGACGAGCGCTCGTGGTGTAGCATAGCCATAGTATAGAAGAGCAAGTGGGTGGTAAAGGGAATTTGGGGCGTCAGTGTGAGTGGTGTGAAGGTGAAAATAAGAAAGTATGTCAATGGGTAGAACATGAGAAAGCCTTGTATTGTATAGCTCATGCGCCACAGAAGTAATTTGACCATTTTGACCATTTACAAAGAAAAAACTGTTCCCATGTCAATTACTAATAAAATATTCCGATCAAGTTCTCTTAAGGTTCCGACAGCACTGCGCTGCGTTCTGTCAACAAATACTGGTATCTAGGTATTACCATCACTTCCGATTTAAACTGAACAATGAACGTTCAGTATTTTGAAAAAAAAAGCCATGAACACACACAATGAGATGAAATTTCTGGCTTAGGTTTCACTTATACGGCCAATATTTGAGTATGGTGTACCATTGTCTTGTCCCTTTACACGTCTTCCGGCATATCAACACCTGAAAGTGCGCAGTGTAAAGCAGCACGATTCCTCTACATCTGACACCGACGCACAGATTCATCTACTGAGTTACTCCGAGCGAAGCGTTTGCTCCTTTATCCAGGAGATGGAAGCTTCGTCGTCTAAAATTTATCACTTACTCTAGCACAATTCATTCAAGATTAAGGCATCACTACATCAACATACGAGACCCTAGAATCACCCGACACAAACACCCTCTCAATCTTGATGAAAACTGTTGCAACAACAACACATTTCTTTATTTATTTAGAGCCGAAGCTCCTTACGGAGTGGGTCTGTCCATCCTCTGATGGTGTATGAAGCCAAAGGTGGCTCATACTCGAAAGAGCGGTCATTAGGATGTCCGTTGGATGGTGGCACTTGTATATGATGAATACATGATAAAAAGTTGTGAGATGGCTGTACTTGGAGTGCTCACTAGATAAACGGATGGGCGGATGGACATACAAATATACGGACAGACTGATGGACGCACCAACAGAGGGCCGGACACACAGACAGACGGACAGACAGACAAAGAGATGGCCACACGAACAGACGCACGGGCGGATGGATGGACAGGCAAAAGAACAGAGGTACGGACGGATGCATAGAAGGACGCACAGACGGATGCAAGGACGGACGCGTAGATGGGCAGAAATAAGAACGAGTGGGTGCACGAAAGCACGGACGGACTGACGAATGCTTCGCCCCACCAATCATAATTCACTCTATAGGTATGCTGTGATTTTTTTCGTTATTGGTGCGTGAGTGGAATGCTGTGGATGCCTCTGCAGTATTGCAAACGGCAGCATCAAAGTTTTTAGAACCCGTCGCGCCATTCATTGTACCACTGATCTCGATCCTTTATATTGTTGGATTGAGTCCTAAATAGGTTCCTGATTATTTGATGAAGTAACCGATTGTCTGTAATATGATGTAACCTACAATATTATAACTTGAGTAAGTATATCTTTAAGGTATGTATATTACTGTGCTTAGCATGTATATTATCAGTTGATTATCTATGTCAAGGAAGGCATGTATACATTCTACTGACGTATGTGATCTCGTCTTCCCCTTTATTTGCCCTGTAGCATCGCAGTGTCTTTGTTTATTTTATTTCTCGAAGTGTACCCACCCATGTAAAAACCCCATTTGGGGTTGACATTATACTAAAATAAATAAGTAAATAAATAAAACGTAGGATACTAATCACTCTTTACTTGCACATAATTTATAAACAATCTTTGAAATCAGGCCTCCTACCAGTTGATCGCAAAACTGCCCATGTTGTTCCAATCCACAAGGGGAGATCGAAAAAGGATGCTGAAGATTACAGACCAACCTGTTTAACATCAATAGTGTGAAAGGTAATGGAACACATTCTGTACTCTGGGATAATGAAACACCTCACTGAATACAATATAATAACCAATGTTCAACATGAGTTCCGAAAGGCGTTGTCGTGCACCACACAACTAAGTGAATTTTGTCATGATCTGGTACCACCATTCATTCAGGGGGGCAAACTGACTGCATCTTAGATTTCCGCAAGGCATTCGACACGATAACACATTCACTCCTTTGCAACAAACTTAAATTACTAAATATAGATTCTGCTGTCCTAAATTGGATTGAAAATTATTTGTGCCAGCGCCGGCAATGCGTCATCGGGAGTTCCACAGAGTTCAGTTTTAGGGCCACTTTTATTTTTAGTTTATATAAATGATATTTCAGCAGTTATTTCATCACATATTAGATTGTTTGCAGACGATTGTGTTGTGTATAGACAAGTAAAGAATGACAGAGACCTTACCCAACTGCGAACTGATTTGGAACGTGTTCAAGATTGGTGCTCTACGTGGAAAATGAACCCAAATAATAAAAAGTGTGTCCATGTCTCTTTTACAAAGAAGCGGAAACCTATGGAAACAGAGTATACTTTAAACAATGAAGGCCTAAAAAGAGCAGATATTTATAAATACTTAGGGGTAATCTTGTCATCCGACTGCTCGTGGAATGTGCATATAGATGATGTGGTTTGTAAACCTGGAAAGGCGCTAAACTTTATCAAACGTAATTTAAAAACTTCGGAACTGAACTTAAAAAAGGCAGCCTATTTAACATACATATGACCTATACTGGAATACGCTTGTGCCGTATGGGATCCTTCGCAACCCACATTGTTTGATAAAATTGAAAAAATTCAAAACCAGGCGGCCGGGTTCACCTTGAGACGGTACAAGAGAGGGGAGAGCTGCACTCGGATGAAAAATGAGCTTGGATGGAAACTGCTTTTCTTGCGTCGGCAAAAGCTGCTACTGAAGTTCTTTTTTCAGATATATATTGATAAAACAGGAATAAAAAATGAAAAATACCTTAAGTAACCTCATTACCGTTCATCTAGAACTGACCATGCTTTTAAAATAAGAGAATAACGCTCCCGGACGAACCTGTTCCCGAATTCATTTTTTGTCAGAACTGTTAAAGAGTGGAATGGATTGTCGGCCATGCAATTGTGCTGTAAGAATGAAGTATTGCTTATGTCGTTTCTGTGACCCCCCTGCTGTAACGCCTTTGGGCAATTCGGGGTAAGCATTGAATAAAGAATAAAGAATCTGACAAGCGAGACCTGACATAGCGTAGCCATGTCTATTGTGGTACAGAAATGGGGTGAGAAAGTGGGGTGCGGTCGAGTAGAAGGTATGTAGGGATGACAAGAAACGAAAGGAGGAGCAGAGAGGGTAAAACTTTATATAACCTTGTATAGCGTGAATTGGCGAGAAGATGGGATAGGCAAGTGAGAGTAATGGGAACTCATGTCAGGGCGACGAGGATAGAAAACAGAAGGGGAGTTCGTAAATGATAGCATGGCGGCGTACACAATAGTAGAGCCGCGAGTAGGCTGAAAAAGTGGTCACAAAAAGGCATGGTCTAATACATATGAGGTAAAGGTGTAGATAAAACTAGAATACACTGCTAGTCTATAGCTTGTTGCAATGAACAGCTCAACTCAAATAAGTGCGTTTAAGACGAATAAAAACGAAAGGACGAGTGCGAGAGCTGTAGACATTCATTTTCGCCTTCTTTTTTTTTTGTCTTGATCTGCCGTATTGCCGATCAACCATACAATATACGAAGAGATGAAAAAAATAAGGCAAACGTGTGGAAACAGAGAAATAATGGTAAAATGTGAAATAAATAATAAAGTACAAGAGCTAAATTTCTCAGGTGGTGTCACTTGCTTGCCATCTTTATTGTTCAGGTTCCACAGTACTTGAACTGGCTTTATTTAATGTTGGTTTGATTGGCTGAATACCTTAATATAATCTAAGTTACGTGATCAAAAATACATGGAATACATATTACACTAAGTTCTTTAGAACATTCTTGATAATTGGTACAGGGTATCCACGCAAGTGAAAGTGGTCATCCTGTATTTACTCTTGCCGTGGCACATGCATGAGCAAGCTCAGACTTCTGTCAGCGCCAACATGAGGTACAACTCAGCAGCCCAAGTGACTCCAGCCCAAGTGACTTCACTACCTCGAAACTGTAGTAGAATAAGTACTTTTGTCCATAAGTGGCTTCTTTCGCTGAAGAGCAACGCCTTGAGAGCGACACTAATGCGCCTAGTACGCATATATATTTTGAAGATATATATCCCCTCAATATATTGCAGTAAGCATTGGCGCAATAATTAATCATTGAGCACATCGCCTGCTCGCTCTGGAAGAAATGAACGCACCACTGGAAATGACGGCAATGTAAGCATCCACAACCAAGGCGTAGTGAGTAGTTTTCAGATAAATTCGAAAGCGTGTTTAGTTACCCCTCACTCTCTAGAGGTAGCGTGAAGTGAAACATAAGTTATGTAGATACCCGCACATTTCAGCTAATACACGGAGCTTGAGAATTTCACATTATTCAAAGGCCGCATATCATATGCGAATCGGGGTGCTTACGACGTTTTCAGGCAATAACCTCACGTATATATTCCTAGCAGAATATTTCACGTGACACGTATTACATCTGCAATATTCTCGTGTGCACATACTAGAACACTTATGATTCATATGTGTTCATACAAAATAATTGAATACGAGGCATGTGGGCTAGATGAGAGTTTTCGTTTTATATGACCTATGTCACAGAAAACACGAGAAGTGACCGTCAACATCGATGGTGAAGGGGTACCAATGTGAAACAATGAACGATATATTAGTGATAAAAAGTGCACTGGGAGTTATATTGTCGTTTACTTTATCATTGTAGATACAGTACTAAAGAAATTATTGTTCTAAAATTTTATGTTTAAAATTTGAGCTGAAATGTCCGCTCATGGTATCACTGATTACAAAATGTATCAATCCTACTTAGGCGTCAGTAGCACCACAGACTTTTTTGAAACTTATTATGTTAAGTATAGATCCTCTCAGAGCGCTTCACTTAATTTTGATGATGATGATGATGACAATTGCCATCATCATCATCATCATCAGCCTGATTACGTCTACTGTAGGACATAGTCCTCTCCCATGTTCCACCAGTTAACTCGGTCTTGTGCTTGCTGCTGCCAATTTATACCCGCAAACTTCATAATCTCCTCTGCACACCTAATCTTCTGTCTCCCCCTAACCCTCTTGACTTCTCTGGGAATCCACATAGTTACCCTTAATGGCCAGTGATTGTCCTGTCTAGGCGCTACATGCCCGGTTCATGTCCATTTTCTCTTCTTGATTTCAACTATTATATTCTTAACCCCCGTTTGTTCCCTAATCCACTCTGCTCTCTTCTTGTCCCTTAACGTTACACCTACCAATTTCCTTTCCATTGCTCTCTGCGTCGTCCTCAATTTAAGGTGAACCCTCTTTGTAAGTCTCCATGTTTCTGCTCCATAGCTAAGTACCGGCAGGATACAGCTGTTATATACCTTCCTCTTGAGGGATAGTGGAAATCTGCCTGTCATACTTTGAGAGTGCTTGCCAAATGTGCTCCACCCCATTCTTATTTTTCTAGTTACTCCAATCTCGTGGTTCAGCTCCAGGGTTATTACCTGCCCTAAGTATACATAATCTTTTACAACTTGAAGTGGACTATTACCTATCTCAAAGCGCTGCTCTCTTCCGAGTTTGTTGTACATAACTTTCGTTTTCGGCAGATTAATTTTGAGACCCTGCTGTCTGCTCTCGTTGTCGAACTCCGTAATCATGTGTTGCAATTCGTCCCCTGAGTTACTCAGCAATGTAATGTCATCGGTGAAGCGCAGGTTACTAAGGTGCTCTCTATTAACTCGTATCCCTAAGTGTTCCCATTATAGGCTTCTCGGAAGCTCCTGTAAGCACGCGGTCAATAGCATTGGGGAGATTGTGTCCCCCTGCCTTACACCCTTCTTGATTTGTTTTCTGTTGCTTTCTTTATGAACACTATGGTAGCAGTTGATCCCCTGTAGATTTCTTCCAGGATGTTTATATATGATTCATCGGTGCCCTGATTCCGCAGTGTCTGCATGACTGCTGATATTTCCACCGAATCAAACGCCTTCTCGTTATCTATAAAGGCTATGTATAGTGGTTGGTTATATTCTGAGCATTTCTCTATTACCTAATTCATAGTATGAATGTGGTCGATTGTTGAGTAGCCTGTTCGAAATCCTGCTTGTTCCTTTGGTTGATTCAATTCTAATGTTTTCTTAACTCTGATAGCAATTACTCTTGTACATAGCTTGTATACTACGAAATGCAAACTGATCGGCCTGTAATTCTTCAAGTCCTTGTCATCTCTTTTCTTGTGTATTAAGATTTTAGCATTCTTCCAGGACTCTGGTACTCTTCCCGTCAGGAGACACCTCGTAAACAGGGTGGCTAGTTTTTCTAACACAATCTGTCCTCCATCTATCAACAGATCTGATGTTACCTAATCCTCACCAGCAGCTTTGCCTCTTTGCATGCTCTCAAAGGCTTTTTTGACTTCTATAATTACTGGTGTGGTGTCATCTGGGTTACTGCTAGTTCTTATAGTATTAACGTCGTGGTAGTCCCAGCTACTGTACCAATCTCTGTAAAAATCCTCCGCTATTTTACTTATCCTATCCATATTCGTAGTTACTTTGCCTTGTTTGTCCCTTAGTGCATACATTCCATTTTTCTCTATCCGAAGTTTCCTCTTTACTGCTTTGACGCTTCCTTCGTTTTTCAGAGAGTGTTCAATTCTCTCCATGTGATAGCTGCTTACATCGGATACCTTACGCTTATTAATCGAATTCGAAAGTTCTACCAACTCTATTTTGTCTGTTGTGCGTGCGGCTTTCATGCTTTGACGCTTCTTCATGAGATTCTTCCTTCCTTTGGACAGCTTGCCAGTGTCCTGTCTAACTAGAGTACCTCCAACTTCCACTGCACACTTCGTAATGACAATCGTCATATTGCGTCAACGCTAAGGCTGTTTTCCTCGATGAGAGCTCAGTACCTGTTTTAAAGCGACTCTCTGAATTCCTGTACTTTCCCTCTCAGTGCTAGCTTATTGATTTGCTTCTTGCGTATCAGTTTCTGTTGTTCCTTCTTCAAGTCTACCCGAATTCGGAACCGTACCATTCTGTGGTCACTGTATCGTATCTTGCCAAGGACTTCCACATCCTGCATGATGCCTCGGTTTGCACTCAGTATAAAGTCTATTCCGTTCGTAATTTAGCCATTAGGGCTCCTCCATGTCCACTTAGGGTTCCCTCGCTTTTGGTAGAAGGTATTCAAAATCCGTTAATCATTACGTTCTGCAAATTTTACTAGTAGCTCCACTCTGTAATTTCTAATACCGATACCATAATCTCCTACTGCCTGGTTTCCAGCCTGCTTTTTCCCTCCCTTTGCGTTAAAGTTTCCCATCAGTATAGTATACTGTGTTTTTACTTTACTCATTGCCGATTCCACGTCTTCATAGAAGCTTTCAACTGAAGGGTCATCACGGCTGGATGCAGGGCGCGTAAGCTTGTGTCATCTTCATCTTCTATCTCTTATTGAGTTTAATTACAATACTTAGCACCCTTTCATTATTGCTGTAGTATTCCACTATGTTGCCAGCTATGTTTCTGTGAATTAGGAACCCCACTCCCAGTTCTCTTCTGTCAGCCAACCCCGATAACGAAGGACGTGCCCATTCTGTAGCACCGTATAGGCCTCTTCTGTCCTCCTAACCTCACTGAGCCCTATTTTATCCCCTTCAACAACTTCTAGCTCCTCGAATAGTACAGCTAGACTTACCTCACTAGATAAGGCTCTAGTGTTAAACGTTGCCAAGTTCAAGACACTTGTAGGTGCCGTCAAGATATGGGACATCACCACGAATGGTGCTAAAACTTAAAAGTGGCGTTACCAAGTGTCTTTTATTTTTTCACGTTTTCTCGCTTACCAAGAGTTTTCTTGCCCTGGTCGCGGAGTTTTGGTACTAGGAAAAAGCGATTTATTAGTACCAGAAAAATAGTTTCAACGTTTAGTGTCCTTTTAACATAAGTGATCCAAAGAAATCATCAATGCACGATGAGGTCGCCCTATGATGTCATCGTGACGTCAAAGTCCACCAAAATTTCTGGCGTTATTATGACGCCATTACATAGCAATATCGTGTGATGAAAGGCAGGCCGATATTGAAAGCACTGAGAATGCACTTTATGTGCTCAGAGCTCCCAATTTCTCCGATCCCGGGATCAGCGCAAAAATACCTGACTATGGGGGGGGGGGGGCAGCAATTATTTAGGTGAAGTAAAAGCAGTCAAATATCGCCTTTGAGTCTTCTAATTCAAATACAAAAGAGACCACGTACCCTCTATGACATGTTCAGTTGGATACCTTACGACCTGTCTAGTAGGACGTATTTCTCTAGCGGTGCCGGGTTGGCATAAGATAACTTCCGGGCTTTCTATTTTGCAAGGGGCTCCGAAACCTGTACGCTACCCCTAACACCAACGCTTCCAATCACACAAACACACACACCCTCCCGAAAATGACTGCTTTGTGTCATGCGTGCTTTTGGTGACGGAGCGCAGCCGATGCTGCGTGCGATGGTTTTGGTACGTGACTTTAACGGTTGAGCAGGCTGCAGAAAGAATAGAAAACACGGAAATCTTTTGTCGCGCGAACTTTCACCAGGATATGAAAGGTCAGATATGAAAGTTTATACTTGGGAAGTAAAAACACCGCAAAAATATAGACAGGGACGGAGTAAGAGACGATACCACACTGATAAAGGTGTCGTCTAACGGTGCTGATAATGGTGTCGATAGCGGTGTCGTCTCTTCCTCCATCCTTGTCTGTATTTTTGCGCTGTTTCTACTTCCCAAGTATGAACCACCAACTAGCCCAACTTTCGCTATTATTGCTATTATTTCACATACGAAAGAATAAAACCCTTGTAAACAATTACGAGGAGAGCCGTCTGCCAACCAGTAATCTGATTTTCAGTAACACACATCGAAAGTCATACATAAGGCATGGAACATTCGGGTCCTACAGCTAATGGCTGCCTTACTTCCAGAATAAGCTAGAAGCTTCCCATGCATCTCAGCATAGTTTGCGCATTGCAGTGGCTATACGTCTAGTATAATGGTTACACAAAAATAGTAAAATTGAACTACGTAACTGACTTTACGTTATTGAAAGAAGGGTCGAAAGAGAGAGATTGTGGTTATATCAGAAGAAAAGAAAAGAAAGGTGCCGACCCGTAACTGTCTCTCCTTACGAGGACACCTCAACAGGTCAGCAGAGGAATGGGATATGGGGAATAAAAGATATAGGGAGAAGGAAGGAGGGATAAAAAGAATAGAAGGAAAATAGACGGATAAGAAGCCGCCAGCCAACGAGAGGAAAAAAGAAGGAGATAGGAAAGTGGGGATCCGGTCGAAGCAGTCCAAGGGCGGGGTGCCACAATGCGAGAGCTGCACGGCATCAGGAGACCGCGGAGGGCGAACCAGTCGGCGGGAGCTACGCTGAAGTCGGAGATCGCGAGGGCACAACCGTCCAGCTTGAAATCCTCCGAGCGAATCGTGCGGGCCAGTTGGTATAGATACTTACTGAAGTATTGGCAGAGCAAACTAACGGGACGCAAAAGGAGGAGACATTAGCGTAGACTAAAACTTGATTTATTCAGCGAAGACACTACAGCTAACAAACACGAGAGGAAAGAGAAAAGTAACAGTTTCACCGCAAGGGCGAAGCGACAAACTTGATAGCAATAACTGGAACTGTAAGAGCTTATTCACGCTAGCGGCAAGCATGCTTCGCCGTCTGATGTTCTCAGGCAGCCGTGCGCGGCTGTTTTATACGCGCATGTCCGCTGCTCTTTGCCATTCGAAGAATAAGTCTGAGACCTATTTTCGCCCCGTTTGCCGGAGAGCCACGTAGCCAATGAGCGACGGAGGAATGACAAGGGGGAGCCGCGTCGTCTGCTTTTGGCTCTCCGCGTCGTCTGCGTATGCCGTGGGACACTTCGAGGTGTTTGTTTCCTGTTTCAGGGGTTTCGGACGATGTAATGAATGAATGCGTGGTAGTTGCAGAATAAATAATGGCACTTAATTTCTGCCTTCGTTTAGGCAAGACGACCCAGTACCTTGTAGGAGAGGGGAGAAGAGGGATAAGATAAAGAAGAGAGAGCACTCGCCGCACAGGAGCGACAGACATAGACAACAGATGGGAAAGATGGGAGACACGGTAAACACGGTCGAGATAGTCCGAGGATGGAGCACCACTCAGGACATTGTGTACAGCGGGCTGATCGGCCAGAGCTACGCTGGCGTCGGAAATTGCGGGCGACACAACCGTTCAGCTTGCAACTGTTGTGTTCCCTTCATGCTATCAATGTGGATGTCGCACTTGCTGTTCTCAGGCTTGGTTCCAGCACTTAATAGAGCGTTTTATCATCCGGTATTTATGAAAGCGCAGCTTTAATCAAAACGTGTCCTAAAACTGGTGCCCGAGCTAGTGGCGCCTCCTGTTCAAGGTTATAAACAACGAATGTTATGCCCTCTGAGATTCAGGTAGGTTAGTACGACTATAAAATTGACCATTTCAGAACGGCTCTCAAAAACGGGGCCAAATAAATTCGAGCACTGTATTGTCGAAGCTTAAGGACATGAGACAAAAGCGAATGAAAGTGTCCGTTTGAAGCTTACATGCTATAGAGCGCATGGTGGCCACTTGATATATTCGAGGTGGTCAACAACTGTATACGGATGAGTGGCCGGGCCATGTTTGTCGGAGGCTGAAATATCTCACCGGCGAAGATTGCTGTGCACTTGAAACAGCTCTCCTGCGGGCGGCACTGGCCGCCGCTCTACGGCACCGCGCCGTCAGGACAGACTTGCCGCTAGCGTGAACTGGCCTTAATGCTAAAAACGACTAGCAGATCGAAACATGCAGCGCGCTGTGCACGCACAAATGACGCCCAAAAACGACACACACATAATATAAGCAAACTAACAACGTTGCCCACTCGACACTTAACACGCTGTTTAAACAAAAACGAAGCGCCAAACATAATCACAGGTACAGATGAGTGCAAAATAACATGTGTCCCAGTTCTTACTTCGCTGTGTTTGAAAAGCACTTTTTTTTCGCTAATGGTGCCTGTCTAGTGAGCGAAGTGATCTTTGCGGGCCCAGCAAAAAACGCAATCAGTCTGGTGAAAGAGGAAGGCGCGAGATTTTCCCCACCGAAGGATAAGAGCGCACAACTCCCCCCCCCCCCCTTTTTTTTGCGGGGCAAAGTACGCGTCGTAAATGAGCGTGCCTCAGCGCGTCGTAACGAGCTGGGTGCCGAGTGCGGGTGGCTTTCTTTCTTTGTTTGTTTCTTTGTTTGTTTGTTTGTTTCTTTCTTTCTTTCTGTCTTTCTTTCTTGAGTTTTCATACATATAGATACGTATACATGACGTTGACGCCGGCGGCAACGACCAGCCTAGAGTAACCATATAATTGCTATCACAAAAAAAATGGAGATAAAGCATTCCACCGTGATGAAGTGCCAACCAGAAACCACCCATTGGACAAAATGTGGTTGCGTACCAGAACTTTTGCCTCGCTGCGGTGATCTAGGGGTTAAGCTACTCAGCTGCGGACCCGCAGGTCGCAGGATCGAATCCCGACTGCGGCGGCTGCATTTCCGATGAAGGTGGAGTTGTTGTAGGCCCGTGTGTTCAGATTTGGGTGCACGTTGAAGATCCCCAGGTGATCAATATTTCCGGAGCCCTCCGCTACGGCGTCCCTCATAATCATATGGTGGTTTTGGTACGTTAAAGCCCACATATCAATCATCGATCGTACCGGAATTTTCGCTCACGTCGCTATTATAAACCCGTCGTAACACAAAAACTAGTGAGGTTGTGGAAGCTACTTTCGTAAAAAGTAATATTGATAGTTGTTTTAGCTCACTGCTTTTATCCCTTTTAGAATGTGAAATCTCATTTCTGCACGACACTTTATCAAGGTTGAACGTTCCCCTCTTGTGTTTTCCCTTACTCCTCGTGGTTTTTTTTTTTGTAAATATAATGTTTGGTGAATAAACAAAGTTTTAGTCTGCGCTCGTTTGTCTAGGCCCTTGGCGTCTCGTTAGTTTGCGCTGCCATTATTTTGGTATTTAATGGGGCTTAAGCAGTGTTCAAACCACCGCGAAAATCCCAACACCGACCCCGTAAGCAAATATTGCTTTTGCATGTCTCTATGAGCACTTTCTTATTATTTGGTGCACGTATAATGGAGAGTTTACAGGACACTGTCAATGTTCTTAAGTGCTAGCAGTGAATGTATGATCAATTGTCGAAACTTAAGCGTGAATGTAATAGGGTCAGCAGAGGTCATACAAGTTTTCGTGTACACTGTGTGGGCACACAGGAATAACTGATCTTTCAAGAGTTACCCTTGAAACACCAAAGAAGATTGAACAGAAAGGTTTCTTAATTATAGAGCAGCATACGGCACAAAAACTTTCTTTGCTCGCATTAAAAGACTTCCGCAACTATTTTCATGTTCTGTACGCTAAGGATTAGTTTTTACTGTCAACATGAAACAAGAACTTTTAATAAATTATGTTTTCGTTAAGTCACTTGCGGTTGCAGGAAACTCACCAATCCAATATTCTTGCGAAGGGTCTCCAAACCCGTTTGCGTATTCAGTCCAATTTCGATAAAAGTGGAAAACTCTATTCTTGAACTGACCACGCCTTTGTATGACCTGCATAAAAGAAATAGTTGAAACTCGTAAATCAATCATTGGTGCATTATTGGGTAAGAAAGCTATGGGGTGTTTATAATGATTTTAAAGCATCAGTATTCTATGCAGAGCACCTATTAAAGTAAATTGCAGTGAAGTCCTCCGAGAGCAACGTTTCAATAATTTCTATTAGGTGAGCATACTCCCCTACAAACTCTGTTGTTTTGATAGTGGTTTATTGCATAGTTTCAGTGATCCACAATGAACTATTGAATTAAATTAAATCAAATCAAAACTTTTTTTTATCTCAGCAACTGCTGCCTCACTAAGCCCGGCCACCAGTGGTACAGCTCGACAATATGCCACATTGACTATAGATAAAAGGCATGCTAACAATAGAAGAAGGCGTTTTGCATAACTATGGAAATAAGAGAAAGAGTAATACAACTGCGTAGACGTGCTTGTAGTAAGTCGACTCTTTTTTTTTTCTTAAGTGTAACACAACGCTGGGCCACGACATCAAAAATATATGCACAAAATAATTTTAAAGTGGTATGTCAATGAACAATTGCAACCAAATAAAATAAAACAAACGTAATGACAATATCAATCTTTATGTTAACTGCTAAACATATATGTACATTTCGTATGTACACACATACTGATGCTACGCTGGAATTACTCAGTGCGATAGAACGAAATGAATTAGTCAAAATGGAGCAAGGAGACAAGTTGTCCGGGTTTAATCCTGGTTGAAACAAGTTCAGCAATAGGATAAGATACCGATTGCTGGCCAGAGTTAGTTCGACAAATATATGTTAACGAAACATCTGCAGGTCTCGTGCTATATAGAATTTATCAACGATTTAAAATAAACAACTCAATATAAAAATATTTCCATTTGGCAAGGCATTTCGGTGCTTAGAAACCTAACGAAATGAAAGAATGAACTCATGTGACTTCAGCTTGTACTAACAAAAATATTGGCAGATCCCACGTGCAGTGGAAATCGATGATATGTGAAGCACGAATAAGAAGGGTCGCCATCGGCGATTTGTTCATTGTTTCCACATTTGGCACAAATGTATCACCCAAAAGGCATGTGTTGCGAATTATTCCGCTAAAAATATTCCTACTTATATAATAACAATTCACCAGGCTCATGGTACAAATATAACAAATAAGGGCAAGTGCAGTGCACGCTGCATAGCATCGTCTAGCTGATGGCACTGCCGCACTTTACACTATGTGCTTCTTTAGGTCGATGATAGTTCTCTCGAGGTGTTCATTCAAATATTTTCGCACATAAATTGTTTCATTAGGTTTGCATCCTTACGGAAATCTAAACGGCTACTTATCGTCAATTTACTGCGTGGAATTTGTTTAAAAAAAGCCTAAACAATTGACTGTTTTTATTATTGTGCTAAAAGCGCGAAAATTCTCTTTAAGATGTGAGATGCCATCAACGAGATTCCGCCAACAAAACGGCATTCTTAAGAGAAAATAGTTTTGGCATTTGTGTTTTCTACTTGTCGCTGCTCAAATACACAAAGCCTTGAGAAGTTTGGGTGGCGAAGCCCAGATGTAGGAATGTTCACCTTGCAGTCACTTCGCATGCTGTTCCACTGTAGGGGATCGTTTTTCGCTTGTCTCGTGCTTCAGATGAATTACGAAAACAGAATCAATAATGTTTCTAGTAAAATGACAAAACGCTATGCATTCTTGCAGTACACTTGACAATTATGATCGTGCTCCGTCATAGACACTTTGATCCCATTCGTTGTGTCGTGCTGCTAACCTTGCGGACTGGTTCGATTCTCCGTTACGACAGCCGCATTCCCACGGACGTGAGCGGTAAGACCATGTTTTGTATGTTATTCTATGTTATGAAAGATTCAGAAAATATCTGCTGGAGCAGAAAGCGTAGCACAGTGCAATTACCCAAATAATCTACAGAGGCATATTTATCTAGCATGATAAACTGCATGCAACGTAACCAGTGAACTGAAAACTCCCTAATTTAATTTGTGTTTCTTGAGAACACGTGTGCTAACTGCGGAGAATGCGCCAAATTTTAATGATGTCACAATTTAGCGCTTGTAATGAAGCTATACCCATAGGCGTGAATCTTTTTCTAGTCCTAATTTACGAGACTAAGAGGTGAAAACAACAAATGTTTTCTTGTCATGCATCGTCATTCTGGCACTGAATCTGCCGTTCGGTGCCCCGCCACGGTGGTCTAGTGGCTAAGATACTCGGCTGCTGACCTGCATGTCACGGCATCGAATCCCGGCTGTGGCGGCTGCCTTTCCGATGAGGCGGAAACGCTGTAGGCCCGTGTTCGAAAATTTAGGTGCACGGTAAAGAACCCCAGGTGGTTGAAATTTTCGGTGCCCTGCACTACGGCGTCTGTCATAATCATATGGTGGTTTTAAGGCGTTAAACCCCACATATCAATCAATCATCAATCTTCCATATGGTCTACAGTAAGCCCATTATAAGCTATATTATCCCAATTTTCCAGCTTTATTAACTTTGAGTAGCCGGAAAAAGGCCCACTTTCTACACCAGTAGATTTGGTCACCAAAATGAGCAGGTCACTGTATCACGAAATAGCGTGTGACGGCGACGCTAAAAAAGGTAATACTCAGTCACGAATTAAGCGAGCCTTTGCTGTGAGGTCACAATTGGAAAACTGTATTGCCCCAAAGTGCTTGTTTTCGCGGCTAACATGACGCCAAAATAGTACGATGCACTTTCAGATAAGAGAGCTAGCTTAAGCCTTATATAATGTTGTGTGGCTATGGAGTGCATTTTACGCTAGCCTCAGTTTACAAAATAATAAATTGAGCTACCAGAATGCGCCTGAATGATAATAAAAATATTTTTCTGCATTGTGTATATGTGCACTGCAGTTGCTGTCTGGTTTTGGCTCCCTGGCTTCGTCAAGCTCTATTTTTACAGCTTTTCTGCCAGGGTGGACTTCAACAAATCATTTGCTGCGTGTAGTAAAGGAAACTTGGCTTGACATGGACTGCAAAAAAGTCAGTGCAGAAAATATTCGTTTCTGCTGAAAAAGACCACTGAATAATTTTCGATTTATCGACGTGACCACACAAACTTAAAGAGCACCTAAATTGTAATCCTGTAGCGCGTTATCTTATTAGCGGCTCTTATTTTTCGGTACACGTTTAAAGTTTTAGAATTTGTTACACGACAGTCGTAACAAGAAAGTGCAGGCAAGTATGCGACCTAGTAAGTCCAATCTACACATCTCTTGCACATCTTACAATTTATAGGCTTTTATATCAAAAATTACCGAAGAAAAACTGATGTACCTACCGTCCACCCTCCCCCATCGGCTTTCATGTTGCAGTACACGTCCTGTCCTTGAGGTGCTTTGTTGTGGTATATTGTATATATACCATCATTCCGCTGACCAGCACGTAAAAGATCGCTGCACTGTCGAGGATGATTGTTGTCTGCAAGACAAATTTTCTGCTGAAGAGGCTTGAAATGCGTGTATAATATCATCTAAGTTCTTTCTTGCAGTGGCTTTAACATTCGGTGATGTGTGCAGAAGAATTACATTTCTAAAGTTATATTGACAGAATTGCTGAAAAATTGACTTAATTTGCTGAAAATAAATTGCCTAGCATGTGTTCAAACAAAGAAAAAGTATTAAACTTAAACCTCGAGGGCTCTTCGTTCAAGTGGTGTGTTTTTTTTTCTTTCAGAGGCAACATAACTATGTCTGCATTATACTACAGAATCAAATATGCGAAGATAATTATCTAACCTTGAAGATACATCCACTGAGCTCGTGATAGGTAGCTGGTGATGCATCAGAGTTTCGTTTTACCAGATTAACCTTTACGTGGTGACCCACTTTTGTGATGCGCGTCGTATAGCCAAGGTGCCACGTACCAGCAAGCCCAGACAGACAACACACTTTTCTACTGTACCATATACTGTTTGGCGTAGCAATAAATAAATAAATACATAAATAAATAAATAAATAAATAAAACTAACAAGTTTACAATGCCAATGGAAATCTGAAAGAACAGCGAAGCTGGTCGACCTTGCGGGCTTAACGTGTCCTTTTGTCTGATGCTAGGTTTTTCATTCGCGAGGACAGAGTAGAGTCAAACAGCATACTCCCACAGAAAATGCAATAATCTCCAAGTTCGAGCGCCACAAGCTAACGTGTAAACCTGGTTGAGGCAATCCGGTATAATGGCGTAACTTTTAGTCCTTCCTACTCTGCTGGCGCCGCGCCGGCAAACTTGGCGTGGAGGCTGCACGGACCTCCCCGCCTGTGGACGTGGCTTGGCGGTGGCTGTTGGTCGGTGCATGCGCTGTTAGACGAGATTAAACCCAGGTGTTGCGCAGGTGGGGCTTGTATATTGATAAAGATTGGCGTGGAAGGTATTTCTGTTTTAGGCGCACTGGTGGTTTAGGATGTTTATGTATAGGGGACCAAAACTGAACGCATGACTTGTGTTATTGTGGTGCTCCCTTGAGTATTTGTCATATTGTGCTTAATTAGCTACTTATCTAAGATCAATTATGCAACGTATCTCAAATTGCTTTAGGGCGAAGTGCAATTTGTTACGTTGAAGAGCGAATTGCAAAACAAACAATGCAACCTTTTGTGACCGAGCACGTGCTGCATGGTAGTTTGTTCCGGCTGTTACGGAAAGCTTGGAAAATATATGACAACTGCTTTTATGCGCTACCAAAAGGCTGCGTTCTAAATAATTATTAAAAAAATGACCAGCATACAGGCTGTTAACCAATCACTTATTAAAAAACGATGGCCTTTGATATAATTGTACCACTTTCACAAATAGTTATGCATAGTGGAGTTGATTCCCTGAGCCTCAGGTCCGCGAATATCAGTTTGTGGGCCAGCGAAAGAAAGTAATTTTAATAGCTTTTTTCAAAGACACTATTGAAATAAACACAATCAATCAAGCCAAAAAAGTTATAGTGGGTATTATTTGTACTAATTATGTTCATATACGAAGAAATAAAGCGAATGAAAAGACAACGTCCTTTCGGCAGCTAAAAAACCGGCAAAGGACAAAAGTATACATCTTGGTTGCTTTCTGTCAGTTCCAAATTAAAAGGGACTGTGGGTCTCGTCAATCCACCAAGTGGCTTTTATCTCGTGGCTCTCAACATTTGTATATATTGGACTGTGATGTCCAAATAAAAATAATTTTTATTCTGGTGTAATAATATGTCATATGCTCTACTTCGAGCACTCTCAGGTCTAAATTCATTGGTATACCATTTACGGTCCACGTGAGAACAGCCGCCACCTTAACTCAATCGGCAGAGCTTAGTTCGTGTTATTCGTTCGCAGTCTTGATGTTTACGCCCCCGAGCCCCTCGGAGGCCCGTACATGAAGGCTTTCTAGTTAATAGAATGTTGCAAGTTTGGTTCCTGCTGGCGACAAGTTCACTTTTCGTCCACAGTAACGTTTCACAATTTTATTATTGTTCCTGCAAACAACGTCCGCTACACTTTCTTTTACTTGATTGACTGTTAGTTTAGATCGACGTTCGCGTTTAAGTTTAAAGAGTGACGAAAAGATGACGGTGTGTAGTGCCCACTACTAAAGCATGTACCATTTTAAAACGTTATCCTTGCCTTGACTACGAACTTGACTACGGACCAGGAGCCGCTATTTTTTATTTCCTTTATAGACCTTTTGAGTTCAATGGCTAGGTGAATTAAGACGCACAAATTTGACTTTTTATGTTACATCTACGTTTATAGGACCACATTACAGTGTGCAAGTGATGCGTTTTATGTAGACTTAACCCATTTTTATCAGATGTAGGTGCGCTTAGAACATTGGCGCAAATAGTTTAGCCTCGTCAGATTCTTTTTCTAAATTGCCAGACGTTGAAAGCTTTGACGAGTATCCGCCGTGATATCCCCGCACGTAAGAATTTACAATGTCTGAGTTTGAATGCTCTGGTTTAACTATTAGCCATGCCTGTCCCATTTTAGTAGGGATAAAATGCAATAAACCCCCATGAACTTGCATTTAGGCCTTTGTGAAAAGAATACCAGGTGTTCAAAATTGACTTGTAGGCTCCCATTATTACATGCTCATAATCGTTTTGTGATTCTTGGTGGCAAAATTAAAGCAAACATTTTCACAAGTGCACCAACTGATGTGATGACGAGAATGAAGCGTTCCAGACCCGTACACGAATGACGTTCCTCACTGACATGGAAGGGGAAAGTTTTTAACGTAATTGATGTGTTCTGATTTGCTAAAAGAAACAAAACTGTATGCTTACTTTTGATATAGTGTAATATGCTCTCCAGCTCCTTCACTTTTTCTTCCGCATTGTCAAAGGGCTTCTCTAGCACTTGTGCAGTTTTTGCGGATGAAGTAGCTGTTGCAGCTGCTGTTGCAGCTGCTGTTGCAGCTGCTGTTGCAGCTGTTGGTATAGCTCCGGAGCCTCCACTGATCACGGATGATGCCTGAGCCTCTACAGGACTAACGCGGATAATCGATGCCAATACGAGAACGTGGAAAAGCATGGAGCATTTTGTCATCATAATCCTTGTAGTCTCGGCACTGAAAGAAAAGACGAAAGACGCATTATTTTTGATCACGTTGAGCTTTGATTGCATTTAAAATATACTCTGGATTTTCCGACCATCTAACTGCTCATTAAGCAGATGCAGTTGCACAGACGGCCGTGAGGCGGTCTCATCGCCAAAATGTGTCAGAGCAGTTCTGTCAGCGGACACCAACAGGAAATGGCTGCATGGATGCTGCCATGTTGGCTTCCGAACGCATTTACCGGGACTAGGAGACAAAAACGATTTCCTGCGTTCGAACTAAATGCGAACAATAAACGTTTCACATAATGTTGCAATGTAACATACACCAAACAAACACCAATTTTAGTCAACCCGGTCAATTCTAAAGCACCTAATATACCTGGGACTATGTTTTTCTGCGCAACTGTGTGGCTTTCTTACACCCCATAGCTTTGGTAGTGCTGAAACCGAAGGTTTCGGGCCTTGGTTCAGCACGAACGCAAGAGCCCAGGATTGGCTTGATTTTTGCTCATGTGCTCTGGCGTGTCGCAAGCTTCTTCGGTCCCCAAGCTCCTTGAGGCCCCAATTCTCAAACTCTCTATTAAAAGTACCGTCTTGTTTTTTTTTAATAATGCCTTCGTTTGAGTTTTTTTTTTATTTCAAAGAGTATTAGAATAAAACCGCGATTCACCACATTTATTTTCAAACCACGAAAGTGTACCCTAATCGCCACATTTCCCCTCCCAACTTAAACTTACATGTCCCGAGCAGGTAGTTGATTGATACGAGAGCAGACGTAGCGTTTGTTTTCAAGACTGCTTGCGTGAATGTTCAAAACAAAAAGAATGTACACTTGAGACATTTATGGGAAAAAACGAACATATGCATACCAATCGTTACTGTTGGCAAACATTTAAAGAACGTTTCAAAGTACAAATTGTGGACACAGAAAAGATATCACGCACGTGGTGCTTCGTAGTGGCATCTTGTATTTCCGCTGGATTATATACTTGTTTATATAGACTCGTTGATTACGCTATAGTATTCAGTGAAAGTAACCTAGTTTTTCTGTCATACTTGCTTTGTTCTTGACGTGGTTGCTTGGTGTCATAAGGTGTACAACTGGTATCAATCTCTCCATATTCATGCTTAGCTAGCCACTTCTGATTTACTACTAAGCTCTAACAGCTACTCTTAGCATTCTGGTGTTGAAATTATGTTGATGGTTAGTAATTAATTCAGAAAGTGTGCACACTTTTGCGCCTAAACATGACAAAAAGCGTCTCTGCAGAACGGTAGGTAGCTGTACTCGCGTCACGACAACACTGAATTAAGTATGGGCATGAAGCAGTGGTCATATTTTAGTACTGCCTTCATGATAGCTAATTGTACGTAACGCGCGAAAAATAAAAAAAAGTCTTGAGACGTGTGGTGCTATAGAGTTTGATACAACAATAACTAAAGAGGAATCTGACGCTGCAATTGTCTACCCCTTTGAAAATTATCGGAAGTACAGGCTTTGAATTGGATTGTGTTAGCTCGCGTACTGGCTACGCATCTTATTCTACTGTTTAAGTTTCGTTATTTGCACAGCGTTGGTAGTGGGGTGTGCTGCAAAGCACTGAATGAGCGCCTTTACTGTTCAAAGATGCTCAAGACCACTAGGACTAAGATTTGTGGTGGCTTTTGTACTTTACAAGTCATATTTGGCAGCTTAAGCGAAGCATCGTTTCTCTTAACGCTTAGCATAGATGTAGCGTTTCCTGCCAGTGGAGAATATCACACCGAGTTCACGTATTTTCGTAAGTGCACCGTGTCAAATCTCGTTAAAAAAGAATTCAGAACGACGCGCACTGTCAAGGGTCCTCTGATTCGACTTCACAACAAAATGAGAGGTGCATTGGTGGCAAACCTTTTAGACAGACTCACCGGGCATCGCAGCAAACAGAATATTATTGTTTCTTTCCTAATACTGTATTGTTTTAATTATACAGCAATGATATGCACACTCTTCACTGGCTTTTGCCGCCGGCCTCGACGTCAGCGTCACCGTATACGTATACGTAAATCTATACGTAATAAAACGCACGAAATCAAAATAATCAGAAGAAGACTCCAGCGCACCGTATGCAACGTGAGACCTCTGAATTGTGAGTGCGAGGCGTTAACCACTGAGGCACGAAGGGGCATCTCCTTCAACGTTCAAACGGCAAGCTATTTAAAACTGCCACCTAGTGCTGGTGATGGGCATCTTGGGGAGACCTCTCGTGTTTTCAGGATTACCTGCAAAATGGCGCCGTGAGTGTGCGTCGTCAGATTTTCACGACGCGGGGGCGTGCGCTCTCATCCCCCACGCGTACTTCGCATCGCGGAGAGGGAGCAGGGTGGATGCTAACGCGTGCACTTATCTCGCGGTAGAAACAATCGTGCATTTCGACTGGCCTTGGACTTTTACCGGAACGATTATGTTGTAGTTACCAGGTGCACAAAGGTCCCTGAAATCATTGCACAGTCTCCATTTGAGAAAGGAGCGCCCTTTTTAGACCCACCAAAGTAACAACTGAAACGCTAAGTTGCGTTCATCTGTACTTTTTGGTACTTTTTGTGCATAATTTATGCGTGAGAAACGCGGCGCACGTTTTGATCTACTTGCCATTCTGCACGTGTCCTTCCAACTTTGTTGCTATCGGGTTCTTTGCTTTGTCTTTGCGGAAAAGCTGTGACGTTTTTCTATAAGTAGACAACGTGTACTTCCGAGGGCAAGCCAATCATGTCTGTTTTCAAGTGTTGTAAAAATAACTCACCACACCTTGATGCCGAATCTGGAACGCAGTGGCAGAGCAATGCCTACCTTTGTCGTTAAATTTGTCAAGGTTTCGCCCCTACCTCATGGTCACGAAGTTTTTTTTTTTTGCAACAACATTTAGTACCAATGAATGAAGAAAGTTTCACTTAGATACAGCCTTATATCTGTTTGCTTTGAATAATGCAAACAAGCGTCGCAGTTCTTAAGAATGTAATTCATCTAAAGTATATCCGAAGACTGCACTTTCCATAATTCCCATAAGGATACAAACGCCGCTGAAGGAGCCCGCTTAGACACTAACGCCTGAATTGCCTATAAATGTATAGATCAGTGAAGAAAAACTTTTTTTCGGTGCCAAAAATCACAGACAATCCTCTCAACTACCTCAGATTCTGTTATGAAAAGTTTGGATAATGCTCATGTTCAGTTTCTTTGTTTGTGCTAGAATTTTATTCCTATGTAAACAAAGAAAACAAGCTCATTATTACGTAAATATCAAATAGCAAGTTCAAAATATTAGCGATTTTGATGGAGTCAATGAAATTGAGGTGCCTTGCTCTATCAGCTTATTGACTTTGTCATGTTTACCTAATTGAGCAGCTCTACTTGGCTATCCGTACGTTTACGCATTGATGGATATGCGGTGATGAGATTTTCTTCTGCACTAACTCTAAAATACAGCAACTTGTTAAGGGAAACTTTAGCAGTTGAGAGACTGTCTAAAGATCGTTGCAGCCTATTAGACAGGGCAGTAACTGTACTGTTGTACCTTGTTGTGTCTAAAATAAAAATACTCTAGGCGCGGCAGATGAGCTTGGCCTTTTTAACCAGACGTCTGAGCGGCAAGCCTCAAACAGTATCTGACTGATCCTCAGAACGACGATAAAGTTATTCAACCAATACGATAGTGAATATTGCGGGTTTGCTTTTACATAGTTCTTTACAATAATTCTTATTGTAAGTAAATAAATCACAACGTTCCTGAGACCTTCGGTGGATTCATGCACGAGCTTCCAAACACGCGCGTTATTCCGAAAACTTAGCGAAAGAAGCTTCACGTACCTATGAGCTGCTGTCCCTAATCAATAAAATAACAGAGCGCAAAAAAATAACGGATTGAACTGTAAACAAAGTAGGCACTGTCTCGCAACTAATTTCAATCACATTTATTCGTAAAACTTGTGCAGCGAAACGAAATAGATTAAACAAAGGTAAGAATGCGACACGCTCAACGTTGGGTTACTTTCATCCAAGCGTCCAAATAAGCAGTTAACAAATGCTCATTCCCGCTCGCATAGCACTAGGCAAGGCTTTCTTAATAATACCTTGCTTGTTGAGGCGTTCTCTGCTGCCTCAGTGACGCGTCACTGTTTATTATCCGAGGTTCGCTAGAACTTGCCCAAATATGAGCAGTTTACTAAACAACGTGCTCTTCAAGTGGTCAAATGTCACGGGCATCCGCAAACGTGTAATATAGTTTTACGTGCAGCATATATAGGTAGGTGGGCGGGCATTTCATTTCGCAAAATCATTTTGCAAACCATCGTCCATTGCGCACTGACCCGCTATTTACAGGTTGGTTTTCTTGTTACATTACGGGCGTCTAATATTTAATAAGAGCTCACAGGCTAGTTTTACAGGTTATGTACGTCTGTGATCAATACTCTTTCAACCTATGCTCATTTGGATTTTCAGTCAGATTGCCCACAAACAGCGTTGTTCTACTAATTGATTATATTACAGCATTCTTGATACGTTTCCCACTTGAAAGAGTAGATTCACTGTAGATGAAATTGGTTGGTTGTGAGAGAGCCACAAGCACTTCAAGTTAACTGTGGCCCTCAAGATTTTCTACTCCATCACTTTATGCGTAGTGCCTTTACTTTAGCTATCATGTGACAGTCGCCTTAACGAACCTGAAAACCGTACTATCGAGCATTTATGTTGAGTATATTTTTCGCTATATTTTTCACCAAACACTCTAGAATCGGTGCAACTACGTTATGGTATAAAAGCTATCTGTCACTTTAATTCACGTTCACCAAAACTACACGTAATCCAATGAAACACAGATAATGTGGTACCTAAAAATAGAAGGTTCTTACGTTTCGAAGACTGCCAGCCTTTCGTCACTGAACCTGCTTAGTTGGTGAAAGAACCGTTCTCGTCAAAGTAACCTGGCAGATTCTTCAGTGAAAAACGCACGAATATATTTAACATAGCAAGGACACTTCCAGACAATGCGAGAGTGCTCAGTGCATGCATCAGTTGTGCACGTCTTTCAAGCTCCCAAGGTTCTCTACGTAGCGTTCTTTTGTCTTCGTATTGACCTTTTTCAATCTGAAAACACACAATATATTTTGTGCTTCTCTATAGACATTGCTTCAAATCCTGTCATTGCTTCTACATCTAAGAACGAGTATTTTTATTGTACCAATGGTATGGTAACTCTATACTAAAGTTTTATTTCTATCCGGAAGAATGTGTCTATACATTGCCGAAATGTATATGTTCTGTTTTACGCAAGCGTGGTCTTTTATTTCAGCGAAAGATAAATGAAAATGATAGGTTGTTTTCTGGTATTAGTTGTATACACACGATAAGTTTGTTTGTGAACCAAATGCACATTGAAGTTTTTATCTATCTGCATCTCTATCCACCCGTGTTTGTCTACCTGCCCTTGTCACTTGCATGCTTCACTTGGTGTGCCTTAGCTTGGACATCTCTGCCGCTTAGGACCTGGAGCCTTTTCTTACGGCAACGTGTGGCACATACCATTCTTTCACTGCACATCCTATGTGGGTAGGCGCCGCAGGTAATTCACAGTCTACATCAGTTCCAGACTGAAAAATATTTTAAAATATTATGAGGCGTAATAGTTAGTCAACTTCTATGTGGCGCTGACTCAAAAGAAGTTTTTATTACGCCTGCCGTTGGCGAACACTAGTGATCGTGGTGTTGCTTGTCTAACGTTCATTGTGGTTGCAGTGTTGGCTATATACTTTGAGACAAAGTAATAAACGTTACGAGCGTAATCCTGTGACTCGACGTTGGTTATCAGCGCATAAAACTGCTCACTCGGACACAGAGCTACCACTTAAACTCCGTGCATTTCAGTCGACGTGCCTGGTAATCCCACAATGTGCGTAATTGAACGAAATTTACACAAATATGTATATTCTCATCATAAGGCCTGGCCTATTGCGAACGAGGACATTCTTAGGTCCACTCATCGTAGAAAGACATAGTATTCTAGTGGTCAGCGAGTACCTTTTGATGCAGTAGTCTGACTGAAGTCTTAAACGGTGAATCTCACGAGGGGATGTCTCAAGTTACAACTGTATTGTTACGTTTCTGAAAAGGAGTATAAGCAGCCGCTGGTAGTCTACTGCTGAGGGGACAAAAACTCTAACCTATAGCCTGCTGACTCCTAGGGGTAAATGTCAAAGCTTTTCTTGCACAATGCACATTACTATCAGCAGCTAAAAAACACTTTGTAGCAGTTTTCCTAATTTGTACAACGCAAATGTCTATTATTAGTGTGCTATGTTGACATAGGAAGTTAATTTATGACACACACCCGCACGCAAAGAATAGACCACGGTGTACGATAATCCCTAATAGGCCACCGTGTGAGAGCTGCATGATGAAACCTGCAAGCATTTTGTGATGTTCATGAAGTGCTTTGTGTCTGATGCATCGAAGGGGCAAGAACAGAGTGAGAAAGATGAAGGTGGGTTGAATGTCGCTGGTACGAATCCCTAAGAAACAGACTTCTTGTTATCCCATTTTCCAAAACTGGGGCTCAGCTTGACAAGTGACAATATACTTACCTTTGGTGCTTCGGATTTGGGCTTTAGCCGCAGGAACTCGTGTGATGTCTTCACGAAGCTAAACAAATGAAATTTAAACTGGCTATTGGTGTCTTAGAAGCGCCACTATAGTTTAGCATAAATAAGCTATTTTTTCCAATTTACTTTTCAATAACTTTCATTTGTAGTCACTATAACAGATATATTTTCTGACCTGAACGGGAGGAAAGCAGTTATTGCGCTATTTTCGTTTCATTTTCGTTTTATTTTTGTTAATTTTCTCATCAGTATTCGATACTAGAAGCGTTACACTAACTCATATAGCCAATTATTGGCTGATCCCCCTCAGTGGACGTGAGCCATATTTGAGGCATCATCATCATCAACTGGGAGAATGTATGGCGGATGACATTCATCTCTCTGTAGCTTAATGTTTTAGTTGATTGCTTTGAGGGACGCCAAGCTGACATGTAGAGGAGATTCCTCGTTGACCGGATGTCGTTAGCTTAAATAAGCCCACCAGCTACCAAGTCAAGGTGAGCCAGCTAAGAACCTTGCCAGCGTTGCGAGAACAGCTGGCCTCACTGAATTTTTGCTGCTAAAAGCGTCTATTAGCTATAAATAACTACTCGGTAAAAAATCCGCAACCGTGGATTTGAGACTAGAGGAGCTCACGGGCTGAATCTTGGAGCCTTCGCGCCGACGCACCATCCAAGCAAAAACTAAAGCGTAAGAGAGCTTTATCAGGAATCTCATAGAATGACAGCAACGACAAATGATGCAACATACTATATAAAAAGTAGTAACTGCATGAGCGTCGGGGATAAATAGTGAAAACATATTTTTGAGGAAACCTCCGGAAGTCCTAACCAGACTTTTGTTTTACAAGCATGCATGTGAAAAGTATGGTTGGGTCTCTGATGACGAGAAGATTGAAAATTTGCGCCTCTATCTCGGTGGTTTAGCCAGAAAATGATACGACGCGGAGATTTTGCTTGAACGGCCAATATGTCCTCAGTGGAACATAAGTTTTTGTCAATTTATCAGCCGAACGCTCTCGATCGTAGGTATGCTTCTATGCTTTTTACCTACCAATGTGGCTCATTACTAGCATACTTTTTTTGAGAAATGCACCTGGTGTACGAAGCGGAGCCCAAGCTTGCACCATCTGCAATTGTACTTTACTTATACAAGGACTATGCGTTCACGTACTAAGCTAAGTTTAATTGAGAGAACCAGATACATTCGAGGATCTCTTACAGCGCCTAGCATTCGTCTTGTCAACAGCTGAATTACCGGGACAACTGGCACCGTATGAAAGAGAAGAAGTTTTGATTCAGCCGAAGTAACTGCACTACATTAGCGGAACGTCAATTAACACAGAGTTTTTTTTGCCTTTCTCAGCCTTCCATCGGAAGTAAAGCTCATACAATCCTTCTAAAAATAATCATAGGAGTGGCCAACATGACACACTGTTGGTTCCTCAAATGTTACTACCGAAAACTTGAAGGTGATGAAAATGTGTACGTTGTATGCACTTGTTGCTTCGCGCCCAAGTTACACACCAATTACCCGTAAATGAAAGCCCTCGTCGACAGTGGGCATCCGAGTTGATAATGAATAACGGGCTTGTTTGTGTCAGCTGCTTACATGCTGGTACGACCCCGTGTGTCCAAGGATACGATGAAACTAAGTGTTCAGATAATGAGTGGGGACTTGCAATTCTTCAACTTCAAAGCCATAGAATCACAACTGACGTGTTGGTGCTGTCAGATGTTAAGAACTTCTGCTAGCTTGTCCTGATAACAATAAGTTAAAGAGGAACATTAACTGGAACGACAAGATTCTAATTCAACAAAAATTTCCCACTGGACGCATCACCAAGCACTGATTCACCTTCTCAGTAAAGCACAACCACGAGGCCGTATCGCCGGATGGCTAAATTACCTGCATTAGGCCGATTCGAATTTTTAAAATTTGTGCATGTCATCTACTCACCAACGCACACGCACTGTCCAAGCTTCTGAGTCGTGCCGCAGTTGACAACGCTATACAAATAAAGCGTTAAGAGTTATGGGAAGGAACCGAAAAACTAAAATTCCTCAAAGGAAAAGTACCAAGTTACATCATAGATGAGTGCCTATGTCTGACATTTTTACGCCGGTACTCCTGATATAGGTAGCCATGACTGTTTTTGGTGCACGTACACTAAACTTCTGAAACAGCTTGCGTGGCCAGGTGTGAAACAAGATATCAGAAACGAGAGAGAAAATTGTTTTGAATGGAGAGCTGCAGAGGCATGTCTGGTTTTTCACCTGACAGGCTACTCCAGCTGCCGCGTGATGACTGTTATATATATATATATATATATATATATATATATATATATATATATATATATATATATATATATATATATATATATATATATATATTGTAATAAACGCATAGCATATACAGTAACATAAACGCATAACAGTCAAAGAAGACAAACAGTCACTCCCACGCACTGCACTATTTACAAGGTTTCGTTCAGACCTGTGACCCATAAGAATGTCAGTTGCACTTTTCTGGAGACTAATGCACTGGAGCTGTTCTGCCATGGGCCTAGAATATTTTTCAACTCCAAGTTTTTGTCTTGTTGCCGTTTTAAATCCATCTTTAAAAACTGTGCCTGATGCGTATATCCAGCACTCACGTAGGACGTGATTGATGTCTTCTATGACGTTGCATTGTACACAAAATGGTAAATATGACAGACCGATTTCGTTATGAAGTAGCTGGTATATGCAGCGTTTATTCTGATGTGGTGTAAAGATGTTTCACCATGTTTGTTGAGGTTTCACGACATACTGAAGTGACACGATGTATCGATTTTTTACAGAGGCCCATAGTGTTGGCTAGGGTCCCTCCAGAGGGACCGCTTGAGGTGCCAAGCGTGCGTCGACACTAGCGTTGCAGCGTCTTGCTTCGAAAAAGGTATCCCGATGATTTCTGCAGAAGCGTCTTGTCCAGCTTCGGCAGTGTCCTCAGCCCGGAAGTTGCTTGTATTCCGCAGTGGGTAGGTATCCCCTGCAGAACAATACGGTGATGGAGGTCGCAGGCTTTCTTGCATAGGCGTTTCATGTCCTTGACGAGTTGGTCCTGCGTGCTTGTCAACTTCAGCGACTGCAGCGCTGCCCTTGAGTCAGCGAAGATGACCCAGGACTCAGCTGTCTGGTCCACGTTGTAATTAAAAGCATCCCGCAGTGCAGCCGATTCAGTGACTGTAAATGAGGTGTAGTAACTTAGAATGGTAGACATGGTGACATTGGCAGATGGAATGCAGATGCCAAAGGCGGATGGTGTAGACGTAGCAGAGCGGCCAGTTTAAATAAGATGATAAGCTCTGTAGCTGTTTTCCAAATGCTCTAGAGTGAATTACGTGAGTGATAGTGCAGGTGTGCGTCTTTTATTCTCGAACTCAGGCACGAAAGTGACTATGGTCAACAAAGAAATTTTCCACGATGGTTCCGTATGCCTTGATGCGATTTGATAGTGTAGCGGCAGGAGGCTCCGCATAGGACCACTGTCTGAAGCAAGTGTATGATCCGGCCCTCTGGTGGCATAACGCTAGTGGACTCAAACAAACTCCTGCTGCAGAAAAATGGGAGTTGTGAAACTCCTGCTGCAGAAAAACAGGAGCTGAAAGGCAGCTACTTTCAGCAAGGGCTCCGATGCTTGATGTGTTCTTTCGTAGGCCGGGGCACACCCTCAGTGCCTTTTCTGGAGCTCCAGTGAGTGCTTATATGTTGGTGCGAGAAACTTCTTGTATAGCGAGAATTTCGTAACAGAGAAAACCTTCTCAGAGAGTGGTATACATTCGTAACATTGGATTAGCGGAGCAGCCACTGGCACTGTTTGATAACGAGCGGAAGATGCTCGCGTATGACGCAACTTTTTCTCTTATTATCCAAAGGTGAGCAGTCCACGTCTTGAGCCGGTCGATTATCACCTATTGTGTTGTGTGAGACATGACGCCTCGTAAAAGTAATGGCGGTACACTTTTCGGGTAACATCGTTAGACCTCACTCTAGTGAGAATTTTTCGATTGAACCGAGAGTTTTCTGCAATCCTGCTCGTAGAACACGTGTGGTGCTACCACTGCTCCATTTGAAAATGACATCTGCGTAAGTAATATTTCTACCGATGCTGGGATGCACTTCTCTAGTCCAATGAGAGAGATGCTTAATAAGGTCGGACTGAGAGCACCACTCCGGGGAACTCCTTGAAGCACTCTGTGTGCAGATGCGTCACCTTTTTGTGGACATGTAGACTGATCTGTCTGCGTGGTAGTCCTAGATCCAGTGGTACATATGACCATCTGCTCCTAAAAACTTCAGAGTATAAGTGACGTTATCGAACGCTCGAGGAATGCGCTGATAGTTATGTTGCCGGTCGCATTGTTGAACATTACGCAGTTGATGAGATTTATTACAATTTCAATGCTGCTGCTACCTTTTCTCAAATCAGACATTTGATTAGGGTACGCATTCTTGTTCATAAGCAAACCGTCCAAGCGTATCGACACCGTCTTTTTCATGAGCTTTCCTACGAAGCTGAAAAAGAGCAACGGGGCGATAAGAGTCGAGTTCCGTGAGTGACTTTCCAGGCTCCGGATTAAGAATAGCACAAGCTTGTTTCCAGGAAGGTTCAAGACAGCCAGTCTCCCAGCTGGCATTGAATATGGCAAGTAGATGCGTCTTTGCCTCGGCGCCTTAATGGGTTAACTCAACGTAGCTGACACAATCAGGTTCAGGAGATGACGCCTTGTTCACCAGCCGCAGAGCACCAAGCAGTTTTATTATAGTAAACGGTTCATTTGCCTCAATGGTGTTGGTGACGTTGAAGCTTGTCGTGGTGCACGAGGTAAAGTTTCTAGAGCCACTACTGCAGTGATTTTCGAGCAGAAAAATTCCGTCGTCTTCGACTCACTGCTGTTTGGGCATAGCGAAACGTGCGATCCACACATTTCGCTATTTCCAAACGAACAAAGTCACGTTGAAGCAGCCCACGGACGTTAGACCACTCCAATGTCCTATTCGCCTTTATTCACTGGGACTTTGTAGAGCTCGAAAATACAGATGGAGAAATCAGGGTAGCGGAATATTTCTTGCTCACTATTGATCAATCCACAAAAATTGTTACAGCCAGAGCTGGAAAAGAGGACGCTAATGGCATCATTAGTCTGCTAAGGGCAGGTTGTTTCCGAAATGCTAATGCTTCGGTGTGTGACGTTAGCATTGCTTTTAAAAGCACAACACTTTCATAATGCGCGTGCTACTATGGCATAACAATCTGCTTTTTCTGTCCTTATCAGCAAGCTGCCAAGAGCTTCGTGAGCGTGCTGTTCGAGACGCGAAGCAGTGCGTTAAGATGTATTAGAGCTTTCGAGGTGGTTGAACGTGCTGCCTCGTAGCCGCTGTACGACAACACAACCATTTCTACACAAGTGGTCTCGGATGCAGTCTTTTGTTTGCAGCTTCCGCGAATGTACGAGCATTTCTAGAAAATCTTGTCTTTTCTGAGAGAAAGAAAACTATGATCCGGTAAGAGGCCTACAAAGAATAATGAAGAGTAACTCGGCAGCAGAGGTAGCAGTGATATACCAGACGTATAACCTCGGAACCGCGTTTTGTAGAAAAGAATTAAGGGGACTTCATAATCACCTTTACAGGCTCTTTTAAATGACCAAAACGGCTTCGCTACGTGGAATCTTGACGACCATTTTGTATGAGAGACCTTAGGCATACAAAATGCCCCTTAATCAGCAACATCTTTAATTATTACACCATGGGGTGTGAACAATGAAGTCCGGAATAGTGAATGGGTCTGTGGCTGAAATATCTAAGGGACGAAAATAGGGCGATCAAGGAGATAAAGCTGCGTCGAAAACATGGAGAATAGGTGGTGGATTGCACCTGTTTTACTGTAGCTCGATGTTCGGGTGAATTACGCTGAGGCAACACTCTTATTCATGCTATACCCATTTAAAAATGCTCTCCGTACATTCATACAATTATGTGCCAATTTTGGTATACAGCAAGATAGTAAGCGACCGCGACAGCATCCAGACGCAGGTGGTGAGGTGGACTACAGATAGAAACTGGCAATTACTTTCATTAGTAATGTGTTCAACTTGAAGTCTATCTATCTATCTTTCTATCTTTCTATCTATCTATCTATCCATCCATCTATCTATTTACCTATCTATATATCTATATTCTATCTCTCTACCATCTATCTGTCTAGCAGACTGCGTCTGGGTTCTCTCGTGGTCGTTTCGTTAGCTTGAACATACCAAAATTGGCATAAGTGGACATGAGCGTATGACTTGCATCACAATGCACTGGTAATGCAACGAATTGCCCATTGACGTTATGATGCACAACTTCGATAGAGGAAAAAAATGGTTGAGGCCCATGTGCTTAGACATATGTGCACGTTAATGAAACCCAGGTGGTCGAAATTTCCGGAGCCTTCTTCTGCGGTGTCTCTCTTCATAATGACATAGTTTTGAAATTTTACTCCCCAGATATTCTCATTTCCTGACATATTTTCCAACAATCACGAGTCGCTCACTGGCTACGTACAGTGTCCTATAATAAGCACGTATGCGCCAGATCTAATTCACAGTCTAATGCAACCAAAACTTCGGAAATGTTAAAGCGATACCATGAAGGCGTCTGTCCCAGAAAGTGTGGTGCGGGCGTTTGCAGCGTTGACAATGGGCAAAAATTCCGATGCAAGTGAACAGAAAAGCGCGAAATCTTCAGCCAAAATTCTAAACAACGTGCTTTGAATGTCAACCAAACGTTTTTTTCTTTTGAGTCAGTAAGTGTATCAATTTACTACAAAGAAGTGACAATAAATGGCATCATGTTGAGGCGACATCAGTTGTGTGGCAGAACTGCTTACTCGGTTTGACGAGAATGAAGCTATACATTGCATAAATGCAGCTATCACTACACAGCTTAGATTCAAGCGCTAAGGGGGTATGGTATAGGGTAAATAAATAAGCCAGTCTTAACGTAATATGTTAAAAACGCATGCAACAATTTCTATATGATTTTACGCGCTCACAAAAAAGACCACTGTATATGAAGTCACACCCTTCTTTTATGCCTAGGTTGCCCATTTTGTCTCTAGTCTCCTCCCGAATTCCAAAATGGGTTCACTTATTCAATATACCTTTTCTATGTAACCACGAAAAAGAATTTGAAGCTCTTCAGCCGTGTTACTGCAGATTCTCGTAGGTTACAGTTTAACTAAACCTTATTTGATTTGTTATAAAGCCTTCGGAAAGGAAATAAAAATTCTGCTCGCGCAAAGCACCCCAGGGTGTGTAGTGACATGTTAATTTTTTACAGCTTCATAATTCATAAAGTCCGCATTTTTTAAATTCATATTGTTTCCGATTTGTTGAAGCTCTCGCACACAAAGTTTCATATAAATCTATTCATTACTTTTAAACAAAAGGCACAATAAAGTTGTAAAAATTATAAAAATCGCAATACGAGAAAAACCAAGATTCACGTGCGCATACTACTTACGCCAAGGGCGCTCGGCGCACTTCAGCGCGCCATTGGAACCTCTTGAATTGGCCGCTCGTCGTCGGATTTCCACGGGTTCGCTCCAAAGAGTGCAGTGGTTTTCTCGTGGTCGAAATTGCAACTTCGATATTTTGGCGGCTTATCCTACCACACCTCCTTAAGGTAATATACCGACGACCGGGAAAGGAGCACCTCGCAGCATAAACACACTCATCTGCTCAGAGAGCGCGCCAGCGCTTGGTTCGGTCTTTAACGGTTGTTTACGTGCCATCGCAGACATCGAGTTTGACAAGCCTATGATATCAGCGCATTTGATCTTGCCCGAGTCGTTTATTCACCCCGTCAATGTTGGCCCAAAGAAACAAAAGTACGGCAAACACATGCTGCTTGTTGGCCGCACGTTGTTGAAGCATATGTTCGTACATATGAAAGGATAGATATGTAGGTTGGCTAGTTGGTAGTTCATATTCGTTCAGCGAACTGAGAGTTCGGCAACGCACAACAAACAGAGAAGAGCGGCACAACACGAAAGCTCATTAACAACTGGTTTATTTTTCACGTTCGAAAGACGCAGCTATATGTACGAGGGTGCGCATGTGAACAAAATTATGACGACCGTATGGGCAGCATGCGAAGCGTTTAATCAAGACACCTCTCTGTCAATTATCTACATTGTTGTACTCACATTGATGTACTGATAATGAAGGATAGAGCTGATACATTGACCTGCATTCCTGCAAATGAGATACGCTTGAAAAATTCAGGCGTAGTTTCACGCGTAGTTAAAAAGGAGAACACTCCTTTTTTTTTTTCAAACAATGGTTGGCATTTTCTAGAGTCGCAATGCGATGCTGAAATTGAATATGGGGTACTTTTCTAGAAACTACGGTGTTCTCATAGGTGTACGTTCAAACAACGGCCAGTTTGAATCACGTACATGGGACCACAAGACAGCGGCATTCTATATATTACTCCTGAAATACACTTTAAAAACTGGTTTGCGTGTTTCTGATGTCATCCCCTGCCTTTAGACACGTTGTGTGCTGTCCTATATGCACCATGGCACGTACATGATTCAATTTATCGGGTGCCAATAAAAGAAAGCGCACATCGAACCTTTTCCCCACATCTTTTTGTCCGTGAGCCATTGTATGAATGTACTGTCGTCATACTTTGCTGACATGCGCACCCTCGTATATATATGTGTCTTCAGAAAGTAAAAAATAAACCCGTTGTTAGTTAGCGCTTGTGCTGTGAGGCTATTTTATGTCTGTTGTGTTCCCGCGCTCCCAGTTTGCTGAACAAATTCGCACATGCTCTCAGGAGGAATAACTATCCGCTACGTGTACCAGGCAAACCCCACCTGCTGTAGCGTACCAAAACACAACAGTGTTGTTGCTGTTCTATTTTCATCATCCGAGCGATTTTTTGAGGTATATATACTAATATATATTGCAAAAGACGAGCAGCCCCACCGTGGTGGTCTAGTGGCTAAGGTAATCGGCTGCTGACCCGCAGGTCGCGGGTTCGAATCCTGGCTGCGGCGGCTGCATTTCCGATGGAGGCGGAAATGTTGTAGGCCCGTGTGCTCAAATTTGGGTGCACGTTAAAGAACCCCAGGTGGTCAACATTTCCGGAGCCCTCCACTACGGCGTCTCTCATAATCATATGGTGGTTTTGGGACGTTAAACCCCACAAATCAATCAATCAAAACACGAGCACGCACTGATGAGCAGAGGAACAGACGCTGTTGAGTGCGGACCCAACGCTGCTAATAAAATATTTTCTTGCAGCAAACTTACAGGACTGACAGGCCAATCAGTCCCTTTTATCAATCTGGGCACCATTACGAAGCAAAGAAAGCGCGAAACAGCCACTTTGCCGGCTTTTCTCAAGCCGTGGTGGATGTTTTTTTTTCTTTTCACCCTAGTCAGACTTATGCTATGTCGTTGCTATAGCAGACCGGCACACGCTCAAAGTGAGATAATGAAGCTGGCATCGCAAGCATACTTCGTGATGAAGTGTTAAGCACCTCTTCAACATTTATCGCAAAACAAAATAAATACACATGCATGCAGTAAAGTGTGCTCATCGTGACATGATTGCTGTGAGCAATAGGTCTCTCAGACGGGCTAGTTGGTATGGTACACAAAATTTTGGCGAGACAGAGCTGAAACCGTTACGAAGAGAGTATCCTGTAAAGCCCTTATTCAAATTAATAACAATGCAGGTCGGGCGACTTAATAGACTGCGTTTGTGACATGTTATTATATTAGTTTGCCTCCCTATACATTCTATGCTTTTACAAGAGAAATCACCTGATAGTGAGCGCTTTGTGCTGTATGATAGTCCTCCCGTTGTGAGCGCTGTTTCAGCACAGTGCTCCATATTTCCTTCGTATGACAAAGACAACCTGTCGGAAGTGAGCCCGTGTGTGTTTTTGATTCATTGTACGTGAATAAAGTGTGCGATGTGATATTTGTTACCCTTATTAGATTACCGCATATGATGGCGCCTTATCAATTTTAGAAAGTTCTTTCATTGGTTGATTAGCTGATTTGTTAGAAAATTTTCGACTTTAAATGAAACAAATGTCCTTCGAAATAGTTCAATGCCTATCACATATTGCGCGGAATTTACGTACTTAAATACAATAAACACCGGTGGCCTCATGATAATTGATTATCTTCTTAAAAACAAATGAAATTCACATGTGTAAAAAACGGATGAACAAGGTTGTCAGAGTTCGGAGCATGGACAATGACGCACGTGTAGGCCAGCGGAACATGTGGACAGCAAAATAAAAAAAAAATTTAAACAGTACAGTACCAACACGCCTTACTTACTTT
This sequence comes from Rhipicephalus microplus, assembly GCF_043290135.1. Taxonomy (NCBI): domain Eukaryota; kingdom Metazoa; phylum Arthropoda; class Arachnida; order Ixodida; family Ixodidae; genus Rhipicephalus; species Rhipicephalus microplus. The sequence goes on along the minus strand of NC_134702.1, from coordinate 135,868,649 downwards.
CGATGATTGAAAAGCATGCTGCAGCTCTTGAGGGTACATACATACACGGCAACTGCTGAAAGGAGCGTTGCTATGCATTGAGAGTCAACTGCTTCACGTAGCCACATCTCACACGATGCGAATAAAGTGAGCTGTGAAACACCTACTGGTAATGGTGGTAGTGACGCGAACATTCAGTAGAATAACCAAAGCGGGACTTATGCTTGCGGAACATTTTAGGAACATCATTTCAGAAAACCTCAGTACCTTATTTCACGCTACTGGTTGAGACTGCTTTAGGTTTCATGTTCTTTTCTCCTTTATTTTCATCATCTGTTAGCTTCTAGGCTTCTCATGTGGAATAAATTGTATGTGCAGTGCATAAAGTATTCTTAGTTAACATTTGTACTGCTCTTCCTGGATTCGAACAAAAGGAGGTACCCTTTGTTCTCGTAGCCATTTGCTACTGCTGCTTATTTCTGTATTGGCAAGAAAATAAATTTATTTTAAACATCAATCACATGCTGATTATGTTGTGTTTTTCTGACTCGCGAACTTTCAACACACTCAAAAAAACTCGCTTCAATCAGTACAAACGCCCGAGATAAATTTCAATATCACGCACCATTCACGGCACACAAAGACTTAGCCACACACGTTATCAACTATTTAAAAGTCATATAGGCAGCAAAACATTCAGCGATGCAATAAGCACTACAATTTTATTAACATCTTTTGCAATGTGTGCATTGTTTAGATTGCTCACTTTCTGTAGCTTTGTATCATTGTTTCTCGCCAAATGCAAAACTACAATGTCAATGTAAGTGTTTCCTTCTTACCCACTAAAGCAAAGATATGCGCTCCATCACTTATTCTGTTCATGTGTGTATCAAATTTATTAATTTTTTTCATTTATTCAATAATTTATTGTATCTTTGTACTTCATTTTCACCCCTTAATTGCTGCCGCAAGCTGTACGAAAGTGAGTGAACCTGCAGTAACTGCAGCTTTTTTTGCCGTCTTCCCATTTTCCACAATATGTCTGTTTTGGTGAAAAATGAATGCACTGATTGATTGATTGATTGATTGATTGAATTATTATTTGATTAATCGATTGAATATTCAATTGATTGATTGATTGATTGATTGATTGATTGATTGATTGATTGATTGATTGATTGATTGATTGGTCAATAGATCGAGGCGATGCTGCCCCCTATCGAAAAATGGTTAAAACTGCATCGTGAATGCCGTGAATCAGCCCGCGTGAATCGTGCATTTCTTTTAAAGATACGACTACGCCGTAAGAATAATTGGTGAGAACCCAAATCGTAATTTGCAGCAATATGATGACTACATGAGTATTCAGAAACGACCGTACCACTGTGTCCATATCGTATTGTTCACAGCGAAAATGTATAGACGTGCAGGTTAAATCAGAGTACACATAATCAGGCGCTTCCTCTCTGTAGGCGAGTTGTCAGGGGAATCGTAGCCGAAGATCAACCTGTATCTCATTCTAAAACGAAATACATACTCTTGTTTACGCAATAAGCGTGAATATTCCTGAAAACGGCTGGCTTTATCTAAATCCTATACAATATGATACAACGGCGTTTTGTGGCTACAATTATTTAATGATAAGTTCATGCAGATCTCCTCGAAGAAAGAAAAAAAATGTGGTCATTCAAGGAACTTACTTACCGCACCTTAAGTTTCTGATAATTTGTTTATTTTTCCATACAAAAAAGAGAAGGCCACAGGCTGAAAGCTACAAGCCTTCAGCTTTATTGCGCCTTAGGCCCAATAGAAATACATTCATGGGTCATACATGGCAGAAGAAGCTAAACGCAGTCAGCGAGCAGAAATTGAAATGCATTGTACATACAGGAGTAACGGAGAAGATAGAAGTATGCAAGTTGCAACGATAAAATTACTCCAATATAGCCGTATACAAACAGAAACAAGAAAGAGAGAAGCAAACATTATACGTTAGAAAATATTTTATGCTCATAAGGTGCTAGGTTATCTAGGCGGCTATCATTATTTTATTATTTGTTCAACACTGTTGGCAGGGCGAATGGCAGGGTCATCATAATGGGAAGAGTTCTCTTATCACACCTTCTGGTACAAACAGCTCTGTCTTTTAAGGTTGCGCTAGCTTAAGATATCCGACTCTATTAAATAAGATCGCGAAAACCTAAAGCAAGACAACAGCTGATGTTTATAAGAACTAGTACCGGGATATATTATATGTAGGGAAAAAATAGTATGTGAAATCGCGGGGGGAGTCAAAAAGAGGGCCACTGTTTAGTTACACTCAATTTTGTCGCTGTATAAGGGTATTTCACTCCAGGCGGCACTCCTGCAGTAGCAAATTTTTGAAAGAAGTCGGTGAATATAACGTATGGCAATCTGCTTGTATATGCTACTTCAACTGCCCGTGTGCCTTCGAGCTTAGTTGCTGCGGTAATAACTTTCGTATATTGGACATTCGTTACGGCTTCGCTATTTCGAGAATCGGAGTTCGTCGTTGTTTGGGAGGTCACGTCAAAGGAACTGGTAGTGCTGTGTGTAAAATTGCCTTCAGTTGAAAGTGACAGGCTCGTGATTCCAGGGGCTAGTTCACCGCTGGGCGTGGGATTGTATAAAACTGCCATCGTGAGCTGCTGCTCGGTGTTGCACTCTCCGTCCATGCAGATTCCATTGGTGTTTTCAGATTTCTGAAGAAAAGATTGATAAAAGTTTTTTTAACATTTGGCAAATGCAATAAATGTAAAACACAAATGCAACTAAATGTAAAACCTATAGCTAAAGCGTCTGCCCTTCCAAGACACGGCAACACATGCAGTAATATTTGTTTCAACGTTATTCTCCATAGCAATATTATTGTGATTAAAGTGTGTGCGTGCGCTGTAACGCATGGAGAAATAACGCCTCAAACAACCATTCATTGATTGATAAGTGGGGTTTACGTCCCAAAACCACCACATGATTATGAGAGACGCCGTAGTGGAGGGCTCCGGAAATTTCGACCACCTGGGGTTCTTTAACGTGCACCCCACCCCAAACAACCTGATGAACAATTTAATAATACTGTACTAGCTATTCCACGTTTTCTATACATTTGAAATACAATATATGTCTGACGACGTTTATTAGTCGATAACAACAACGGCAAGACAGCGTGAAAAACCGTCCAGCAGAGATCAGCACAGCAGCGAGCAGAAGCACGAGCCGAGAAAGCCGGGCGTTGGCGATGCTGCTCGCCGCAGGCACATCTTCTTCTTCACAATCGCCCCCGCTGAAAACGGAGCCATACTGGTGACTTAAGATGTTTCAGGCAGAGGCTCATGGTATGGTTTCAGTCGGGAAACATGGACGATGTCACGTGCGCGCCGGCGCATGTCGTCTGATCGGTAAACTGGCTCGATTAGGAAATTAACCGGAGAGGTTTTCTTCAAAACGGTGTAAGGCCCCTCGTACCGGGGGACAAGTTTCGAGGAGAGTCCCGGTGTTCGGTGTGGAATGGTGAGCCACACAAGAGACCCTGGGGCATATCTGTGATCTGAAAGGGTGGTGCTACGGTGTTCTTTCTGGCGTTGCTGTTCGAGGTGAACGCACGGGTGAGCTGGCGGCACTCTTCGGCTTGTCGAGCAGCGTCGGAGACAGGTGGGCACTCGGAAGCATCAGGACGGTAGTGTAGTAGGGTGTCAAATGTATGGGAATGCTAGCGTTCATAAAGAAGAAAGAATGGTGAGAATCCCGTGGTGGTTTGTACTGCGGTGTTATATGCAAACGTGACGTATGGGAGAACACGGTCCCAGTTGCTATCATCAGATGCCACGTACATTGAGAGCATATCACCCAGCGTGCAGTTAAAACGTTCTGTTAGCCCGTTAGTCTGCGGGTGGTATGCTTTCGTTTTCCGATGAATGACGTGGTATTCCGAAAGCAGGCGAAAACAGAGTTTTGACGACCTCAGAGAGGAAAGCGTGGCCTCTGTCACTAAGGAGCTCTCGAAGTGCACCATGTCGAAAGATAAAGTGACGTAAAATGAAAGAGGCGACATCCTGAGCTGTAGCGCTCGGCAAAGCGGCTGTTTTGGCGTAGCGTGTCAGGTGGTCAACTGCCACTATATTACACCAATTACCATCTGATGTCAATGAAAGGGGGCTGTAGAGGTCAACGCCGACGCGATCAAATGGCTTGGCAGGGCATGGAAGTGGCTGCGATGCGCCCGTCGCACGTGGCGCTGTTGATTTGCGTCGCTGGCAGTCAGGACAGCACTGCACGAGTTTGCGTGCAAAATTGTACATGCCGAGCCAGTAATAGCGATGGCGAAGAAGTTCATATGTTTTGAACACCCCGGCGGGGCCACATTGCGGATCGTCGTGAAGAGAGGCACATACTTGTGATCGTAAAGTACGTGGAATGACCAGTAGCCACCGGCGGCCTGCGGGAGCGTAGTTGCGTCGATGAAGTTGATCGCGGATGGCGAAATGGAAAGCTTGACGTCGGAGGAATCGAGATACTGGAAGGTTGGGCGTGCCAGATAAGTATTCAAAAAGAGATGCGATCCACGGGTCACGACGTTGTTCGGTGGCAATCTAGTCGAGGTTTAGCGATGACAAGGTCTCGAGGCGAGTGTTTCCGCACGTCGGATCTGGTGGTAAAGGTAAGTGGGACAGGGCATCAGCGTCAGAGTGTTTGCGTCCGCAGCGGTATACTACGCGAATGTCGTACTCCTGGATGCGGAGTGCCCATCGCGCAAGGCGGCCAGGGTCTTTCAAAGTGGAGAGTCAGCAAAGCGCGTGGTGATCAGTTACTAGATCGAACGGGTGGCCGTATAAGTATGGCCGGAATTTTCCAAGCGACCACACCAGAGCCAAACACTATTTTTCTGTCACGCTGTAATTAGTTTCGTCTTTCGTCAGAATGCGGCTAGCGTAGGCTACAATGTATTCTGTATAGCCGGGCTTTCGTTGAGCGAGGACAGCACCTAGCCCGACGCTGCTGGTGTCGGTGTGCACTTCGGTAGGAGCCGTCGGGTCGAAGTGGCGAAGAATAGGTGGGGAGGAGAGCAGACGGCGTAGAGTAGTGAAGGCAACGTCGCATGCAGGGGACCAGCAGGAGAGGTTCACGTCACCGCGAAGAAGCTGGGTTAATGGGGACATGATAGATGCAAAATGGCGAACAAAGCGCCGGAAATACGAGCATAGGCCTACAAAACTGCGAGTTCTTTTATGTTCGTCGGCTTGGGAAATTCTGAGACTGTTCGAAGTTTTGCTGGGTCAGGTAATACGCCGTGCTTGGACACGATGTGGCCTAGTACGACGAGCTCGCGTGCAGTGAAGCGGCATTTTGTAAGGTTAAGCTGCAGGCCAGCGTTGGTCAGACAAGTCAAGACGTGCCTGAGGCGAAGGAGGTGCGTAGGAAAATCATGGGAGAAAACCACGACATCGTCGAGGTAACAGAAGCACATAATCCACTGGAGGCGAAGCAGCGTATTATCCGTAAGACGTTCAAACGTGGCAGGCGCGTTAGAAAGCCCGAAGGGCATGACTTTGAACTCGTATAGCCAGTCTGGTGTAATAAATGCCGTTTCTTGGCGATGAGCTTCAGCCATTGGGACTTGCCAGTAGCCAGACCGCAAATCTAGCGACGAGAAAAATTCCGCTCCGTGAAGGGTGTCGATGGCGTCATCAATGCGCGGCAAAGGATAGACGTCCTTGTGGGTTATCTTATTAAAACGACAATAGTTCATGCAAAATCGGATAGATCCGTCTTTCTTACGCACGAGACCATCTCACATCCCAGGGACTGTGAGATGGTTAAGTGACGTCTCTACGAAGCATATCTTCGACTTGATTGTTGATGACACGGTGCTCTTCAGCGGAGACACGGTATGGTCTTTGACGCAGTTGCTGGTGTTGGCCGGTGTCAACATGATGTTTGACTTGTGACGTGCGGTCCAGTTGAGGCTGCGACACATCGAAAGAACTCCTGAACTCTTGTAGAAGATCCAGAAGGTCGCCTTGTTCAGTGGGAGTGAGAGTGTCGGCGATGGCACTGGAAAACGTATCATTGGACGACTCCCCGAGTTCCGACAGTGCTTTTGGGTGGTCACAGTAGTCATCCGAGACATCAACAAAAGCCGAAGGGTCGAGATCCTGCACGTGGCCGAGACATTCCCCCGCAAGCAAAGTGACAGGTGTGGAAAGTGGATTGCTTACCAACATATTGCTTCTTCCGGCGCCAAGGTCAATTGTTGCGAAAGGCAGCGGCAGAGCTCGACGACCCTTGAAGATATCGGAAGGCATAAAAAGGCATGTAGCGTCAGTGTAGGCGTTGCATGAAACGAGAACAAGGGCGAAATTTCCAGGTGGAATATCGGTATCTTCATGAACGAGCAACTTCGGTGGCTGATGAAGAGCGTCAGGTAATGGGACATCGCACAAGGGTGAAAAGTCAACTTCGGCGCGAGCGCAGTCGATGACGACATTATGGTGCGATAGGAAGTCCCACCCGAAGATGACGTCTTGCGAACAGACAGCGAGAACAATAAATTCCACGATGTAAAGAATGCCTTCGATGGACACTCTTGCAGTGCAGGCTGCGAGAGGCGTTACTTGCTGTGCGCTTGCGGTGTGAAGCGAGAGTCCCGAAAACGGCGTCGTGACTTTGCGCAATAAACGGCAGAGATTAGCGGCAATAACAGGAACAGCTGCACCGGTGTCCACAAGGGCGAAAGTACAATAACCTTCAACAGTTACTGCGACCACGTTAGCAGAAGAGAGGCGATGGCTTAGACAGTTCGAAAACGGCAAGTTCTTGCCTTTTGAACTGCGGTGCTTAGTTTTCCTGTTCGGAGGGTCCGGGCCGGCGACGCATGGGGGAGGGCGATCGCCGACAAGGAGACGGTGCACGCTGCGGCTGGAAGTCAAGGTGGTCAGTAGGGGCATAGCGAGGTGACGAGACTGGCCCGTATTGGCCGAAGGGTTGACTGCCGGGTTGCGGCGACCGGGAATAGCTGCCGAACGTCTGAGGTCGACGGCGGCAGTAGCGGGCAACGTGTGCGGGAGTGAAGCAGGCGTAGCAAATCGGTCGGTTATAGGGCGTCCTTCATGGATTGGCGACTGGTGGTGCCGCCAAAGGTGCAGTATAAGCAGCCGGGTGTGCGGGTTGTGAGCGCGTGGTGTAGGGCGGTTGCGGAAGCCTGCGCACAGCGTCTGCATATGTGAGCGTGGCGGCTACGGGCCACATCTCTTGCTAACAGGTGACAGGAGGAGCCACAGGCTGCACTGCATACGTTAGAGGCGTGGCCACAGGCTGAATCGCTGGCGTATAGGCGACAGGGGCACCTACTGGCTGTGCGACACACGGCCAGTGGACACGTCTAGATAGAGACGGCTCGTAGTGCGCAAGGGGAACAGCTTGTGCAACCTCTTCCGATATAACAGTGCGAAGCGGGGCGGGTAGACGGGTGGTGGTCTCGTGGGTAAAAGGCACTAGAGATAGTTGGCGGGCGACTTCCTCATGGGCGAAGGCTCGGACTTGCTGAAGCAATGGTGAATTGTCAGGCATGGTGTCGAAACTGGACAGCGACTCACCACCACGCTGAGGTTGTCGAGTCAGAGAGCGTTGCTTCTTCAACTCGTCGTAGCTCTGACACAAGCTGATGAATTCAGAAACTGTGCTCGGGTTTCCAGCCTAGAGCATTTAAAATGCGTCATCGTCGATGCCCTTCAGGATGTGTTTGAGCTTGTCCGACTCGGGCATGGTGTCATTCGCGCGTCGACAAAGGTCGACGACATCCTCAATATAGCTGGTGAAATTTTCGCCAGTCTGCTGAGAGCGGACGCGCAAGCGCTGTTCTGCCCGCTGCTTGCGGACAGTCTGCCGACCAAACACTTCAACGCATGACGTCTTGAAGACGCTCCATGTGGGGATGTTGTGTTTGTGGTTGTTAAACCACAATTCTGCGACGCCGGTGAGATAAAATATGACGTGGCCGAGCTTGTTGGCACCATCCCACTTATTCTTGGCGCTCACCAGCTCGTCGTGCTGAAGTCAGTCTTCCACGTCGGTCCCATCCGCACCGCAGAAGACCTTCGGGTCCCGTAGCCTAGGATGGCCTGGGCACTTGAACTGGGGCGACGATGCCGATGGGTTGGCGTTGTCAGTCATGATGGGCGGTAGCATGCGGCTTCGCAGCTCCAGGGTGTAGCGACGGGGATAAACAGCACCCTCCACCAAATGTGACGAGGTTTATTAGTCGATAACGACAACGGCGAGACAGCATGAAGAACCGTCCAGCAGAGATCAGCACAGCAGCGAGCCGAAGCACAAGCCAAGACAGCCGGGCGTTGGCGATGCTGCTCGCCGCAGGCACATCTTCTTCTTCACATATGGCTTAAAATTAAAGGACTTACAAATGCGAAAAATAGACCACTACTCAAAAAATGTAAGACTCACTAGCAGAAAATTGTAGGATGCCTCTGCGCAGTAAGGAAACAAGGTACAAATGTACATTCAATAAATGATCCCAAATATGTCCACATTAAACATTATTACTGGGGCGGCATTATGAACTCGTGAATGAAATTCGCTAAATAGCATTGTAAACACTCTACTAAACGCCCCTGTCTGCATTTGAGCAAGTCCAAACCATCAGATCATTCTGGTCAACTTAACGGTGATGCATCGAAAGCCACAAAAACTGTTATTTAGCTGTGGGTTTTGTTTGTTTGCTTGTCATTTTCTGTCCTAACTTCATTGGCGTTTCTGAAACTAGGATACAAGCTGACAGTAAGAATTTCTAAATAATACTATCAGGATTCGGCGTTTTTGTTGAGGGTGAAGATTCTATCACAGTGAAGATTCTATCTGATATTGAAATTGTCTACGTAGGTTTTGTATTCGAAAATATCCTTTTGTTAGGGTTATCTTATTTTAATTTTGTTCATCACCTACTCAGTGTCATTTCGTGGATTTATTCATGAAGGAAAGTTTCTTATAGGAAAACAATTTTCATGACAGACTAAAATACGTTGGGTACCACCTAGTCGTGATTGTCTCGAAAGAGGCGTAGGTACTAGCCCTCCCTCTGCTACGTTCGCGATGACCCAAAAATTTTATCACGTAGTCCCAATAAGGTAAATGTATCGCAATAGTTTCATGTTTCTAGCAGCTTAAGCTGCTTTTCATAAGTTCTTGAGAACCTCGCATTATTCTTGTCCAATTAAGAACAGACAATAGGGCTAAAGGGATCATGTCATCTGTTTTAAATTATCGTGCTTTCTGCGCTCAGCAAAGGTCTATTTTGCCGACACGAACGCCACTGATCAAAAAATGCTCCGCCAGTCTCCATGTGCGATGCCAAAATACAGTGCGGGTGCCTTTTAGGCTATAAGATTATTAGATATCGCATGTGTACTCACAGCACACACTATCCCATTCAGGACATAAACATTGTACGGCGTTGACCCTTCTGAGCACCAATAAGAGCAAGTTGTCACCGCATCGTTCACCTGCAAGTGAAAGAAAATTGGTGTGCCATTTTTCAAAGCAGCACCACTTATTCACATATTCTTCTGGGAATTTATTATCTGCAAAAGATATTCATTCGTAACAGGTACTATTGGGTTCAATGTGACCTACACTACGCGAGCTCATGCCAATCGCACTCAACCATTCGTACAGTGGCGCTGGTGGTGGTATATTTAGAGTTTGCGAGATTTTGGCCTTTTTCTGCTAGCGCGCATCGCCCCTATACACTTACTTTAATTCTCCAAGTTACCATGTTACAGTGAAGGCTGTTAAGAGACTATAACAGGGTCCGCCGTAGTGGTGCCCAACTGCCCACTCGGGTGTCCGTAACCGCTGTTGTACGCAATGAGAGAGAGTATATTTAGAATGCAACGGGGTTCGAAGCTGACTCCTCTCCGTGGCAGCACAATACAAGCAATATGTCGGAAAGAAACCGTGATAATATACGCCGTGTAACGTTGTAGAAGGGTGATATAGTGATAAGGCGTTAGAGATCGCGAATCGTGCAACCAGGTGTCGCACCTTATAAATTGTATAACGAGTGGGTCATTGAATGCGTCCAAACCACTGCGGAGAGATCAGCCACTGAAGCAACAGAAAAGTAGTGGGAATTTTAGAAGCTTTCTTCTATAAGTAGCTTCTTAGAGTTAATAAACAGGCTCATGCATTAAAACCTATAACTGCTCGGGTACCGTCGTGATGAAACGATACGATGCTTTCGGGTGATGTTCACTCACATTCGACACTGCATGCGGCAATGACACTGCATGCTGCAATGTTTTCGTTTCATTTATTCCAGTTATATACCAGTAAGAGACTAAAACGTGAACTCGAGTTTTCGGCTACTGGCAGCAAAAAACACGGATGACGAGGCACTCTCCAGGTGCGCAAGCAAGTCGGCGAAAAGAGCTGCACCACCACGCTTTCAACGTTACAAGGATGCCGGCGCCATCTACTGAAACAATCTGTGAACGCTTCTTTTCACACAGTATATTGCCTAAACGGCCATTGTTTTTGTCATAATACGTCATATAATTGTTCTTTGTTTATGGTACCTGAACACCCTTGTTTGAAATAGGCATTGTGAAAGCATGTCAGCGCTTTGTCGCTATAGCTTTTCGGGCCCAGCTTTTCGAATGCGTAGCCCCAAGGGAGTTTTTAATAGGTTCAGAAATGGTGCTCTTTCAGCTTTTGTTATAAATTTGCTGCGCTTCCCACGCCTGTTTTCCATTTTTTAGCTTCGTTATGAAATTAGCACACACTGTACTCACAGCCTGCTCCGACGTTACAACTCCATAGGGTCTCTTTCAAAAAAGGCTGCAAAAACCGACGTGGCTCTGTGGTAGACCGAAATTGAAGGACACTATGTGAATTCCAAAGTGTGTTAGGCAAACGCCTGTGGCCATTCCACTGAATATTCAGCCCCTATATTCAATTTCTTTTTTTACACTATTTCAGAATTTGCGCAATTTCACAGAGAGTGTAAGGGGAAAGGCTGCTGCTGTGGTACTGCATCTATTGCTTTGCATAGATGTGCTACCACGTGATTGTCGAGATGATTTGCGGGGGATTGGCCAATACTGGGACCGTTCTAAGGCATGGATGGATGCTAACCGCGAGTTTGAAACATTAAAGGTTTTCGCCCTAATACCTGATTGTCACGCAGAGTGCTTGGCTTCGGTTTTGTTGGCATCCTGATTTGTATACTTCGCATTCGACAGGTGGATGCTGCCAATTTGGAGTTTTATCAACGCTGACGCATCCGAATTACTAATGTTTGTTTTTGCCACTCTAGGTTAGTTACCCTAGAGTGACGAGATCACCCCAGAAATAAACAATCAATTACCTGTTGCAGCTTCCGGACAGTGGTACACGCGTATGTGCCACACACGTCTGGAGGAATGGGTTTGAAGGTGTAAGCGACAGGATTTCATGACGTTATTCATGTCACCACGACAGTAATATCCGTAAAAGCCTCTTGCGCTCACATGCATACATTAGTTAACACCAGGGTAAGGAAGCCATAACAAGAGAACTCAGACATAGATAGATAGATAGATAGATAGATAGATAGATAGATAGATAGATAGATAGATAGATAGATAGATAGATAGATCGATCGATCGATAGATAGATAGATAGATAGATAGATAGATAGATAGATAGATAGATAGATAGATAGATAGATAGATAGATAGATAGATAGATAGATAGATAGATAGATAGATAGATAGATAGATGAAATGATAAAATGATGGTGGCGCAACAGATATTAGCAAGGAAAAACAGAAGGTGACGGGATAGAGCGCCAGACTTTCAACTCGTTTATTTTCTTCGCATCATCCAAATATATATGCTTCTAGTATGCGCACACGAAGAGGGCACAGCACGAGCGACTATCGCTTTGTTCACACGAAAACTTAAACAGAAGAAAGCTATCGCGCAGCGCTGTTTGTGTGTTAGGACGAAGCAGGGAAACGTTAGCACGTAAAGTACTGGAGGCATACCACATACACAAAAAGAGAAACAAATGCGGTGTTCCGTCGATCACTTTGTACAAGAAAGAATACCTGTTTCGAGATAGCGCTGTGCAATAGCTTTCTTTTGTTTAAGTTTTCGTGTGCGCAAAGTGATAGTCACATGTGCTGTGCCCTCTCCTTGTGTGCGTACTGGAAGCATATATATTTGGGTGATGCGAGAAAAATACACTAGTTGAAAGTCTGGCGCTCTATTCTGTCTCCTCCATTTCCCTTGCTAATATCTGTTGCGCCACCATCATTTTGTTAAGCTATGCGCCAGCCCACCCAACGTCAAACTCTGCTAAATATAGATAGATAGATGCAAAGTGGCTTTGACTCACTAAGACACGCTTAGCGTTTAATAAACCACTTTCTGCAAATATGATGATCAAGAATTATATTTTGCACAGATTTAGTGATTTAGTGTAAAACGTTTTAAAATTGCGTTATAATAAAAAGTCTTAGTAATGACAACGATCGTGCGAAGATAGGTTTTGCGACACGAAGACAGTTTTGACAAGTAAGATATATTTGTAATTAGAAAACATCTCTTATTTACCACGCAACTGGCAATTTATTATTTTTTCTGTCGCCCGATCTTCAATTTATGTGGCTTAGTTTTTCGAAGGCTGTGTGTACTTATCTGCAATAGTGACAGGGACAGCAATGTCCTCCGTGGGACACCAAGCTCTGCACCGACAGATATGTCAGGCATAGTTGAAAAAGTTCAATAAGTCAATCACATTGAAAAAAATGTAGCACTACCTTGCTGATGTAATGATGATGCACACTGTTATCGTGTGTCAGAATTATTAGCTTGAATACAACCACCACTCATTGACCTTGACACATGGCGTATTCAAATAAAGCTCGAGCAAAGTATACTTTAAGCACAGCGAAAATGTCGCCAACAGTATTTTCAGCTCTTTGTTCCTTATATTACCTTAATATCTATAGATTCGTGTTTCTTGTACTTAAGTATATAAAAGCATCAGCCATCTGACTTCTATGTAATGAAATATTTGGCATTTGAGCATCAACGTGAACATTGAAAGCACTCACCGTTGTGTTTAGCTTGTACTTCGAGCAGAGAACTAAGGTCCAGAAAGAGCGTAAAAATTGCATTGTATCACCAAACCTTCACAAAAAATGCACACACTAGAGCTCTGCATATAGAACTTCCTTTTTGTAAGGCTGATATTTTTTAACTCTAAAAGCATTTACTTAAACCATGCGTAAGCGAGAGAACAATAGCTTTTTAAGTGGCAGCAGAGACCCTAGAGAAGCTAGGTTTCATAAAACTTTGGTACTGGCTTCTCACGGGAAGAAATATTTGCTCTTGTAATTTAGTCACACTCCAAGCATTTTCTCATTCAATACGTGTCATTCCTTAACACTTGCCTTCGTTTTCGTCGTTATTGTCACTATTGGGGGCGCCGATATATTCCTGAACGCATTTACCATAGAAACATTGGCCTTGCCAAACCTGTAAGTAAAATATTACAAGAATGAGCTACGTAGGATACAGTTCATGTAACTGATTGGGCATATCAAAGCTTCTAAATGACTGTTACGAAGATTTCTTTTGTGCAACTACAGATTATGTGCATTACTTTCCAACCCGTAGCTTTTCTCATTTCACATTGAGTCCTGATTTTGCATTTTAGCCTTTTAAAAACGACTGAGAGAGAGCATGGTGAAAAATATTGCCAGTTTGTATATCCAACAGCTGTCTGCTTGAGCCTGTGTCTTTCACTCGCAGCGTGATTGAACCGCACATTTTATCATTCACTTGGAGAACTGAGACACAGAAATGCATTCATTGTGAAAATGATACAGGAGATGGTTAACAGCATCAAAATATTGATTTTCAAAACAGACACAAAAGAAATATAATAATATATTGATGTACTTTATACAAATACTCACCCCTTTTCTGCAGGGTGCTCCATCTGTTTCGCAAAGCCCTTTTTGTGTAGCTCTTTGTGCTCTGGTTTCTTTTCTGGTTAATGCTACCTGTTTTTTGAACATACGAAGCAAAGAATGTATTTGATACTAGTTAAATATTGAAACAATAGGTCGAAGAAGAATTCAGCAAGAATTCATTCCGAAAGGCGAAACGCTGGAAGCGAGCGCGAAAGCTTCACCTCGTATAAAAAAACTATATATAATAATACTATTCCTATCAACCTTACATTTTGTAGTCACAATTGACATTATAAATTGTTTAACCAGGATTCTCATTGCGTACCCATATTAACAATAACGCATCATGCTTGACAACCACAAGCACCCAGAAGTCTTTTTTTGTGCCGTTCTCGAACGTGCAGTGCGACGATATTGAGCGGCCGGAAACTGAAGATGTGGGCAAATATGGCACCACGTTCGCTGTGATAGATCAGCGGTTAAATCGCTCAGCTGCTGAATTGAAAGTCGTGGGTTACATCTCTGCTGCGACGGTATCATTTCGGTAGAGGCGAAATGGTTGATGCTCATGCACTGTGCTGTGCTAACGCACGCTAGAGAACACCAGAACATTGTACACTACAGCGTGTCGCATAATCTGGCGTAGGGGACATTAAAACTTTATTAGCAATACCGTTATTACTACTAATAATAATAATGTGTCGTCAGCTAAAAATTGTTTTGTGCTGCGCTGGCACGGAAAAGAGCACAAACGGCAGGGAGGATACGCACTGAGTCGCTGATCTCTGTATTGACAGAACGCCAGGCACACAAATATGCGAATCTTGTCGATGAATGCAGCCACATAACGCGAACATCGATTTCGTTTCGCACAAACTTCGGAAGTAGCACTATAACACAGAACGTAACAGCCGACAACACATACAGTTTTCAAAACTCCAAAATTTATGGTGATTCAATGGACGTACTTTCATTTACAGCGTAATAGTTGCTTTACAATAGCGCAACGTTGTCTCGAACACTTACGTCAAAGGCAACGTCATCATTAGCGAGCAGATTTGCAACGCAATGAAACGATTACTGCAAACCCTTACGCATGGCCGTCATTATGCCCCCCCCCCCCAAAAAGTCATCAGGATAAATGAGAATACCCATGTGAATTTTGTCCTTCACAAAGCTTTTTTAGTTGACGACATGTTGAGCGGTAAGAGACATGGACGTGAGAGAGAAGGCAATTCAATGCGTTAACTTCAACAATTTTTATTTTGATAAAACACCAACCTATATATTCGTGCACAGTAGCACCACCATTCTATTCACTAGCCAAGCATAAAAGCGCTTTCATGATCTAAAAGTTCAACTGACGGTGCACTTACACGGGTGTCACCATTGCGAAAGATAGCATCGGCTTTGATTATTTCTGGGACGTCTTTATGCTTCGCCCGTACACTGCAAGATTCGTTGATAGGTGTGCAACTGCATTCCACGCAATGTACTGAATAATGGCAATAATTATTTTTATTGTTAACATTAGGATTGTGTTCGCGAAGGCAATCATTAATGCATCTACCCGTCTGACCTATACATAAATTACCGTATGTCAGCGGAAGACCATAAACCTCCCCTTGTACACAATCCACAAAATGTTAGCGATGGTTAGCGAGCACCCGGCAGCTGGCCTGCGGTGCGGGTCAGTCAAGCGACTCATCCTGCCCAGATTTTGTAGTGCTGAAAACTCTATAGTATATTTTGATGCCTACTCGGCTAGCTACTTGCTTCAGATTATGAGCACGTTTGTGCAGATAAAGCACTAGAGCCACTCTGCTCCTGATTTCCGCCTGTTGGATGTCTGCTTCCCGAGGACGACTGTCCAAACGGCGTCTTTTAAGCAAAACCTCGACAACCTACACCTGTACCGACTTTGAGAAACCTGCTGCGGGTAACCTCTCAGACTGACTCACAAGACTTTATTTTTTAATTTTATGGCGGCAGGATTTTCGCAATGCATTTCCAAAACACACATTTGCAATGCTTCTTTTTACTAGCTTCGAGAGAGCAGATTGGTATGGCAACAGGGGCTTACTAGCTCTGGGTTTGTATTTCTAACACGTGCGCTGTTGCTTGACTTCAAGTTCGATGTCTGAAAACCGCAGCACGATAACGGACGGCTCTTGCACTGCGGAAACTCTGTCACCATAAATTAAAAAATGTTTTCTGAGCCAGTCTGGGAGGTTACCCGCAGAAGGTTACCCAGAGTCGGCTCAGGTGTTGGTTGTCGAGAGTTTGCCTAAGGGATGCCATTTGGACAGCCGCATTCGCGAAGCAGCCATCCAACAGGCGGGAAGCAGGAGCAGAGTGGCTGTAGTGCCTTATCTGCAAAAAACTGCTCATATTCTGAAGAAAATAGCTAGCCGAGTGAGCATCAAAGTAGTGCTCTCAGCACCACAAAAGCTTGGCAGGATAAGTCGCTTGACGGACCCGTATCACAGGCCAGCTGCTGGGTGTTCCAAGAACAATCGTGAACATTTTGTGGATTGTGTACAGGCGAGGTTTATGGGCTTACGCTGACATATGATAACATATGCATAGGTCAGACGGGTAGATACATTAATGATCGCCTTCGCGATCACAAGCCTAATGTTAACAATTGAAATAATTATGGATATTTTTCAGTACATTGCGTGAAATGCAGTTTCACACCTATCTACGAATCCCGCAGTGTACGGGCGAAGCATAAAGACGTCCGAGAGATAATCGAAGCCAATGCTATCTTATGCAATGGCGGCACATGTGTAACTGCACCGTCAGTTGAACTTTTAGATCAGGAAAGGGCTTTTCTGCTTGGCTAGTGGATAGACTGGTGGTTCTATTGTGCACGGATATATATATATAGATCGGCGTTTTCTGAAAATAAAAATTGTTTAAGCTAGCGCATCGTTTTGCCCCCTCTCCCACGTCCCTGTCTCTTGGCACGCAACATGTCGTTAAGTTCCGTTTACCAACGCGCCCAAAATATGGCCCTGCACTCTTAGTTATTTTCTCCGTGCTGAATAACAACTTCACTCAGTATTCTCCTATAGCACCGAATTCATTTGCAATTCTTCTCTGTGGCTACATTCCGTGGCAGGAAAACCTCACCTGAAATGCCGAAATTGAGGTGAAGCATGGAACAAAGACGAGACAAGTGAACAACACAGGACCACACTTCTGTTGTCGCGCTTCCGTGGTGCACCCCACTTTTTGACCTCAGAAATAATTGTTACCAACCAACGTAAAAGGCTTGTTTGCTACAACAAATCTCATCATGTTAGCTAACGCTACCACTTTGAAAACATAGTTCCTCACCACGATTAATAGCCGCTACATTAACTTTCTCCGCACGCTTCACGTATTACTTGGCAATGAGTGATATGGCGTACCTTACTTGCCCCTTTTATCCAGTTCATGTGAGGGCTGCCTGAGTGCTCGTTCAGGCCTGAAATTTGAAAGAAATTTCACAGCACGTGGATGTGTATTAGCGTGCACTTCATATGACATTTGAGGCGCAATAACGGAAGCTCTGCTTGCCTGTATGCCGTAGTATTTAGAATTACAAGTATGAACGTGCTGCCTGCTATTGGCATAAAACGATATTAACTGCCTGCCTTTTTGACTCGGAGTTCTATTGTCATGAACAGGGAAGATCACATGAGGAATCAAAGAAAACGGGTTGTATAATAGCTCGTCACACTTACTGCTCAGTACTGCTATTTAAGAGACATGACACTAAAAAAAATATACACTTATGCCTACAGCTGGAATTGCGCAACGAAGTATTCATTGAGCATGAAAACCAGAAAAAAATTAGTTTTAATTGTGTTAGAGCAGGACTTAGCAATGTTTCTAAGACCTATTCTTTGATGGCTTGCCGTTCTTAGTTCTGATAATTGATTTATTCATTTATTTATTTTAAACTTGCCTGCACAAGATAAACAAAACTATTTTGACGCGTAGCCTTAGTGCTTAGTTTTTTTCTAAGAATGTCATCTGTTTTAATCTCACTGATATTGCTGTTTGCTTGGACTAAGTTGGTAGCTAAATTCACCCAAGGATTTACGATTACAAGTACTTCCATTCATCTCTACAAGAAACAGACAAGACAGGCCTCTATAAAGCACCGTGTACACTACCTAAGGATCCAAGCTAAACGCAGTAAAAAGAAGATGACCGTTACGAGACATTTCATTTTTTTCCAGAACTCATGCTTCTTTGAACTCCATACGAGCAGAGCATCTGATTTTGTTTTATTGCAAATGCCTAACAGAAATGCACAAGTTTTTCGCAGCGAACTTCACGCGTGGTTCACATAAGGTACCTTTATCACTGCTCGACAGAAAAAAATAAAAGTAAAACGGCTACACAATAGCTTGACTATGCGAATTGACAGCATAGAATAAAGGAGCGGAAACGACATAAAAGTGAATGAGTGTACCTAATCACAGCTTTAGAACAATCACACTTAAGTACGTCCACTCTCATAATGGTATTTTTTGTCCGCTATGAGGGCACATAAATGACGCTATTGCAATAACAATGAGCCTATATGAAAGCTTACGTATCAGTTGTAACATGTATCATAGTACCTAGATGCATGTCCGTCTATACTGTCATGTCTACTTTCCAGGTAGAATTATGCGCATATATTTCACTCCGTGTAAATGCCCAATACGTTAAACAAGAACTACCAATAATTGCACAGTAGAAGTTTGTCTTTTACATCAAACCAAAGAAAATCAGTTCATAACGATGGGGAAAAACTCTATGAGTCGAAAACACTCGAAGCAACCAAGGCTGATTAGAAGGTATATTTGCTCACTTAAATGATTTTGTTGCAGGTCGATTAGTTTACAATATATCAATATAGCGTTCCAATTAGGCCAACGCAAAGTAAGTTGTATAGAAATATGTGATATGGGCAGAAATTCAGCTTTGCATAGGAAGTTGATATCGACTTGAGTAGCAGATTACAGAATTTGTACTTTGGCTTGACAGGAAAACTCTTCTATATGGTCACTATTCAGCTCCAAAGGGCTTATTGATTAATCTTTGACGCACTTTTAATTGAAGTGGGATGCTTTAATGAGCATCACACGCATATCCCCAAGGAGCTCTCAAAATGTACATTCATACATTACAAGATCTTCAACGAAATACAATGTCGAAACAGCACGTGTCGTTTTGTGGAATAGTAAAATGGCCATTTTTTTTCTAGGACAGCCTTACAGAATGTAAGAATGGCTTGCTCAATAGAAATATTCAAGTTCAATGCTACAAGACCAAAACATTTTGTTCTTTTTTGCCAAGATAGGATAATTTTGCTGATTATAACTGGCTGGCGCGTTCTCATATATAAATATTGCAGATAGGCCTCCAATTATACGACTTTTTGTCCCACTGCGGTGGTCTAGTAGCTAAGGTACTCGGCGACTGACCCGCAGGTCACGGGATCGAATCCCGGCTGTGGCGGCTGCGTTTCCGATGGAGGCGGAAATGCTGTAGGCCCGTGTGCTCAGATTTGGGCGCATGGTAAAGAACCACAGGTGGTCAAAATTTCCGGAGCCCTCTGCTACAGTGCCACTCCTATTCATATGGTTGTTTTAGGACGTTACACCCCACATATCATAAACTTTTGTGACTTTCGTAATGTACTTATCAGGCAATATTTAGGCCGGAAGATACTTGTTTTATTCACTAAATTTCAAGCCTAGAACACAGGCTTGAGTGGTGATGACTAGTAAGAACAGTTGAGATGAAGCGTATGAGTTTTGCTTCGATTTTTTTTTCACTTCCCCGCCGCGAGTAGTCAGCCCCGCAGCGTCTTAGGTGGACACGGAACGTCAAACCAACGGCTTCACGCGAAATATGAACCATCTCAAAACAACGGCAAATACAATCTGAAGAAAGCCCTGCGGCAGTGACGAAGCATTTGAATGGTGACGTTTGTTCGGTGATTATATAGGGTCCAATGAAGCGCGATTGAAACTTGTCACATAATCCTGGAGTATGCATGAATGGCCGTTCTAACCAGGTCTTCATCTCAAGGACTGAAGGGTATATTGCAATGACAACTGTCACAGCATTGCTTGCGGTTTGGCGGACTGACTTCTTAATCAGGGTGAGCTCATTGTCGACATCCCTCAAGCCTTGAGACGAATCGCTCAAATATGGTTGCCGAGGTTACACTGTTTCTTTAATGTACCTAAATACTTGAAATAATGAGTAGAGTTTTCAATGCAAAAAATTTAAGGGAATTGTTCCAAACGCACATTCAAGCTCCGGTTAAAGCAAAACAGAGGTGTTTGTGCGTACAGTCATTAGGTACAGCAGCCATAAAAAATCGGAAGCTTAAGCGTGACAGCTTAG
This sequence comes from Rhipicephalus microplus, assembly GCF_043290135.1. Taxonomy (NCBI): domain Eukaryota; kingdom Metazoa; phylum Arthropoda; class Arachnida; order Ixodida; family Ixodidae; genus Rhipicephalus; species Rhipicephalus microplus. The sequence continues at coordinate 135,848,271 of NC_134702.1, read as the reverse complement.
GTGAGGTCGCCAAACTACTTTTGCGATGTCAGCACTTACTTGTGGGCAAGGCGATAGCGTAGATGACCATGGTTAAAAGAGCTGCGCAAATCTTGGTTTCTTCCATGAAGCTCCTAATATTTGCGAAAAACCATGACCCAGCTGCTCTTTTCCCCGAGAAGATTGTCTGTCATGCCAGTGTACGTACAAAATAATGACGAATGTGTAATTATTACCGCAAATACACATATACCATTTCCAAAAATGCTGTCAGGAAATCGCTCACCTTCTTAGATCTTTTTTGCAAGTGTAGTACGAGCTTGTAGTAGCTGCGTCAAGCCGACGCGACAGAACAAACACTTAGTGGTCGTGCGGGGCTTTCGAGATTGCGCACTGATAAAGGGGTCGCAAGAAGATTTATTATCGGCCGCTGAGCCGTGTTCCATGAGCTTGAAACTTCCTCGTATTGGTGCGTGTGTTTTTTTTTTCGCTTCTCGCCGAGAAATGCAGGCACAAGGCTGAGAAGAGCCACTTACGTGGGGTTCTCGCTTTTCTATGCCTTTTGCCACTGAAAATTTGATGATTATTTTATTTCATATTTTGATAACGTCTTCAACAACAACAAAAAGCTTAGATAACATGTGGCATTGCTGAAAGCCACCAAACACTTTGGGAGATCGTGTGTGATTTTTCACACCTTGGTGTGCTTTCTGAGGAAGGACATTATACCCCAAATTATACCCTCATATGCACCTATACATCCCAAATAGGGCTCACCTCTAAATCACCAAGTCTGCCTTCGACCCATTAAAGAATCTCGCGAATCCAATCTTTTCAAGGCGAAAGCATTAGATGCCTCATCAAACGGTGGACTGAAGGTGGTATCGGTATCTGTACGCTATGAATAACTGGGCATATAGAGGGCAATCAGTTCATCGATGGAGAGACCATTGGCAGATTCCACGTACTGAGGGAATCGATGATATGTGAAAGGTGATTGAGGGTGGTTGATATCTCACATTAAAATGAGCACAACGTTAGGTGGTGGACGTGAATGATGCCGTAGAAGGTTTTCATGCCTTTATTATCATGTTTTGAAGTGTCATTTACCTTCGTCGTTTGATCACGTAACGTAAAACCAAATTTCATATATGCGGAGCTAGTGAAACGGCCGTGAGCATGCTGTGAACGTAGCATGAATTCATGTTTTACATCACCCGGATATCGTGATTATTGTGTTTGGACGTGTCATTTACCCTCGTCGTTCATTCACGTCACGTGATACCAAATTTTGTATATTTCGAACTAGCTAAACGTCCGCGATCACGATATAAGCGAAGCAGGTAGTCAAGTTTCACATGACACGCATATCAAGACTATCTTGTTAAGACGTGTCATTTACCGTCGTCGTCTATTGACGTCACGTGATATCAAATTCAGTCGATTCGGAGCTAGCAAAACGGCGGTGAGCACACAATGAGCGTAGCATGTAGTCATGTTTTACACGATACGCATGTCATGGTTATCATGTTTGAACGTGTCCTTTACCTTCGTCGTCCATTCACGTGACGTAATAAAATATTTGGTACACATTAAGCTAGCAAAAGAGCCAAGCCTATGATGACTGTGGTATGTTGTCATGTTTTTACATGACACTCATGTCAATATTATCACGTTTGCACCAGTCATATACATTCGTCATCCAATGACGTCTCGTAACATCAAATTTGGTATGTGCGAAGCTAGCGGAGGGGCCACGAGCGTATCATTATCTTATGATGATTATGATTATCATGATTATTGTGAGACGTAAGAAATGACCGCGAGCGCACCATGAGCGTGGTGCGTATTCTTGACTCTATATAACATGAAAATCATGACATGCATAAATGATTTCTGTGTTAGGGTCTGTCACTTATGTTCGGTATGCAGTCGTGCCATGCCATACCAGTTTTACAAAATGTCCTGCGAACAAAACCACCGTAAGATCAGCAAGACCACGCAATGTAAATCATGACATTAATGATATACGTGTTACGATTTTTATGTTGTGACATGACAATTATGTTCACCATACAGTCATGTTATGCCACGCCTTGGTATTGATACCATTATCGAGAAGGCCAGGAGAGCTAAATGTCATAGACGGCTAGATAGATAGATAGATACACTCAAAAACGCCGACGTTCGCTAAGAAATGCTTCGCATTTAACACAATTATGCCATATGTATATGCAAGCAGTGGGTGCTAACACCTACATCAGCGGTGACGTGGACGCTGCTGCCCAATTTCCCGATGTAATTCGAGCTGGCCCAGTCAAAGGCTAATCAAAGAGCTGCTTCCCATCCACGGTGTAAGAAAAATTATTTTTTTGCGCTGTGTTTGCATCCAAAGAAAGAGGAAGGTGTCAGTTGGCACACCGTATATGATGAATGCGTAAATAACTTGTGATTTTTGAAAAGTATAAAATGCTTTTAGCTTGGGTTTTCAGTGACCTTTATTTACCTTGAGTCAAATTACAGCATCGTCATCTAGACAGCTCAGACGATAATTGTGAGAACCAGAACGAGGTAGTCAGACCCGCATACCAAACCTTAATGCCATCTTAGGCTGTCAAACCTTCATTCAGCAGCACGTCGAAAATTGTAGATTAAGTTCACAGAAGTAAGAAAATACATCCCTTCTTGTCCCGAATTTTTCGTAGGGTCAGAAAAAATTTTATAACATTTATAGCTGAGAGGCAAAGCATGAAAAACAATTTCGCAGATCCTAAGTAAAAACGGAGTCGAAACGTATGTCCAGTACACTGGACACTCGGATTCCTTTATTGCACCTGTAGGTATAAGCGTTCTGCTATCCTAATTGAGAGATTGTTGCTTTCGGTCCTGTGAGAAGGTAATCATCCTGAAAAACAAAAATCAGTTTCTTTTCTTCCAAGAAAAAGAAAACAATTCTACCCCACCGTGATGGTCTAGCGGCAAAGGTACCCAGCTGCTAACCCGCAGGTCGCGGGATCAAATCCCGGTTGCAGCGGCTGCATTTCCGATGGAGGCGGAAATGTTGTGGGTCCGTGTGCTCAGATTTGGGCGAACGTTACAAAACCCCAGGTGGTCAAAATTTCCGTAGCCCTCCACTAAGGTGTCTCTCATAATCATGTGGTGGTTTTGGGACGTTAAACCCCACATGTCAATCAAATTAGAAAAAAAATGGCAGCATATCCACGGGATGAATGATCGAGAGCGGGGCGAAGCATCCGTCCGTCCATTCGTTCTGCTTCCGTCCATCCAATCTTCCGTCTGTGTGACCGTCCGTGCGTCCATCCACCCGTCTGTGCGTGCGTCTGTTCGTGCATCCACACGTTCATCCGTGCGTCCATTCCTGCGTTCGTCCATGCATCCGCCCCTGCATTTGTGCATGCGTCCATCCGTCCGCGCAGCCATCCGTGAGTCCGTCCACGCATCTGTCTGTGTTTCCGTACGTCCATCTAGTCAACACTCCAAATACCACCATCTCGCATCTTTTCATCATATATTCCGCATATAGAATAACCGCCATCCAGCGGACATTCCAAGGACTAAACGAGAGGTGGCACTCGCACACTTTCTTACGGCTTGCGCTTCATGTCTACTTCCCACCTTTAATCAGCTAGAGTTCGTGGTATGTACTAGTTCACTGTATTTATGGCACTCCGGCACAATGCTCGCTAAACCTTTCTAAAACCAACGAGCTTATGCCGAGCGAGTGTAACATATCAACCCTTTGTTATGTATATGATGATGGCTGCTAATGGGGAATGAGAGACAGGAGAATTAAGCTTTTAGTTAATGCGCACGCTGCAAATTTTTCATTGTTCAACAACGCACAGGAGTAATCTCCCAGTGACACCACCTTGCAGGTCATAGCGTAAGACATGTTACGCACTACTACGAGGGACAAAACGGTGCCACATGGAGGAGCGTCACCCCTAAAACAATTGTCATAGTTAACAGTCGCACATAGCATAAATAAAGAGGCCCTGCAACACTTTTTGAGCAAGGCCAGAAAACGCAGCTAATCTGTAGTAAAGGCTCCAGACAACACGCAAGCCAAATATTATAGCGCAGCACGTGGCCTGGAAATTACAATAACTGATCGAAGTCAGCTAAAAATTGCTTTCTCTTCTCTTCTCTCGACAAATCATGCAATATACCCAAAAATCACACGAAGTAAGCCCATCCAAAAGCCATGGGCTGATATGAACAAGGTGCGCTCGCTCGTTACAGAGATCGCCGTGGGAGGGCGCTACTTGTATACGCATGCGCGAGCGATCACACTGAAAAAGATGTGCATTAAAAAAACAAAAAAGTACTCAAGGTCATGGGGCGCACGTGACGCTTCTCTGCGTCCCTGCCGTATTTCCCAGCTTAGTATTTAGTGCTTTTGCCGGGACGAGCGAAGACAGAATGCGATTACAGCGTGTGACAAATCTTAGTAGCTCCACTCGTACTGGACGGATTCTTGAAAGTTTTGCGGAGTTGAAATTGTGGGACAATAAGCTTTTTCAGTAAATTCATTCCATGGTTACTTAAAAAAGTGTTTCAGGGCCCATTTAAGATAAATACCTAGGACGAAGAGCACTTAGCGTCCACCAACTTTCTCTGATGCCGCTTTCTTTTCGTGCTCCCTGCTCTTGGTAGCATTCCCAGAATGCTCCCGCTCCATTTTTAATGGCTGGGCTCCAAGTTCGACGCCTGACGCTTAGTCGTAGTTTTATTATTTTTTTCGGGCATGATTGGAGCTATGTGATCAAACTGCATCCTATGTTCAGTGTACTGGACCTAAAACATTCTCGCATTAGGAGCAAACTAGTGATAACAAAAGCTACCTTTTTTCATCATTGTTTATTCAAGACATTGCTCAGCTCGCCCGATTTAGAATATTTAAATTGTGTGAACGTAGCTCCTAATATAGTTTGGTAACTTAACTACATCATGTGCATGCTTTTCCTCGTGGATGAGGCCCATATTCTAAGGCGCTCTCATAATAAAATGGAGAAGAGGGAGGAAAAACATTGAAAGTTGTATTTCTTGCCTGCAGCAGCTGCAAAAATGGTTTCGGCATCGATTGAAGCTCTGCTTGCGAATCTGCAACGCCATTTTTTTTGTATGTCCCGTACGCTGGTCTTTAGGACCGAAAGGAATACGTACTCGCAGTTATTCATAGCGTTTCTTAGCATCGTCAGAAAAGTTGTAACTTTTTCTATGCTGTATGTCAGCTTTCATATCATAGCTTTCTTGCTTAAGTTGGTGCTTCCGTAAAGAAAGGATAAGTAAGTAGCGCCAGCGCAAGTGGCCACCAGAGAACATCATGGTCTGCCTGCTTCCTGAAAGTCGTCACGTGATCAATTCAATTAACATTTCATAACAAGAAAGAAAAACTAAATTTTTATATGTACAACGCAGGCTCTCCAACTTTCACATCATAGGCCATACCCGAATGATCGATCGTCAAGTAACACCGAGACAAACAACGTGGTAAGTCATTCTTTACTCGCAGACAACTTTTATTGGCAATGCGCTGAAGGTTATACAGAGACAATTCACGCTCATCGTAACACTTATGAATGTAGTCCAACAACTGTGTGATTATTTTCTACGTGAGATTTGAAAAGTAATGCCTCCATTTTTTTTATCATGTAGCTCTTTGAGACAGCACTCACCTCACACCAGTAACATTTTCATATTTGTTTCAATTTCTCATTTGTCACTTCATGTTATTGAACGCGTGAAAAACGCGAGCCTTTTACATGTACTTTGAATGTCAAGCGGCTCATCCGTCAATATGCAACGCTGATCGCGCACGACCGTTCCTTTCCACAGCAGTACAGAACGTATGACAAACCGGCCTACTTCGCGTAGTGGTACACACGCCGAAGCTCCGCCCTGAGATTTCCCTTCATTGGCAAAAACATATTTCCGCGAGTTTGTGCAGACACTTTCAGAGGAAGAGATAAGAGTGTTGTGACGGGGTCGAAGCTATTCCCACGTCTCTGGTGGATAAAACAGGTTCAACTTGCTGTAAGGTCTAGATGAGTTATTCACCTTCGTGAGGGTGCGAGCATCACACATCCTCAAAAAGCTATCCGGGGGGTGCGGGGGGGGGGGGGGGTTGGAGGTTGTGCGTGGCAATCGTCATGACTGAGAAATACAAGACACCTTGTCATTGGCAGGCTTTTGTGTCCCCTACCTTGTATATATGAGCTGGCCTTGCATGCAACTGTGGGAAGTTGCCGAAATTACGAAGGGCTGTGGCTGTGCCGCCGTTGTCAGTCATTTGTATGCAATGACTTGCCCTTCTTAACTGGCAAAATATCTGGCTTGACATAACTGGCTGCCTCGATGCAGTTGTTGAATATATTGTTCATGCTGTGAATTCGCCCCTAAAACAACGTCAGATGCCTCTCTGCGTGTCTTTCCTTTGTCGTAAACAGCTGTCATGATGTTCCCTTCATGATTAGAAAAGTCTTCAGGAAGAGATACTATCAGAGTGCGATAGAGAGCCTGTTTTCTGACAGCATATGTACGCGCTTGTTGCAATTCTACCTCGAACGCTGCTCGAACGGCACTCGGATAGGTGGAGTGCGAGGAGAGAGGAAACAGGTGAGCCGACGCACGCAGCCTTGTGAAGAAAAATGGAGAACGGTGAAACCAGGCAAGTACTCTGTTGTTCGCTGTAGACTCATGGACAACTTTAATGTTACAATAAATTTTCACCTTTTCGCCGTTCAGGGCCCTTCAATTTATCCATTGAGTGGCTACGCTTATAAAAGGTGCATCTTTCGGGATCTGCTTTCTAGCGCGAAGGCGCGTGGTCTTCTGGCTCGGTTTCATTTAAAGACGCCCTTGAACTGGAGTGATCACATAGAGGTGCCTCTACACGCTCTAGTCAAAAAAGCATTGAGGTAAGAAAATGGCGATCAAGCGAAAGTATGTGAAGAACGTGACGGTGGTAGAGTAAATGGAGAAGCAAGCTAATTGACTAACAGAAATGCAATGAACAATAAATAAACAGGTACGAATGTGCAACATATTATGATATCTTCAATAAATTGTAGTGAATTGTTGGAAATATAACAATAACTAACGTCACACGTCTCAAAACCAGGATGATTATGCGTGTAGCTTGTATTATTGGGCTAGCTGGTATTCGTTCATCTTTTAACTGAATGAAGGCGTGCACTGAGGCACAGACACTAAAGAAATGCACATGACTAAGCGCCACTCACAATAAAAGTTTATTCTAAAGAAAAGTAGGTACATATATGTAACTTCTGTTATATGATCTGGCAGATAAAACATTAAAAATGCAAATGGGGCTATAAAACACGTGCCTAGTATCAGACCCTCATAGTGCGGATGAGGTACGAAAATTAGCTTTCTGTTAACGTGTTAGGGTGCGCTTACGCATTTCTTTCCTCTTCTCCTAATGTGAAACGCCTCTATCCTCCTAATGTGAAACGCCTCTGGTGGTCCCATCTGGGTGTTTAGATGAAACAATAGCATCACGAAAAAAAAGACGGGCTTGCAACCACACGAGCTAAAATATTTGCGCAAGCGTGAGCTATCTTTCATCTCCAACAATTTTTTAAGTGCTTGCCACCTGGTGTTTACACATCTTCCAGCTTGGCCTATGTAGATGTGATAGTGGCCAATCATTCTCACTTCTTTCCCTTATATGCTTGTGTATTTATTTATTAGAACAGTGTAGTTGATTGGAGCACGCGTTGTATGTTTACCTAGTATTGTTGCTGCAATCTCCTACATACGCTGTTCCTTCAATAACAATTTACGGAACAGAAATGCTTGCCCTCTCTTCTCGTTCTCTATGTCTTCGAATTCCCAGGCTAAGAAACTTCTTTCTGCGGGCCCCTTCTCGGCAGCGCCATTTTCAAAGCTCTTATGATGACCGTCATGTCACTAAACTGGGTAGGCACCCATTTATCAATTGCGTCGTCGCATAACTCTGACGAGGCTTGTACGCCTATACCGTGTCGCATCGAAAGATGGTCGAAATATTGACGCTAACTTTTCGGCGAAGTGTGTAATAATTAGGTGAGGCTGTGTCGGCGTGGCTGATCCTCTTCTTCTGTCAACTTCAATTTGTCGAACTTGTTCCTCAATCGAGACGGTAGAAGTCGCCGTAGTCGCATCGTGATTCACCGTATGTGGGGCACCGATTTCTTCCGTATAGTTTGGAATCCACATAAGTGGCTGCGTGATCCAGCATGTGCCATCTATACACTGACCCCGTTTTCCCAGGCTTTTCTATGAAACAGAATAGGAAACGTTAATGATATACATATTGACATAGACACTCTATAGCTAGCTGTTAAACAAACTGCTGGTTCGCGAGAATTCACACGTCACTTACTTGCTAAGTAATTTTGCTTAGGAAGTAAAGACAGCTACACTTCATCTTATAGAGAACAGAAGCAATTATGAATTGTGGGAGATTCACAACCAGGCTTTGACACTCTTGTGCCTCGAAGCTACACGAAACTTACCAACTACTTTCTCAACACAACCTTTTTTCAGTTTGAGGAGGCCACACTCAAATTGGAAACATGGGTATATCACTGAGAGGTCATGAACTAGCCCTAACATAAGCCTGGACAACTGGACTTTTAGGCCGAGATGGTCACTTGTCAAGTGTGCAAGTGTTGTAACTCCTATTGAAACAATAAAATTTAGTTTTGCCACATTATAATTGGCTACTGTAAAAAATAACCACGACTTGAGTTATTGGTCAAAACAGTTGCGCAAATTTTTCAGGATTTTGTGCAAGGCATTAGTACAAAATATTGACACCACAACAATGCCATGTTTTCCGAAAATGTAGAAATTTCGTTGTAGACATTATCATAACACTGTCCATAGGGTATACACTTCTTGTATCACTGATATGATATTGAATACCGTTTCCTTTTCTCATAGTAAGCAGGCTAATATCACTGACTCGGTACTACGAGATACAAGGTGATCAAAACCAAGCCTTTTGACTTTCTTAAATTTTAGGTACTGCTAGGTACATGATGGTCCCTCACGCCAAAAACGGAGACGACAACTGAGCACAAAGTGAGATTGCAGCTATAACTGTCAATCACGCATTTCACCAACATTACGACAATAAACTTTCCTCGCCGCAGTGAGTGGGCAAGTCAGGATAGAAAAGATGGAGGCAGTCATGATTCCACACAGTTCAAATTGCACAAATATTCCAGCACGTTTGTGCTACGAGCGATAAAATGGAGTAAAGTTCAATTACGACTGGCTTAAGTACGCATGCCACAAATGCCACACAATACGCAATATAGCAAAGTTCTTCCGCGGTCTGATCTTAGATATCACCAGCCGGTAATAGCATGGGTTACCGTTATCATACTTTCATATTCCTTCGGGCTGTTTTATTGAACGCTGCAGACAACTGCTGCGGTACAACAGGGAGATCTTTGTACTTTTGCAAACGGCCGCACAGGCACAATCATGATTTACTGCAAGAAAATTTTCAACAGGATTTCCCCGTGTACGCATTCTGGAATAATATGCAAAACGGAGCTGTGTACACACGCGACCACCTATATAACTTCAATTCAAATATACTCGCTTACCTCATTCACTCTAAACAGCATTATTTCTAATTATATTGCTATGAGTCTCTTACAGCATCATTCATTATGCTATTTTGTATCAATGTGCACACAACAGCTTTATTGTGCAAACTGTAGATGCCTCATAAAAGTTGTGATTTTGTCATCTATGTCAAGTTCAACACTCATTTATTATTGTGAAGCCACCATTATGGGACTGGGAAGTCACATAACTTTCGCAAGACATTTCTCATTTGGTCAAAGGGGCTCATCGCTGAGACAGTTATAGAAACGATGTGAGGGGGAAAATTTGCGATTCCTTTCATCCTAAAGACAGTTAGGTGCACTAAACTTAAGTTGGTGAACAGGCTTGCAACAGTACATTTTCTCACAAAAACAAACACGGCTTCGCTCTAGTAGTTGTTTGAAGTCAAACATCTCCAACACGCAACCCACGGAGCTCACGCTAGCAACTGCCATGGCGAAGAAAACTCTCTTCATCTAATCTTCCTTTTTCGAATTTTTATAATAAGCATGTTCACGGCCTTAAACGCATGCGCAGTGTCAAACAATTATTTATGCGGCATTCACCCGAACACCACGTCTTGAAGCCTAACCGTGGCACAAAACTAAAGTCCAGAATCTACAAAAGCCTAATGACTACAAGAGTATATCTTGTAGTCATAGGGATGATGGGTATGAATATGTGTTGTTGGAAATCCAATGCCAAATCTCCTTTAGAAACTATTCATATAAAAGGTACGGGAAAGGACGCACTTTTAACGCGAACGTTATCTGCCATTTCGCGCAAGGTAATTCCCCACCCCTCTCGCATTTCTACCTTCACTTTTACGGCGCTTGTGGGACAAATATTCGCAACCACGACCCGCTAAATGATGTGGGTTTGAGACCCCCTCTTATCTGAATGTGTTAGGAAACCTCTAAAGATTTAGTGAATGTGTTTGGGTATCTCACAGGTGCTTATGCTATGAAGTATACAAGGCTGCTTAATTTTTATGACTTTGCATATCAAATCAAGTTAGTCCCTAATCATTCGCCATCTCAAAGTATGTGAATATAGCTCCACTTTATACGTCCTGGCAGTGCTGGCAGCGCGCTTGTCAACATACCTCACATGGGACCCACTTTCGCTCCTGGACAATGTACACAGTTCCTTTTTCCTGACATCTGAATGAACAGTCGACGAGAAACCGGGCTGCCTGTAATACCACATAACATATCAATCCATTTATCAGAACCTCAGTTTTCTACACAACACTACAACGTATCTGTCAACGCACTCTTGAAGAATGAAAGAAAGACAATCGATAAAGGGCTCTTTCCTTTGGTGAACACAGTCTACTAAGGCCGGCCGGTACCAAATATAACCTACTAAAGCCAACCAACGTTACTGCCTTCATCACCTTCATTAGCGTTGACTTCCTTATTCGAGTGCACTTTTACGCAAACCTCAATGCTGAAGCAATTGACCATATTTTCTATAATAAAATCAATGAAGGAAGAAAAGCAGTCCGTCCTGAGTGATTTCTGTGCCAGAATAACATATAGGAAATGGCAGAATAGGTAGTCATTGCATGATAAGTCAGTCCACGTTCGAGTGACCACGAGAGGAATATAGTTTGAGCCTTGAAACATGCACCACCTCCCTTTGTGGAAACCGAAGGGAACGTCTTGAGGTGCCCTCAGGGCGAACTTCATATGTAACGTCGCTGAGTCGGCGTAGAACTTTGTACGGGCCGAAGTAGCACCGCAGCAACTTTTCAGAATGACCACGCTGTCGGATGGGGGTCCACACCCAAACTTTATCGCCTGGTTGGAAGGTAACTTCTCGGCGTGCAAGGTTGTAGTGGCATGCGTCAGCAGTTTGGCGAGCGGTAATACGGCGTCGGGCGAGTTTACGAGCCTCTTCGGCGCGTTGAGCGAACAAGGCAGCGTCTGCGTTGAACATGCCCAGGTTGTTGGGAAGGAGCATTGCGTCGAGAATTGTAGTGGCCTCTCGATCATGAACTAAGCAAAATGGGGTGAAACCTGTACTCTCTTGGACTGCTGTATTGCAAGCAAAAGTTACGTAAGGGAGTATGTCGTCCCAGTTCTCGTGATACACTGCCACATACATTGACAGCATATCAGCAATGGTCTTGTTCAACTGTTCAGTGAGTCCGTTTGTTTGGGGGTGATAACCCGTGGTTTTCCAATGTACCGTACCACTTAGTCCCAGTACTTCTTGAAGCATCTCTGCAGTGAAATCTGTCCCACGATCAGTAATTATCACAGCTAGCGCTCCGTGACGAAGGACGATGCTGGTGACGAAAAACTGGGCCATTTCGGCTGCGGTAGCTTTGGGAAGGGCCTTTATTTCGCTGTAACGTGTTAAATAATCGGTGGCAATCGCAATCCACCAATTTCCCGATGAAGACGTGGGAAACAATCTGAGCAAGTCAATGCCAATTTGATGGAATGATGTTTTCGGCGTGGCGATATGCTGTAGTAGTCCTGCTGGTCGGACAGATGGAGTCTTACGGCGTTGGCAGTCGCGGCATGTGTGGACGCACTGCTTGGCTGTCTTCGCGAGGCGTGGCAAGTAGTACGAGTGCGAATTCTTTCCAAGGGGCACGTGTAGCCAAGGTGTCCTGATGATGGTTCGTCGTGACAAGCATGTAAAATATCGTCACAAAGCGAGGTCGGCGCAACCAGTAGGTAAGTAGCCTGGGTATGTTCGAAATTCTTTTTATAGAGGACTCCATCCCTGATGCAGAACGAAGCCAGCGAGCTTGCGAAGTTTCAAGGAAGGCTGCTTTTTCGGCCTTCAAGGTAGTCAACCAGTGGGCTTAGCTTTATGTCGTCGCGTTGTTGCTGAGCCAAGTCGGTTACTGATACAGGGGAAAACAATGTATTGTCCTCTTCAACGCCCACATTCGTACTTCCGATTGGTGCAAGTGAGAGAGTCAGCATTGTTCTGTTTGCGTCCTGACTTGTGAAAGACTGTAACGTCAAATTATTGCAGCTGAAAGCTCCACCATGCTAGACGACCAGAAGGATCTTTGAGGTTGGTGAGCCAGCATAAAAAATTATGGTCGCAACTACCCTGAATGGGATACGGTACAAGTAAGGCCGAAACTTTGATATATTCCAAACAATGGCTAAGCATTCTTTTTTTGTTGCCAAGTAGTTTTTCTCTGTGGATGATAATATTCGACTTGCATAGGCAATCACGCGCTCTACGCCATTTTGCCATTGTGCCAATACAGCTCCATGTCCGACGTTGCTGGCATCCGTGTGTAGCTGTGTGGCAGCGTTGTCGTCAAAGTGACCAAGTACAGGTGTGGCTTGGAGATGATTTCGCAGCGTGTCAAAGGTGTGACGCTGATCCTCGCCACAAACAAATGGTACGCCGTCTTTTGTAAGTTCATTAGGAGGTTCAGCGGTATTAGAAAAGCCTTTGACAAATCCTCTGTAATATGCACACAGTCCCGAAAATTGGCCGAGATAGCCCTTGTTCGTTGGAACAGGAAATGTGGCAATTGCTTTCATTTTCTTGGGGTCTGGGTGCATACCGGCGTGGCTGACATCGTGACCAAGAAACTTCAGTTCCTCGATAACAAAGTGGCATTTCTCAGCTTTCAGAAAAAGTTCAGCTGTTCGAATCGCCTGAAGAACTGTCTGTAAGCACTGGACGTGCTCCTCAAACGTGTCCGAGAAGACGACCACATCATCAAGGTAGACCAGACACGATTACCATTTCAGCCCACAAACAACCGTGTCCATCAATCTTTGAAATGTAGTTGGGGTCGAGCGTAAGCCGAAGAGAAGGAGCTTGAACTCGTAGAGCCCGTCGAGAGTAATGAAGGCAGTCTTTTCGCGGTCGCGCTCATCAACAAATATTCGCCAATAGCCGCTGCATAGATCCATGCAAGAAAAGTACCAAGCGTTGCGAATGCGGTCCAGCGAGTCATGTATTCGTGCTAAAGGATACACGTCTTTCTTCGTGATATTATTCAACGTTCAGTAGTCGACCCAGAATTGTAGATTACCATCTTCTTTCTTTACTAACACGACAAGGGACGCCCAGGGACTGGTCGATGGCTGGATGACATCATCTTTGAGCATCTGCTTGACCTGTTGGCGTATACTGTCTTGTTCTTTTTGCGAGACTCTGTAGGCGTGTTGTCGAATGGGTCTCTCGGTAGGCTCAGTGATGATACGATGCTTGGCAAGTCGTGTTTGGTTCACTTTCAAAGTCGTAGCGAAGCAGTCTCGAAATGAGCCTAGTAGCTTCAAAAGACGTCCCCATTGTGCGGACGGTAGACCCTGGTTTACGTCGAGAGTGCTTGCAAATGTCATGGCGGAATCGTCGCACGACGAAAGAGCAGATAATGTTGAGGGACCAGGGACGTCGGCAATATCCTCAAGATATGCGATCGCAGTGTGTTTGGTAAGATGGCGATACTCCTCGCTGAAATTCATCAATAATAGGCAAGCTTACTTTCTCCTGGGTGAAACGATACCTCGGACAACGCGGATTTGCTGTGCAAAAAGTAGGGACAAATTTCCATCCGCAATTACACCACCGGGGACGTCTTAGTCCCATTCAACGCTAATAGAGAGGCTGCTGCGGGGAGGCAGAGTAACAAATTCGGAGAATACAGGTAGGGCAGCCTTAGAAAAGTGGGTGCTCTAAGGTTCAGGATGAAACTGGTCCTCGAACGACACCTGAAAGTCTTGTAGGTCAATAATTGCGCCGTGTTCGCGTAGAAAGTTCAGTCCCAGAATGAGTGGATGGGAGCACATTAGAAAAGACCGTGTGAACGTCGAAGCACGGACTCGAACACGGGCTGTGCACATTCCAGTCGGCGTGACGAGATGGCCCTCTGCCGTGCGTAACGAAGGTCCTTTCCAAGGGGTAGTTACTTTCCTTAGTTTTAATACCAGGGTGCTGCTCATAACCGAGTAATCGACGCCCGTGTCGACGAGGGCAGTGACGACGTGATTATCGACGTGTACGGTGATGTCGGCGATAATATAAACCTGTGACAACACAAAGTTTCTGACTATCTTGGCGAGACTCTCAAAGGTAATGATTCTGAGCACACTGGTACCTAGGTTAATCGCTGTAGCTCATACGTGATGTTTTAGGCAATTATCCCTCTTATCTGCGCGCCAAATCTAGGGTGTACCAAATCCATGACATATGTTACTCTGAAACAAGAGCAATTTATTTTTTCTTGAATTACTACTTCTCAAAAGTACTTTAATTACAACCGGCTTTATTGTACAGAAAGACTTCGCTGCGCAAAAGAACTTTGCGAATGTCTTCTTAAAGTTCAAGTGAGCCCTACGAGCTTCCACAGCTGCATATCTTAACAGCATGTGTTATCCTGCTAGTACGTCTACTCTCACTTAGGTTGCTTTTCTTTGATAATAACCCTTCATCTTCTCGGATTGTTTTTGTCAATTGATCACCGTTCTAATTAGAACACATTATATGCACTCAATATGTAGAAAACGCTCGTTTAGTAATGATACAAGACTCACTGTGGCGTTTCTTCTGTACTCCGAACACTTGACAGATTGTACCTTTTGGTATCCAGCTAGTGAAGGAAAGCGCAAAATTCACAAATATTTTGTAAGTGGTCTGAGAGCCTTATGACCCACATTTTTAACACCGTCATGAAAATATAAATTGTATAGTCGAGTTGACGTTTTTGAAACTTGATATACGTAACTTTCGCGACAAAAACTGGCGAAAATATTCCTTTGCCAAAAAGAAATGCCTGCTGGCGGGCACATAGCCTGGGGGCTGTCTGTGAGCCTTCCCCACATCTCTTGTGCAGGGGCAGTGTTTTATGAACAAGAAGTAGTTTAAATTGGTTCAGTGTATAATGCAACCAAAAATTTTCAGCAACAGGACCCCCTCCCGCGTGCCCCACAAAAAAAATTTCTGGCTACGGGCCTGCCTTGTGGACCACTCTTATTACCTGTTTTATTCAACATGAAGCGGTCAAGCACACGTAGCTGAAATATATACCCTTAAGATAAACTACAAAGACCAATGCAATCCATATACGTGGGACGTTTACATTGTCTAGTGGTTAGCCGTTTTCTATTGAGGTCATTTACCGGATAAATATAGCCACAGAAATTCCCTGGATAGCTATTCTGTACCCCACCGCGGTGGTCCAGTGGTTAAGGTACTCGGCTGCTGACTCGCAGGTCGCGGGTTCGAATCCCGGCTGCAGCGCCTACTTTTGCGATGGAGGCAGAAATTTTGTGTGCTCAGATTTGGGTTCACTGCAAAGAACCTCAGGTGGTCGAAATTTCCGGAGCCTTCCACTACGGCGTCTCTCATAATCATGTTCGAGGCCCGTGTGCTCAGATTTGGGTGCACGTTAAAGAACCCCAGGTGGTCAAAATTTCCGGAGCCCTCCACTACGGCGTCTCTCATAATCATATGGTGGTTTTGGGACGTTAAACCCCACAAATCAATCAATCAATCTCATAATCATGTGGTGGTTTTAGGACGTTGAAACCTCACATATCATAGCTATTCTGCACATAGCGATTCTCTCTACATGAACGAGACTACACAAAAAAACGCCATAGACGACGATTTTGAGTATCCCTTAGTTCGCCCGTAGACTTTTACCTACGAATGTATGTCAACCAAAGAAGCAGAAACTATTTTCGTAAGCCTGGGTTCTCTGAAGCTTTATCTTCACCGAGATTTATTTAAATGATCGTGCAGCTTTGATAGAGACAAATTTCTTTGAATGTTTTCACATGCGTTAGACAAGTACCTTTCGCTGTGTCTTCTGCAAGTTCTTGCACTGACATTTCTCGATAGGAGCCCACGCAGAGTCCATGAAGACAGAATCCTTCCGAGATGAAGGGCTATAAAATATGTAAGATATTCAGGAATAACAGGCAGCTCTTTCTCTCGTCGTAGAGTAATGTGGTTACATGATTGGCTACGACACTCAGCGAACTGATGAAGTGTCGTTAGCGCATTTTTGTTCAGCCACCTAACATTCTCACAGTAAATATCAGACAGAAGTGATCCGTGACTTGAAACATGAAATACCAAAAGATTAATTTTAAAATTATTATGTGGGGTTTAACGTCCCAAAACCACCATATGATTATGAGAGACGCCGTAGTGGAGGGCTCCGGAAATTTAGACCACCTGGGGTTATTTAACGTGCACCCAAATCTGAGTACACGGGCCTACAACAATTCTGCCTCCATCGGAAATGCAGCCACCGCAGCCGGGATTTGATCCCGTGACCTGCGCGTCAGCAGCCGAGTACCTTAGCCACTAGACCACCGCGGCGGGGCGAAATACCATAAGAGCATCGGCTTTTTCTTCTGCGCAACTTTAAGAAAACATTTGTGCCTCGTGTACTCTAGGGTTTCAAACAAAGCAACGGTTTGCAACATGAGTGCAAGAAAAAAGAAACACCACAGACGCTGACTGAAAAACAAAAGCACACACAACAGCGGTAAAGAAAGAAAGCCTGAAAGCTTATCTGAGCATGCTCATGCAATAGCAGAGCCTAAAACACCCCAGGTTTCAAGGTCTACGTGAAAAAATAGCTGTAAAGGCATTTGATTTCTTCTTTATGAAAGTTAATTGACAGTTGGATCACGCACGCTCCCCCACTAACTTCGATATACCATGACTTAATCATGAGACGCGTTTCTTCACTCCTGTATATGCCGGTACCAAGCTGTACTTGCACTTTCGACTCTGCATGCTAGAAAGAGAGCCTCGAGCAGGTTAGAGATTTTGGTTGTTTAATCTATCATTGGTTTATTCAGTGGCCCAAGTTATCGCAGATGCCGATATGCAATAATCATACGATATTATTAGTATGTGTTCTACGTGCATTGTAAGATCTCTCAACACCCAAGTTTCAAAGGATCCCTGAAACCAAAGCTGAAGCTTGGGGACGTTAGTATTGTTTGATTGTCCTGTATACGTCGGTACTTCTGACTAACTGTTACTTGTGGACGTTAGCTTTAGCACGCTTTATTCTTGTATCAAAGTAAATGTAAAAGCTTCACTCAGTTAGCAGCACCTTCCGACATCGCCACTGGTCCCCTGCCCGAGGTTTCTGTGACATTCCGCTAGTAATGCAGACATTCTCTACGTCACAGAAAGTGTGTGGGGTGCACAGAACACCACGACTGCTACCTGACAAGGGCTATTGTTGCTCACCCTTCTATTTCGGCTCTCACATTGGTTTCAAGCAGCGTGTAAAAGATATAATTTAAATGTGGTAGCTCTAAGCAAGCTGCGACGGAGGCCAAACCAGATAATATTCATCTTTATGAGTAGCGCTGGCTGCGACATGGCGGCCTAAATGGAGTGAGCGTGACCACGCAGATGTACATTCTTCTTTTATTTCTCCTTTATTTTTTACCTAGAAATGCAAGCTGCATTTCTTGTGACTGAGAAATGCTACGTGCAGTGAACGCTGTAGTTGCCTCGATGATGTTCTCCCGAACGCAACGCCATTACGGAAGCCAACTACACAACTCTTCATCTATGGTGCATACGCTGGTCTGATTCACGAGAGAGGCGCTGCAACATGGGGTCCTAGAAGGAATGAAAGCGCCGAGCACTATCTGGACGCACCATGGGGTGGAGTATCAACACCTGAATTATTTTTGAGACGCGAAGCTTCTTCTGGTCTAGCTTATCCGGCGTACGGCGTGACTACCCTTACGGCGCATGCGCACCGCTCCCCGCACAAACTTCTGGCCCGTTCACTCCCTGTCTCTCCTCAATCTATCCCTCACCGCGGTGTTTACACCCCCACTGCATATGCGCGTACCCTGTCTCGTCTTCTACCTTGCCGCTTCTCGTCTGTTAGCCTACGCTCGCTCATCGCTCTCTCCTAAAGGCAACCCTCTCAGTGGCGCTTAAACCCAACTGCGCATTCAGGCCCCTCCCTCTCTCTCCAAGGCACTGCGCCGTGCTCCCAACCGGGTTGCAGAAATTAGGTGCCTTTTCTCATCTTCTAACCCCTACCACCACCCACCCTCTCTCTTTCCTCTCGCACACTCTCTCCTTCTTTCGCCTCGCCGCTGTGACGCAGGCAGCGTCGGCTAACGAGTTTCTTGATTAAAAAAAAATGCCAGGCCTGCGCAGAAGGCACAGCACGGTCAGAGCGAAAGCTAGAAGAGTGGTCTATCAGAGCCTTTTCAAAACACCCACCGGGTAACTACTACAAGCACACTTGCTTGATACTCACTAGGACATTATTAATAATTTTCTTGGGTAGTAAGTCGGCATTCACTATGTTACTTTTCATCATTCTTTGAAAAGCGTGGTATCCGCGAATCCCTTGCAAAAAATTTTCTGCCAATTGTTCATGCAATGGCTGACGACGATAAGGAATTATGGCTGAAGTAGGTATGCGCCACAGTTATTAGGCGAACAAGAACAAGCTTTTTCAATGGGTTGGAGCATTGGACGGCCAACATGTTACGCTATTCGCATTCTGCGATGATTGGTTGTTCTTTCGCTCTTTTTAAATGCTTTAAAAGTCGCAATAACGCGATTGCTTTCTCAACATCAGGCTTTTCCAAGGGAAATATACCAACAAGTTCCAAGCAGCGGCGTAGCTCAGTGGTAGATTACTGGGCTGGCACCCAGCGGACAAGGGTTTGAGCTCCGCTGGTCATCGGTGCTGATTTTTTCTAGTTTCGCTCGATGTGATTTCAGCTCGATGTTGTCGCGGCAGCGGACAACTGTACGTGACCCTAGTTGTGATCTCATAAGCGCTTTCGCTGTAAAAAAACTTGTGCTGCACAACTATTCACTGGCTACCGCGATTATATAGCCACAAGATTCTGACTTTCAAAGTAGAGTCAAGTGTTGAACACAACTCCAAGTGAGCGCGTTAACTAAAAGCATAGTGCAGGTCTCCGTGTCTTATCGAAGTCTTCTCTGTCAATGCTCATTAGCAGCAATTTACATGTTGCGGTAGGACGCACCAGTTGGCCACTGCGTGCTTTGCAACTCTCCAGGGTTCTGTCCAGCGTGACGCCGCGATGATTTGGGTTGGCCTCTCCTGCAGGACAGGCGCAAATTCTTAAGATTAAATCTATTTCATAATATTTATATTGGTAGCACTGGTTTAAATAAAGACGTGTACATTAAAGATCCCACTTATGTATCCTCTCGCCTAGATCACTCCCGTAAAGTTCGCGAATACCGATGTCGCATAAATACTTACAAAAACTCCTTCTTCCCGAAAACCACACACGAATGGAACAACCTACCAGAATATATTGTATCCACCCCGCCACCCTCATTTCAAAATGCTCTGTCACAATTTTTGTTGAAAGGAAAGATGCCAATTTCTGTCTGCATTTCTGTTTGTGTTTTACTTTTCCTTGATTGCCTCGTGTTCCCGAGAATGTGTACACACTGTATAAGCCGAGCATGCTTACTTGTTTTGTTATCGGTATTCATACCCTGTATCAATTTCAAGTTTTATGTCTCCTCCCCCCTACTGTAATGCCCAAACTGGGCGCTGTAGGTACTCGAATAAATAAATAAATAAATCAAAACGTCGACACCGCCGCCTCTGTAAGCGTTAGCGCCCGCTGCTTCTCATCTACACATGGTTCTCTTTAGCGAGAGACGATGTAATTTCTTGTTACACCGCGGTCGCAAGGTGAAGTAGAGTAGAGCCTTGAATCTGTGGCACATATGCCATGCTGGAGGATTGACTAAGCACCACATTTCTCGCTGCCTAGTGCATAGAAGCTTCTCTTTTTTCTGAGGGGACACATGATTGCCCCGCCGCAGTGGTCTAATGGCTAAGGTACTCGGCTGCTGAACCGCAGGTCACGGGATCGAATCACGGCTGCGGCGGCTGCATTTCCGATGGAGGCGGAAGTGTTGTAGGCCCCTGTGCTCAGATTTGGGTGCACAAAAAAATCCAGGTGGTCGAAATTTCCGGAGCCCTCCACTACGGCGTCTCTCATAATTATATGGCGGTTTTGGGACGTTATACTCCACATATCAATCAATCAATCAAGGGGACACATGATTATTTGACAGAACTCATGCGGAAGCACGCACTGTGATATCAGTTTATCAGTTTATTTTCAGTTATTAGTACAGAAAAAAGAACAGTATACAAAGTATATATACAGGAGGAGGTCTGAAAGCACAAGGCTGCAGGGGGACCTCCTGTTCAAAATGGGATTACAAAATTTATTCAATTAGCGATAGCAGTGAAAGCAGAGAGATTAGTGAATTGATAAAACCAACACTAACTAAGAAACAAGTAAAAAGAAGAGTGGAATAAACAATATAACAAGATAAAAACATCTAGTAGTTTATCAAGTACGAATACAATTGTTTTTTATATGTGCCAATAGTCGAGCATTGCTTGATGTGAGATGGCAATGAATTCCATAATGATAATGCTGAAAAATATGCAGTGTGGCGACCAAAATTAGTGCGGATAGTAGGAAGTAGAAAATGTCCATTTGAAGCGAATCTAGTACGGTTTAAGTTAGACAAAGCATTAGGATAAAAGACGCTTGATGGGACAAGATGGTGCAAGTATTTGAACAGCATGATAATGAGGTGATATTTAAATAAACTAACAGTAGAAAGTATTTCGAAGTTACGAAGTAATGATGATGCACTAGAACGATATGAACTGAAAGTCAATAGTCTGATGGCTTGGTTTTGAATGTGCTGAATGGGAGATAAGTGGGTGAGGTATGTATTTCCCCAAGTGGTGATGCAATAATTAATATGGCTGTGAATAAAAGCATAATATAACTTGATTAGAGTTGAAATGTTAAAGTAGTAACGTGCTCTGATTAGAATCCTGACACCAAATGCTAGTTTTTTGCGCAAATGAATAACATGATTAGAGTATTTTAGGTTGCTGTCGAGAACGATTCCTAAGAAAGAGCATTCATTGTCAGGGTTAATGAGTGAGCCATTTAGTTTAATAGAAATTTGGGAGAGAAGAACTTTGTTAGCTGAGTGGAATATCATGAACTTAGTTTTCTTAGGGTTAATACTGAGGGAATTCGTGAGACACCAGCTTAAGGTGTTATTTAGATCTTTTTGTAATTTTAGCGTTAAAGAGTGAATTGATTTACCAGTGGCAAGTATTGTAGTGTCATCGGCATAAAGAAAAGGCAGAGAGTTAGTAACTGAAAGGGGAAGGTCATTCATGTAAATTAAAAGTAAAAGTGGGCCAAGAATGGACCCTTGAGGAACACCCTGATTAGTAGTAAGAAAATTTGATAAAGTAGAGCGAACATAAACAGCCTGCTGTCTATTACAGAGGGAACTTTTAATGAGTGTAAGGGCAGGTCCAACAATACCAATGGCCGTGAGTTTGGTTTCCAGGATGCTGTGATTAAGTTAGTCGAAAGCTTTGGTTAGGTCAATGAACAATGCTCCAGCTAATTCACCAGAATCAATAGCTTTTTTAATCTTATCAGTGAAAGTTAACAATGCAAGATTAGTCGAGAAAGCATGTCGAAAACCAAACTGACTAGGAGTTAAAATGGAAAACTTAGGCAAGTAATTAGTTATACGTTTCTCAATACACTTTTCTATTATTTTACTAAAAGATGATAGGATAGCTATGGGGCGATAATTAGATATGAAAGTTCTCTCACCTTTTTTGAACACTGGTATTATTTTGGCCTGTTTTAGTTGAGATGGGAATGAACCTGTCTTGAATATTAGATTGATAATGTGGGATAGAGGGACGGCAATATGGTTGGAAATTAGCTTAATGTAGGACGAGTGAATTCCGTCCAGTCCAGGAGAAGTTACTTTAGGATTATGAATAATGCTGATAATTTCGTTAGGGTCTGTTGGGAAGAGGTAGAAAGATTGTGAAGAGCGGACCTGAGATCTATTGGACGATGGGGGTGTACTAGAAGCTTGTTTACCGTAAAATGAGTTGAATTCATTCGCAATGTCAATTGGCTGATCTAAGATACGGACAGCAATTTGAAGCTCAGTGATGCAGTCTTTATCGAGTGGCGGCCAAGATATGATAACTGCACCTGAATCGTCAAAACATTTTTAATGCATGTGCTCTCGTGGTGTGAAGGGCTAGTATTTCATGGTTTTAGACGGGTATTTCGAATTGACATAGAATTGGTCGCTCAAATGTTGCTAACAATAATAATGCGACATGTAAGTTTCCCACTCATGCGATTTTGGGTTACCAGATTAACAGCTGCAAATCACAGTAAAGAACCTGAAATAAAAAGTTCGCTGTAAGGGGTTGTAATGGTGGTCTAGTGTCCAGCTTTTAGGGAAAAAAAGTTCAAAATTACCTAGGTTGATCTATTGGGACACTTGTCAATTTGTAGAGAGCAAGATTAACAGTTTGATCGGAAGGTGCCCTGTACAGTGCCAAGTTAATGCTAGCATTAGATTTCGGACATCATTAGGTGTACTACAAGCCATCTAGATCAGAACATACGTGAGCAAGCTTACGTAGGACAGATATCTGAATACGAAAAATAGAAAAAACATTGTCAATCAACTTATAATAATTGGCAGGTGGGTACAGCGTCACTTCGAAAAGTTTCTGCCAATACTAGAATTTCTGAGTGACTAAGCAGCTGGCGCACAGTGTAATGGGTTTTTGGACACATGGCAAATAAGGTTAACTGAATTTTTTTTCGGACATTCTTAGCACCTTAGTGCCATTTAGCTCCACTCAGTTATTTCGAAAGGCATCTCGATAAGTTACGAGAACTCTCCATTCTTTACCCCAATTAGTGTGCATTGCATCTTCCAAAGCATTCACGTAATAACCTCATTGTAGTAACCTCACCGTGACCTGACTCAACTTCATCGTAAATGCACTTGGCTTAGACATTTGCTTATTGAGATTACCATAGAAGCACTGTACATCAGTTCAGAGCGTCCCCGCTTCTCTCGCACTCGCGCTAATCTTCTTTCTCGGTTACTTGACGCCGCCGAGAAGGTGCAAATAGTCAAATTTCAGGCCACGCAAATTGTGAAGCGCACTTCAATACAGCAAAATTTCAGTATTGACCTGATCGCAAGAACACATCCTAATTGTAACCTTAATCTTTCAGGAACTAATCAGGCCGTAGGCTCCGCGGGACTTCCATGATCTTAGCAAGCTTCTATAGCTGGCACGACACACTGTCAGAATGTACGCGCGCGACGCCTCGTTCTTTCATTGCCGTGATTGATTTGGTGCCAGCAAATGAAAAGATCATAGCTCGTTCCTTTGGAATTACTAGTAACTGAATTGCACTGGCTGTTAGCCTTCGTGCAAAAAAATTTGGATTTTGTCAACGCAGAAAGCTCGCTTGTATATGTTTCAATGCAAGTCACAAGCCCACAGTATATGACTTCGAGCTCAGTCCTCACTGTTGATATTTCTTGCAACTTAAGTGGACCTTTCCGTATTATTTATCGCACAGGAAGCTTCACTGATCGTGCAAGGCACTGCTACCATTAATTCCAGAAAGCATCATTTGGCGGAATAAACTTGCACGAAATGCAATAACCAACCACTTGCAATTAGCATCTCTAGCAAATCGACAGCTTTTGCAAGTACCTAACATACTATGGCATATTAACACAAGAAACTTTGTTGGAACAAGAATATGAAAGGTTTGTGGCCAGGCGGTGTATATATTGTCACGTGCTTGTCAAAAAGAAAGACAATGGCAGTTGTGCATGTGCCATGAAGGACAATGAATTGAATGAAAAAGAAGAACTCTCTTGTGCGTTCTATTAAAAAAACTGACCTGCTTCTGGTGTCTCAATCTCTGCACCAAGACCTCTGTTTTGACGTCGTGGCACTGGTGGAGGTGCTGGAGCCTACAACCTGACGTAGGACAGTTTTGCTCGGACCCGTTCACCCAGTCCAGAGACTCAGCCCCTCGTTACGACTCCAGTGTACCGATTCAGTCGGCGCCTACTAGGCCTAAGTCCGGAGTCCACACCTGTGCCGCCTTTTTCCAGCATGGAAGCTCCTACGACATCCACGTTTATCCTGTCATCGCAGACTACTCTTCCCTCACAGGTGACTCTTGAACATTCTCGCGTTCCTGAAGTTTTCCGTGGGGAAGAGTACGAGGATGTCGAGGACTGGCTCGAGCAGTTCAAACAGGTCGCTGTATCCAACCATTGGAGCCAACAGCAGGAACTTCGCCATGCATATTTCGCACTGGAAAATAACGCTCGCACGTGGTATGAGAACCGTGAGGCTACATTCCAATTTTGCGAAGATTTCAGTTGAAAGCCCTTGCTACATTTTTGAACTCAGACGGATGGGATCGCGCACAGCAACTGATTGAGGCCCGTGTGCAAAAACCCAATGAAAGAGCCGCCATGTACGCAGAGGGTATGATCCGTCTGTTTCTACGAGCTGACCCTGACATGCCTGAGGCGAAGAAGGTGCGTCACCTAATGCAGGGTGTTAAGGAACCAGTGTTTGCGGGCCTCGTAGGAAATCCACCTTCAACAGTAGATTAATTCATAAGAGAAGTGGCTGTCAGTGAGCGCGCACTGCAACAACGATACCGACACTTTGGCCGCCTGCCAAACCCCACGTCAGTAAGTGCTGCAGCTCAGAACACTGCCGTCTGCGATAGTTTCGTGCGACAAATGATTAGGGAAATACTGCGTGAGGAACGTCGGGCCCTCTGCATTCCCCCTATCCAACCACCAGTCGCATCTGTTGCCAAAATCGTCCGCCAGGAGTTGAGGCAAGCCATTACACTACCCGCGCCAATTCCTGAGCCACATCCAGCGAGCTACGCTGATGTGGTCTGTCGCCCTCCACCGACATTTGTGGCGACTCCCTTCCAGCCACGACCCGCTGCCATACATTGGTGGCAACGGGATTCTACGAGACGACTATCAGTTCGCCGAACTGACGTGGCGCATGGCCGACGGTCGACCTATCTGCTTCCGCTGCGGAGAACCCGGTCACATTGCCCGCTATCGCCGTCCTGGTGATTCCGGGTTCGGGAACTTTTCTCGTCCCGCTTTTTTCCGCTCCGAAGACCGTCGTGCCCACGATGCCGATCAACTGTCGCTGGCCAAGCAACCCCACCGCGTCGCTGGCAATCTCCATCACCAGTGCGTCACTGTGACTTCCCTCAGAGCTACGCGGACGTCACCAGAGGCCGTTCGCCTAGCCCGCGCCGGGAAACTACTGCTGCGACCTCACGGGGCAAGGTTGCCAATCTTCGAGACACTGAAAAGTTCCCCTTATCAATGCAAGAAGGTATGACGACAACAACGACGAATACGATGACGAAAACTAATGCCGATGAAGTTGTACGTGCCGATCTTAGCGTTCTCATTGTTGACCATCACGTTACTGCACTGGTCGACAGTGGCGCCGACTTCTCAATCGTGCGACAAGAGCTCACCGACCACCTTAGAATGGTCAAGACAGCGTCATGACAATGTTTCATTTCTGTGGGCTCCCTTTGTATATCAACTCCATAGTAACATGCTACCTGGAGCCTTTCATTGTGACGAGGTGCTAAAAAAGTGGGCGAGACATCATTAAAGTTCAGACCGGGCCTAATTCAAGTTCAGACCGGACCTTATCGTCAGATAATTGTTGGTACAAAACAAACTAGCCCACCGAAAAGCATTAGCAATGCAGTACCATTTTTGTGTACGAAAAACTTGTGTGGAATAGAATGCCTTTCACTGTGTAATGCGGACGTACGAGAACTCTACTGTAAGCACACAATTCATAAGCAGATTATAGCACACATAAAAGTAAAGTTGGAGCTAGGCAAAAAGATAACGTTATAGTTACCACTTCTGAGCAGATTGTGCCGTCTCGTACGTGCATCACGTGTTGCGGTCGCCCCTTCGTAATGTACCGGCACGATTTCACAACTTTTCCACTGTTCACTGAATGTTTCTGAAATTTTCGAGACATAAGAACATACTATCAATGCACGAATACCACCGTAGGTAAACTATCTTATGATAGTCGATATATCGCCATGAAACCCAGAATTGTATATTACATCCAACATATTCGACAAAGACAAAGATTGCGCAATGGCTTTCGAAGTGCTTCCCTCCTCCTTGGCGGTTATTGCTTAGGTGCCACTGAGAGCCGCACCGTGATTTCGCGAATTATTTTGAAGTCACTGCGTTTCTTGCCTTTTCTTGATAGTAAAAAATGGAGACTTTGGGCACAAGCCACGTTTATAGCAGTCATCAAGGAAGCTGGTCACTTTCTATACCAATTCTCGAGTGTGCTACATTGGCTTAAGCAGTAATTTCAGCATGAAAAAAATAGAGAGTACAAAAATAGACATTCTTGGGTACTCCGTACCTTCTGTACGTAAAAAAATCCCCCCTCGAATCCAAATGTTAGGTATATTGGACAACATGCTACAACCAAGCAACGTGAAATACAAGAAAACTGACACTCTCCACCTTTGCACTTAGAAAAACTGCTTGTGCGAGTTAAAAAAATATTTATACTATAAGTTTTTGCACGGTATCAGGAGAATACGTCAAATTGCGGTGCTGCTTGGGGTAGTGCTGACGGCAAGATTAACCAGTAAGACAGCGGCAGCCAATTCTTCCGCTGTAGCACCAACTTCCACGTCACCCACAATGATACGACTCGAACAATGAAGCATTGCTTGGAAATCGGAAATGATTGAACAATAATTGCTTGCGCATCATTCGCTGCCCTATTTGTATACTAGTTGGTGCGGTCACATGGTGATCTCTAGAAAATCCCATGCAACGTCGAAATGATATCCAAAACTCTTGAGCTGAACTTGAAGTGCGAAGCATTTATTCGCGAAGTGCAGGGACTTGTGCCTGCAGAAGTGCCTGCAGTCTGCTAAGGAATGCTTCTCATTTGGTATTTTCAAGCACTGGCAGTGCTGGGACGGACACCACTATTCTTGCTTTCACTGTAAAGTTCTATTTTCGGGAAGGCAACATTTTTTAATATCCCCGCGCATTTCGGCAAATCATATATTCACAAAGGTGGCTAACTTACCATACGAATGTTCACCGACCGACGCCGGATCAGCTGATCCAATGTCCTACTGCAGCCTGTTGTTGAAGAAACAAGAGAGTGTACAGTGCTTGTTCAACTGTGTGGGCCATATTGAATACTTATAATGTAAAACCAGGTGAATGTGTCGCAAGGGCAACTCAAGAAAGCGTCCAAGAAAGTGTTCATTAAACCTTTACCAAGTCATTCCCAGTATAAGTACTCTGAATTCCACATTACGGGCTAGAAAAACAAAGGGCTTGCTATCTTCGCTCATTCCGTATGTTTTGCATATTCATTAGCGCCAGCTCATTTCGGTCAGACGAATATGTGTCCTACACTGTCTGTATTTACGTATGAGGAGCAAAGCTTGCAGAAGAATAGAGCCTTCAAGCAAGTTAAATAAGGCACGCTGAAGTATACGGTAAGGTCTTAATGTAGCGCTTTCTCAGTGGTTGTGTTTAAGCCGCTTCCAGTCCCAGTAACATTCCTTCTTTCCAATGACATATTCCTTGTTAACAATGCACAGACTAAAAGGCAGCAATAACGCATGACCACCATATGATATGTTTTCAAAACATTTGTTGAGTTTGGTTGTATTGACTGCAATTAAAAGTGGCAAACCTACTACGAGTGAGAAAGGAGGAGTGCTACGGTATCTGAGGAGTGTATTTCGTTAACCTTCTGTAACACACCAGTGCCATTAGGGCTACAGATTTTCTAAATATAGCTAAAAGTAATAAAACATGTAATTCTTAACGCTTACAATATTTATCACTTCTGTGTAAGCTGCAGCA
Source organism: Rhipicephalus microplus (assembly GCF_043290135.1). Taxonomy (NCBI): domain Eukaryota; kingdom Metazoa; phylum Arthropoda; class Arachnida; order Ixodida; family Ixodidae; genus Rhipicephalus; species Rhipicephalus microplus. Next base: position 135,819,804 of record NC_134702.1, on the reverse strand, counting down.
AGGCAACAACACAAAGGAATACAAATATCGCGGATCTAGCTCAGTGTGGCGCGCTAGTAGTCACAAAGTTGCGCATTGTTACATACAAAAGACTGCATCTATACAAATGTGTTTCTTCCAAGCTTTCCGATTACCATTCGTTATATACATATTTTATTTTTCTTTTATGGAATTGGTTAATAAACAGATGTTAAGCAGAAACGGGAGAACGAAATGTTCAAAACTGTTTTACTGTCTGCAGCATACCCCATAAGGTTAGCCTGCCTTGGCACGTAAACCTGAAAAAATTTATTGAGGTGTGAAGCTCTTTAACGCGTGGGTCTGTCCATTCCTTGTATGTAGTAGTACGTAGCCACCGGTGGCACATACCTGCTCTAGAGTGGATATGTGCCACAGGGAATGCGAGATGTTGGTACTTGGAGTGTTCACTAGATAGACGCGCGGACGGACTGACAGACAGACTAGTGGATGGATGGACGAACGGATAGACGCACGAATAGACAGACAGACAGACAGATGAATGGACGGACTCACAGACGGACGCATGGACAGATGGGTGGACGCACGGATAGGCGCACAGATGGTCGCGTGGACAGATGGAAGCAAAAACGACCGGACGGACGGAAGCACGGACGGGCTGACGGACGCTTTGCCCCACTCATCACCATTCACTCCGTGGATATATGCTGTGATTTTTTATGTATCTGCTTGATCGCTTGCACCTGCGAGGTGTACTACAAAGCGAAAATTTAAACATGATCTAATCAAGCAGTCGGTGCAATCGCCTGACTACTCAAGTCACGCGCAGCGGTGAAGCCAGAAATCTATGTGTTCTACCCTATCTGCAATGAAGAGCACGTTGGGCACTTACCCACAGAATTTGTGACCACCAAGATGACCAGTGTCAGGAAGGTGCAGGTGACTTTGACTCGGTCCATGCTTCCATTCAAGAGACGTAAGCTGTTTCACTCCTAGTGCTGCAAGAAGGCGGCGGGATGTGCGTGCCATCTATAGAAGAGAAGCAGCTTCGACGCCTCAAAGTGACTGACGTCGTACGTCGTTATGATAGACTTCTCCAGGAAAGCGTTATCGTCGCCCACATTCCTCAGCGGCGCCCTATCGGTGACACATAGCTTTTCTGGCGTCATTATATGCAAACAAAATAAATGCCGTCTGCATGCTTTTCTTCTGTGTTAGTGCGTGTCTCTGAGCACATGCAATTTGACGGCACTTTGATACAAAAATGCCGTAATCAGTGACGGTTATACATGTGCTTGCCATGGGCTACAGGGCTGTCTACACCACTGCTGCACGTGCGAGGGAGTGCACACAATGTGTTTTATTTCTCTCAGTCTCTCTGTACCAGTAGTGCAGACAGCCCTGCTGCACAAAGTTCCAACGATACGTCAGGGTGCTGTAGAGCTTGCATACTTCAAAATGGGCCCGCCAAGCAAGCTCACATCGTGAAGCGATCTCAACACTCTCAGCCTTGACAGCAAAGAAACAAGACTTTCGACCACTCATGAGCAGCTTACGTGCATCTCGCTTCTTGTCCTTTTCTGTGACGAGTGTCAGCTGAGAGGCCAACTACTTGCTGTGCGGTGAAGTGGCAACAATGGAATGCAGGGTGTGTTCTGACGGCAAACTTCAAATATTAGTTTTTTCCTTAAAACAAAAATGGTTCCATTAAACTTTTTTCATACCTAGCCGCAAAATTGTCCATCGAATGCCGCATCATGAGAAGTTTTCCTTAGAACACATCAGTACGAACGTTAGGTAAAATATGAGAAAAATTGGATAATTTTGCTGTTTCAAAATTTTTTTCGGGAAGATTTTAAGATAATTTCGCCCATAAACATTTTTTACGAAATTAAACTTTCTTGAAAACCACAATATTAATAATAATCCTTAGACAGAGTACCGCATAGCATAGAAAACAAGTTACAGCTTTGCCGCAAAGGCGAAGGAATGAACGTTGCAGCAACAAATTGGGAGGTCATGCACAGAAAGTCAAGCAGAATGAAAATGCGAACAGGCGTCTCAGTTGTTACTTCGTTGTTTCCGAAAAGCAAGCCATTTTCGCAAACGGAGGCTATGAAACGATTTCAGTGAACTTTGTGAGCCCGGAACCTACAACATAAACTTTCCGATAGAACTCAAAGGCTAGCCAACACGTACGATTCTCCCCACTGCAAGATAAGACAGTGCGATCGAGCGTACACCACCTTATTCTCTAGGTTAACCAAAGTATACGCGTGAGAGATGAGAGCCGACGCGCGCTCACTGCGCCATCTTTCTGATAATGTTGAAAACACGATAGCTACCCCGCGAGAAGTGCGCCAACAGCGCAAAGTGATAGATATTAGCAGCTTGCCATTTGGACGCTGATGGAGGTACATCTCGGTAGCTCAGTGGTTAGCGCCTATCATTCAACGACGTAGAGGTCCCACTTTCGATTCTGCGCGCCGGAGTCTTTTTTTCAGAGATTTCTTCTTTCTTTCATCCGTTTTCATATATATATATATATATATATATATATATATATATATATATATATATATATATATATATATATATATATATATATATATATATACAGCGCGAGTCATCAACGCCGGTGTCGACGCTGACGCCGGCGGTGAAATCCAGTCAAGAGTGTCCATATAATTGCTATTGCCATACAATGGCAAACTTCGAACATTTTCGAAGTTTTTGATAAGGCCTAGCAGCAAGATAAACGCAAAAATTTTGCAACGGTCTAGTAGCACAACTAAAGAAAACCTTTTTAGTAGCTGAAGAACAGTTTTGCAGTTCAGCAAAATAATATAAATTTTATGTACATTTTTCTATTGTGCACCCTTTGTAAAAGCAAGCTAACTTTCAGGCGGGGCTTTGGTCTTGGAGAACTTCTAAGAGTAAAAATATAAAATATTTTTGCCACAATACTCCACGTGGTATGTCTAGACATTAGCATGGTATGAGACCCATATATATATATATATATAGATATATATATATATATATATATATATATATATATATATATATATATATATATATATATATATATAAGGACTCGTTTTTTCGTGTTTTTACAGAGTAATATTGAGATCTAACTGACGATAAGGCCAAGGAATATATCAGGGAAGTTATTAAACCCAATGTAATGTAAATAAGAAGAAAGAAAAGTGGGTGAAAAAATAACTTGCCGTGAGCAGGAATCGGACTTACGACCTTCGATTAACGCGTTCGATGCTCTAACCACTGAGCTATCACGGCGGCTGTCCCTCTAGCCACTTTATTGCGTTTATATGTGAATTTAAACGTGGGAGCGTGAGTCAACGCCATCTGTAGCCAAGGCTGCGAGTGTGGAACACCCTTTTATGCGTCTATGTGGTATCATGTAGCACGTGAACTTATTACGAGCGGGCAGCTCACCAATAATCCCCCGCATACAACCTAAAGGCACCAAGTCTGCCAGTACGAGACACTCGCTAATAAATAAAGGAAAGAAGTATGTACCTAAGGGCTCGTTTTTTAGGGTTTTGACACAATAATAATCATATCTAACAGACAATAATACCAAGGAATGTATCGGGGAAGTTATTAGAACCAGTGTAATGTAAGTAGGCAGAAAGAAAAGGAGCGAAAAAATAACTTAGGAATCGTTGATTCAATTCCTGCTGACGGCAAGTAATTTTTTGACCTACTTTTCTGTCTTCTTATTTACACTAGATTGGTTCTAGTAACTTCCCCGATACATTCCTTGCCATTATTGGCTGTTAGATCTCATTTAATTTATATATATATATATATATATATATATATATATATATATATATATATATATATATATATATATATATATATATATATATATACATATATATATATATATATATATATATATATATGTGTGTGTGTGTGTGTGAAGACGTTTCTCCAATATGTCAAACGCACTTGGGAAGAGAAGATATAGAACTCAGCGGTTTGCCTTAGTTTTATTTCCAACGGCTTTGTCCAGTGGACCAGTCTTCATCAGGTTTTGTGAATAAGTGCGACGCTATACGCTATGCGAACATGCCGCATCGGCATGGTGGTGCAAGAAAGAAGTCAGAGAGAGCGACAAATTATAATGGTTTTACAGTGGTGACATACGCTGTGCCAAACAGTTCTCGGTTCATTGACTGGAGCTAGGAAAAAAGAGAAGGGTGAAAGAGGTCCCATTTAGAGTTCGGCACGTGTCGTACGTTTGGGCAAACCATAAAGAATAGAGACAACAGAAGCCAAATAAACCAACTAAAAATTTCAAGGAGTAGCGAAAAAAGAAAGAAAGAAGAAAAAGAAGGAAAGAAGGAGAGAGAAAGGAAGAAGAGGGGTATAGGGTGGCTTATGCGACGCACCGTTGAAGGTCGTGGAGGGACATTGTTGGTGAGCTTTGGTGGCAGGCAATTACTTGTAGCGAAAGGGCCGAGCTTTCTATGCGGCTCCTTCTGTGGTCATTCAGGACAAAAGGAAAACAGGTGTTTCGCAGAGACCGTACTGACACGTTTCATATGTGTGTGTGGGGGGGGGGGGGGGTAGATTTCGGGGCGAAAATGGTGAAAACAAACAAGGCCGTTTGAAAGGTACAGGCTATATTTTGGGCCAGAGGGCACATATTAGTAATATGACAGCATGCATGTATGCAGCCCTTTTGTACAACTGCCCGAAGCGCTTGTGATTGAAACAGGCTGGCACTGATTGGGTTCTCCCAATTACAAGTAATAAAGCACACAGAAGTAAACGGAATGACTGAAAATGGAGAGGAATGTGACATGTGAAAAGGTAACAGATAAAAAAAGACATAGAGGAACTGGTGATACTGTGTGAATAAATGAATGCAAATCTTTATTACAAATATTTTTTCCTGTGAACGTGGAGCCGTCAGTCCAGGTCCGCTGTGGCCTTTGTCATCTTGCAAGCTCTGTCGACCAGCTTGAGCTGTTCTTCAGGCTAAGAGCAGGACAGCGCAGCCTCCCACAGCTCCAGTGTTGGTGTACAGTGTCTTGGCGCTACCAGTGTGTGTTGGCAGGCCCTTGTCACGTGGTAAAGTTTGGGGTGTTCTCTGCATAGCGGGCATTCGTTGGCGTATATTCCCGGATAGATTTTACTCCGAAGACTGAGATTGGGCTACGTATTAGTCTGCAGCTGTCTGCACGCAACCGACTGCTCTCTGCTGAGGTCTTTGTGGGGAGGGGGTATATCCTTCTCAAAGCTCTCTGGTGTTCTAAAATTGCTCCATAGCGTCTAGTAACTGTGGCTGGTTCCTTGTCGTTGTGTGCCCCCCGGTGGGTGTATTCTCCGGCAATGACGTCGGCACGCTGGTTCCCTGTCGCAGTTTCATGGCCTGGTCTCCACGTAATGAAGCAGTTCGAGAAGTTGATTTTAAATGCGAAGCATTTCTTAGCGAACTTCGGCGACTTTCAGCGTATCGGTCTATCTATTTAGCCGCCAACGACTTTTAGCTCTCCTGGCCATTTCGATAATGGTATTAATGGTAAAACATGACTATATGAAGAACATAACTGACTAGTCATGACATGAAAATTATGACATGTATGTCATGAATGTCATAATTTATATTTCATGGTCCTGCCGCTTTTGCAGTTGTTTCGTTCACAAGGCATGTTGCAAAACTGGTATGGTATGACATGATTGCATGCCGAACACAAGCGACCGACCGTAACATGAAAATCACGACATGCGTGTCATGTAACAACATGACTACATGCCACGCTCATGATGCGCTTGCGGCCGTTCCGCTAGCGTCCCACATACCCAATTTGGTACTACGTTACGTGAATCAATAACGAAGGTATGTGACTGGTGCAAACTTGATAACCATGAGATGTGTGTCATGTAACAACATGACTACATGTCACGCTCATGATGCGGTGGCGGCCGTTTCGCTAGCGTCACATATACCAAGTTTGGTATTACGTTACGTGATTGGATGTCGAGAGTATGCGACTGGTGCAAACTTGATAACCGCATCATGTAACAACAAAACTACCTGTCATGATCATGAAGCCCTGGCGGCGGTTTCGCCAGCTTCGCTTGTACCAAATTTTGTAATACGGTTCGTGAATGGATGATAAAGGTAAATTACTGGTGCGAACATGATAATCATGAGATGCGTGTCATGTGAGAACATGACTAGATACCACAGTCAAGGTGTCAATACATTTAAAAGTTACGCGGTGCACGTGCTCGCCCCGGCGTTCATTTTGTCGCGTCACGCCGGCGTTCCCATGGGTTCGGCGTCCTTCCTTCACGATAAGAGGGAGACGCAGTGTTGTCCGGGTAATGTATCAACACGAAATGCAGCATGTCGCATTTGCGCCGGTTAGCGGCCCGACGGACGCTGGTCGCATCGGTCACGCCTGGCGTCGGACTATAGAGTGTTCGTGTTTTGCTAACGTATCATCTCTGTGGCCAGCGTGCGCGCGCGTCAATGCTACATCAGAGTATATTGGGCCCTTGATGATGTGCTCGCGGCCGCTTCGCTAACTCCACATATACCAAATTCGGTGTTACGTGACGTCAAAGGATGAGGAAAGTAGATGACTGGTGGGAACATGATAATGCTTACAAGCGTGTCATTTAAGAAAATGACAACATACCACGCGCATAGCGTGCTTGCGGCCGTTTCGCTAGCTCCACATGTACTAAATTTCATACCACGTGACATAATTAGATGGCGAAGGTAAATGACACATCTAAACATAATGATCATGGCCGTAAGTCATGTACGACATTATTTACCTCAACATCGTAACATTGTGCTAATTTTAGAGTGATATATCAACCTTCCTCATTTGTGCTTCGCATATTATCGATTCGCACTGTGCGTGAGGTCTGCCAATTTTTTTCTTTCCTTGAGTATGCGGATGGCAGCACTGGATATGCTTCCACTGCTGTACCGTTGATACGCTTCTTGCGAGTCAGTAACAATTTCTGTAAGAGACTCGTCGCTCATTTGTGTGATGGCGAGCGTGATCGCTACTTCCTCAGCCTCGAGGATGTTGTTGCTTCTGATTGAAGCGCTGTTGACTTTCTTAGGTTGGTGTTCAACAACACTTACAACTGTCCCGCAGTGCTCTCTGTATGTGGTCGCGTCAACGTACAATACGTTGGTTCTCACCTTGAATTTTTTTCTTGTGCTTCTGATCTGGCTTTTCTTCGAGCCTTATGGATTTCTGGATGCATGTTTTGAGGTATTGGGCTGACTTTAATATTCTGGCGAATGTCCTTTGGTATGCTCGCCGTGTTATTGATTTCTCCGCAAGAATATCTCATTCTCAATGTCTGCAACGTGTACCTGGCCATAGCAGTCAGCAGTAATCTCATTTTTTGCGCAAGAAGATGTGCCTCGATGTGCTCTTGCGCTGTGTTGTTTATCCCGAGTTTAAAAGGAATTTCTCTGTCTAGGTGCTGGCAGGTAGACCAAGGGCGCACTTGTAGGCTTTCCTAAGGATTGTCTCTAATTGTTCCTTTTCCTGTGGGAGTGGTGCTTGGTAGGTGACACTGTATACACGCCTACTGACCACGAGGGCCTCTAAAAGCCTACAAATGTCCTTCTCCTTCATACGCCGTCTTCTGTTAGAGATTCTGGTGATCATCCTCGTGATCTGCGCTGTAGTGTTTGACAGCTGTCTGATGGTGTGGTCTATACGACAGTTGCTTTGTATCCACATGCCGATAATCTTATTACGGGACAAATCTGAAATCTTCTTCCCCCCTATATAGACATCTATGGAGTTTTGCTGATCGTATTCTCGTCTGTAGAATCTCAGGACTTCTGATTTCTGGAGAGCAGACGAGGCCGCATTGACGCACGTAGTCGTGAACTGTATCAGCTGCGGGTTGCAGAAGATCTTGTTTTTGTCCTAGAGATCCTCTTTGTCTTAGGTTCCGACTTAAGCCGATCATAACAATGTTGAAAGCATCGGCGATATCATAGAACCTTGGGGTGTTCCTTTGTGCGCGTATTAAACGTATCAGTGCGGAATCCTCCTATACCAATTGTGGCAGTTCTCTTACTGAGAAAATCTTTGATGTAGTTGCGTGTTCGCTTTCCACAACCTAGTTTGCTAAGCTCCTATAGCACAGCCTTATGACAGACAATGTCGAAAGCAGTCTTAAGAACCAGTGCAAGTAGTGCGTTTTCACCATATTTTGGGATATCGGTAAGCACCCCCTCTTTTATTTGTAGAAAGACGTCCTGTGTTGAGAGGCATTTTCGGAAGCCAAACATGGTGGGCGGCATGAGGTCGTTGTCTTCCAGGTAGGTCTCCAGCCTCTGAAGCACGATTATCTCGTATACTTTTCTCAAATATGAGGTGAACGAAATGTGTTTTTGAAATTTCTTAGCTTGGTGCCTTTCCAGACTTTGGAATCATTGTTATTTCCACATGTTTCCAGTCGTTTCGGACGGTACCCTGTTCCCAATGTTTGTTGACTAATACTTTAAACATTGTGATGGATTTGTCATCGTGGTTCCGTATCATAGCGTTGCTGATACCATCCTTTCCTGGTGTAGTGTTCTTTGTCCGACAGCATAGCATGTCGAACTTCTTCTGTGGTAATGGGTTCGTCTGGAGCGGGATTAGCTTCACCAGTGTATGCCATGCTGCAGTCAGTATTCATTGTATTGTCAATATAGCGCTGCTTCATGTGTTCTAGAAGTTCCCGGTCTGTGCCTCCGAATCGGTGTGCAATATTTTGGGTCGTCTTACAAGTTTCAGTGTTGGTCGTGGTTGGATTTATGAGGGCCCACAGCAAGGCCCATGTCTTTTTCAAACCTAGTGTACCTTGTAGCTCGTTGCATTTTTGGTACCAGTTGCGTCTTGACAGCTCTGTCGCATACTCTTCGGCTTCCCTAGTGACTGTGGCGATCCTAAGTCTCAGTTTGCGGTTGTGTTTCTGCCGCTTCGATCTTCTTAATAGGCCCCGCTGGGTGTCCCAGAGGTGTAGGAGACCCTTCTCCATCTCGGGCGTGTTTGTATATTGGGTAACTTCTCGGGTTAATTGTTTCCAGTTTGCCTTGAATCTCGAGACCCAACCCTCAATGCCCGCAACTTCTTTGTCCTCGAACTCTGCCTTTGTTTTTCTAAAAGCTTCCCAGTCGTTTAGTTGAGCCAGGCCATGTCGTTTCTTTACCGGGAGGGTTTCTATCTGGATACGCAAAATGCAGTGGTCACTGCCAAGCGTTTCCTCGCCGTTTTCTCATCGGTGCGGGCCTAGTTGACCCTTTTAGCGAATGCCATGTCCGGCACGTATCTCGGTTGATACTATTCCCCACTCGCGTTGGGTGAGTGTGGTCTGTAATGACGCTTAGCCTTCTGCGATCAGCTTCCCTGGCCAAATCCCTGCCTTTCTGAGTTTCCTTGACATATCCCTAGCTCTTGTTCTACGCATTAAAGTCTACATGGATGACAAGACCCTTTTTGTCGCCGCTTGTTCTGCCTTGCGCAGAAGGGAGCTAAAGTTGGTTTTTCGCTGACTTGGTGGGCTGTGGATATTGAGGAGAAATATGCTTTCGTCGGTTCTTTTTTTCGTTATGATTTCAATGAGAACGTGGTTATTGTCTGTAGCATCGATGTCATGTTTAATTGCTGGGGCAGCTTTGGCAACCTGAGCAGCGACCTTACTTTGGCCAAGACCCTCGAAAACCGAAAAGCCAGTGAGTTTTGGTGAGCAGCCGGTTTCCTGGAGGGCGATGATGTCTGCTGGAGTTGTTCGTTCATTGAAGTGTTGATTCAGAAGACCTTGCTTTCGAGGGAATTCATGACAGTTCTACTGCCATATTTGGAGGGTTTCTAAGTTAACCGAGCATTTACGGCTGCTCTCCATGCAGGTGATGATTGAGCGTAGGGTTTGCCTCTGGATTTCATGCCCGTGAGTTGCACCAACGTTCTCTATTCTTGCGCGCCTAATTTTCGATATTAGAGATGAGGTTGCTGAGATTTCAAGAGCATTTTTTATGGCAGCCTTGGTAATTGTGAATTCCAGGCGCCCTATGGTAGCTGTTCGAGTTAAGTCTGTTTGGGGGTCTCATGCAGCGAAAGATATGTGCGCAACTCAGGAAACTCACGGAACTGCAAACTGACAAAACAGTAATACTCAAATATTACAATATAGTATTATCATTAGAGTAATAATAATATTAAAATATGTTAGAATAATAAAGAATGAAAATATAAATAAGTGAAAACAGTCATTTGAAAAAAATTGGCAGATCCCACGTACATTGGTAATCTATTATATGCGAAGCACGAATGAGGAAGGTTGATATGTGACTCTAAAATCAGCAAAATGTTACGAGATGGAGGTAAATTATGCAGTACATGACCTATGGGTCATGATTACCATGTTTGGTTGTGTCGTTTACCTTCGTCATATCATCGCATCACGTGATACAAAATTTAATGTATGTGGAGCTGGCGACACGGCCACGAGCACGCAATGAGTGTGGTATGTTATCATTTTCCTAAATGACACGATTGTCAGCACTACCATGTTTGCACCAGTCATATACTTTCATCATCCACTGACGTCACGTAACACCAAATTTGCTGTATGTGGAGTTAGCAAAATGGCTGCGAGCGCTTCATGAAGGGCCTATTATATTCCAATGTAACGTTGACGTGCGCACACTCTGGGCGTAGCGACGCTATATACGTTAGCAAAACGCGAGCACTCTATAGTGTGACGCCAGGCGCGACCAGCGTCCATCGGTGTGGCCCGACGGTCACCGGTGCGAATTGCAACATGCTGCATTCACCCCGATGCGTTACCCAGGCAACACTGCGTCTCCCTCTTTTCTTGACGGAGGGACACCGGACACGCTGAAAGGCGCATGCGTCAAAGTAACCCAGCGCGGCGCATGCCTGCGAGTATATGGCTAGACTGGCACCTGGTGTGGCAACGCCGGCGTGACGCAAGGAAATGAACGGCGGCGAGCACGTGCGCCGCATCACGACGAAATCTATTGGCGCCTTGACTGTGGTATGTAGTCATGTTCTCACATGACACGCATCTGATGATTATCATGTTTACACCAGTCGCATACCTTCGTCATCTATTGACGTCACGTAATACAAAATTTGGCACATGTGAAGCTAGCGAAACGGCCGCGAGTGCATGATGAATGTGGCCTGTAGTCATGTTGTTACATGACACGCATGTCATGATTATCATGTTCGGATGTGCCATTTATCTATGTCGTCCGTTCGCGTTACGGGATAAGGTTTGGTACATGTGAAGCTAGCGAAATGGCTGCAAACGCATCATGAGCGTAGTATGTAGTGATGTTGTTACATGACGTGCATCTTATGTTTATGATGTTTGCACCAGTATCATACTATCGTCATCCACTTACGTCCCGTAATACCAAATTTCGTATATGTGACGCTAGCGAAATGGTCGTGAGCGCATCATGAGCATGACATGTAGTCATGTTGTTACAAGACACGCATGTCTAGTTTCATGTTAGGGTCGGTCGCTTGTGTTCGGCAGGCAGTCATGTCATACGAATCTAGTTTGCAACATGTCATGTGAACGAAACAACCGTGAGAGCTGCAAGATTATGAAATGTAAATCATGACATACATATCATGATTTTCATGTTATGACTATTCAAATATGTTCTTATACAGTCATGTTATGCCATACCAAGTTTCGTATTGATACCAATATTGAAACGGCCAGGAGAGCTAAAAGTCACAAGTCGCTTAATAGATAGATAGATAGATAGATAGATAGATAGATAGATAGATAGATAGATAGATAGATAAATAGATAGATAGATAGATAAATAGATAGATAGATAGATAAATAGATAAATAGATAGATAGACAGACAGACAGACAGACAGACAGATAGATAGATAGATAGATAGATAGATAGATAGATAGATAGATAGATAGATAGATAGATAGATAGATAGATAGATAGATAGATAGATAGATATATAGATAGATAGATAGATAGATAGATAGATAGATAGATAGATAGATAGATAAATAGATAGATAGATAAATAGATAGATAGATAGATAGATAGATAGATAGATAGATAGATAGATAGATAGATAGATAGATAGATAGATAGATAGATAGATAGATAGATAGATAGATAGATAGATAGATAGATAGATAGATAGATAGATAGATAGATAGATAGATAGATAGATAGATAGATAGATAGATAGATAGATAGATAGATAGATAGATAGATAGATAGATAGATAGATAGATACGCTTAACGTCGCCGAAGTTCGTTAAGAAAGGCTTCGCATGTAAAATATATGTGCGAACAGAAGATGAACAAGTGTTTGGTTGGGCCATTCCCCAGGATAATTATTGGACACTTCTTTGAGCACGTCGAGCAATATTACATTGGTTATGCCAGACTCAATTCGTGTGCCATCTCACCTCTGCACGTCTTAAGGAACGATAAATTGCCGATGCTTTCATTGATGCCATGTGTTAGCGTTTGAAATTTGTGGATGAAGTATGACTCCCTTTATTCCCGTTCACAAGTCCCGCGGCAGCCTGACTGGAGAAGGGTGACTCGTATTTTATCGATTGAGTGTGCTGGCAAGTTCAGATGCTTGAAAAAAAGAGATTGGGCAGTGTAGGTGCGTGGGCTTTGTTCCTATTGAAAAAATAGTCTGAACTCTGCACCAGTCTGACCGATATACCGCTGGCCACCGACATAGCATGCCCGTTCTGGCTGTCACAATTCAGCGATTCTTTTATTTTGAATGTGAAGCCTGAGTACGAAGCCTTGGCAACACAGGTTGTGGTCATGTGTTTGAAGACTTGACAGCGTGGTTTCCCGCATGGCTTACAACCTGATTCACTGCTTTCAGATTCGGTAGTCTCAGCTCTAACTAGAATGTCTTTTATGTTCTTTCCGTGGCGGTAGACCACTCGCGCTGGCTCCGTGAAAATTGAGGATAGACGCGCACTATGCTGTATAATGTTAAAGTTTTTTAAAAGGTTATTGTTGAGGTGCGGTGTTGTGGACGACTATGTGACGACAAGGTTAGTTTGCTTTTTTTGGATGGCTTGGTTTCGAGCCCAACAAAATTTCGTTCCTATCTAAACTACGCGCCCGGCTGATAGCATCATCGATAATTCTCTCTGGGTACTCTTTTGCCACAAGGGCCCTTTTGAGATCCTTGGCATGACCTTCGGAATCTGACACCTCCGAACAAATTCGGAAGTATCGTTGGGCTTGCGAGTATGGGATGGCTGTCTTGCAGTGGTGCGGATGGCTACTCCTAAAATGAAGATACTGATGGCAATCCATTAGTTTTTGTATAGGTTCGTGCAAATTTGGTTCTCATAAATTTGAACAGTAACATCGAGAAAGTTTATAATTGACTTAAAGTAGGTGTGTGTAAACGAGATTGATGAGTGAGTTGAATTAAGTTCATCTATGAATTGCAGCAGATTTTCTTCTCCGTGATGCCAAATCATGAATATATCGTCCAAGAATCTTTTGTAGACGAAAGACTTTAATGTCCTGGTTGCAAGAAAAGGTTCCTCAATGGATGCCATAACATATTCGCGTAATTAGGAGCCGTCTTTGTACCCATAGCTGCGCCATATAACCGAAGAAATCGCTTAATATCGAACTCAAAGTTATTGTGACTGAGTACCAATTGCAGCGAGGTCGACAACTTGTCCTTATTTAAGCACACCAGCACACTGACCTCCTTGACAGCTGCGACTGTTACATCAATGCCATCTCACGGTGGGATATTTGTACAGAGTCACACTACATCTGTTGTTACAAGGATTATATCGTTAGAAACCTCGAGTACGGTGATTTCACGGAGAATGGGGTTAGTGTCCCTAATGTATGAGGGGACAGCTGAAACAATATCCTTCATGATGAAGTCTTGCGCGCTTGACATTATTTCTGTTACTGTGTCGTTGCTTGAAACAATAGGACGACCTGGGTGGTTGGCTTTGTGTATTATAGGGAGCAAGTAAAAGTGGCCTGGAGCAGGCTGCATTGGATGCATTGCCTTGAAAAAATCAACCGTGATTTTTCCGTTCTTACAAAGCGAATTTAGTTCATGATATATTTCTGACTCGAATAATTTGGTGCGGTTCTTTTCAAGTTCGGCATAGAAGCTCTTGTCCTTAGCATGCCGATAGCCCTTTCTCAGGTACCAGTTTTACCTAATATTGCTATCGTGCCACCCTTATTTGCAGGCCTAATTACCAATTCCGCTCGATAGCCTAGGAGCTACAGTGACTTACACTCTTCCGAGGAGAGATTGTTTCCATAGCGGCGTGTTTTAAATGCAAATAATTTCTATCTATCTATCTATCTATCTATCTATCTATCTATCTATCTATCTATCTATCTATCTATCTAGCCGCTTACGTTTGAATGCTCTCGTGGTCATCCCCTTAACTTGGCGTGAACCAAAATCAGCATGGGAGGGTAAGATGATTTGACAGATATGATGTGCTGGTCAAGACATGAATAATGTCACAAACCCGTCGCGTACGTCGTCAAACACTTCCCGCCAGACAGTGGCACATACTCACGGGTGGGTATGTGCCGCTGGTAAGCGGGTATGTGCCACAGGTGATTGACACTTAGTATGTACCCAGGAATGACGAGACCACACACGGGCAATTTTAACGCAAGAGCGTTAAGCAATATCCGACATCGGTAGCGTCGACCCTATGAAGGCATAGAATAAATGTCAGTGTTAAGAAAAACCTGACATAGGCAGCGTTAGCCACCCGACGAATGCAAATAATGGACTACAGGGTCCCAGCAGGAATCAAATCCTAGCATTTAGCGTGGCATTCAAGCATTCTACTACAGAGCAACGCCAGGTCTCGGAACTACTTTTCAAATAAACGCTCATCTTCCTGAAACGTCAATAGTGGTTGCAGTGCGGCCTACCCAATTTTATAAACATTACACGTTTAATTCTTTCATACAGCTGTCACGTCAGGTTAACGTCAATTGTGGTGAGGTGCCATGCGCAGAAATCGATTTATGTAGCAGTGTCAAGGGCCAGCATCTTCGCGAGCATCAGCGCTTCATTTCAGCATCTGGTGTTTCTAAAGCACATTTCAAGCTGACATCGTTGTGCAAGTAGAAAACTGGTTATAAAAACATCCGCGACTCTTCAACACACATGTTCTCTTCGACATATGTCTCTGCGTGACACACTTGTACATATATTTAACGTCAATTCACGACGTGTTGCTCAATAATAAAACAAAATTCAACACGGTCACTTTACCTCCGCGTGCTTCGCATAAAGTTGATTCCCAGGTACGAGGGATCTGGTAAATTTTTTGAACAAGCCGATATGATGTCTTTTTGTACTGCAGATATATATGTCTATGTGTCTCTCCTTCTAGTCAGATGGTAACCAAGTTTTTGCTGAAGAATCAGGCAATGCTGTTCGGCTCGGTTCATGGTCATGGAAGTACTCCAGTAGGCGCATTTTTCTGGCAAAGTTATCTGAATCCTGATACAACTGAATTTTATTGAATTTTCCTCTAGCCGCACAGAATTTCAGGCCCTTTGAAAGCGGTCCGATTTCGTTCGCAGAAAGATTAATTACGCTCGGAGGCGCCGTATCTACATTCCGGTGTATATCTAATATCTATCGGTGTCGCCGGTGTAGTGCAAGTATAGTAATTGTCCCAGTTATATATATATATATATATATATATATATATATATATATATATATATATATATATATATATATATATATATATATATATATATGTATATATATATATATATATATATATATATATATATATATATATATATATATATATATATATATATATATATATATATATATATATATATATATATAAATATATATATATATATATATTATCTCCCAACTGCACTTCGCGGCGGTCATGATGAAACAATGCAGGAGCGGGTCGTCAGACTTACAGATTTCTGTTTTGCTAGTCCTTCAGATATGTCGTATACTGCTTTTAGCTAAATACACTTTGTAAAGCTGCGAAGCGATAGTATTCGCTTTCAATAATTCTGCCCGACACCACTCTTATGCATAGGTTCACCAAGAAGCCTTCATTTAAGATGTTTGTATATGTTTTATCACTTCTCTTTGTTAAACACCCCCTTTTTTTAATTTCATATGGTACTGTAGCCACCACTTCTTAGAACGACATAGTGTCGCGTGAAAGCAGTGCGTCAATAGTAAAGCGTACGTCATTTGTTGTACTGACAATCGCCTTCTTCCTTTTTACTGGAAGTAATTTGTAATGGGATTTATTCAATTTTTGTGTCATCTATCTATTTACAATGGCGATACTTTTCTCACAAGCCGCACTTGTTTTAGTGGCAAAGTGCGTTTGTCCGGCGCATCGTTCCAGTTGATGTTAGTAGACTAGTCGTCAGGAGGGGGATTTATGATTTGCACTAGCAGAGGGGACAAAAAAACTATAAGTGAAAGTTCTTTCACTGGGAGTAGAACCTTCTATCCTTGCTCGACAGCGACCGGTGCCAAACGACTCTGACACAAAGTGCACGTTGTTCAACACGCTAACGGAGAGCTATATGTATACACAACTTACTGTTCCTGGTATTAAGAGCTCAGTTGCTTCAGTGACGTTTTCCTATCACAAGTGAGATAGCGTGCAGGACTCCAAGTACGCCCTTTCAATATCGCCTCCCCGAGTATTGAGATGTGCGTGTTCTTACCTCTTGATAGGGGCGGTTTCTACGTCTTGTGCTCTAAGCGCAAGCGCGCGTACAAGTTGCAGAGAGCATTATAATCACTTCGCTCACAGCAGCTGCCGCTCTTGGGAATGAAGCGCGCTGCTCAAGCACAAAGAAGTTACAATAGTATAGTTGTTAGCTTGCACTCCTCCTATATAATCTTTTGTCTTTGCTTTGTCCGTCCTCCTTTGTGTTTGAGCAGCGTGCTCTAAGTGTCGAGCTGACATAGTTGTTTGTCCACACTCGTGCTGCGTACGTTAATTTCGTGTGACTTTCTGCATGAGATGTGCGCTGTTAGTTTTTATCTTCTTGCCGTTCTTCGGGTGACTTTACATCATGTTGTTATAGCAGTCATCCAACCACCCTTGTGGTGAAAAAATGCAGATTACACGCTCAACTACCTCTACTAGGCATGTTTACTTTCATGTTATACCGATTTCTTGGAAGACGTATTAGCCATGAATGAATGATGAATGAAAAAAGTTTTAATATATACAATAGGTCGCACTGGTGTCCTAACCTGAAGCGGGCCGCTCTCACGTTGAGACGGAATGACCTAGCCTTCTAGCTTCTTCGCGGGCCCGTTGGACTAACCATAATTGTCTTTCTAATAGGGCTGCATAAAGCTGCGACCCATCGTTCTTAAATATTTTCCTTTTTGCTGCGTAACGCGGAGCAATACCGGAGCATATCAGCAAGATCTATGGTGTCACGAGATTAATTGCAAGTTGTGGGAACAGAAAATTCTCGATAAATCCTCCTGAATATCGCCTTTTTTAATCTCTAACTACTACCACTAGCTGTACTGTACAATTTCTCGTTTGCGAGCATTCTAGGGTGCAAAATGTATTTCAGGCAATTGATGTCACACTCTCATTTGTTATCTTAATACAGACGCCTATTTCGTTCATTTTTAATAAACATCGAAAGCAATGAGATCGCTTTAAATGCATCGCAATTTCAGCATTGCTGTTATTTTTTTCGTGAGTAGACCACAGTACCTGTTATGCGCTTCAGAACCTGTGCAAATTTCAATTATGTGCAAACTGTTTTTTCATTTAACATGGTAGTTGCGGAATGTACAATTGAGGAAACCCGGGAAATTTTCAAAGTCAGACCTTTATTCCTTTGATATTATTGCCATGAACCTTTAATTGTCACCTCAGTCAATTTAAGCTAGCAATGACACTGAATGCAACTCAAATCATGGCACCCTTTATTAGTGGGCGATAGACGATTTCCTGCTAGCGCACCTGAATAAAGCTTTGTCAAAATGGTGAAAACTAGATATTTTTAAACTTGGCCCTTAGTATGTTGAGTACTTAAGGCGAGTCGGTGGCCTCTTCATTAATCGTAGGCACCTTAGTGGGTTCTTTGGAAGAAGACGCTGTTTTTTGTACGAAATCAGTGATTACTATTGATGGCCCACTGCTTACCGCGTCATTTGCTGCCGTATATTCGTTCTCCGAGGCGTTGCTTTCACCTGAAGGCACGACTTCTGATTGCACTGTGTTGGAATCATCAGCGTTTTCATATTCCGATGCGGACAATGTCTCTACCGAGGTGATTTTTGACGCATCCACCACGGTAGCGTCCGATTGAGTGTCGTCGGAGCCAACAGGGCGTACGATCTCTTTTCTAGTTACAGTTGTTATAACCTTCACAGTAGCTGGCTCAGCAGATGCGGCCGTGGTTGTACTTTCAGAGGATTCTTCGGCAACCGTGACAGAGCTCACTTCCGCGGCATCCTGCACGGTCTTGAGCACCTCTTCTGACACAGTCGTGCTTTCAGCAGCAGCGGAGCCTTGCGCTTTAGAAGTACTCAATTTGTCCACTTCAGAAACCGGCAATGTCTCTACTGACGTCGTCTTTGAGGTGTCTACCACGGTAGTATCAGGTTGAGAGTCGTCCGAATCGATTGGACGTACAATCTCTTTGTGAGTGACTGTTGTTATTACCTTCACAGTAGCTGACTCAGTAGCTGCAGCGGCGGTGGTACTCTCAAGAGCTTCATCTGCAACAGCAAAAGTGCTAACTTCAGCGGCAGCCTGTTCTGGCTGTAATTTCTCTTCATCACTGGTGGCGGTATCAGATACCGCTGACTCTTCACTGGAAGTGACTTCGTCTTCTACTTCGGATAGAGGCAATGCTTCCACAGAAGTGGTCTGCGTCGTGTCTACGGATGTTCCTTCAGACTGGTCTGCTTCCTCATCAGTAGGTCTAGTTACTTCTTTTTCAGTTATAGTGGTCACAACTTTAACAGCTGCTGATTCATTCACAACTGTCGTCCTTTCTGCGTTTTCATCGGAAACAGTCGTTGCTTTTTCTTCGGCTTCTTCAGTTCCAGCTAATTCTACATATACTGCTTCTGCATTTGAAGCTGTCGTGGCCCCAGCTTCAATTTCATTCACCAAAGCACCATCAGGAGAGCCGTCTTGAGACCCTACAATTGTTTTATCTTCAACTACGCTAGGATTGTCACTAGAAACAGAAATGTCGGATTGTTTTCTGACAGTTTTGATAGTGTCATTCAGCTTAGATACAGGCAATGTTTCCACAGAGGTGGTGCGTGTCGTATCAACAAGAGTGGCTTCTGATAGGTCGTCGGCCCCGACTGGACGAATGATCTCATTTCGAGTTACAGTTGTGATGACTTTAATAGTCTCTGATTCAACCGACGCCGTAGTTGCTTGAATAGCTTGTTCGGTAGTAGTGAAACTAACATCTTCAGTAAGTTCCTGTTCTACATTCGACACGTCCTCACTTGATGCTGTTGTGGGTACCAGGTCAGCTGCAGAAGCCGATGCCGCCTGATCAACGGCTTCTTCTTGAGCTGGAGTAGCAGGATTTTCCAGAGACGATACGGTAACAACAGCAACCACTTCTTTATCGGTGCGCTTTGTTTCAGTATCTTCCTCAAAATCTCCTGTGACTGCTGACACTGTGCTTTGTGCATCATGATCCGCCTCAGTGGAGGACACTCCGCCTTGCTCATAACCTCCGGCATTTGTACTACCATCGAATCCTGCTGTCGTGACAGATGCCTGACTTGTTTGTGGCTCATCAGTTTCCGGCTTGGTGTCGCCGTCGGCTGTTGCTTCAGCTGCTGGCTGAGTAGATGCAGCTACAATGACAGCATCCGTCTCAGAAACTACAGCCACAACTTCTTCAACACCACTGCTGCTTGTTGTAACTTCCTGGGAAGAAACACTGGAATCCGTTCGTTCGTCAGTGCTTCCGGACCCTTCCTCTTCGCCTTCACCAGTGACAGCATCAGTGGCACTGCTCCCCTGCGCCTCATCACCTTCTACTTCATTTGATGCTGTCACCTCATCGGCTGACGGAGTTTTCTTTTGCCCACTTCCATCAAGATCGGCTCCTATCGTTTGCACAACTGTGCTTTCGGGCACAGATTCAACTGTTGTTTGCTCGAGGGCTGCAGTCACTTCAACAACATTACCTGTGTTGTCAGTCGGTCGAGACTCCACAGTCGTTGCAGATTTTGCCGCTTCACTCACGTTTTCTTCAGTATGTGTTTGTTTATCTTCGCTTGGCGAAGAACTTGTGGTTGTGGCCTGCTCTTCAGAACTCGTCTGCTGTTCAGAAGTAACCAATTCTGATTGGACGGTGGTACTTTCAGCTCCTTCAGCGGTGACACCCTGGATAATGTTCGTCTCATCACCTTCTTGCACTCTACTGGACGGGGACGTTGATAATGTTTCCACGTTTTCCGTGTCTGAGGTCGACTGAGTTGAGGATTCGTCAGCTCCCGTGGTTTCAAATGCGCCAGCCTGTGTAGCCGAAGAAGACGTAGTGCTGCTCTCTTCCTGCACTGTTGTAGCTTCAGTCGTAGGGGGCAGTGCTTTGCATAGGCCGTCAATGCAAACTCCTTCTATTGTTTTCTTCCTCTGCAAGAAATAGAGAAAAATCACTGCTCATTCAAAGCAAAAAAAAGAAAACATGCCTCTCTACTGATGCACTACTGCACTTCTGAGGTGCATAGCACTCCCGGCTCTAGCTTTTTTACACTCTATTCATTTGCGACCAACAAGTTTTCTAAAGTGTTCTCATTTTAAAAGTTTGTGCCTTGTCCGCAGATGTGTCTCGAACAAGCAAAGAAAGATAGTTCACTCTGCACACAAACATATATTCCTAAAAACGACTATGATAATCCATAGTGACCGCTATATTTTATGGTGTAAGCACCAGAGAATAAAAATTGCAGCTAGTCGTTTTGATTACGAAACGAAACGCAGAAGAAAAAAACATTAGATATCAGGCTTAGGAATATCATCTTCGTACCCCAGGGTTTAGGAAATGGCAGCCACAAGCAGGTAATTTGACTTCTTGATTGTTTATACCTTCTTATTTCTACATATCAATTTTGGTATGATTTTTCCCGGACCTTCAAAACTGATAAGTATCAGCACTAATCAATTTTGTTTAGGTATACCTTTCAACTTGGAAACCGACGAGAATTCACAAAATATTAGATGCCAGGTCTGAACATTATTACCTATATACCATGCTTTAGGCAATCTCAGCAAAAATTAGGTAACGTACATTCTGAGTTGCTTATTATTTGTTCATTTCATTTGTTGTGGTTTAACGTTCTAAAACCAACTTATGAAACTCTCCGTAAATTTCGACCACCAGGGTTCTTTCACGTGCACGTAAATCTATCTTGACATTTCGTCAACGACCCATGTATGGGGTGCCACGTGACTACCTGACTTCGTGTCAAGAATATTCACGGTTAAAATAGTTCATTGACCTACACGTTGACAGTGATGAATATATTGAATTTTCTTGTGGAACTTTTCTCATGTCAATATTTCTTGCATGACTTGAGCAGCAAACAGTCCTATCCGAGGAATACGGTTTACGCCCTTGCTTTTTTATTGGGAGAGCAATTATATGGAAACTCTCGGCTGGATTTTGCTGCCGGCGTCGCCATGACTCACCGCATATGTGTACGTATCTGTATGTATAAAAATGCAAGAAAGAAAACTCCCAAAAAAGACTCCGGCACGCGGAATAGGAGTTGGGTCCTCTAAATCGTGAGGCGTTAACCACTGCGCCGCCGAGGAGAACGTCCTTCAACGTTTAAACGGCAAGCTATTTAATTCTACCACTTACCGCTGCTGATGGGCATCTCGAGAGCAATTGTTTTTTCAGCATTACCAGCAACATGGCGCAATGAGCGCGCCTTACCGCATCGCGCGGCGGCACGCACTATGATCTCCCACGCGCGCTTTGCCCCGTTCAGAAGAATAAAACGGTGTTCCCATGCGCACCCTTATCTCGCGGTATCTCGCGGTAGGGAAGAGGGGAGGATTGTACGTCTTGGCTGGTTTCGGGCTTTACCTGTAAGTATTCTGTTGTAGTTACCGGGCGCACAAAGGTCACTGCAATCATTGCAATTTCCGTTTGCCAAAAGGGTGTGCATTTCAGACACAGCAAAGTAACAACCAAGACGTTTATTCACGGTCATCTGTACCTGAGAATACTCTTTGTGCGTTATTTGTGCGTAATAAACGTGGGCCGCCTTTCAATCTGTTTTTCATTGTGCGTGCGACTTTACAATTTGTTACTATCGCGATCATTGCTTCGCCTTTGCGGGAAAGCTGTGACTTTTTAGAGTCTATAAACTGGTTTTTGTACTCCACGTCATGCAGACATACTAAACCTTCAGTTACACATAATTCGTTCACGCAATAACATGAGTGCCTTCAAAACGTGAGTGGCTGTGATGGCGGTCCACGAATGTTAATTGCCTGTTTGTTTTTATATAGCGGCAATGTAGAGCATGAGATCACATTCCAATAGAGACAGTGTGTACAAATGCGTTATCAAGTTGCAACCTATCCCCAAGAATATTATCGCTAATTACCACCCAGGCAGGTGGCAAACCAGAGCCAGAACAGTACAAACTCACTGCGGTAACCACTCAGCCTTCTTCTATACAGACGCCTGCAGACTACAAGGCAATATTTACAGCGTTGTTGCGACCAGCGGAACTACAACTATAGCAACGTCAATAAAAACCCCGTCAGTCAGCATGGCTAAAAACGGTGGTGGTGGCTTTAGCGATATGATGCGCTGAACAAAAAAGAAACTTTGCCATTGTAATTACTGACTCTCAATTGACATGCCGTAGGCTTCAGACTAGGGCGATTACAAGCGCTACTACGAGAATTCTAGGGAAGCAGCTACAAAATCCGCATGCAATACTGTGGCGCTTCGCGCATATGGGACTTGAGGGCAATGAAAAGGCCGGCTGGCTTGCTCATGAAATAGACACCCGAGCACCGGTCACAACTCTCGAGGAACCCCTCATAACTCCACGCGACATGCTCGAAGACCAATGAGGAGAATGACAAAGATGCAATTATTCCCATCCGGATCTTACCACAGAACGGGTGCGAGATTGGCGTCAAGTAAAGACGAACACGTGCTTACCTTACAAAAAACCACCACAGAAATCCCACAATGTACGCACACAGCTGTCCGTCTTGTCGCGAATCGCAAACTCTAACGCGCATTCCATGGGAATGTGAATCACGCCCCCAAAGCGTCTATTTTTCTTTTTTGCGGCATCTTCACCGAGGCGGTGGAAAACCTGGCTTCTTTGAAAAAATCGGGAAAGCCAGCTAGCTTTTGTCGACCTAGCCCATCAAGTAACAAAGCCCAGTGGAGCCCTGGACTAAGCACCACACCCACTTCTCCAGAAACAATTTAGAGAATATAAAGTTTCTTCTCTCTCCTCTCTTGCAACCTACGCCTCGCGAGAAGTCACAAAACCGAACGATCGCAAGACACCGAAATACCTAAATCTGTATTTCTGACAGCGTCGCTTCATTACAACGCTCTCTGATTTCTCACTTATATTTCTAGATAAAGGTTCCTAGATGTAGTGGCTTATCAAAGACTGTATCTGGTAGCAAGAACTCTTCGAAGCAGGAAACGCAGAAAGCAAATGAACAACGAGGTTATATTCAAAAAGCAATCTAGGCATAGAATAAGAGGTGGTCTAATGAAGCGCATTATAACAAGAAACACAATTTTACAGGAGTAACAATACATTCATTATAGTGATTGGCGTATTGGCTGCTATAAAAAGCTGATGGCTGTATTTGGTGACTAACTATATTCGACTTCTTCTTGCAGTGCATGCTGACAAAGTTGCATTGAACATAGTTTATCTTACCCAACAAGGCGTTCCATCCTCTTCAAAGCCGATGGCGAGGGTAGGATAGCCACCACATAAGAAGCGGCACTTAGCCACTCGTCCATTGCTCTGATAATATAAAGAAATAATACAAGACACAATACTTATTTGCTTTTTAATTGACACGCACCTACAAACGCGAGTCCTTGAAACGTTGGTTATCATAATGTTTCTTGACTTTTGCCTAGCCGATGCGCAGTATTTCATGCTTTCTTTTCCAGAGCACAGATATTGAAAACTTTTTAAAGAACAGTGCTTTATGAATCCTACCTATTATGGAAAAACAGAGAACTACTCATAACACCACTATATTTCCCGTGAAGGTAGCGTTTACTTAGTTAGTTTACCGAATGCCAATGTCAAAAGAGTAAAAAAACACATAAGTTTTTAAACTACGCTTTTTAAGTATATAAATCACGCTTCAATATTCACCTCAATCATGGGGCTATAGGCCCGGTATGTAATGACGCGCACAATATTTTATTGCGATGGCAACTATATGAACATTATCGGCAGGATTTTGCCGCCAGTCAGGACGTCGACGTCAGCGTCACGGTGACTCACCACATATGTATGCGTATATGAAAATGCAAGAAAGGAAAAAACTAGAAAAACACTCCGGCGCGCAGAATTGACCGCGGGACCTCTGCGTCATGAATGCGAGGCGTTAACCACTGAGCCTACCCAAAGGACGTGCTTGAACGTTCAGACGACAAGCTATTTATATCTACCACTCACCGCTGCTCACGAGCACCTCGGGTAGAAGTTTGTTTTCAGCGTTACCAGCAAGATGACGCAATGAGCGCGCGTCACAACATCGTGCGGCGACGCCCGCTCTGAATTCTTACGCGTACTTTGCCCGGCTTAGAGAAGGGGAGTGACACTTCCTCGCGCGTTCTCATCTCGCGGTGGTGAGGTGGGGAGGATCGTACGTCTTGGCTGGTCTCGGGATTTACCTGGATCAATTCTGCTGTAGTTGCCGGGCGCACGAACGTCACTGTCATTATTGCAGTCTGCGTTTGCGAAAAGCGCACGCTTTTCAGACAGAGCGAAGTAACAAATGAGAGGCTCATACGCGTGCGTCCGTACCTCTGAGTACGTTTCGTTGGTCATTTGTGCGTGAGAAACGCGGGGCACGCTTCGATCTGCTTTCCATTCGGTGCGTGACCTTTCCACTTGTTTCTATTGCATTCATTGCCATGCATTTGCGGCAAAGCTGTGACTTTTTTTTTGCCCACCAAGATATCATTACACTTGGTCAATCAGTATTCTTACATCTTGAGTCAAGTATGTCTTACCGTTCGTACTTTTGAGTATTCATCATACTTACCACTCTAGCCGGATAAGCCCTGTCACACTTCACACCGACGAAACCTGTGGTGAATAAAAAAGATAGCATGCCAGGCGTTGCAAGTGAGTTTATGAATGTTGAATTCCATTCGTTTACTGAGAGACAAATCAACGGTGCTCGTAGGAATATTGATTTAGCTGCACCGATGATGATGCCTGGAATCAGCAGCAGATATTAATCAGCTTTTAGGATTCTCTGACAACGGATGAAACAAAAATAAGCAAGAATAAACCAATGTCGTTTCACGTACTACTTGCTTTACTTATTCACGACATAAATGTCCCTAAACGTCTACCCACGTTCTGCCATGGTGCATTCGAAAACGTTCACATCTCAGCACTTTAGCAAGCTCAATTATAAGTTAACAAAGTATTCATTACAAGTGTATTTTCAATTGCAAAATCAAGAAATATGAACTGCGAGACAATCGGACAGCTCCGTTATCACAACTCTGCCGACTTTTTGCTACGCAACCTAACTATATTTATTCGTAGTACAAGACAGCCCAGGAGAAAAAGTACGTAAGTTAACATGATTATTTCACAGTCGCGTCGTGCTATTGCTTTCACGCTGCTGCACTAATTACTAGAGCGATAGGATTTTACTAACAGTCAGACATTAACTATTGCCATGAAATTATTTTCACGTACCTATTACACAATAATTTTTCCATTACGTCTAAAACGTGTTTTTTTTTCAAATCTCTAAATTTTAATATTTTATGGTTCATGTCGAAGTGTTTTATTTATTGTATCAGTCATTCGCTTAATGGCACGCATATCTGTGTATGAATCCTTACACACTAACCGCACAAGCATCAAAATTACATTCCACCAGTAATCTAAGCTGGTGGCCGCACAATGATCATGTCTCTATTACTGTACTTGAAACTTCCAGTAATCATAGCGTCCCAACCTTTCAACTATACTCGCACTGTCACACTGCCACTGCGCTCTCGAAGGAGTGACTACCACCTCCATTGCCCTGATACATTTATGCGTACACCACTACACTCCATCGAAGACCTACCAGGTCGCCATGGCGGCCTGACCACTGGAACAGCTGGCACTGGTGCTGGTGTTGTAGCTACCGTTGTAGATTCGGCGCTCTGTGCAACAGTAACGTCCTCTTCAGTAGCTGTGCCAGTGACACCTGGTGCGTTACTGCTTACAGATGATGCGCCTGAAAGCTCCGTTGGTGTCGAAACCACAGTGGAGGTTGATTGAGCTGTGGTTGGCGCAGCAGTAGCTTCAAGAGCCTTGCACACGCCTTGGTCACAGTAGCCAACCTGTCCTCCCCACGCCTGGGTAGTTCCAAAAAAGATGATGTTGGTAATGTAAAAATGAACTAAATGTGTGACAAACAACAGGACAATATTGTCTTTGTGAAACTAGTGAGCGCAACTCAAATCAAACTTTCCTGTTCTGTAAAGTATATTCCAACTAACCTGATGCCAAAATATTGAAGCGGCTAAAGAAAACAACAAACGAGTGTATTTTACGTCACTATACTTTCTTTTTTTTTGAACAATATGTGCATGAGTGTTTAATGTGCAGAACTTTTTTTAACAGCCACGATTTTCTCCTTTCTTTAACTTTGTTCAGAATGCAACCTTGGCGCGAGACACCATTGTCTCAATTAGACTGCAGCGTGCTCAGCCCCCACTTTTTACTGCCTACCGCTACCACCCACATCATTACGCACACGTGGAGATGCCTAATTTGCCGGTACACTGGCTGGCAACTGATCACTTGTCGATCGCAATTTTCACCATAATTTCTTAGCCAGCATGCAAATCACGGTCGAGAAGTCATCTTATTCAACAGCCAGCATCATGCTGGAGCCTTTGACACTGTGCGCATCGCCCCAACTCAAAACGAATATACGAAATGTCGCATCTGCTGTGAAGGAAAATGTGGTCGCTAACGACGCGGTTCTAAATAGCTCTGAAGGCACATTGTTGGTCAGGGCACAATGCCTAAACAAAAGTATTGAGGGTCACAGCCGCTGCAAACTGAACCTGCCCTAATAATTGGCTATGGCGCTTTGGGGACGTTAAACTCCATATATAAAATTAATCGATAATGCATTGCAATGTATGGCGACTACGCAGATCGGAAAGCAAGCAGTGAAAACAAAGATGCTGCTCGCGCCCGTGCTGTAAACGGTACAGCTCCGTCATGACCTAGGATGGATGGTGGACAGATGAATGAAGAACTTTACTTGCGTTTTGAAGGATTCCACCTACTTCATTAGGAGGTGGAATCGCGGGCCACTCCCACGTAGAGACGGGAAAGCCTAGCCTCACCACCGAATCGTGGGCCTTCTGGACAGCCTTGAGTTGTTGTATGAGAACCGCACTCGTGAGCATTAAATGAAAGGAATTCTCGGTAAATCCTTCATTTTTTTCTTGTAAAGAGGGGCAACTCCCGAGCATGTGGTTAAAATGACTGCGATTTTGGCAGTCCGGACAAAATTCTGAAATATTTGGGATGATTAAAAAATATTGCTGCAGGGGAAGCTCCCGAAATACCTTGCAGCAGAAGTGAAGCCAGCTTTTTCCACGGCCAAAATGGAAGGAACGAGTTCTAATCTCGTAGGGCCCGCTGAAAAATCAAGCTGCTTTGATATGCTAATGTAGATGGTACGTTATTTTTACATTATAGGATAGTTGTTTTCAACAAAAGAATACACAGAAACGAGTATGGGTGACTGAATCTCCAAAGAAGTTTGCCTCCAATTGGCGGCTTACAAAGGAAAATTAGTAGCACTACGGCGCACTTGTCAGCGTTATGTTACCTGAAGAGTGTCCACATTAAACTCGTTGCGCTTGCGAGGGAAATGCCCCGCCCAATCGCGCTGGTGCTCTTTGTTCTTTCCATAGATCCTCTCATTCAAAAAGTGGCAAATCGTCATAATATTCAGGGCTTTCCTATGGCAGTTCTTTGGTCAGTTAGCATCACCCCTTATGCAAATGACATTTTTTTGTTCGTGCGAAATCAAGCCTGTTAGCGCGCTTTCTTGGAGCTGTTCAAGGAGTATGCCAATTCATAGGGTGCTTTTCTGAATACAAAGAAAAACAAAGCCCATCGTTTCGGTGGCTGCCACGTTTGTTTCTCGGGCGGTATTAAATACGTGGATGCCGTAAAAGTTCTCGGGGTATACTTTCAAGACGAGTAGGTGGCCAAAAGAAATTGGGAGGACACCATACATAGAGCCACGCAGGTCTTCGCATATGCCGCGGACTTCAATTTATCACTTGACACCAAATTTACGGTGGTGAAAACCAAAGCATGCGCATATGGTTTTCTATATTGGGCACATCGCACTCACAGCCAAATTTTTGCGAGTCGCTTTGCATCATTGGTTGGAGCCTTCCTATGGGACAGGAAGACACTGAAAGTTCAACAAAAGTTCCCGAAGCTCTCAAAAAGTGGTGGAGGGCTCAGTCTGCCAGATGTTGCGACATTCACAAAGGCACTTACAACTAAAACAGTTTAAAATTCTTTCGGTACAATGACTATCTTGGTCGTAGCTTATCGCTATATTGGACCAGGTTTCTTGGAGCTGCATTCACGTCGGAAAGGTACCGGGGGGCTCAAGCAGAACACCCGCATGCCTTTTATAAGGCAGCAGAGCATTTGATCGACAGCAACGCCGCCGAATAATACTTTGCAAAGCTTTCACCCGCACGAATTAGCGAAACGTTAATCGGTCACTTGATTACTGACGAGAAAAAACAGAGATGGAGGTCCAGCAAGTGGAATAAACGGCGGAACAACCACGTACCGAAAGTAGTTCGAGAATTCGATTGGCTGCGGTGGGACGCGTCGCCCACTCGTCAGAGACTGTCAACTGGCAAAATGAGGCGTCATTCCAATCGACCACTGCCCCAAAGGCGGCAAAAGAGAAACAATCCACCACACAATGTTTGAGTGCGCAGCGGCCAAAGGCACGTGGCGCGTCGTGCATTGTCAATTAAGAGTTACTTCGGGAGGACAGCGTGGAAGGGGCTTATTTGAACAACTTGTACTTTATGTCGCCATGTTCGTCTTGTCGCGTCGGCGCTGTATCGTTGAAGCACGCCGACGACCCTAACGAGCTCCATTCCCAACATTACAGAAGATTAGAATGATCATGATTCCGTACCTTATCGAACAGATTGAAACGCAGTGTGAGGAAGCCTTCATCAGAAGAATGCATACACGTTTTTTTGTTGTTGTTGTTGTTTTGGGGGGGGGGGTCAGAATGGGAACAATAAATTGCCTTTACTACCATTCTAACTCACTGGCAAGGGAAAAAAATCTTGCTTCTCGTTGCATATAATATGGGAATCTGAACCAACCTAGTGCTTTTTGCGCTTCCTCTTCTCTTTGTTTTTTTTTACTGATTCGTGATCTGTGAGGATACCAAAGTGCGTTGTATTACATTGTGTTTACGTTCTCTTGTTTTTACGTGCCACTGAAGCAATTTTGTTACACTAGACAAACGTACTCACCAAAAGTGATGTTACCAGTTTGCAATAAACTTCCCTGTCTCAGTCGCTGAACGATGAGTCTTTATCATGCCCCTAGTAAGTTGGCCGCCACAGCTGGCTTCTCGCCATAGGCACTGGTTCACTCTTGGGCAATCAATTCCACTACAGCAATTTTTTTAATCTTCTTGGTCTTGACGGATGGAATCGTTTGTGTGCAAGACTAGTGTGATTTGGTAAAGCACGTTTGCTGACTGGTTTACTTGAGCCCTTAGCCGGAACGTCCGAAACGACTGTTATACTATAAACCTTCATTTTTAAGTAGCATCACGAAGATGCCGAAAAAAAGTTTTCCTCTTCTTAGCCACACTACCAAAAAAAAGATTCACTGTTGCACATAATGTACGGTTATTCAATGACTTGGATTTGCCTGTCTAGCCACATTATTAAGTTATCTCATGCTTCCTTCTCGAGAAAAAAATTATCTATGGTTAAACTTTGCACTGTGCATCAGTTTGTCTTAACCAAGGCGCCAATCATTACATTCGCAAACTGTTCAGCAGATGTTTCTCGCTTCTTTCAGCCTGGGACGCTATCCGGTTTCATATTAATCATGCGTCAGCCAGGTCACTTCAGCGCAGTTTCAAAAAGTCTGAATTCATTTTAGGCATCGTAGTCACCAACAACAGAGAAGATGATAAGCATAGTCTCTGCCACTTTATTATGATTTCACGTGTACTAGCGGTACTAGATACCTGCCTCATTTGTTATGATGCTTCGCATGACCATGTTGTAGTTATTGTCCTCAGTAAAGGATACTGAGCCATAAGGTTCGCGTTTTAAAGTACCCGTGCTTTACGTATACTGCAGAGAGATTTGCTTACCAAGCATGGTGTTCCATTGTCTTCATTCGCCAAGAAAGCATTCCTCCTTTGCTTGCATACGAACTGACAGGAGCGAACAACAGCTGGGAACTGCACGAAACAAATTTGGAATTCTTTTAAAGCGTGAAATGTGAGTGCTGTTAGAGGCGCTGTTAGTTACAAGGGCATACAACACTGTTCTGATTCGATTATTAAGAAATATAGCTGCCGATAAAAGCTAATATTTTCTTAGCATTGCAATTTTTCAGAACTTGAGAGAGACATACAGCCTGGTTATTGCACAGTCTCCTATATATTTTTAAATTTTCTGTTTTCATACAAACTCTTTGTGACATGCACAGTGCTCATCTGGCGAATTATAATCAAAGTATCGGTATCGAAGCCCTTGAAAGCCTGTCCAGTCAAAGTAAAGACAAACGGGAACAATGCTGCAGGAACACCATCCCCGTGGAAAATATTAAGAAAGGCACACAGTATTTAAGGTCCACTGGCCTCACCAGCTACACAATAATATGACCAGCTTTCCGCACACTCTCCTTCAAAGTGGACGCATTCTTATTTTTTGCTTGTACTTCATTTTTACATACACAGGGTAGCAACCTAGTTGTAACCTACAATGGAATATAATTTTATTTTCATTCCTTTCTCTTTCATACGCATTTTTGAGAACCAAGAGCAAAAGTATTTCTAATGTACATGAGCGAAAGTATC
The DNA here is from genome assembly GCF_043290135.1 of Rhipicephalus microplus. Lineage (NCBI taxonomy): Eukaryota > Metazoa > Arthropoda > Arachnida > Ixodida > Ixodidae > Rhipicephalus > Rhipicephalus microplus. The sequence goes on along the minus strand of NC_134702.1, from coordinate 135,788,350 downwards.
TTTTATTCCTTTCCCCTAAATACCGCAAAGTAATTAGCGCAGTTAAGCGTCACAACACTTCTGGCACTTCTCAAAACAATAGAGGTACGTTTTCTACTCACTTTTAGCCGACGTTGGCGATTTCTACACAGCAGTCTAGGCGCAGGGTTTGGACGCGCTGAAAGAGGGAGAATGAAAGCAAAACACTCTATTATAAAAATGGCTGTTACTTTTTCACATGAGAAGGAATTTCCGGTATATTATGTATTGACTTTTCATTCCAATCTTTACATTTAACTCATACATCTTTGCTAAGGTAGGTGACCTGTGGAGCTGATGGGTGAAAAATCTCGTAGCAGTTTTTTTTTTAATGAGGGCCTTCGCCAACAACTTTGTAGCTCGCGATGCTGCACAGTGCGACGTCTTTCAGTGCCTTCCGCGTGCTGCCTTCGTTCTAGCGTTGATCAGAATTTTGTGGGGCCCTTTAAAAGACGCATCCCGTGACCACCAAATGCAAGTAAGGCATTATAATTTCCTGACAAAGGTGAACTCTCCTGGCAGGTTCAATTCCTGATGTCAGAATTTGGTTTCCTGCAGAGGCCTTTTATTACACCACCACCATTGTCAGCCAAGCCTTCAACTAAAGTGCTGTCCTACTTTCATTCAGCACCCTGGTATTACGACACATTCATATATGCTTCCAACATATTTTTTCTCTCTCTGGCTAAGACACTAAATATCTCATTATCAAAGCCTGATTTCACGTGTTGCACCACCAAAAAAAGGTTGCTTCCTCTAATGCAGTCGTTTCTTTCTTTAATCGATATAATATTTATATGTTAACACTCCAGCGTTTACTTATACGCCACTACGGCCAAGGTAACACAAAGGCGTTTTTTGTAGACATAGACGGATAGACAGCGGAAAATAAGAAGAATGCGTCATTTCAAACCAAGCTATTAAAAGAGGCTATTTGACTCTCAACCTAAATACCTAAAAACTAAGGAATAGTACCGCAATAATTAATACGGAAAGAGAAGAACACTCACAGAGAAGGAGATCACGGCAGAGATGACTACGTGTGGTCTAGGTCTTGCGACTTCCAAAGATTGTGCATGATTTTAACAACCTGTTGCACTAACAAGGCCACATCTGTGTACAATATTTTGCCACTATGTTCTTGTTACTACCGAGCCTTTAAAATAAACCATTTACTGCAATAACTTTCACCTATAAGCTATGCGTACACACACCAAAGCAACATCGAGAGTCAATTCGAGTGCGCGTGATCCCCCATCTAAAAGTAATCGTCTCGGAAAGTTTTAGACGTTTTAAAACGTGTTTGTAATAGTGCAAATATTTAGCACAAAGTGTTTCAGGCGCTTTCACAACTATTTCTATTGTGTACATGCAGTGACAGAAATTTTTTTTCGACGAGGATGGCGCTAGAGCATGATGGGCGTATTACCTTAATTGCTTTGTTCCAAGGAATATGACTGTCCGCTGCTACATCATAAATACCCATATTGAATTTTGCAAGAAAGTTTGAATTTGCGATGAGGTACTTTGTAAGTACTTCGAAAGATGATGACGATGAGGATGATGATGATGATGATGATGATGATGATGATGATGATGATGATGATGATGATGGTGGTGGTGGTGGTGGTGGTTGCGGCGGTGGTGGTGGTGACGATGATGATGATGCTGATGATGGTGATATTTGGTGTTTTTTGGTGCAAGGGTTATTTGATGGCCAAAGAGCGCCAGTCTGTGGGACAAGAGATGTGGGCAATGATTGCGATAAGCGACTCTTTAAGGGCCTTAAAATTCCTCGTGCTAACATGGGTAAAAACATATAAGTATAAAGTTATGATCATGTCGTGAAATGTGTGTATACTGTCAATGGATGACGACACTGTGATAATAAAAATCACAGTGGACATGTATGGAATTCGCACAAGCACCTCACTCGTCCAAGGGCCGCGAGGCAAGCGCTTTGTTCAGCGTAGCCACCGCGGTGGAGACCTCTCTGGGGAGGTCTTGGTGCGGAATGCCCGAGCATATGACATGAAAGGTACGAACTTCTCTGAAAAGAGCCAACAGCGATTTATGTGTGAAAAGTTGTTCCCTACCGACGAACATTGCAGGATGAAGTGGTATCTTTTGTCGGTATAATTGAAAGTGTTTTCTTCTCAGCGTGAGTTAATTGTTTACACTGTACTAAAATCTGAAGTACAGTGAGTGCTTCTCCAGATCTATCACACGAAGGTGGATCGATACCAGACAAAAGAAATGAATGTGTAGTGTGTGTATGTCTCTTTCCTAACCTTGTAAGTATTACTTCTGTGTGACGTGATTTTGATACTGGCGGCCATTGGCCAAATTGCGGCTTGATAACATGCAGTTTATTACCTGTGTGTGTTTCTCATGTGCTCTACCAATAACCCTTGAGCTTTCGTTTTAGGAAAGGCTTCGGGTCAAGTGCAGGAATTGGTATCGATGTATTCGTAACGGTTGTGTTGGCGGATGCAGCTAGCTGGTCCACCAAAACGTTGCTTGTATTTTGCGGTGCGCTGGCACCCAGCAGACTACCACATGCTGTTTGGATGAGTAGACTGTGCATTAAAGTGAGTTAAGCGAGACAAGGACAGGGTCTCTGCGCTTAAAAGTTTTCAGAGCTTTTACCGAGCTTAGGAAATCTGTAGCTTTATTCGTTTGACGTGTTTAGCAGCCGCAAGTATCACATAAGCTTCACCGGCGAAAATGCTTGTATCAGGTAGCAGAACACCGGCTTCCGAAAAGGATGGGCCGATGGCTGCGTAAAAGACCGAAGTGTTGGATTTTGAGGCAACCGTGAAGAGCTCAGGACTTGTGTATTTATGTTGTAGTTCTGTGATGTATGTCTGCATATGTGCAATGGGCGTGTGCTTCGTAACTTCTAAGAAACACACAAGTACTCCAGAAGAACCTAGGAAGGAGTACGCAGGACAAATACGTGAAGTGACTTCGCACTCGATATTATCGGGAGGACTTCACTCACACTAGCTCTTCGTCCCACAGAAGCAATTACGCTATTAGGAACAGTGACATTTTCTCTCCTAAGGCGTTTGCTAAAACGCTAGCTGGTTCGAAAGACAAGTTTCAAACATTTCTAAGTTACTCTACGCTTGAAACTAAACCTCAAGATTCTGAAAGTTCAATCCGCTGCGCCATTGCTCTTATATAGTTTCCAAACAACTTAGCCCATAAACATATGAGATGCACCAGCGGTCACACTTTGCGAATATTTTGGTGCTTCTCGCGAGGCAGGCGTCCCAATTTCAAAAACAAATGCCGCAACACTCTTCTGTGCCTGACGAGTCTTTTTCCACGTAGTTTCAGCCTTGGTGGATCACTGCAGTGCCTGAAGTGCTCGGCTGTTGTGCCGCGGATCGTGGGTTCGATACGAGCCACGGTGATCACATTTCGATTGAGGCCAATCGATAGAGGCCCATGTCCTGCGCGATCTCTGTGTACGTTTAAAGAACACCAGATCATCGAAACTGCCAGAAGTCTTCAATGCAGTGTCTCATAATATATTGTTGTTTTCGGAGGTAAACCTTCAGATACTTTTATCTTGCGCGTAGAGATGCAATGTTGCGCATGAACAGCTTTGCACCACAGTGACTTCATCGATTGGCAGAGGGAACTACGAAACTACACATTGGCCTCTTCGTTGATGTGTTTTCTACCTTGCAGCTGTCACTTCTGCCACCCGCTTATTCGCCTCGTACCTCGAACCACACTTCTTCACCATGCCATCTGGAATTTATTGACGCTATATCATTGACCAACAACACCTACAATAATGTAAGTGGTGTTGCACCTACACGTCAAACAAGTGCTGCTCGGTCACCGCCTACACGCTCATGACCATAGGTCGGCGAAGTTACTCAAAAGTTGACTTACTCGGGCTTACTAAGATTCACACCAAGTGGGGAGCCTGAGTGAGTCATGGTGAGTACTATTTTAGTGAGTGAGTCCGAGTGATTCCGGCTCGGCAAAATCTTCCAGAGTCGGAGTCGCAGTGAGTACAGGGCACAAAATATATTTTATAAGAGAGTCTGAATGAGCTCCACATTTTTTTTGCCGGACAAAGTTTACGACGCGACATTACGTCGAGTTACTGGCCATTTCGGCCCACACTTACAACGGCTTGCTACGCTTACCCCTGCAAGTGATGGAAAAGGCTGAGCAAACTGAAACCATCCAAAACAATAGTTCCAGCTTCTCTAATACCTTTTCAATAATGTTCCCATATGAGTGTTTCTTGCGGCAGGATGTTTGCATGGAGCAAGCACAACGTGGTATTTTGATCTAGACATTTTACCACGGTTTTTTATTGGCTATATAGGTCAATCATTACCTTGAACATTGTTCTCTTCATCTTGTGGCACTGAAGGTATCGAAGGCACCAGGTACTGTCGTTTGCAACGACCTCTGAAGCAAACTCCTTGCTGCCACCATGACTGTGTTCAAGAGAAAACGATTATGTATGAGATATTCAACATTTTTTCCCTATGACATTCAAAATTCATTTTTAAATAGTGGTCTAGAGAGTACGGTATGAATAAATACAGGAGAGATTGAGAAAGAAAATAAATAGACGTTGTAACTAGAATTGCACCCATATGCCAGTTAAGCAAACGTCGACAGAGTTACAGGCAGAAACAAAATGTTTCTTAGATAAATCAAGTAAATAAATAGATGATAAGGTCCATATTGAAAGCCGCTGATATTTTGAAGGAAACAAAGCTCATTTACTTGCGTCTAGGAACGTTGTCAAAATGCGCTTACTTGAAGCGGCTGTGCAAATAATCATCATATTATGCATTTGTCCAATGTTGGACACATGAAGACTTATTTATGGTGATTTAACCACGGAGAATAAGAAATTGAGCCCTTTTATTACGCTCAATTAAAACATTCCTAAACCGTTTTATAGAGTGCTAAGTGAACTCCCGGGAAGTACAGCATATGCAGATGATTGCTGGGACTCGGAAATGTAGTGTCACAATTTATACCTAAACGTAGCTCACCAGTTGGCATGGAGTACCATCTTGCTCATTAGCGTAACGAACAGGCCAGCCTTGACAGGGATACCGGCAGGTGGCCCTTACTGCAGTAGCCTGTTTGAAAACATGGTGTCAATCAACTAAATGTAGCATAATAATTAGATTTCATTTGTTGCTTGAGAAACAAATAGAAAATGAAATAGTGAAACATTTATACATTAAAAGATAAAACCAGTTCATTAAATAAAACTAGTTTTTCTGGAGCCCCAATTCTTTAGTAGGAACTCTTGGTTAACATTAAAATTGTGAATACCTTCAATAGTGAGTACAGTAGCAGCCGGTTGGGGAAAGCCTAGGTGACATATTAATAAAATGCCTTTTGATAAATTTCTTCTACTTACTTCTGTTTTTGCGCTACTCTCCTAGAGAACACCCAGCAGATGATGTCCATCTTTTTTTCCTTTCGTATTTTTCTCAGACCTAAGCAGTATTCAGGTTATATTACCACAGTCATTTTACTGTGCGTAATTATAACTAAGAAAAATGAAAGAAAACCTAAGCAACAATGCCTAAAAAACACTCAACAGAAAAACGCCCCTTCTGACGATCGATCCCTGTGTTATTATGTTTTATTTCACCACGTCTACTTGAAAAGTGATTGATTGATATGTGGGGTTTAACGTCCCGAAATCACGGTACGATTATGAGACGCCGTAGTAGAAGGCTCCGGAAATTTCGACCACCTGGGGTTCTTTAACGTGCACCCAAATCCGAGCACACTGGCCTACAGCATTTGCTCCTCCATCGGAAATGCTGCCGCCGCAGCCGGCATTCGATTCCGCGACCTGCGGGTCAGCAGCCGAGTATTTGCTTAGCCACTAGACCACCGCGGCGAGGACTTGAAAAGTGCATTCGTTGTCCATGTGTGTCTCCCATTGCCTTTCAAGCAAGAATCTCGCACTTCGCCCACATTTATATTTTGATATCAGAGGCAATATCAATGATTTAAGCTTGCTACCTTTTAGGCTAACATTCCTTCCAACAGAATGACCATGACGCACGCCAACGACAGCATCTGAAGTTCTATGATTATGTACGGAAGACCCCCTAGAATTTGATCGAGAGCTTGCAATGCATAAACCCACGTTGCAGGAATCTCATCTAGAAGCAGTCTCACTATAAATACTTCCACTGGCTCACTTTAGGTTGAAGTTGCCAACCAAGAACATATGAAGCACTTCCGAGGTAAAGTGAGAACGCCTAAAGAGTGAAGCGATTGCTTACCTCGTCCACAGGGTAGGCACGTTCGCATTCTTCATTAACTAAAGGGTGCCTCGCAGGTCTCCAACCGTAGCCACCCCAGTACTGCTGACCTAAGTGAAAAAAGTGATTCTATTTTTCAGCACTGCAATATCTTTCGGAGAAGCAGCATCTTCACTGGGGATAAGTGAACGCAAGATGTACAAAATCTCTCAAATCTCCCATATCACTTCTGGCTCAGCCTTATCAGCATGATTATCTAAGTAATTATTTTTGATACACACTTGTTCACTGGAAATTGTGACGAAAGTTAGTTTGCATGAATGCATGCATATATATACATGGCAGTGGCAATCTGCCATGAAGCTTTAGCTCACAAGCGCAACAATGCGTACTTGTATATATAGGGAGGACTGGCGACACTAACCTCATTGCTCTCTAGCAAAAAGCAGTGCAATCTGTGCGAAATGCATATCACACGTGAAACTGTTCTTTGGGTTATAAACATTACCGCAAATCATACATCCATTTAAAAACACGAAGTTATACTTTTACAAAAAAAAAGTTGAAGGAACGTCTTAGAACTAGATTTCTGTAACATATTTTTCATAAGCCTAACTCATGAATACAGGTGCATGAATGCATGCATATATATACATGGCAGTGACAATCTGCCATGAAGATTTAGCTCACATGCACAACAATGCGTACTTGTATATATAGGGAGGATTGGCGACACTAACGTCATTGCTCACTAGCAAAAAGCAGTGCAATCTGTCCGAAATGCATATCACACGTAAAACTGTTCTTCGGGTTATAAACATTACCGCAAATCATACATCCATTTAAAAACACGAAGTTATACTTTTACAAAAAAAGTTGAAGGAACGTCTTAGAACTAGATTTCTGTAATATATTTTTCATATGCCTAACTGGTTTATGCGTAATAAAACTTTTTCATGCTAGTGTACCATGACAAGCCTAAAGCGTTTTAAAAGATAGACAATTTCAATATTCTAGGTGGTGGTTTTAACTAAGGTTATTTTACGAAACACGCACTACATTTCCGCTGCGCGATGTAGGTACAGATGCAAGTTCTAGAATCTAACTAGGCCACAAATGAGGGGTAGACAAAGTAAAAAAAAAGTGAGCTGAAAGCAGCCACAATTACGGTTCTTATGTTCAATGGAAGCGTGAAACATGCACAGTCAGTTGGCTGAAGTTCTATGGTAACACAAGCTATGGAACGTGTGGCTATTTACAGCCGCGACGTATTCCTTCTACAGTGTAAGTGAAATTTATTTGCTACATGTTTCGTTAATGTTGTTGCACACACGAGCCCTAAAGATGACCTAAAGGTGCCAAGCTAATCTCGTGTTCCACACTTTGACATTCAAACATATTGGCCTGAGCAACATAAAAAATAACTATAGGCCTTGCTTCAATCTCATAATCAACAAGAATTTTCTGGGGATTTATTTTTCACTCCTAAAGCGTCATTGTTCCTTATGCAGAGGCTCACGTACCTTGACAAATGGCTGGCAGGAAAACTGCGACTAAGCACGCAACAACGCGCGGGGCTCCCATTGTCAGGTCGGGTCGGCGCTTCTCTGGAAGCGCGGTTCTGTTATCGTTTAAACTACCTCGACAATCCGCTCATACCGTTAAGCAGCCTTTTATACGTGCCGGAAATGTCGTCCACGTCTCACGTTGCAAAGAGCAATAGCTGTGACGTCGTGTAAGGCAATCCTTATCGTATGGAGCGACTTTCGTCTCACCTACGTAGTCTTATCGGTGGTCATTACGACTGTCCCAAAGCCGCAAACAAGCAGACATCATCTTCAGGGTGACGAGCCTGTCTAGCGTTTGCCAGCATAAGGGCGCGTGTAGACGTCACGAACTCACTGCGAGGACTCTTAGACAAGCCTTCTTCTCATACGAAGACGTTTTATATGCATCCGGCTTCGGCGTCTTATTTTGTCCAGGAGTGACGCAATTTTGAGGTCGAAGTGGTTGATGTCAACAACACGAAGCACCTTTGTTTTGTTTTTTTCATGCCGCATTGCCTACAACGCTTGACAAAAATGGGTTTAATGGTGCCAATTCCCGCATGAGAAATGATACTAGGTTGGTTATTGGAAGTCACGAGTGGTATTATTAAAAAACAGTTGCCAGTTTGGAACTACTGAGAAAATGGCAATATATAAAACTTCAGCGTCTGTCCTACCAAATATTTATAACAAAACACACCTTGACTGAAGGAAGCTTTAGAAAGTCAAACCTGGACGGCCGATGCCTATCATATGCCGTTATGGTCTAAAGTAGAACATGCACATGAAACATGGCACAGTGTAATGAATGTGTTACAAAATGAGTTCTTTTGTGTCAGCTCATATCTATTGATTAGATAGAAATGGTACAATTCACAGAAGGCCTTGTTGCTACGCACTATGAAGTCACGAACTAATTAAACGTCAAACGCCCTTTTTGCCACTACGTAAATTCAGCCTTACAAGTAGCATTCAAACAGGAAGACTTAGCTGTAGCCATAAACTTCTTGTAGGTGCCTTCTACTCGAGGTAACACGTAAACAATACTAAAAAACTATTGCTAATAAAAAATTACAAAAGATGTAATTTTAGTTCTTCTACTGCAAGCTTTCTACTTGTACATATAGAATTAACAGAGAAAGAAGGTGGCCAGTTTTTATTTTAAAACCTCCAGACTCAGTGACGTGTTGTCGTCACTGCTGCATCGACATTTTGAGCTTGGGGCAGTTGAACCGTGCAAGTTACACATAATGGAGTACCCGCATAATAGTGTAACGAGTGTATAGTTTAGTTTTGGGTTGGATGAAAGTAGTAGTGAGTAGTACAATATTCAGTACGCGCTCAATAAAACTGTGTTGAAGCCGTTACTACGCACTGTGTCTGCTTCAGGTCATTCCGGAGAAACAGCGTATATACATTGCAGGATAACAGCGAAATGGCAGGTATGCCATTGGGATTCTAAGGCATAGTTTAGGTTCACACTCGGCACATAAGTCTTCCTTCTTTTCAGGGTAACTGTGACTACAACAGTCACAGTGCGTTTCTTTTTTTACTGCAACTGCGTTTTTGCTTTGAGGAAGACATTTCCATGCTGGCGTAAAATTATTATTACGTAGCCCTATTTCGAATATTTTGCGTCAGGCTCACGGTTGAATGATGTCTGGTTCATATCAGCTAATTTTACGACTTCATGAATGAGCCTCTTGGTTTCGTCATTTGAAACCATTGCCAGCATGCCTGATTAACCGAGCAATCACTGTCGCTATCTCTGTGTAAAAGAACAAGAATTTTCTGTATCCGGGTAGCACGAGAAGGAGTACTCAGATTCCGCATCTTCACTGTTCGTGATTGCAGACACTGTACTACGGAGAATAACTTCGTGCATTTTAGCGCCTTGGTAATAATGCTGACACTAGCCACGTAATTTTTCCCGCACGATTTTTGCGAGCAATCACCGACTTTTACTATTCAAATGTTACCAGCACTTATCGCTGGAAAAGCGAGAGAAAGAAAAGTACTTGCTGTGTTAGCTACAAAGACTGACATATCAAAATGTTGCGTTTAGCCCCGTGTCTCATTTTACCCCACCCTGCCATAATTCGTAGAAACAGCGGAAAAGAATAAGCTAGGGATCACAAAACATCATCATCATCATCATCATCATCATCATCGTCATCAGCCTGACAAAGTCCACTGCAGCACAAAAACCTCTCCCATGTTCCGCCAGTTAACCCGGTTCTGTGTTTGCTGCTGCCAATTTATACCCGCAAACTTCTTAGCCTTATCTGCCCACCTAACCTTCTGTCTCCCGCTAACCCGCTTACCTTCTCTGGGAATCCAGTTAGTTACCCTTAATGACCAGCGGTTATCCTGTCTACGCGCTACATGCCCTGCCCATGTCCATTTCCCCTCCTTTATTTCAACTATGATATCATTAACCCCCGTTTGTCCCCTAATCCACTCTGCTCTCTTCTTGTCTCTTAAGGTTACACCTACCATTCTTCTTTCCATTGCTCGCTGCGTAGTCCTCACTTTAAGCTGAACCCTCAATTTAAGTCTCCAGGTTTCTGCTCCGTAGCTAAGTACCGGCAAGATACAGCTGTTATATACCTTCCTCTTGAGGGATAGTGGCAATCTACCTGTCATAATTTGAGAGTGCTTGCCGAATGTGCTCCACCCCATTCTTATTCTTCTAGTTACTCCAATCTCGTGGTTAGGCTCTGCGGTTATTACCTGCCCTAAGTAGACATAGTCTTTTACAACTTCAAGTGCACTATTACCTATCTCGAAGTTCTGCTCCTTTCCGAGGTTGTTGTACATTACTTTCGTTTTCTGCAGATTAATTTTAAGACCCACCTTTCTGCTCTCCTTGTCTAACTCCGTAATCATGAGTTGCAATTCGTCCTCTGAGTTACTCAGCAATGTATTGTCATCGGCGAAGCGCAAGTTACTAAGGTATTCTCCATTAACTCTTATCCCTAACTGTTCCCATTCTAGGCTTCTGAAAACCTCCTGTAAGCACGCGGTAAATAGCATTGGGGAGATTGTGTCCCCCTGCCTTACACCCTTCTTCATTGGTATTCTGTTGCTTTCTTTATGAAGCACTATGGTAGCAGTTGATCCCCTGTAGATTTCTTCCAGAATGTTTATATTGAAAAAGGGTTTATTGACGACTGTTGCGACGGTGGTCCTACGAAGAAACACGATGGTGCAAGAGCAACGGTCAAGCAGATGCCGGCGATGATCAGCACGAGCCGAGCGAGCGAAGCCCAGCACCCAGTACCCAAGCGGTGGCGATGTTGCTTGCCAACGACGCTCTTTCTTCTTCACAATTTGCCCCCGCCGAAAAAGAGCCATCCTGGCGACCTAAGAGTCTGGAGGCAGAGGGCTATAATATGGCCTAAGGCGGGCGACGTGGACGATGTCACGTCCACGCCGGCGCATGTCGTCAGATGGGGAAAGTGGCTCGATGAGAAAATTCACCGGCGAGGTTTGCTCCAAAACGCGGTATGGGCCCTCGTACTTTGGAACGAGTTTTGAGGAAATGCCGGGGGTTTGGTAAGGAACAGCCAGCCATACAAGAGATCCCGGGGAATAGCTGGGGCTTTGTGAAGAGTCGACGTTGTTTTCTTTCTGGCGCTGTTGTTCTCGAGACGTAAAGGTGCGTGCGAGTTCACGGCACTCTTCCGCATTTCGGGCAGCTTCGGACACAGATGGGCATTCGGATGCGTCAGGACGGTATGGAAGGAGAGTATCGATGGTGTGGGATGGTTCGCGTCCATAAAGAAGAAAGAAAGGTGAAAATCCAGTGGTAGACTGTGCCGCGGTGTTATATGCGAACGTAATGAATGGAAGAATGCGATCCCAGTTAGTATGATCGGATGTCACATACATGGCGAGCATATCGCCAAGGGTGCGGTTAAATTTTTCCGTGAGCCCGTTAGTCTGCGGGTGGTATGCCGTGGTCTTGCGATGAACAACATGGCATTCAGAAAGCAGAGACGTGACGACTTCTGATAGGAAGGCTCGACCTCGATCGCTTAGTAGTTCTCGAGGTGCACCATGTCGTAATATGAAGCGATGAAGGATGAAGGATGCTACGTCCCGCGCAGTGGCACTTGGAAGGGCGGCGGTCTCAGCGTAGCGTGTTAAATGGTCCACAGCGACTATAATCCACCGATTTTCATCTGATGTTGTCGGTAGAGGGCCATAAAGATCAATTCCGATCCGATCGAAAGGTTTGGCAGGGCACGAAAGCGGTTGAAGCGCACCGGACGAGTGGAAAGGCGGTGATTTGCGACGTTGACAGTCAGAACAGCCCATAACGAATTTTCGAACGAAATTATACATTCCGCGCCAGTAGAAGCGATGGCGAATGCGTTCGTAAGTTTTGAAAACTCCGGCATGACCACATTGGGGATCGTCGTGAAAGGAGGCGCAGATTTGTGATCGCAAGCTGCGCGGGACAACCGAGAGCCACTTACGACCTTCGGGGGCGCAGTTGCGTCGGTGTAGTAGCCGATCACGAATGGCGAAATGAGCAGCTTGACGTCGGAGAGATAGTGGTACCGCAGTGGTTGACGATCCAGAAAGACAGTTAAAAAGAGAAGCGATCCACGGGTCCTTGTGTTGTTCACTAGTAAAGGAGTCAAGGTCGAGAGATGCGATGGAGATACCAGTGGTTCCGCAGGCCGAGTCGGGAGGTAAAGGCGAACGCGACAGGGCGTCGGCGTCAGAATGCTTGCGTCCGCTGCGATAGATGACACGAATGTCGTACTCCTGGATTTGCAGTGCCCACCGAGCTAGGCGGCCAGAAGGGCCTTTCAATGTGGCGAGCCAACAAAGTGCATGGTGGTCCGTTACCAGGTCGAATGGGCGACCGTACAAATAAGGGCGGAACTTGCGAAGCGCCCACACTAGCGCTAAGCACTCTTTTTCAGTGACGCTGTAATTGGCCTCAGCTTTAGTAAGTGTGCGACTCGCATAAGCGACGACGTATTCGGAGTAGCCCAGCTTGCGTTGGGCGAGGACGGCGCCTAGACCAACCCCACTAGCGTCTGTGTGAACTTCCGTTGCAGCTGTTGGGTCGAAATGCCGAAGAATTGGAGGAAATGTTAGCAGACTACGGAGCGTGGCAAACGCGACGTCGCAGTCAGAAGACCAGGATGAAAGGTCTGCATCACCGCGTAGGAGGTTGGTCAGTGGTGACATGATCGATGCAAAATTTCGCACGAAGCGCCGGAAGTACGAACATAGTCCGACAAAACTGCGTAATTCTTTCAGTGTAGTAGGTTTCGGGAACTCAGCGACTGCTCGCAGTTTTGCAGGGTCGGGTCGAACACCATGCTTGGAGACGATGTGCCCTAAGATGGACAGCTCTCGCGCGGCGAAGCGGCACTTTTTAAGGTTCAGTTGGAGCCCAGCGTTGGTTAAACACGTCAGAACCAGTTGGAGCCGAAGCAGATGCGTAGGAAAATCGGGAGAGAAAACGACAATGTCGTCGAGGTAGCATAGACACACAGACCACTTCAGTCCACGCAGTGTGTTGTCCATGAGCCGTTCAAACGTGGCAGGAGCATTACAAAGACCAAATGGCATTACGTTAAATTCGTACAGGCCATCTGGTGTAATGAACGCAGTTTTCTGGCGATCAGCTTCTGCCATAGGAACCTGCCAGTATCCAGATCGTAAGTCTAAGGAGGAGAAGAATTCGGCTCCTTGTAGGCTGTCAAGGGCGTCGTCTATGCGCGGTAATGGATAGACGTCTTTCCGCGTCACCTTGTTTAATCGCCGGTAGTCGACGCAAAATCGAATCGATCCATCTTTTTTTCGAACTAGAACGACAGGAGATGCCCAAGGACTGTGCGATGGTCGAATAACGCGACGGCGTAGCATCTCTTCGACCTGGTCGTTCATGACGTGACGTTCTGCAGCAGAGACACGTGCGGTCTTTGATGCAATGGCTGGTGCGAACCGGTGTCAATGTAGTGGTGCACTGCGGAAGTCCGACCCAGTTGCGGCTGAGAAACGTCGAATGAATTCGCGAAGTGCTGGAGGAGATTAAGAAGCTCGGCGCGTTCATGGGCACTTAAGTTGTCGGCGATGGAACTCGAGAAGGTGTCACTCGATGAGCACTCCAGTGGGGAAAGGGCATGAAGTTCGGTCGAGGCGCTACTGCACGATTCGTCTGGCATGTTAAGGAGTAAAGAGAAATCGAGGTACTCCACTCGACCGAGACATTCGCCGGCAAGTAGCGTAAGCGGTGCAGAAAGGGGGTTGTGGACGAAAATATTGCTTCGGCCCGCAGTGACGTCGAGTGTAGCGAAAGGCAAGGAAACGGCTCTGCGGCTCATGAAAATGTCGGAAGGTGTAAACATTACTGTAGCATCGTTATAGTCATCGCAGCAAACCGGGACAACGGCAAGAGAGGCTGGCGGAATTTCAGTGTCCTCACGCACGACAAGTTTTGGCGACCGCTCAAGGGTTTCGTGCAAAGGTTCGTCACACAGGTGCGAAAATTGAACTTCAGCGCGTGCGCAGTCGATGATGGCATGATGATTTGACAGAAAGTCCCACCCGAGGATAACGTCATGCGAGCACACCGAAAGGACGATGAACTCGACAACGTACATAGAGCCTTGGATGAATATGCGGGCCGTACAGGTGCCAAGAGGTCGAACTTGTTGTGCCCTAGCTGTACGAAGCGATAGTCCAGAGAGCGGCGTGGTCACTTTGCGTAGGGAGTGGCAGAGCTGGGCGGCTATAACAGAAACGGCAGCACCTGTGTCGACGAGGGCAAAGGTAGAAACACCATCGACAGATATAGCGACGACGTTAGCTGGTGAAGTGCGAGGACTTGAGCATTTCGACGACGGCGCAGTTCTTGCCTCTGGAACTGCAGCGTTCAGTTTTCCCGGTTGGAGGAAGCGGGTCTAGGACGCATTGGGGACAGTGATCGCCTGCGAGGAGATGGGGAGCGGGGAGAGTGAGTTTGAGGCTGGTGTGACCGAGACTCAGGAAAGTTAGTGCATCCATACTGCGGTGAGGGATAGGGAGCAGGTATGTGCATGGGCTGTGGGTCACACGGTAACGGCCGAGTAGCGTCGTGGAGTGGTTGGAGGCGACGGCGACAATATCGTGCCACGGGTCCTGGAGTACCGCAGGCGTAGCAGATCGGTCAATTGTCAGGAGTGCGCCAGGAATTGCTGACACGTGGTGCGGCCCAAGGTGTCGAAAATGGGGCGGAGTAGGGAGCGACTGAAGACACGGGTGGCAAATGCTGCTGGCGGGGTCTGTTACGTACCACCTGGGCATACGTAAGAGGCGCGGCCACGGGCTGCATAGCCGGCGCATGGGCAACAGGCATGGCCGCAGGCTGCTGGTGGGTAGCGACGGGAACAGCCTGAGCTACCTCTTCGGCAATAACGTCGCGGAGTGGTGAGGGCAGACGAGAGGACGGCGGCTGCTGCGTGAAGGGAATCAACGACAGTTGCCGAGCTACTTCTTCACGCACAAAGTCTTTAATCTCTTGCAGGGTTGGTTAGTGGTCGGGAACAGAAGTGAGACTGGAGAGCGAGTCGGCGTGTGAGGAAAATGGCCGAGTCAGGGCGCGCTGCTTGCTCAACTCGTCGAAACTTTGACACAAAGTGACAAGTTCCGCAACGGTGGCAGGATTACGGGCCAGGAGCAGCTGACATGCACCGTCATTTATCCCTTTGAGGATGTGTTGAATCTTCTCCGACTCGGGCATGGTGGTGTTCACACGGTTGCAAAGACCAATAATGTCTTCGATGTAGCTGGTGAAAGATTCCGTTGGCTTTTGTGCGCGATTCCGCAAGCGTTGTTCGGCTCTGGACTTGCGGACTGCGGGTCGGCCAAAAACGTCAGCAAACAAGGTTTTAAAGATGGACCACGTCGTGATGTCGTTTTTGTGGTTGTTATACCACATTTCGGCCACGTCAGTGAGGTAAAAAATGACGTAAGTCAATTTGTCCGCGTCATCCCACTTGTTATTTGCGCTCACCAGTTCATAGTTAGCGAACCAGTCTTCCACGTCGGTCTCATCAGCTCCGCTAAAGACCTTGGGCTCTCGCAAACGAAGAACGCCGGGGTTGCTGAGGGATGGAGTGGAAGAGCCAGGTTGCGCGTTGTTGGTAGCCATGATGGGAGGTAGCGTTCGGTTGCGCAGCTCCAGGTTCAGGCGACGGCGAATGGCAGCACCCAGGTTCAGGCGACGGGGATTGTCAGCACCTTCCACCAATTGAAAAAGGGTTTATTGACGACTGTTGCGACGGTGGTCCTACGAAGAAACACGATCGTGCAAGAGCAACGGTCAAGCAGATGCCGTCGATGATCAGCACGAGCCGAGCGAGCGAAGCCCAGCACCCAGTACCCAAGCGGTGGCGACGTTGCTTGCCAACGACGCTCTTTCTTCTTCACAGTATATACTTCATCTATGCCCTGATTCCGCAGTGTCTGCATGACGGCTGATATTTCTACTAATCAAACGCCTTCTCGTAATCTATGAAGGCTATGTATAGTGGTTGGTTATACTCTGAGCATTTCTCCATTACCTGATTGATAGTATGAATGTGGTCAATTGTTGAGTAGCCTGTTTGAAATCCTGCTTGTTCCATTGGTTGATTGAATTCTAATGTTTCCTTTACTCTGTTAGCAATTACCTTTGTAAATAGCTTGTATACTACAGAGAGCAAGCTGATCGGCCTGTAATTCTTCAAGTCCTTGTCATCTCCTTTCTTATGTATTAAGATGATATTAGCGTTCTTCCAAGACTCTGGTACCCTCCCCGTCAGGAGACACCTCGTAAACAGGGTGGCTAGTTTTTCTAACACAATCTGTCCTCCATCTTTCAGTAGGTCTTATGTTACCTGATCCTCACCAGCAGCTTTGCCTCTTTGCATTCTCTCCAAAGCTTTTCTGACTTCTTCTATCATTACTGGTGGGGTGTCATCTGGGTTACTGCTAGTTCCTATAGTATCAAGGTCGTGGTATTCTCGGCTACTGTACAGATCTCTGTAAAGCTCCTCCGCTATTTTAACTATCTTATTCATATTGGTAGCTATTTTGCCTTCTTTGTCCCTTAGTGCATACGTCCGACTTTTGCCTATCCCAAGTTTCCTCTTCACTGCTTTGATGTTTCCTCCGTTTTTCATAACCTAGCCATTTAACGAACAGCGTCTTGTGTTGGAATAGTGGGGTCTATCCCGTATCCCGTTTCCCTCGATTTGCAAATGCACGCCCTTCTTACAACGGCCGTTGCGCCCTTCAATTCGAACTTTCGAAAAAATGGACAATACAGTGGGCCATGTACTATAATGACTACATACCTGCACATCCAGTGTTATAAACCTTTCTTCTCAAACAAAATCAGAAATGCACTGAAGATGAACTAACCTTAGGGATTCCTCTCACTACCATTTCTCACAGCAGAAGCCTGACACTACCCGTCAAAAAAAAAGGTAAAACTCTGCTCAACGAGGTTTTTGTATTCATACATGAAGTTTCTCCGGCGCCAGTATAGCAATATAGGTGTTCATTTGATTTTTTATGCTTCTAGCTGCATACCACCAAAAGTATAGTTCACTTGGTGCCCGGGACCAAAGTGGATTCTGTTTTTATTTAGGCATGTCAGAGGCCAAAAACTACAAAAAAGCATGCAGTTACCTTAGAGAATCTTTTACTTAGTGAACCGTTTATCTACACTCAATGTATATTTTAATTTTTCGAGAGTTTGGGCATAAAAAACAAATTTTGATATAGAGCTTCTTGGCAAGACAACCCCTTTTAAAGGAACTAATTGCTCTTTAGGTCAGGACTGACATTATATCGCACTGCGTTGAGGTGCTTCCGCGTTTCCAATGATGCTCTAAAGAGGCCCATGAAAAGGTTGAAAAAATCCCCAGCTCAAGTCGTTCACAAACACGTTTTAAAATTGAGTGTTAAAGAAGTTTTTTTCATGCCACATTATTAAAATAATAAGTAGAAATTCTAAAATTATTCACGTCACAAAGTCCGGCTGACAAACTTGAAGGCCATAAAATGCCCTAAGATTTCTGCATCAAAACAGCGAAAAGAGGTGAAAATACGTATTAGAACATAATTAGATTTGAATCAATAAATAGTTCAATAAAGTACAAGCGTTCAAAAAAGCCATCATTAACGAAAGGAACGATTGATAGGGTTTGTTCCGCAAAGCCCTCAGAGCAACAAAGAGCTGGGACTGCTCTGTAGTCAATGCGTGGAGTGCTAGAACTGCGCTTATGAAGACTGCGTGACGACCCAAGGAGTAAATTTCAAATGTTTCTTCTTGGAAAAACTGAAATCATGAATTTTTACGGCCGAAGCTTTTTGCACTGTGTCCGTCTTTCCGTTCTGTTCCGTTGTAGTAGCCACCTCTCATTTCTCACAGTGTTCACTATATGGCGCTGCGCCATTGCAGTACGTGAAGTGATCACAAATTGTTGTTCAGGTATGCGTTACGTGTGGATTAGTTTGATGGAATAGCGGACAGACAGACAGACAGACAGACAGACAGACAGACAGACAGACAGACAGACAGACAGAGAGACAGACAGACAGACGGACAGACAGACAGACGGACGGACAGACAGACAGACAGACAGACGGACGGACAGACAGACAGACAGACAGATGGACAGACAGACAGACAGACAGACAGACAGGTGGACCAGCGGACAGACAGACAGACAGACAGACAGACGGACAGACGGACAGACGGACAGACGGACAAACGGACAGACACACAGACAGACAGACAGACAGACAGACAGACAGACAGACAGACAGACAGACAGACAGACAGACAGACAGACAGACGTGAATATGCTGTAAATTCTTTTTTTTGTACTGTCTGGTTTTGCCCTATGGTTCAGGGTAAAACGAGATACCTGGTGGCTTTTTTATATTTTTCATAATATTTCGAGCAGTGGCAATATGATCATACTTTGCAGGACATGCATTATACCCAAAGGAAAGTTTCCGCATTGACATTTAATAGTAACAAGTGCAATGAAGAGATATATGCAATATTTTCAAAGTTTTGTCTCATTTTACCTCGGGCTGGACATATTAGTCGTTTTGCTGTAAAATACAACGAGTGCTTTTATAACGTTGAAATTGAATATATCGAAAAAGGCGATATACTCAAAAGTGAGCGAATATTATAATACTATGTGCATACAAACATGACAGACTTTGATAGTGACTTTAAAAATCTCGAAATTTACTATAATTTGTCACATAATTAGGTGGCCCGGGCACATACAGGTACCATTAGAAGACATGCAATGTAATATCAACACATGTAGGTTCAGAATAAGAAGCAGTTTTATTGGCGGCGCCCACGCAATTATTCTTATCGTAAAGGTGCGCTTATCATTGAAGCACGAGGAGTACCCAGTTAAGGTTGTTTCCAAACACGGCATCAGAATATTCCTGCGGAATAACAGAGCCAGTGCTTTAGATATCCGTTTGATTGATTGATATGTGGGGTTTAACGTCCCAAAACGACCGTATGATTATGAGAGACGCCGTAGTGGAGGGCTCCGGAAATTTCGACCACCTGGGGTTCTTTCACGTGCACCCAAATCTGAGCACACGGGCCTACAACATTTCCGCCTCCATCGGAAATGCAGCCGCCGCAGCCGGGATGCGAACGCGCGACCTGCGGGTCAGCAGCCGAGTACCTTAGCCACTAGACCACCACGGTGGGGCTAGATATCCGTTTGTATTTAGTACATTCGGCTTTCACGTTGTACGAAGAGAGCCCTCACTTCGCATTTCTTGCGCTTTTTATTTTCTTTGAAGGATTTTTTACATAACCTCAGCCGACTGATTTCAGTGCGGCACTTCTCACACTCAGCGTGAAAGGATATGAGCCACGATAAACTATTTCCACGTCATTAAGAAGCAGGTTCCCTAAAAATTTATCCCGCGTCTCAATAATAATATTTTTTGGGGTTTAACTTCCCAAAACCACCGTACAATTATGAGAGACACCGTAGTGAAGGACTCCGAAAGTTTAGCGCACCTGTGGTTCTTTACAGGATCTGTCTACAGTATTTCACTGACTGCTTTGCTGTTTTTTGACGCTATAAAAAGCATATCATCTGAACGGTCTAGCCTTTTACCGGTATCGCTCGAAAACGTGTAGAAGTTTTCAAAACTAATTTTTTCAATCTGCGTTCACTATTCTTTTATCGGAGGGATGAATGCCCACAATACTGGCCGGTGGTGGCGACGACAATCATACTGCCGTTGAAAGTTGAAAACTGAAACCGCGTGCGGTTTACGTAGGCTTCATGATGTTTCGTTTACTAATAAAACAAATACTTTAGCGGTAGTTTAGGGCATGCACACACTTTTGTTGTTGTTTTTATGGCCGCAGTGCTGGGGCCGGTACACCGTGCTAAAGATTAATCGTTGACGCAACCTAATGCTGGCTCTATTGCATAGAATGAGCTTTTACGTTATAGGTGTTTGTTTTCAAGCAAAGTCCGTCAACCTGCGAAAATTTCTTGTCATACCTTTAAATTGACCACATCGCTGTCGGGTGACGCTAGCGGTATTTTTTCTCGCCTTTCAAACTGAAGATAAAACTATAATTCTATTTAACGAATGAAAACAAGGATGTTACCGCCCATGTGATGAACGATCGTCTCATATTCGCCACAATAAAAAAAAATTCGAGCGGTAGACACTCCGTTTAAGTGCACCTAAATGTAATCACACGGGCCTTAAGCATTTTCGCCTCTATCGCTAATTTGGCCGCCACGGCCTCGTTCAGATACCGCGAACTGCGGGTCAGCGGCCGAGTGCCTTTGTCAGTTGACTACCGCGGCGGGTAACCCACGCGCTGACCGCGTTAAAATTCTCATTCATAGCGTATGTGGTATATTGTTGCGTACACGCCACGGTGGTCTATTTGTTACGGTGCTTGAGAGCTTTGAATTCATTCGTTCGGCCTGCTTTAAAACGCTCGAAATTCATCTACTAAGCAACTTGAATGAATAGGGTCAAAAGTGCTTAGATATTTATTGGTTTGTTTTCGTCCTAATAAGCTATAATCTTTTGACACAAACTGTCCAACAGAAACTCTTAAACAATCTCCACATGGTTCATTTACAAAACATACGCGTCGAGCGACACATTTTAGTAAAATCACAACGTACTCAACGGGTTTAACTCCATTGAACAATCTCTAAATGATCCAGGCATTGTAATATGCTTCGAGAAAAGAAGACAAATGACAACTAGATGCCTTGGGACAGAACTTAGTATTAGATTGCGTCAGTATAGATGAGGGGCCTCAGAAAAGAACGTCAATGATGTGAAATTGTGCATACGTGCTGCATTAGGCGCTCCAACAGTTGTACCTAGTGCAATAAATATTAATTCTTTTTTGTTAATCATCACAGCTTGAGCAATAACAGATGGCTTTGCTTTAACTGGTGACGGCAGTGGCGTACGGCGTATCCGAGGAAAGTTATCTCGCGGTCGATGTAGGCCGTCTGCTTACAAAGATAAGGAGCACAGTACACACATATATAAAAGGACAATAAAAAGAAATAGTTCCTTGCGCGGTTTTATGAAGGGCATTCCACTTTAAAGCAGAAAAGAGTGGAATAAGTGCACGCCTTTTGCTTAGCTTTCACTACAATGCGCTGTTGAGGCGACAGATTTTATTTATATAAAATGCGAACAAAGGGCACCATTACCAAATCAATGAAGCAATCAATCTATCTATCTATCTATCTATCTATCTATCTATCTATCTATCTATCTTTATAGCTATCTATTTACCTATCTATCTATCGATTGATCTCTCGATTGATTTGCCTATCTGAAATTGATACGTGCATATAACCTATTCCTTGAAAGTACTGTTTACACAACCCTTCATTTATCGTGCGTTCAAGTCGGGCCACCATTGTGTGCTCCGCCGCGGTGGTCTAGTGGCTAAGGTACTCGGCTGCTGACCCACAGGTCGCGGGATCGAATCCCGGCTGTAGCGGCTGCATTTCCGATGGAGGCGGAAATGTTGTTGGCCCGTGTGCTTAGATTTTGGTGCACGTTAAAGAACCCCAGGTGGTCGAAATTTCCGGAGCTCTCCACTACGGTGTCTCTCATAATCATATGGTGGTTTTGGGACGTTAAACCACACATATCAATCAATCACTGTTGTGTGCAGTACGCTGTTGCCTTTGTGGCTTTGTGATTGCAAGGTGTATCGAATTTTTCAGGTTTCGCACATGTCTGCTGATCACGCTGGGAATTTCTTTCTTGCAAACATTCAAAAGAGATTCCATGAGCAGGTGTATTGGATTTGCAACGAGGCCATGTAATTTTGAGACGCGGCTCTAGGTTAAAATTTGCTAATATTGTCATTGCAGCTAGATGTGTAAGTCAAGCACGTCAGTACAGTGCCCGGTCGAAGGAGTGGACTTTAATGGGAAGCGGCCGTCGGAGTTAGTGCGGCGTTTCGCCACCAGTGGCCGCAACTGGAGCAGATATGCCTCCACGACTTCTACCGCGCAAACAAATGCCACGACTGCATTCGAAGCTGCTACACGTCTCGGTTTTCGACTCTATTTGTATTATTTAGGTTATAACAAAAACGTATATAAGACAACCATGAAGCACGTGTTCTAAACACCAAGCTTATTTCAAAGGCATGTGTCATTCACGACCGACTATTTATCGAGCCGCTCACGCGTCGTCTGCTAGGAGAATAAAGAATAAATAAGAATAAATAAGGAAGCGCTGGTCAAAAAAGACAACAGTAAAACCCTCTCGAATCGCTGGTGTTTTGATAATACACTTGTCTCTGTCGCAAAGCTAAACGCCACTGGAGTTTGAATTGCGAAATGAAAATGTTGAAATGTTCTGTGGCTAGAAACGCTAAAATTGGTCGAATAAATTTGACGTGTAAATATGCACTGCACCAAGGCCCTTGATTGTAATGTTAAAACGTACGCACAGTAAACATTCTGCTTTACTTGGCAACATTTACTAATTGTGCAATGAAAACATGTGACGTCTTACATGAGCTGAACCTGTATAGTTTATTAAAATGAAATAATATGCTGAAGTTTCTAGTTCAACTATTTCAGTAAGCCTGTGCTTATGCAAAACATTTTTCAGATTGTTTATTCACAACATATATTTTTGTAGTAGGAAACTACGAGCTATTTCTGACCACTATTGCCTCATCACTTGTGAAGAGTATTCCACTTATTTGCTTGCCCAATTTGTGAAATTAGTACGTTTAGCTGATTAGCTTAATTTTTACTTATAGGCGTTAAGATACACTTTTTACGAAGTGGTGGGCTTCTGCAAAACTGTGCACGAACAGTTACAATTCGAGATTTTGTTTCACAGTAACAGTCATCTTTATATCTGCTATCTTGCCGGCTATTACACAGCTAATCTACGGCAATGTAATTCGAGCCAGTACACTTGACAGCTGAGTAACACGGACTTTTTATATAAGGTCTGAAGAAACAGGCTGCTTCATAGCATAAGTGCTTTGAATCCCATTGTTAGAATGATATTCTTCCTCTCACTAGTGCAGAAGCAAGTACACGTGTACACGCCATAACACCGGAAAGCTTGGTATCACCGAAGTGATCTCATGCGCTTCCCGCGAATAAGCTATGCCATCTCGGGACACTCGCCAAGACTAGTCTGAAGATTATCATGTAAATTTCACCAAATTAGTGCTATCAACACTTACAACACTGTGCTTTAGAATAGCTGCACTTTCCGTGCGTCCTTGGGTAAGCATACGGACGTCTGCAGCGACCCAGTCGCGTCGTCCGAACTGGGTGACCACATCTCACGCTCGCGTCTCAGTCGCCTTTATCTTTATGGCCCAGCACAGGCGGACACGAAAACTGGCTCGCACCTTCAAATCTTGCCGCATACCGCGCCACTCAACGTAGCGAAAAGCACACCGTAAACGCCACTATAAAAGGATGCTCATTGTAATCGCTCGCCGGAGCGACCAAGAAATCAAGGAGATTACGACGTTGTCATTCACCGTACCGACGGCACACGTCTTATACTTTTGCTGTGTCAGCACGCTTCTGCTCGTTTTTTTATATTTCTTAACTTTACGAGTCCTGCTGACCTCCATTGTAAGCCAAATGACCAACATGATGTTCCATGTTATTGCATGCCCGACGAGACATTTGCATAGGCATTTGCAAACCGTCACTGAATGGTGCTCATGTTGGACATATGACTCCAATCTCGTTAATTTCACTGTTTCGTCAGGCTTGAGAAGCTAGTTTCGCAAAAATAAATGTGTCGGTGTCAGTATCAGCTGTAAAGTTGTCGGCTGTCGGCAAAAATTCTGGTAGACGCAAAGAAGCATTCATTCGGGACAAATGAAAATCCAACCCATGCCTTCTGTGTGGCAAGCAGACGTTCTTTCGTCGATTTGTGCTTGTGCTTGAAACTACTTCAAAAGAACGCTGAAAAATGGTATCTCATGACAGAAACTTCTTTTAAACAAACAATGTTGCTTGCAGAATTGTATATTTGCACCAGCTGGTAAAACATGCGAATTGAGCCAGGAGTGGGAAGTTTAAAGCTGACAACTCATCACGTTGTGCGAAGTAGTGTAGGGGCAATGTGCGGAGGCGAACTGGGTTTTCAAAAGGCAGATTTATGGTGTAGTCGGCACTTCGCAACTGTTCTTGCTGTAGGCATTCTAGATTAATTGGAAATCGCCAATGCTACGGGCACAAATGCTCCATCATTGCGGCAAGGTGCAGTGTGGTTCCCAGAACACCTAATTGTGATACCAAGTTTCACCCTTCAAGGCACCGCTCACGATTAGATTGGATAAGGTAGTCGAACTCGTGCGCGTCGCCATCTGAACTGCCAGACTGCTTCGTTTTTCGGTGCATGCTTCAACAACGCCGCGAAAAAGAAAATGAACAGCTCCCCACGTAATATTGGCTGTTTCAAAGTATCATTGAGTGCTTGTTGCACGACCACTGTTACATTGTTATGGGACCACAATGCCATATTTTATAGTGAGAGCAACTATGCGGATAATCTCGGCTTATTTTTGTCGTCGCCATCATATCCCGCATATTTATAACTCCGTATATGAGTTTAAAATAAACAAAGAAGAATAAATTAGAGAAAAAATTGAACGCACCCGCAGAAATTAGAACCAGAGGTTCTATGCTTTTCAGCAGGCTGCGTTAACCAACTAGGCCAGGCTTCTCATCTCACTGAGGACGAGCAACATATACACATCATTTAGCACTGGCTTGCTGGCAATAGACTTAAAAGAAACATGCTTCCCATGCGGTTATGCAGCACGAAAACATGACGCAGCTAGTTCCACGGAAAGGTAGAACTAGGCGATTCCCCGTGGTGAGTGGGAGCGTTTTATCAAGAAACAAGCAATAAACAAGTTTTCCCCACCATCTATATACTTCTAGCGTCGACGGCCACGCTGCAATATGTCGGACATCTGAGGTGGACGTTTTGATGAAATGCACGGACACTGTGCTTTTCGCTACCGTCACTGATATCGTCGACGTCAACTGACACCAAAAAAAGCAAGGCCAAACAGACGCCGGCGAAAACGCTGTATGTAACTTGGCATTTGAGATTCTACCCAGTGCCGTACAAACACCTACGTAACAGCTCCAACAGAATGCTAGTCGCCCTGAAGGAAGGCGGGCTTGCAACTCTGCCCAGACACAGAAACGTTGCCGCTCAAATCACATTCGACCGTGTTCCCACATTTCGTATCATTTCGAAATCTTCTA
Source organism: Rhipicephalus microplus (assembly GCF_043290135.1). NCBI lineage: Eukaryota > Metazoa > Arthropoda > Arachnida > Ixodida > Ixodidae > Rhipicephalus > Rhipicephalus microplus. The sequence continues at coordinate 135,762,670 of NC_134702.1, read as the reverse complement.
GCCATACTTCGCCTGATAGTGCAGTGAGTTGCTATCGCATTCATTGCTTCGGCCTTGTGCCGAAACTGTGACTTTTCGTTTTGTAAATGAACAAAGGGCCCACTGAGCTTCCGTAGGGCAACTGCGAAGCTACGCAGCTGTTGACTTACTTGATGCTTCGGTTGCTGCTGATACTCAAATATGTCTGAGGGCCCTGCAACGGGTGAGCCTCTGAAACACTTTCCTGTTGCCCAGCTTCACAGTTTTGACCACAGGCGTGATTCCATGCTTCTGGCATGAAGAACCCAATTCAATTGTTGTAATAAACTTACTGATGCAGCACGTGATGCATTAGTAAAACTCCTTCCACTACACAGAGTTCGTATAGTGTTATCAACCAAGGCAGTCTGAAGAAATATTTTTGCTCTGTGGTAGAACACCTTCTTGCTACGCAGACGCCGTTACTTGAATCCTCAATCGGACCAGAAAATTCAGAAGGGAATCCTCAGTCTTGTCCACTTTATGTTGGCCATTGTGCGTACTCACGGGGACCACGACAATGGCGCTGATGGTGAAAGGTACCCGCTATGGCATGCTTTGGCCACAAAGAACACACACACAAAGTAAAGGAACACTCAACGACAAGCACAGGCGCCAAGTACAAACTAGGCAAACAATCAGTATTGGTACCCACTATAGACCATGACGATGACCTTGATGGGCTTTTGCACTGCTGTGCGTTGTCAGTGGTCACGACGACGATGACTGAGGACGATGTAAAGTAACCTTAACACGCCATGCCGATCATGCTGATGCCGTGAAGAATGAGTGCGTTCCAGACCACTCCTGCTCTTTGTTCAATATATGAAATTAAACGTGAACGTGCGGGAAAGGCAAAGACGAGGTTGAATACACCCGATGACGTTGATGACGATAAAAAAATACGTGTTTAAGATCACACCATTTTTTTCTGCCATGAATAAAAACGAACGTTAACACACGCTCACCCCGAAAGGCAACACCAACGCAGGCTACTAGCTACCCAGAGCAAGGATTCTTTTCCGCCTAAGGACAAAAACGTACACCTTGTATTTACAGTGCACACACCTGGTCATTGATTTACATATGCGAGTGGGAAATGCCACGGGTGATTTACAATAAAAACGATCCCCAGCGATTCGCCTACTCATCAGAATTCTTTAGTGGAGATAGGGCGATTTTTGTTTTCATACAATTTTACATGCATGCCCTCCAATATTTTGGTCAAGGACAAGCCGTTGATGTTTCGCGCAAAACCAATCAAGCCCACGCCGACACCGACACCGGTGCGAAAATTTACGTGAACTCAGCTTTTTAACGCTATTGCGTTAAAAAGTGCAATGTACATTTCCAAATATAGTAGGGCCAAATATGGTACAAATGTGCGAGCACCACACTTGAGCAAACACCACTGATATCAAAGAGTCCAGTGGTATGGACGGGAACTAGACTGAAAAGAAGTCCAAGGGCAAGCATTCCGTGTTCGCATTGACGATTTGGAGCAAAGCCAAGTCAATAAAGTAGCTCGTCAACAGGTAAGGGAGCTCCGCATTCTTCAGCACTCAAACATAAGAGTAAAACTTGTCAATAACTGTATATATACATATAACTTGTCCTCCCGTTGAGCTAAAATGAAATTTTCTTTTGAGCGACACCTGTGTTACCGAAACACCACGTTGCTTCTTAGTAACAAACATGGTATCCGAGAAAGGCGTAAGAAAGATTTAGTGTTGTGAGGAATTTGCTGCTTATGAAAGCTTTTCGAGCTAATTGAATTGACATCCTTGTTATTTTCCAGCTGCTAGTTGCAAAAGCATGCTGGTGGTTTCAAGAGTTATGTGAGAAAAGAAAACCGTGAAAAGAAAGAGAAATTGAATATTTGCTTGCTGTCTTCATAATTACTCCGTTTGTAATGGGAGACATCTTATCATGACAAGGCGTGACTGTTACAACGAAAATAAAATAAATCAGTTAACAACAATTTAATTGGTGAAGATAGGCAGTCAGGTTCAATCGGAGAATGCTGTCCATCGTGCGCAAGTACCATTTCCGCTTCGTGATTTTCAACTATCAGCCTTCTGTAAATAATCTCGAACAATTAGGTTCAGCCAATTTGATCGGCAAAAGTGAAAAAGAAGGTTCAATCACTACAACTACACTCTAAGCCCCACCGCAGTGTTCTAGTGGCTAAGGTACACGGCTGCTGACCCGCGGGTCGCCGGATCAAATCTCGGCGGCGGTGGCTGCATTTCCGATGGAGGCGGAAATGTTGTTGGCGCGTGTGCTCAGATTTGGGTGCACATTAAAGAACCCCAGGTGGTCAAAGTTTCCGGAGCCCTCCACTATGGCGTCTCTCATAATCATATGGTGGTTTTGAGATGTTAAACCCCACATATCAATCAGTCATCTACACTCGAAGCTGCAAAGAAGCGAAATGGGAGCGAAGTGGGAATAATTGCTTCATTTCATCCCTGCAACTCACAGTTAGCCCGCAGAGGGAATAACTGCAAGACAAGTGTGCTTTGTGCAATCTGAGGGAGGAATTGTTAGACCATACGGAGGGACGTTTACTCCCATGGAACCTTCCGGCGCAGTGGCGGCCTCGAAGGATTGGTCGGAATGCGCTTAAGCAAATAGTTCTCTAAAGAGATAAACAGTTAACAGTTGATTTTAGGGCTAATGGCCGTGACAGATACGGGAAAAACGTCAAGAGCGAAGTAATATTGTTTATATAGCATAAAAATAAGCAAATCTGATATCCCCTTCCCCTTCCCCTCCCCCAAAAAAAGAAAGAAGTGCTCACGCTCAAACTATGTCAATGCGCGGTGTGGTGTTCTTTTTGGCCTAGAGGTGTGTTGTGGATGTGTTATTGTTACGTGGTTGTGATAGATGTGTTTTTTGCGTTTTTTTGTGCACTGAATCATTTTTCGGCTGCGGTAAACGTGGTCCGCTACTGGAATGAAGTGCTACGCTATCTAAATGCTACGCGCCGATAGGAATATTACGTAAAGGGCGAGTGTAAACTGGACTTCGATAACTACGCCAGATTTTGCCTGTGTGCTGTTGACTAGTAACGATCACCGCTCATTCAACACTCACGTTATTCGCGACCAAATTCCACGTGGTTGATACGTTTGCGCTACACATCGTTGCTAGTGAAGCCCTCCCTGCGTGTTGTATAATTAAAAGCGTCATGGCTGGACAATCGAAACGTGTTAGCCTTGATGAGGGCTCAACATTAGCTCTAGCAAGTTAAGCTGTTCGAAAATTAATTTGTTTTTAGTGCAGCACGAAAAAGCATTGTTCATCAGAATATTCCTTATTGAAAAAAAAAACGAATGGTGGGCATGGTGTAAACCACCATCCACCTTTATAGTAGAATAATGTAGTGGGTGAAACTTGAAAAATGTCCCCCCATGGCTTATGGTAAGATGTGGTGGATGCTGCAGTACCGGCGGCGCTTGAGCGCGAAATCGAGTCAGAATCAACGTGACGAGCTGCCACATAATATAAATAAAAGAATTGCGTAAAACAACAATGTAAAAAGCACGCATACAAAAAACTGAATAATATGGAGATTCGAACGTGCAACCTGCGGATTCTCAACCGAAGACACTAACCACTGCAGCATGCCGACTTTTTTTATTTATTTCCGGTCTCAGACATTGTACAAAAACACATTTCACAAAATGTACAAATACACTTTCTCAAATATACACGCAAGAAAACAAAAAGCCATCAGTCCTATATGGACTCATGTTGTCTACCTAAAATTCCTTGAAGGCGCCCAAGGTTCTAACCACGTCAGCCATTCTGGCACGCACTCTTACATTTTCATCATTTCCATATAAGCAAACATGCTTTGCCTGAAATGGATTTTTGCTAGCTTAGCATCCGCATCGTAAAGATAACCAGCCATTCGTGCACATCATACACAGTGGAGGCCGGTCAACATCACTAGATTAAATGCGATTTAGTCATCATTTCTCACACACAGATCACTGATGAGTGAGAAATCTTTCTTTTATGATCTTTGCAAGACGTCTCATAAGATTACCCGGCCACAGCAATGGATAAAAACATGATATGTTGTTTCAGGCTTCTTGAAAATCAAGCAGTGTGATCCCCAGTGTGTATAAAAGCCCCGTTTCTCTGTAAATGACTTTACTGGTAGTGTACCAGTGTGTAATTTAAAGAGAAGTGTTATCACCCCTGCAGGTACCTGCATGTTTTTCACTCACTTCAGTGCAAATTGTCCCGACCTTCCACTGTATATGGTCCTGTACAATTGCACTTGAAAAACAACGTCACATTAATCTCTGTACAGTTTTTTTCTTCAAACACTAGATGGATACTCAAAGGAAAAACGAAGAAATAAGAAACGTACGCAATTTACTACTTCTTCAATATAGCCACGCAGTGGCCCCGACATGCTATAAAAGTGGTGACGACGAGAAATGGTATAGTGTTGCTTAACCTGAGTTGGCATACCGTACGCATAAAAGGGTCACTGGCGTCACGAAAGAACACTAATCTATTTACTCCCTGTCTTACAAACAGGTGTGCTAAACCTGTGTGCTAAACGCACCTGAACAAGTTAGTCCGGTTGCAACTTTCCATTTCAAGCCACATATAAAGAACGCGATCACACTGTGCAGCCTTCGCACGTTGATCCTCCAACAATGCCGCATCTGCATCACATACCACAACTTTGTTATAAAAAATTGGCCCCGTACCTGCACATTAATCTGCGAAGGTCGTCGGAAGATGATAGTCTTGCGTGTGGAGAGTGAACAAAGCAATTATTTGATGTTATGCGCAAGAAAATCGGTGAATAGTATTCTGGAGGCGCTGCGTTAGAGTGCCTCGAGCGTGAAGCGGAGGCGAACGAGCGCATCAAGCCACGTCACACGTGAGGCATGAGCGTCATCAGGCAGTGTTTTTGGAAAACGAAGCGCGTAGCTCTGAGACGGGTGTGCGCGCCGTCTCAGAGGTGATAAAGTGTAGAACGCAAGGCAACGGGTAGGTACCACCAGCGTCTCGTCTTAGCAAAGCGTCGGAAACACTCTCCTTTTCGTGCAAGCGTTACATGGTCAGCGCAGCGTGATACGCGCTAAGGTCCTTAAAATTACCGATGTATGCCTCTTGAAGCAGAATATATGCGTGTTGTTATGGTGCCCCAGACATGTGCAATAATTGCTTTTTAATTGAGAATTGCACAAGTATGAACGCTAAATATTGAGCAACATTGGTGGGCGCTGCGGATGGGGTCGGCTGTTTCAAGTACCTGGTGCCGTTAAAAGTGAACAAGCAGACAAATGTACAGACACACCAAAATTTTTGCGTCGGAGGTCGCTAAGAAAGAATCGTCTTTAAAAACATGTTGCACATAGTGGCTCTAGCAAAAACAGACAGGTTTGTGTCTTTCCGCCTGTCTGCCTTTTCTTTCATTTCTCTCATTTGATGCGACCAATACTCCTGCCTGCCTTTATAATTCTCAAGGGGAATGCCAAAGTCGGTGTTTTCATCCAGACTGCATCCACAAAGTATACAGGTTTTGAAGGCCATCTTCTATGCCACAACCCGAGGGATTTCCCTTAGTTTACTCGGCTCCCTGTAATGTTACAAAAATGCTTGAAAACACGCATCGTTTCATCAACACGTTCTTTGTTAGTACAACACATCGCAATGTTATCTGCATATGCCAGCAACTTGACTTCTGCTGCCACCTAGCTGAAACCACGTAGTTTCTTCTTTTCATTGATTGCCAGGCACATCATGTAAATACCAAACAAAAGTGGAGTAAAGGAGCAGCCTTGATGCACAGAACGCATAACGGGAAGGGGGGGCCACCCCAGACTTATTAAAAATTAAACGTGTTGTGCAGTTCTGGTACGCAAAGATCACTCGGTGCCTGATGATGAAACCAACATTACCATGATTTACTATCACATACAAAATATTATGTGCAACACTATCAAATGCTTTCTCCGGGTCCAGATGGAGCACAGCAACGCCAAACAAACGCTTCATCACAAGACTCTTGCATGCATCGCATCCTGTGAATGTTAGTCCTAATAGTTCTGCCGTTGATCCCACACGTTTGATGTTCTGCCACTATTTCTTTGATGACACCCTGAAGCATCGCAGCAAGTACCTTCGTAAAAATTTTGCAATCGACATTGGTCAGCGATCTGGGCCTATAAGATGTCACCAATTTAGGTTTTTCTACATCACCCATTTTAGGGATCAATATTGTATGCACTCTGCTAAAGAAAGGTGGCAGAGTTTTCAGTCCGCGCGCCTCGTTGAACAGGCGTGCCAACAAAGGGGACAGTTCTCTCCTAAATGCCTTATACCACGCGGCAGTTAGGCTATCGGGTCCCGGGCATTTTCCGGGGTTCAAATGACCAATCACGCATTTGACTACGCTTTCAGTTTTTTTTTTCCTTCTAATAGCCTTTTAGTGTCGTCAGTCAGCCGAGGCATGCACTTAGAAACTCTTCTTTCAAACGCTTTACATTCGTTGTCTAAATGCGAAAAGAGACTGCAAAGAAAGCCCATCGGATGGTTTCATTGTCGCTCGTGATTGTACCGTTGGAATAAAGCATACTGATGTGAAAACGCCGCTCCTGAGGTTTTTCGAGACCAAGCGCTCTTTTTGTGGGCTTCTCTCCACTAATAGTTCTTTGCTCGAGCGAGAACCCAGGCGCCTTTAGAGCTTTCCTTGTCATAGTGTTCGTTTGTCTTTTACCTCATGCACATCGTATTTGCAAGTCCCAGGCTCTCTGCTTTTGAGGGCTATCAGGTGCTGCAATGTTTTGTTTATATTTCTTCGTTCATTTTCACCTCGACATTTAGCAACCTCGATCCATCCAGCGCTTTCATTTTTATCTTTTGTTTTAAACATTCCCATGTCTCTGCCACAGTTTCTGTTTTTTCCGTAAGCATTTCAATAATTACTCCATGCACATCTTTTACAAATCGCTCATCCTTTAGCGATTACGCGTTCAGTTCCCATAACTCCCTTTTAAAGGCAGTTCGTTGTTTCTTTATACCTATGCGACACACAACCAAGCAATGATCCGAAAAAGACACTGGCACTACCGAGAAACCATGGTACGTTGCCATAATGTCTAGCGATAAGTACACGCGGTCTAACCATGCATGACTAGGGCCTTGAAATCGCATGTGCGTCACTTCTCGTGTTGCTTTGACGCATTCGTACACGTCGTTCATGTCATAGTCAATAATTAATTTACTTAACACGTCACTACTTTTGTCACTATTTCCAGTACTGTTGACTCTATCAAGGCCATTAAAAACACAAATAAAGATCCCGAACAAAACAACCCGCTTATCACAATTCTTCAGTTGCAACAGATTCGAAAAAAAACAGAACACTCTCTTCTACACTAATCGGCGCATATATGCATAATACTTGGAATTCAATGTGATAAAATAAAAAATCGCAATAAGCAACTCTTCCTTATTGACATGAAAATACACTTCGAACGTGAAGGCCTTCCAGTTTCTTTGTTTTTTTTTTACGAAAAGGACGCACCCTGTGGACGTCGGTATCGCAAGGCTAACAACCGCGAAATATCTGTGCGCGAAACGGCGCACCATGCTCCCGGTCTCCTCCTCTCCGTCAACCTTGGTTGTCTGGACGGCTAGGACGTCTATATCTTTATTTTTGAGCAACCTTAAGAGTTGACTTTGCGTACGACTAGCAGCCAGCCCTCTGACGTTGAGCGTAGCTGTGCTTATTGACGGAGTCAATGCCATGGTGCCTTATACGGAATAAATAAGTAGGGCCGGAGCGTGGTGCTTACCTTTCGCGACCAGCCGTCGGCTAGCCACCTCCAGGACCATTCTGCTTTCCGGCGTTTTGTTCCTTTGTCTTGTCTCGAGGTCGATTTGCCGCAAAATATTTCGGTTTTGACTTCAAACGGGACACCTTGCTTGAGCTTGAGGAGTCTTGGCAGGTGCCTCCTCGTTGTTGGTTCACGACGTCTTGTCTTGTTTGCCTGCCTCGTCCCGCATATGCTTTAGCACGGCACTGGCGATACACATGTCCTCACTGTCTGACGTCTCTCCTAGGCCTTCGGTTGCATCGACCGTGTTCCAGGGCACCTCTTTCTTCAAGGCACCTTTAGGCTCGTCCGCTGACGGTGTGATGGCAGGTGCCGTCAAGTGCCGAGAAGTCTCAGCCACCTTGTGTCGATCACCCGACGCAGACTGCCCGGTTGCCGCATGAACCATTGGGTTGCCGGTTCTTTCAGCGGCTTCCTTCGTCTCGGCCGCGTCCAGAAAAGCTCGGCCACCCCTTCGTTCTTCACCGTTTCAGTTGCCGAGACATAAGTCTCCACGCAGTCAGCCTCGACATGCCCGAAGCGTCTACAGCTGGAGCAGCGGGGGACCTTGCACTCGCGGCGGACGTGACTAGTACCTTAGCAACGCACACGGATTTGATGAGGGAGGTCTTCAACCGTGTTGCCGTTCTTGAGCTTCAGCAGCACCGTTCTTGTCGTGGAACATTTGTCGGGCATTCCGGGTCCACGCCACCTCTCAAGGCTCACTTCCACCCCTTTTCTGAAGTTCACAAAAGCCGTTCTTACATCTCCATTACTTACACTTTGGGGAAGCCAGTGCAGCCTTAGCTCCACCTGCAGATCCTACGCGTCAACGACGACGCAATGCCATCCCATCACCTGAAGTTCTTGCAGCGCAAGTAGGCATTTTGTGGGAGCAGCCTCGTTGAAGGTCACCGCCCGCGAGTTATTGATCTAATAAGCGCCAAGGCTCACCACATCAAGCAGCAGGTCTGTCAGTGTCAGCGCATTCCCGAAATATTCGACCTCGTAGGGCCTGGCTATGACGTCCCCGTGCAAAACCACCGTGTTAGTAACAAGCTTTCCTTTAGGCAGCTGAGGCAAAATGAACTGATACTCGTCATCCTTGCTCCTGTTTCCGCGGCCCTTAGTGACCACTGTAGCCACTCCGCTGGAGCACATGACTCTGCGAATCGTTCAGCTTGGCTGCCGGAAGCCTAATGACTGAACCATGCCGACATAAAGGAAAAAACTTGTTGCATAGCTGGTTAACATGAAAACTGACCGTTCAACTTCAGTTTTGTTTGTCGCGTACTCGACATAGACGAGATCTGCACCTGCTGCTAAAATTTTTAGAATTATTTACTCAAACAACTGCTGCCCCTACCGATTGATAGTGCGATATTGGCACCAGCGCTATGTATTTGTTACATTTCACATCCGCAAGAAAAAAAATGGCAGCATTTCCACGAAGTGAATGATGGGGAGTGGGGCGAAGCATTCGTCCGTCCATTCGTTCTTGCTTCCGTCCGTTCCTGCGTACGTCTGTGTAACCGTCCATGCGTCCATACACCCATCCGTGCGTGCGTCTGTTCGTGCATCCGTCCACGCGTTCGTCCATGCATCCGCGCCTGTGTCCGTTCATGCGTCCATCCATGCATCTGTCTGTGTGTCCGTTCATCCATCTATTCAGCCCTCCAAGTACCACCATCTCGCATCTTTTCATCATATATTATCCATATAGAAGCACCGCCATCCAGCGCACATTTCAAGGACTAAACGGGAGGTGGCACATGGACACTTTCTTACGGCTTGCGCTTCGGGTTTACTTTCCAACTTTAACCACCTCGAGTTCATGGTATATACTAGTTCATTGTATTCATGGCTATGCGGTCCAACACTCGCTAAACCTTTCTAAAACCAAGGAGGTTACACCCAGCGAGTACAACGTAGCAACCCTTTTTTGTCAGATCGTGCTCAATGTACATGCCAATAGCTGCGAATGGGGATCGCAGCGTGCGCGTTCCCTAAAGGCCGAATGCTCCTGTCTCTCATTCCCCCTTAGCAGCCATTACCATGTGCATTGAGCACTATCTTTTATTGTTCAACAACGCACAGAAGAAATCTCTCACCGGAACCAACTTGGAGGTCAAAATCGTAAGGACCGCTATTTCAGGTATGTGCCACTGGTGGTTACGTGCTACGAGGGACGCACAAGCCACGCCATAAGGAGCTTCGCCCCTAAAAACAAGTGTACTGGGAGCAGGTACAGTTTACCGGGGGTTACTGTCAAGATTAATATCCGTTTCTCCCTCGTTTCAAAGGGCGACGTCTGCTCAGGCTTTATGACGCCTCTAGGCTAATTCCGTATATACGCCCACATAATTAATTGAGCGTTGCGATGTTTTTCGTGCAACGTAGAGTGCAATGAGTCGTGCCAGCGCATAGCTGTAGCTCTACCGTTAGCAACAACTACCAAGAAGAGTGCAATGTGCCGAAAACATTATGCTATCATATTGTTAATTCGAATTGCCAAGTCTGTGTTCTCGCATAATAGTCAGAGAAGTGCCTGTGAGTGTGACCGGCGGCTGTCGGTGAGGGGAGATCGTACGTTCTCTGCAAGTGCTGGAATCGTGTCGCATCGGTGCTTGTCACTTCTTGCGCGGACACCGTACACAATAAAAAATGGGTCATTTAGGTTATTTGATGCCATGGCTGCGCTGTATTGTCGTTCTTATTCGTCAGAAGCATATATTCTGAAACCCAGAAGCGCGAATCACACAACTGTAAGGGCTCGGCCGGTAGACCTAACCTTTGGTGGAAATCATGGTGGTAGAACAATGTATACCTCCCAGCTTAGTACACTACATATACTGCCTACCATTACAAGCTCCCCCCCCCCCGCCATCATCTTCTTACTGCTTCCCAGCATTATCGAAATGGCGGGCAGAGCCTCCCGTGATTGCCCACTATCTAGCTGCTACTTTCCACCATCCTTTACACTTTATCTTTCTTCTGTACACCATGCAGTCCAGTATGTGCCACCATATCTACCATTATTTTCATTACGTTCCGGCATATGCACCATAATTTCTACTATACCCACAATTATTTCCACTGCGCCAACCGTGGTTTCCAGTATCCACCATGGTAGTTTTCATAGGGTTGCGCTGTTTTGAAAAATAAAATTCTCTTAAACTCCACACAATGCCATCTTTTGCAGGGTAATCAAGTAATTTAGTAAGGTTATCTATCAACATTGCATGTCTAGCTTCCCTTGGCACCGCTTCCACAAAGACAAGCTAACTCGGAAATTAGTACAAGCATTTCATACCAAAAGGTGTGCAGATGAATGCGTAGGAAGCCCATTCATCACACTAACTGTAAAGAAATTCACCTTTTTGAGCCCTACTTGACTTCTACATTGTGCTGCGCGTTGTAGATACAACTTATGTAAAAAAACTGTCTGATTACGTGTTATCATTCTTTCTTTTGCTTTACATTCGCACATGCGCTCTTGAGCTACCCCAGGATATAAGTTTTGTGTGTTTCTCTGAATAAATTGGTTACCCAGGAAGCCAGCAACTTTCCGCTGTTCATCACTTGAAAATACGAAACGCTGGCTGGAGGCGTATGACACGAGGTCGGTTTTAACGCCTGGAGAGAAATAGAGAGAGAGAGAGAGAAATAGAGAGCAAAGGCAGGGGGGTTAACCAAGTTTGGCTCGGTTGGCTACCCTACACTTGGGGTGGGGTAAAGGGAGAATAACCGAAACGAAAGAGATAGAAAAGGAGTAAAAAAGAGATCAATGAATAGTCAGCTCGAGACTACACAGCACGGTCTCACGCTGTTCTTTCACAAGCGATCACGAAGTCCGCTGGTCCTTAAAAAGTACAAGAGGGCTTTCGTGACTTAGCGCTTATGTGAAATAGTCGGCCAAGGTCCCTGGATCTTGTTTTCCGTAAGCGGTTGTGAATCCAGCTGACGGAGCTTGGCTTCTATAATACGTCGTTCAGACTGGTATGCTGGGCAGTTGCCTAGAACGTGCTCAAGCATCTCCTCGCAGGCGCAAATGTAGCATGTCAAACAGCTCGCCCTTCCAAGGAGACAAAAATACGCATTCGTAAATGCCACGCCCAACCTGATGCGACACAGTAAAGTATCATGGCGTCGTGGGAGCCCGGATGGCAAATGAAGTCGCAAGTTTAGGTCAATCGAATACAGGCGCGCGTTGAAGAAACCTGGCGTATTCCATTGTAGGATAGTTATACGGCGAGCAAGTGATTGCAGTCTCCTTGCAGTATCCGTTCTCAAGAGTGGTATGTGCGTACGCAGATCTTAGTCGTGACCCGATTGAGCAGCTTCATCCGCGCGGTCATTGCCGACAATTCCGTACCGACTTCGATACGATATTGTGACCTTCCTCGAGCGCTTCGTGGTAGTCGTACCTTATTTGATATAATGATTTTTCATGTAATTCATGCTTCATGCAGAGAGAGGATTCATGCAGAGAGAGAACACACAGATATTGAGCCAGTGATGATTTCTACTACTGTATTTAAACAGGGCAACTTTTGGAAAGATATTATTGTGACAATAAATTCAGCTCTAAAAACTGGGATGAAGTTTGGAAGTCGTAAAGAAAAAGACCAGTCAAGTTGAGGGCAGAATATTCCTATGCCAGCATTTTCATCCACCTGTTGCAATAAGCACATTCATTGGTAGGACACTTAAATGCTCTAGTAATAGTATATTTAAAAATCCGTGAGGTAATAATTTGGCGTGATTCAGAAAAATATTGTGGTAGACAATGTTTGCATGGTCAAAGGATGCACGTCACGGATTTGTACATTCAAGGAATCGAGTAATGTTTGTACAAGTATGATTTGTGGGTTGTGGAATCTAGGCCAGTGCTCGGACGTTTTGCGTGATGGAAATACATCACTGAAGTCTTTCTGCAGGCAAGTATAAAACACTTTCGTTGTAACAGTGTTTTTGAAAAATATTACGTAAATTACGATAAAAATATTGTCGTAAAAGTGTTCAACGCGCATAAAGAAATAAGGCCTCTTAATGGGGTGTGTTTAAAATAACATGCAGCTCGACTCCCTGGTTTGCTAATGTAGCACTGATTACAAGTCTAGACAACTACTTTGTTGTTCTAGTTTTTCTTTTGTTCCAACAACTGTCCTGGGTACATTAGTTACTAGCAAAAATGATTCCATTGAGTAAAGCTGCTGATAGTCCCAAATAACTGTAGCTATACCCAGTTGTCTCTGGAGCTCCACCGTTGAAACAATGTTCGATAATGGCCGGAGCTCGTTCAACCCGGCTAGAAGAATGAGGTTGTTCCTTCGCTCTGTCCAATGCAATCGTGCTGAGGAGAGGCATTGCGTTGTTTTTAGCTCTGAAAATTGCCCTTTCGATTGTAGTTCTCAGAAATTAATGATGCACCGACTTGTATTTCGTCAGCTGCAGGGCTCCCTGAAACACACTTTTCTGCTTACTCTTCGAAATAGGTTGTAGTAGCGAAGCTGTGACGCGTTTCGTAGAGTTAAGCGTGCGATGTGGTAGCGATTGATTCTCTTGATAAATAATTCATTGTGCCCAATCCACCACATAAAGTTTGTCATTAATTTACTGCCGTGTGCTTCTCTTGTTAAGTAGCCGGATGGTGCCTGCTATCAAGCATTTTGCGTCGTCCTCAAAGTGGAAAGCTTCTTCATGCTAAAAGTATCGTCTAGGCGATAAGTCACCTGCAGAGCCAAATGCTGGTGGCGCTTATTGATGGTTTTTTTTTGATGAACTGACTCCGCAGCGTTCCCCTTCGCTACTGCTTTGACTTTTTGAAGATGTGAGCGTGGATGCATACTATATAAAGACTGCACACCAACGACGCGTGTATTATTCGAAGATGACTTAATTGTGTGTCTTCAATTATGTATATGATATTCCGTTGACTCCTGATCACATCGTGGGCTTCTGAGCTTTCATAAAAGACTAAAATAATAAAGGTCACGTGGAGGCAGCTTCACAACACCTGATTTTTTATTTTTTTCATTTATTTTATTCTCAATCGCACATACCTCTACTGAGGAAAGTGGGGCGACAAAGTAATTGAGAAAAGTGAACAAAGCAACATTGAAAAAATTACAAGATATATGAATAGTACCAATACGCAATAAAATAAAATACAAGCGTAGAATTTATCGCTATGTTTTAATTTTGTTTGGCACGAAAAAAAACGATCGTTTTATGATGATTTTGTGATTACACCTATAATTATCCCCCCCCACTGGCGCTGTTGGTATTGTAAATAAATTGTAAATAAATTACCACTAATAATTTATTATACATTATAGTTACTTAGTACTACAGCTACAGAATCAGTTTTATCTGAAAATTATTTGTTTCCTGGCTAATCCCCCAGAGAGGGTGCGATTCACGCATATAGAATGTCATGACCATACGTAATAACCAACATTAACCACCCACAACACTTTCTTTCTTGGGTATTGTGTGCCCCATTATGACTTCAATAATTTTCAAGAGCGTCGAGAAATGCAGTACGATGAAAGTTGGGACATAGTAACCAGAGAAAGCAAGATTCAAAAGTGAAAATAAGTAATGCATTTAATTTTGCACAAACGGAACTCTGTGCAACAAACACGTACAGGCACAGCTGTATTGATCGGGATGTCATCTCTTGATCTTGGTCTATATTCGGCATGGCGCAGCTTGCTAGCTTATACACACTGGGATGATAGAGTACCATCTGTTCATGAGTGTTTCGTAGAAGGTGTAGCCAAATTGCGTGCGGTGTGTAAGACGAGTGACTGTGATGAAGATGTGATATATTTGTTTGAGGTACTAACGCACATGAAACGGGTATGATGTACGATTGTTAGACTACCTTGAGCTTTAGGCAACAAGCAATTAAGAAAAAAAGTACTCGATTGATTGCGATGTGAGTCCAGGTCAAATAATTGTGGAACATACAAGCAGAAGGTGGCGCTGTGAGCCCGAAAATTCATTTATTTCGTCTCAAGCCGTTTGTGCAGACACGAACAAGCGTATAGAAGAGTAGACTAAAACCTTCAAAGTGGCACATACCTCGGGGAGGCGTGAAGCGGGTTGCATTACGAAAAAATTCCTAAATATTCGAATAGCTGTTGTGTGTTTCAAGATGGAATAAATATTATTGTAACGAAATTAGAAACATTCAAAATAGATGAGTAAAAAGTAAAAATAGTGAAGCTGAGGGGCTATTTTGAGGCAAAAATAAATGTGCTTCAACTGAAAAAAACATTGGCAGATCACACGAACAGTGGAAATGAATGATATGCGAAGCACGAATGCGGAAGGTTGATATGTCACTTAAAAATAAGCACAACGTTACGAGGCGAACGTAAATTATGCCATACAGGACTGCCGTATCATTACTATCATGTTTGGACGTGTCACCCACCTTCGTCATCTATACACGACACCTGATACCAATTTGGTACATGTGGAGCTAGCGAATCGGCGCCGAGCGTGCTATGAGCGTAGCATGTAGTCTTGTTTTATGTGACACGCATGTCATGATTAACAGGTTCGGACGTGTCATTTACCTTCGCCGTCTATACCCTTCACGTAATACCGAATTTGGCATGTGTGGAGCTAGCCAGACGGGTGCGAGCACGCTATGAGCGTAGCATGTAGCCATGCTTTACAAGACAAGCAGGTCATCATTATCATGTTTGGACCTGCCATTTACATTTTGTCGTCCATTCACGTCACGTGATGCTGAATTTGGTATATTGGAGCAAGCGAAACGGCCGCGAGCGCATCATAAGCTTGGTATGTTGCCATGTTCCTACATCACACGCGTGTCATGATTATCATGTTTGCACCAGTCATTTACTTCCGTCATCTGTTTACGTCACGTAGCACCGAACTCGGTATATGTGGAGCTAGGAAAATGGACAAAACCGCATTATGAAGCAAGGGCGCAACATACTCCGACGTGACGTAGACGCGAGCGCACGTGGAGCGCCGCGATGCTGCGCTAGCAAACCACGAGCATGCCAGGCACGACCGGCGCGACCAGCGTCCGTAGGCGCAGCCCCGTGGCATCATCATCATCATCATCCGCAGCAGCAGCCTGACTACGTCCACTGCAGGACAAAGGCCTCTCCCATGTTCCACCACTTAACCCGGTCCTGTGCTTGCTGCTGCCAATTTATACCCGCAAACTTCTTAATCTCATCTGCCCACCTAACCTTCTGTCTCCCCCTAACCCGCTCGCCTTCTCTTGGAATCCAGTTAGTTACCCTTAAAGACCAGCGGTTATCTTGTCTACGCGCTACGTGCCTGGCCCATGTCCATTTCTTCTTCTTGATTTCAGCTATGATATCCTTAACCCCCGTTTGTTCCCTAATCCACTATGCTCTCTTCTTGTCTCTTAAGGTTACGCCTACCATTTTTCTTTCCATTGCTCGCTGTGTCGTCCTCAATTTAGGTTGAATCCTCTTTGTAAGTCTCCAGGTTTCTGCTCCGTAGCTAAGTACCGCAAGATACAGCTGTTATGTACCTTCCTCTTGAGGGATAGTGGCAATCTACCTGTCATAATTTGAGAGTGCTTGCCAAATGTGCTCCACCTCATTCTTAATCTTCTAGTTACTTCAATCTCGTGGTTCGGCTCTGCGGTTACTACCTGCCCTAAGTAGACGTTGTCTTTTACAACTTGAAGTGGACTATTACCTATCTCGAAGCACTGCTCTTTTCCGATGTTGTTGTACATTACTTTCGTTTTCTGCAGATTCATTTCAAGACATGACACTCATGACACTCATGAGATAAACGTCATGATTTTCATGGTATGACTAGTCAACTATATCTTACAGTCATGTTATGCCATACCAAGATTGGTATCGATACTGTTATCGAAATGGTCAGGAGAGCTAAAAGCCGTAGGTGGATAGATAGATAGATAGATAGATAGATAGATAGATAGATAGATAGATAGATAGATAGATAGATAGATAGATAGATAGATAGATAGATAGATAGATAGATAGATAGATAGATAGATAGATAGATAGATAGATAGATAGATAGATAGATAGATAGATAGATAGATAGATAGATACGCTCAAAGTCGCCGAAGTTTGATAAGAAATTCTTCGCAATCAATATTGTGACAGAAATTAATTTTAAAATATTGGAGCGTAGCATGGCTGTACGATCTAATTAGTTTTGAACCTTCGGGCAAGCATAAAGTTTTCTATAAATACAGTAGAGAGAACTCTTACGGTAGTGTTTATGGGAGCTGCTCTAGGGTGATGTGCGCTGAGGCCAGATGATCTTTCGTGATTGCGATGGTATCCGCTGTGGATGTGCAGCGCGGTAACCCAAGACAAACTCTGAGTTCCTGGCCCAGGACGTTTTCTATTGTACGTTTTGTAGGTGTTCATCAAAAGAGGCAAGCTGTACCGCAAGTACCCCAGGAACAACGTCCGTTATAGCTGCAACATTGCGTGTACTGACGTCCCCCACTTTTTTCATCCGAGTAACTTGAAAAGTTGGTAGATGGCTTTAGGCGCTTTTATAGAGTGGCCACATGAGGACTACGGCAGAGATTTTGATCAATGGTAACTCCCAAGAACCTGTGTGTGCGGGTGTAGCAGACAATTTGCCCATTGATTGTGATGGGATATGATGTCATTGCCTTCAGTGTGAACGTAACCAGCGCCAACTTGTCTGGAGAACTCTCGAGGCTTTGCTCTCTAAGGTATGCCGAAATAGAGTTCGCAACTTTCTGAAGTTTCACACGTATCTGCGGACGTGTTACACAAGATGTCCAAACACCAATATTGTCTCCATAAATAGATATCTGCACAGACTCTGCTATAGTTTGATGACAAGACTGAATATTGTGGGGCTCAATACACCATCTTGGGGAACACCACAGCGTATGTATTGCTCAGATGTCGACCGATTATCAGTTTCCATAAACAAAGATTTCATATGAAGGTAGCAGCAGATCCAGCGGTACACTCGCCAACCCAAGCCAACAGACTCGAGGGAATCAAGTACGGCTTCGTGAGAGACATTGTCATAAGCTCATTTGACATTCTAAAGTAATGCTACAGATAGCCGTCGGCTCATTTTCTTGTAGTTGTACGTAAGTTACGATATCAAGGACATTTTCACTGGAGCTACGAAGAGGACGAAAACCGGCCATGGCATCTGGATAGGCTCTGTATCGTTTTAGAAAGCACCCGAGTCTTGCAACAATCAGTCGCTTCTTCAGCTTGCCCACGCAACTAGCCAGCGCTATTGGTCAGTATGGTGTCAAATCTAGAGGTGCTTTCCTAGGTTGGAGATTTGGAACCAAACGGCTTGTTTTTCAATCTCTGGGAAGAACTCCAGCTCTCCAAGACTCGTTAAACGCGTCCAGTAGGGCACCACGTGCGCGATCACCGAGGTTGGACAATACGGGGTATGATATACCATCAGGCGCGGGCAACGACGATCGATTACGAGGACCAGGAGCTGCGTGCAGCTCTTCCATCGAAAAGTCAGGTCCATGCACGGATCAAGGGAGTGTGGTGCGGTAGCAGCAGTAAGGACCCCTGTGCAATGTGATGGGCCTGCAACCTTCCTACAAAAACCTTCCGCTATATCGATGTCCTTTCTACGTCGAAAACGTGCCAGGGCTTTGAACGGAACACGTTGTTCGGGAAATGTGCGTAGGCCTCGCACGGTTCGCCATATTTGAGAGAGTGGTTTGCGAGTGTTTAGAGAATCGCAAAACTTCGCCCTCCATTGGAACTCCAATTTATCAATACGGTGCTGGATCTTCGTTTGCATGCACCTTGCTATGCATATATTCTCAATGGACTTCGTGCACCAATATCTGCGCTCTGCACGCCGATGAATCGTGCGAAGTCGCTTTATTTCTATGTCCGTTTCCGGGGGCCTTGAAGAGCACGTCAGCGTGCACATCGTGTTCTGTGCTGCTTCTTTGACTGCTTGCTTAATGCCGGAGGATAAGCCTTTTGCACATGTGTCTTCTATGTTGGTTGTGAATGCAGACCAGTTGATTCTCGGGATAGCTTTCGGTGGTTGACCACTGACGAAGCCTTTGATGTTTAGATAACTGGGGATGTGGTCGCTACCATGCGTCTCAATGTCTAAAAACCACTTGACGCTTGTGGCGAAGTGACAGGACACAAATGTCAAGTCCAAGTGGCTGTAAGTGGACCCTCGTAGAAATGTAGGGCTCCCATCATTAAGAGAAAATGTTCATGAGCCGATACAAATGAAGCCACTTTCTCGCCTGTGGCATTGCCTTTTGAGCTTCCCCAGATAAGTTGGTGGGCGTTGAATTCTCCTGTAATTATCTACGGACCCGGTACGCTCGCAAGTATGTCATCCAGCCTTTTTTGATGGAAACGAGATGAAAGGAAAAGTTAAACACACTATAATGTGAAGGCTAGGGTTTTTCGCTTGACCGTCAGACAAAAGTACTGGTTTTCGTCATGTGGTGGCACAGGATGAATAATGTAAGCTCGCGACAAATGTACACAAGAAACTCGCTGCTTTCGTTGCAGGTTTGGAACGGAATCGATACTGCCACGTTTCATTTCCCATGTTTTGTTATCTTCCCAAAACACTACACGAATCTCAGCGCAAACCGCCCCTGCAGTTTTCCAGAAACTTCCGGACTGTAGTAGATCATTTCGATAAGATCACGCCCACTCTGCGAACGGTACAGATTATTCTGGAACCTAAGCCGCCGCCAGCGATAACGCTAGAACATTCGACGGCAAGAGTATAAATGCCGACGCGCTTCACCGCTTGTCAGTAGTTGATCGACGGCCGACGCTCCTTTCGCCGCTATCAGTCCAAGACTGCTACTGTAATCGGATTTTCCGTTTACCGGGCACAGGTTCGCCCAAATAAACAGTTAAATTCCAACACAAAGTTTCCTGTCTTTGGCCACGTCACGACCTCGTGACATCTGGTGGAAGTGCTGCTTCGTTCATGTACCGGACGCCCCCGTCAAGCCGTAAACCCAGCCGACGTCGCGGAGAAGACACCGACGCCAACCAGGAGCAGAGAACAAGCCGCTGACAGCACCACCGGAGTACGGGCTTCAACTAGACAAGGCGCGGAAGACCAAGGCCATGACCTAGACTGCAGCGACAATGACAACCAGAGCGTCCCAGCCCGTGATCGTCATTCATCAACCCAGGGAACCACCAACGTTCCATGGGTCATCGTTTGAAGACCCGGAAACCTGGCTAGAACATACGACCGTGTGACCGCCCTCAACCACCGGGACAACGAAAAAAAGCTCCGTCGCGTGTACTTCTGCCTGGAAGACTCCGCAAGGGCCTGGCTAGAGAATCGGGAGGCCACGCTCCAAACGTGGGATCTCTTCTGCGGCGCATTTCTGCAAACGTTCGCGAGCGTCGCTCGCAAAGAGAGGGCCGCTGCTCTACTAGAGACCCGGGTTCCGCTACCAAATGAAAAGGTTGGAGTTTTCACAGAGGAGATGACCCGCCTATTCCGTCACGCTGACCCAGACATGCCTGAGGAGAAGAAAGTTCGTTTCTTCATGCGAGGGGTCAAACACCGTCCAAGGATTTGTATCCGAGGCGACCACCATCAAAAAAAAACCCTGGACATGCGCACCAGACAGTATAATCGTCACCTGACTCCAAAATGCGCTACTGCTCAAGCCAGTGACTCCGAAGACCTGCGTAAAACGATCCGAGCGATTGTGCGGGAAGAGCTGCGCAAACTGTTGCCTTCGGCGCAGCCTCAAGTGGATTCGATCGCCGACATTGTGCGAGACGAAGTTCGGCAATCACTTCGATTTCCCCAAACACCGCAGCCCGAGCCAGAAACTACGAGCTACGCCGCTGCAGTGCCCCACAATGCCTCTCCCCGTCCACGCCAATACACCACCTCGTCGCACTTCCGTCGCCAGACGCCACCGCCGCCGCCACCCCCACCGACGTCCTACCGTTCCCCAGCGGGCCAGCGCAGTGCACCGAGGAAAACGGACGTTTGGCGTGCACCTGACAACCGCCTGCTCTGCTACCACTGCGGCGAGGCCGGGCACACATACCGCCGTTGCCAGTACCGACAGACGGCACTGCGTGGCTTCGCCATTAATGCATCGCGTCCACAGCCAGGAGAACGACCACGTGACATCGCCGACTACCTGACAGGAACTCAGTGGACACCACGAAGCACTTCACGTTCGCCGTCGCCCAGCCACCACACGTCACCGCACCACCGGCAGTACTCTGGCCCAACGCGGTGCCGGTCTCTTAGCCCGTATCTGGGACTCTAAGGGCAGCCAACAATGGAGGTGCGGTTGCTGTGCGATGAACTACCGAAGATCCTCCGACGACGACGATGCCACGACGGAGCTTTCCGAGCAGCACGCCAACCAGGCAAAGCCCTGACGGCAAAACCTCACTTACCGAAGGCGACCTGACGACGCAACATAGAAGCAGCAGAACAAGCCAACGCAGAAGTGACCCGACGCCACGCCCTAACTGTAATGCGAGACGGCGAACCAGCGACCTCGACGTTCTTATCGACGGCCACAGTGTGACCGCTCTCGTCGATACTGAAGCCGAATACTCCGTCATCAGTGGGTCGTTCGCCGCGAAGTTAAAGAAAGTTTGGACAGCTGGAGAAGGCCCTGAAACCCGCATAGCTGGAGGTCATCTCGTAAAGCCTGAAGGAATCTGCACAGCGAGAGTCACCATTGACGGACGTATTTATCCTACAGACTTCTTAGTCCTACAGCGTTGCTCGAGAGATGTCCTCCTTGGCATGGACTTCTTATGCCTCCATGGTGCTGTCATCAACCTAAATACAAAGTCGATAACGTTATCCACAGAATAAGCACTACCGCCGCGGATGCCGTCAGAAAACCGTGCCTTCAATGTGCTGGAAGAACAAGTCACCATTCCGCCTCGCTCAAGCGTCATTATTTCAGTCGGCACTCCCGAATCACTTGACTTGGAAGGCCTCATTGAAGGCAGTCAGCATCTGTTGGTCACCAGAAAAAATTGCATCGCAAGAGGAATTGCAGAGCTGCGGGGACGCAAAGCAACGGTTATGCTCACAACTTTCAGCAATGAGCACAAACAAGTGAACAAAGGAACAACGGTCGCATACATCGAAGAAATTGTCGAAGCCACCAGAGCTTTCGCCCTCGCCGATTCTGCGGAACCTGCTCAGAGAAACTAAGCCCCTCCCATAGCTTTCGATGTCAATTCCAGACTTCCGAACCATAAAAAAGAACAGCTCAAGGCCCTGCTCCTGCAATACGAAGATTGCCTTTCGTCGTCATCAAAAATTCGGCAGACCCCAATCACGAAACATCGCACCATAACCGAAGAAAATGCCAGACCACTCCTTCAGAGTCCGTACAGGGTTTTGACGCGAGAACGTGAGCCCATGAACAGACCAGTTGATGAAATGCTGCGGGATGACATTATCCAGCCGTCCAAGAGTTCATGGGCATCCCCCGTGGTGTTAGTGAAGAAAAAGGATGAGACCCTACGCTTCACCGTCGATTATCGCCGCCTGAACAAAATCACAAGAAAGGACGTGTATCCTCTCCCACGAATAGACGACGCACTTGATCGGCTCTATAACGCCAAGTACTTTTCGTCAATGGACCTCAAGACTGGCTATTGGCAAATCGAAGTCGACAAAAGAGAGCGAGAGAAGACGGTGTTTTTAACACCGGACGGCCTCTTCGAGTTTAAGGTGATGCCCTTCGGCCTTTGCTCAGCGACTGCAACTTTTCAACGCGTTATGGATACAGTACTGGCAGGATTGAAGTGGCAGACTTGCCTTGTGTACTTGGATGACGTCGTCGTGTTTTCCTCGAGTTTCGACGAGCATCTTCGGCGCCTTGAAGCTGTACTTCAAGCCATCAAGACGTCTGGACTCACACTGAAGCCAGAAAAGTGCAGATTTGCGTACAAGGAGCTCTTGTTTCTGGGGCACGTTATTACAAAGTGTGGAGTTCGTCCCGATTCACGGAAAACAACCACCATCACCGACTTCCCGCAGCCCACTGACAAGAAGGTGGTGCGCCGATTTCTGGGGCTGTGCGCCTATTATAGGCGGTTCGTGAAAAATTTTGCCCGCATCGCCGATCCTCTCACTAACTTTACCAAGGCCGACGTGAAGTTCATGTGGGAAACGCCACAGGAACACGCTTTCCAGGAGCTTAAACATCGTCTCCAGACGCCTCCGTTACTTGCCCATTTCGACGGATTCGCCGAGACAGAAATACACACGGACGCAAGCAGCGTAGGTCTTGGCGCCGTTCTTGTGCAGAGGGCTGACGGACTTCAAAGGGTTATTAGTTACGCCAGCCGATCGCAATCCAAAGCAGAAGCCAATTATTCCACAACAGACAAGGAGTGCCTCGCCATCATCTGGGCTACGTCGAAATTTCTCCCCGATTTCTATGGCAGGCCCTTCGAAGTTGTGAGCGACCACCACGCCTTGCGTTGGCTAGCCACCTTGAAGGACCCTTCAGGTCGCCTCGCACGAAGGAGCCTGAGACTTCAAGAGTATGACATTACTGTCGTTTACAAGTCCGGCAAGAAACACCCCGACGCCGGCTGTCTCTTTCGTGCGCTTGTCGACCAACCACCACCCCACGACCCGGATGACGACTATTCCTTTGGAACGATAACTACCGACGACTTCGCTGAACGACATTGGGCCGACCCGGAACTTAAGGCCCTAATAGAACACCTCGAAGGCAGGACCGCCGAAGTCCCGAAGGTATTCAAGCGCGCACTTGCGTCATTCGTCCTGCGAAGCGGTCTTCTACAAAAGCAAAACTTTTCACCGCTTCGAGCTAAGTACCTCCTTGTGGTGCCTTAAGCTCTGCGACCAGATTTCCTGCAGGCCCTGCACGATGACCCGACGGCAGGGCACCTCGGTGTTTCCCACACGCTCGCGAGGATACAAGAAAGGTGCTACTGGCCACGTCTCACCACCGACGTCACTCATTTTGCGAGAACATGCCGGGACTTTCAGCGACGCAAGACACCACCGACAAGGCCAGCCAGACTTCTGCAGTCAATTGAACCACCTTGCCAACCTTTCCAGCAGATTGGTATGAACCTAGTGGGGCCATTCCCGACGTCGTCTTTCGGAAACAAGTGGATCGTGGTAGCTACCAAATACCTCACCCGCTACGCCGAGACAAAAGCCCTTCCCAAAGGCAGTGCATTCGAGGTAGCTAAGTTCTTCGTCGAAAATATCGTCCTACGTCACGGCGCCCGGAGGTCCTTATCACCGACAGAGGAACTGCATTTACTGCCGACTTAACTCAAGCGATCTTGGCATACAGCCAGACAAACCACCGCCGGACGACAGCGTACCACTCACAGACCAACGGCCTCACCAAGCGGCTTAACAAGACGATCGCCGACATACTGGCAATGTACGTCGATGTCTAACACAAGACGTGGGACGCCATTCTTCCGTACGTGACCTTCGCATACAACACGGCGGTGCAGCAGACGACGCAGATATTTCCATACAAATTGGTCTACGGAAGGAGCCCGGCAACGACGCTCGATGCCATGTTACCCAACGTCACCGCGAAGAAAACCTCGATGTGAGTGAGTACCTTCAACGCGCCGAAGAAGCCCGACAACTCGCGCGTCTCCGTATCAAGAATCAACAGACGACCGACAGCCGCCGTTACAATCTTCGACGACGCTTCGTCAAATACCAGCCTGGTTAACATGTTTGGGTGTGGACGCTGATACGCCGGCGTGGACTAATTGAAAAGCTTCTGCGACGGTCCTTTGGACCGTACAGGGTGGTTCGACGTGTCGGCCTACTTGATTACAAGGTTGCCTCCGATGGCATCACGGACTCTCATCGACGCCGATCACGACCTGAAGTCGTCCATGTCGCGCGTCTCAAGCCGTTTCATGCGCGTTAACAAACTGAAACAGTGTTTTTTGGTAATATTATTGTATTGAACCTTTTTCATTGTACGTTCTTGCATTATTGTTGTACCTTCATCTTTAGTTAAAACATCGGGACGATGCCACATTCCGTTTCCAAAGTTTTGTTACCGTCCCAAAACACTACACGATTCTCAGCGCAAACCACGCCTGCAGTTTTCGAGAAGCTTCCGCACTGTAGTAGATCATTTCGATAACATCACGCCCACTCTGCGAATGGTAGAGATTATTCTGGAACCTACGCCACCACCAGCGATAACGCTAGAACATTCGACGGCAAGAGTATAAATGCCGACGCCCTTCGTCGCTTGTCAGTAGTTGATCGATGGCCGACGCTTCGTTCGCAGCTATCAGTCCAAGACTGCTACTGTAATCGGACTTTCCATTTACCTGGCACAGATTCGCCCAAATAAACAGTAAATTCTAACACAAAGTTTCCTGTCTTCAGCCACGTCGCGACCCCGTGACAATACGTATCCTGATAGGCTGAGTGGATTTCTTAAGTTTGGTTCACAAATCACGAAAATTGGGAAATATTTCAAGAACACGTACTGACGAGAATCGGGAATGCGCGATCTAAGCCTTCGTACGTTCGACTGGATCACTGATGCTTTTCTGACCTCTTTGCACAACGATTGTTAATCTTCTGCTATTGTTCTACGCGAAGGCGGCGAGGACTGGGCTCAACGCTTCCAGCACCACCTGTAGGCCACTTCGAGCAGTTGGTGTCCCCAGACTTCTCAGTAGGTCTACAATGACAGCGACCAGGGATCGTAGCATCAGGATAATCGGTCGACCTACACTTGACACATCCTGACCACGGAAGTAGGCTTAGAGGAAGATGTAGGGCAGGGAGGCCTGAAAGGGGGCTCCTTCGCAGGCTACGTACGAAGGAGTGTGGGCCAGTCATCCGCAGCTATGGGCTTGTCCACCTCATTTCGCTTCATGCTTACTGGTGTTTGAATAATATAAGTTACGCACGACACCTTTCTACGAAGCCTGCGTCGGCACCGTGCCCTTTTCAGCAGCCTCGCTGTACGATGAATTTACTCTGAAAATTTGTTTGATAATGGCGATTTCTTTTTTTATCCGTGGGCATTTCTAGGAGGTAGCATCATGTAAACCATCACAGTTTCCACACATCAGACTTGTTGCCTAGTATGTGTCTGCATTGTGTGGTTCGGCGCATCATGGGCATACTGTAGTTCTCGTGCATACACCCTTGACATGTCCGATTTTCATGCTTTTATGGCACTGCAGAGGTTTAGCAACAAATGGCCGAACAGGATGTCGGAAATGTTCCACCTTTCATCGTGACGATATATAATCTCCTTTGAACATTAACTTTACACGGCAGGTGTCTCTAACGCGAAGTATATTCTTGGTGATAACTTTCTCGTTTGCTGGTTTTATAGTAATTGGAAGATCCGATTTAGCGATGACCAAATCAATGTCGTAGATTACTCCGGCCATGCCGGTACCAGCCATTGGAATTATCGGTCGAAATTTGATGTCTGCGAACTCCGATAATCTGCTTAGCTTGCCTAAGGCTCTAGCAGTCATCTTGTCTACAGCAAGAATATTCTTGCGTGGGTTCAAACGGATATCTTTATTTCGTTTAGCGCAAACTCCTCAAAGTATATAGAGGGAGCTTGCCTGTTCACTGCTCGAAGGCTGATAGAGTGGTCCTCAGGCACGAACAAGATGGTGTGCAGCCAGTGTTGTTCTTTTGACTTTCCAGTTAACGTCCCCACTGATGAAGATGGCTTGACGTTTCTTTGTTTGGCCTTCCTGCTTCTCACGTTCTTTAGGCTGTCTTCCGACGAGTCGTCACCAGAGGCCGAGTTCAGTTCCATGTCCTCGCTGGCGCTCGAACAGGTGCCTCGTTTCCGCGACAAGCTTGCGTAAGCTGATCTCTGTTTAGTCAGTGCCGCAGAAGGATCTGCGTCCAGAGCCATTGGACAGTGACCATCAGTATTTCTGGGCGAGGCGCACTGATTAAACGAGCTGCTCGCCATGGCAGACCTCTGACTGGGTGGGCCGGTGGAAGACTCCACGTCCATCGCCTTGGGACTGGGAGCAGCGTCTCCCGACAAAAGCGAAAACTCGAAAAACTTTTTGTTGGGTAGTAGTGGCAGTACTACTAGTAGTAGTAGTAGTAGTAGTAGTAGTAGCAGTAGCAGTAGTAGTAGTAGTAGTAGTAGTAGTAGTAGTGGTGGTGGTAGTATGTATGGTTTTACGTAAAAAACTACTATATGAATATTAGGGACGCCATAGTGGAGGTGTCCGCAAATTTGGACCAGCTGGTGTTTTTAACGTGCACTGACACTGCATAGTACACGGGCATCTATATTTTTTCATCCATCTAGATGTGACCGCCACGACCACAATCGAATCCGTGGCGTTCGGGTCAGCAGTGGAGTACCCTATAGCGACTGGTTCACTAAGGCGGACGCGATAGGAGGGCCAATTAGTGAATAGAATCTCGAGGCTATTTAAAAAAATCAAAATATTAACAAGTTGACATTTCATTTGCAAGTTTGATTACTGTTTTCAGCGTTCATTAAGCGTTTTTTCGCGACATGTAATTTTGGGAATCTTAACGGGAATGATCTGGAGTGCCCAGTGCACCGTATACGCTTGTCAGCTCGAAATGCTCAAACCTAGTGAGGGGCCCTTTAAGGTGTTCACCGATAGGGGAGAAATCGGCCCTAAGCGATCACACCTAGCATGCTTCTCTTATGGGGTAGCAGTGGTCTAGTTATTTGCTCCTGCGCTGCCCTTCTCAGCCACAACGAAAGAGACCCATGAAAGTGTTAATTGAATGGTGGACACTTGACGCACAATGCTAGGATATAAAACGAAGGACCACACACTGCGAATCATGCGCAAAATGCATGCCTATGTTCAATTGTTGTTACCTTTCTGCTACCCTAAATATCTTTCTTTTTTTTTGCTTCCTGCCGTAGAAACAAGCCACAGACGTCGTTGTTTTGGAATATTTCAACTTTTGTAGAAATTTATTGTGCCTCTTAACATGACCTTGAGGGCCTAAAATAGTGTTTTACCTGCCTAAAACACAATTTATTAGTGCCTAAACATTCGGTCTGTAGTTATCAATGTTGTCTTTGAACTAATGCGCCATTGCGGTTAGAGAGAATGTAGACTATGTCATTTTCAAAAAGAAATATGATTGTGTCATTGGCATGTATAATAAACATGGCAATACGATTGATAATAATTATGTCATTTATTCAAGCCGTAAGTACCAAATGCCCCAGATTTTTTCGTTGTGCAACACTGCAACGCAGTGGCTTAACTTGCACTCGCGAGTAGCTTATTTTAAAAAAATTGCCGCTGATGAATTTGGTATCTCTGCAGTGAAATTACTTTAGAACCACTTGTACAACAAATGCGCAACTTAACAAGACATCTTAACTTACCAGCTCAAAAGGCTTGAAAAAGTTCAACTAAACCTTTTTCAAGCCTTTTGAGCTGGTAAGTTGGGATGTCTTGTTAAGTTCAACTGAACCTACAGGGTAGCCAGCTGGTCTGAGAACTGGCTAACCTCCCTGTCCTTCCTCTTTCGATCCTCCTCCTCTTCCTCCAACTGAACCTGTTGCTATCTTCTTGCTTTGAAATTCCGTTAAAATATATTTTTTTTGTTGAAGCAAAACTAATTCTGTACATCTGTTCCTCCAAAACCCAAACTGATGACGTAACAATATAATGAAGCTTTCAATAACACTATAGAAACTGCAAAAAAATTTTCAAGAGGATTTGAAGCAACAAAAATATGAATACATTGTGTTAATTAATAATTTAGTTCAGATTAGCCTTTTGAAAAACACTGCTACTTTGGCTGTGCACATTTATATAGCAAATGCAAAGTCGTTATGCAGCAACTAAGCATGTTTGTAGGAACTGATGGAACCTTGCATGAACTGACTTTGACAGGTACTTTATCAATAGCCCTACTGCTACTGATTTTGCTTTTTGTTCAAATCCATTCCTGCGCTGGGACAGGCTTCAGAAATAAAGTTCAATCACTCTTCGGGTTCTTAGAGTGACATATCTTTGAGGGAGTACCTAAAGTGTAAAATTTGTAAAAAAAAATCTTGAAAGAAGGACCTTATGCAAATCTCTTGGGACATTAGCAATTCATTAATATTTTATTGTGGATACCTACATGTCAGTATGCAAAACATTGGGTAAGAATCTATGCAAAAGTTATCACGTTAGGAAGCGTAATTATTCTTCATTCATTATGTATTTTAAGCCGAGTACCACGAGCGACTGTGGCAAATGACTAGGACAGCTGGTTATGAACTGAAAAACACGCTTGTTATAGCGTCAGCAATCGGTGTCTAGGAAATCGCTTGACGTCGTATTGACATCACATGTGCAGGGTCATGCATTTTCGACGTTTAAAAAGGTCGTGGCACTTCTTTGTCAAGCTGCTCAGTTGGTTAAGCTTATGCTCAAGCTGAAGAAAGTAAACGTAATTATTACGTTGTGCAGGGTTACACCAGAAGGTACAGTCATTAGTAGATACCGGAATGTAGTCAAATACCTATTTTTTGCGTTTCTATTGTACCACTCTATTATATGAGCATGTATTAGAGGTTAAGAAGTGATGTTTAAGTGTTTTTACTGCCTATGAATGCCTATTCTAAATATCAATGCCTATATGAGCACTATTTAACAAAAAACTTTATTTTCGAGTGCAGCTGGAGACGGGTATTTATGCTACA
Organism: Rhipicephalus microplus; assembly: GCF_043290135.1. NCBI lineage: Eukaryota > Metazoa > Arthropoda > Arachnida > Ixodida > Ixodidae > Rhipicephalus > Rhipicephalus microplus. Next base: position 135,733,036 of record NC_134702.1, on the reverse strand, counting down.
AGGCAAAATTCAGCTTTCGAAACTCTGCGAGGTACAACCTATACTGCATCTCAAAACGTTTTTCAGCATTATCAAGTCCTTAATGCCCCTTATAAAATAGGAAAGCCGATTAGTTTCTACGTATGTATTTATCCACGTCTTATTATGTGCTCGCTTTACTCCGACGTCTCTTCACACACGTCGCGAACAGGCTGTTCTGTGCAGCCCTTGAACGATCTGGAACAAATAGGGAGAGTAGAAGGTTGGTGAAAATGTCACATGTCCGTGTAATTTTTGTTTAGTTTGCCATGTACTTCTTAAAGAGAACTTCAACGGGTGAAATGAGAAACTAAAAAGTTTAAGTTACACACTGAAAGTAGTTGCGTGAGCAACGAAAAGCGTTGCACCTTGAGAATTTTTCAATTGGTTCATCACGAGCCACGAAAGCATACGAGCCACGAAAGCCGGCTGTAGATTCCGAAAGCCACATTTTTACCCTTCTTTCATCAGTACCGGAGTAACTCAAAGCCGGCAGATCACAGGACGCCGATGCATCAACATTTCATGCGCACGCATTGTTACACTGGCATAACATTCCCAAGAAATACCGTGCACGCAAGCGGTGTTGTTTTGTTTCGACGCTCTTTGTATTGTACTGGGTGGTTTTGTGAAATGGATTTCTCTGTGTGCACATGTTTGTAGAGGCAGGCATGCATTTTGCACCCTTACCACGACACGCAGCGTCACAGTACTGGAACTGCTCTATGAGACAATGGACCAAAAACACACCAAGCGTTCTCAGTGCCGGCGTCGGCACGACGTGAAAACTGGTATAACATAAATGAAAAGAATTCAGGTATATTTGTCTCGTATCATGCTGGTTAAAACATTACGAAAAAATGACTCGCACAGATTACGTTTGTATGTTCTCTTATTTCTACCAACATTCATACTTCTATTCAATTGGCAGATTGTACTAATTACACTCGTCCCCTTTAATAATGTTTGCTTTGGGACGCACTACTTTGGCGTATGCAGGACCATTCATCGTTGTCTACGTCACTTCCACCATGTTTGGCCCAGCGCCCGTGGGGTGAAGGGCAAGCGGTATTCAGACTGACATTTAACAGCTTACCAGAGCACAAAGGGATGCAAATCTTGGCAGACGAGATGGTGAGTGCCCAGTGCATGAATTTTTCTGCCTACTCAAAATACTCAAACCTAGTGAGGGACCCTTTATTCGTATTCACAGAAAGAGAATAAATTGACATGGTGTGGTTAGACCCGGTTAAATCAAGGTTAAAAGACCTTTTCTTGCTGGCCTATTTGCGGTCTTGCTACTTTCGCCTGTTCTGCCATTCCAAGCCATGCCGAAAATCGACACAAGAGCGTGTTCATTCGATGGTGGACACTTAGCTCACCATGCTCGACAGTAAAAGAAGAGACTGTGTCCTGCAAACGATGCCGGGGAAAGAAATTTCTATGCTAGATCATTGGAGCGTTAGTGCCATCATAAACTAAAACATTTCTTTTTACTTTCTTAACATAGACATATGTCGCGCACGTCTCTCTTCAAAAACGTAAATTTTTCTAAAATGTCGTTGTGCCTATATTTACCATTTTGCGAGACTAAACTATGTCTTTCTTGCCTATTTAGTTACATAAAATGTGATTTTTATTCCCTATAAGTTTGGCCTGTAATTATTAGCACCCGGAACACGGCAATATTTTGTTTCGGGGAACAACTACCCTTCACAATCACTTTGACTATACAGACCTTCTTGTAGCTTCGGTGACAGAATGCGCGGGGATGATATGTACCCACGCTTTATGATAATATAGTAACATAAAATAGCGCTGCAACATAGAACATTGGTCGAAGCAGTTTTGTCTAAGACATATCGTACTACGCACATCCACCAATGTAGCTCCTTTTAGGCTACATCTGAATAGCGATAGCAAGTTTTTTTGTTGCAGTGCCAAGTACACTGTTACAAACTCTTACTGTCGCAAAAGCAGAGGGCTTCAATGTATGTTCCCACATCCGTATTTTTAGAGGCCTGCGTGAATACAATCAGTTCAAATGCAGTTGCAGCTGAACACGAAGAATGGTAGATGGAAAGGAAGAAGAGAGCCAAAAATAAATCAGAGAGGTTAAGAAGACGCATGTTTTGTTGCTACTCTTTACAAGAATAATGAACAAAATGGCGTAAAAAGTGACGGAAGAGGGGTGGAGATAATCGCCAGCACGCTTGTAGGAGCACATTCCGTCTACAAGTAGCGCCACAGACATCTTGGTCTTAAGTTTTTCAGCAGCACGTAATGGCTTTCTGCACCCCTGAAGCGCATGTCCGCGGACCTAGAAGCTTGTCTAAAGAAAGTGGTCTGGAGTCGAGTTGGTGGAAAACTTCCCGTGCGAGCATATCTAGTTGTCACAGCAAGCGCTGCTGCACGGAATATTTTTTAACGTCTTTATAGTTCCAGATAAGTTGAATATGGAAATGCTGCACCCTAACAGTGTGAAACAAATCGCCCTATTTAATGGGATACCCAACCACAAGCTACATAATAACAGTGTGATTTTGTAGCGGTACATTTGAGATGGGACTTGTAGATAGACCCAACGATTAAGTTTATATCGCTGACATGTTCCTAAGCTAATACAGGACCAAACTGTGCATGTAAGGTTCCCGGCCAGGAAACAAAGTGGTGTTTGCTCTTCAGTCGTTGATAGAGGAATTGGAGCTGCACTGCATGGTTCCTTAATGCCCGCGTCGCCAAGCTCCATAGGGGGCAGATTGATTCCAATGAATTCCGGTTTGTCCTAGTAACCACTGATACATAATTTCAAGTCGTCTTTTTTGAGCTTGGTGGTGACAGTTTCTTCTGTTCATGCACCAATTGCTCATGAGCGCTCTTATTCTTGGTAACCTGTAAACTTTGAAGTGGTGCCTTTGAAGAGCACAATCTCTCATTCTCACATGGATGCGTTTTAACGATCCTTATAATAACCAATATTCAGCGAAACAGTATTATTGAACGATGTATTGTAGAGCGATCACCTATAGCAGCAACATCTTCTGTCATGGATGTGCTCATGTGTGGCAATTTCAGTTTCATTGTCATTGCTGCAGCCATATGTGCAGCCAGAATATCAAGGTGCACCTAGGCCTGGTCGAGGCACCACAGGGGGCATGCAAGTATCGCACTTGGTGTACGTATATCCCGATATAATTCATTTGAGTGTTTGACTATGATGCCTTAAACTTAACACATTGTCTTTCGAAAGACAGCAGGAACAAGTGGTGGTCAGATACGTCGGAGGCAAGTCATATTGTGACGCTTGCTCCTGTCGATGATGCACCGTAACAATATGTTCACTCTAAGGCAATCCACAATACTATAACTCCAGAATGGATGGCCCTTAGCAAGCACCCTTGTGACGCAGGTAGAAACACATTGGCGCAGTCCAAGACGAATGCGCAGTGTCTGATTCTGCAAACTCTTCAATGAATGCATAGCGATTTGCAAGCATTCCACAGCACTGTCAAGCTGCAGCGCAGAAGTCCCTAAAACAGAGCGCAGTAAACCGCAGCATGAATCCTAGCAGTGTTCCGCATGATTTCCCGTGCATGAATTTTAATGGAGACCCAGAAAACGATGCGTGCATGCATATTCTACGATCTGTCAACTGATGGGGACAAGCTCATTGGCTAGCGCGTGAGCACGATCAACGCGCCTTTATTGGGTGATATTTTTTTATTTATTCATTGTACCTTCAGAGCCCGATGGCATTGCAGGGGGGAGTGGGGATGCAATAGAGTAGAAAAAACACAAAATTATAGTCGTGGTATATGCAAGCTTCGCTATTCAAAGTAGGCTCTTATCATCGTTCCTGCCTACTGTATTCGCGCTAGCGTCTAGTGCCAAATAAATGCCCGACTCCAGCGGAAAAACCGTCTGCATACAAGAATAAGCAGACCTTTGGTGGACCCTCAGAAAGACCAAAAACAGGCAACATTGAACAAAGTCAGTAGTCATACTCTCATCTCTCGGCACAAAGACCCAGCTGGTTCTCTCATACATTCAAAGAAAGGTAGACTAAACCTCAAATAACCGTCAGCGAACTGCTACCTGCGCAATTTCACAGTTTCTACATTATGATTTACCTCGACTGCCTGTCAAGCAGCACATTATGCAAGCACATCTACTGCCAAACAGTATTGTCCGGTGCAAATTAAGCATAACTACAAAAATATACCCACTTAAGGCAATAATTTTGTTCTCTCATGAGCGACCTTGGAAGGGGGTGAGATCAATCATGAAGTCGTCACGTTCTGTAGTCGCAGCGCATACTTCCATATTTCTGCAGAAAATTAGGATGTGTTGAAAGCTTGACATATCATCGGTTCTCGCACTAGGCGATGACAAAATGACATGGTGTAATTACAAAACAGGTACCTTTTGGTCTATTAGGCGCCATTTTTATACACCTGACACACGATAACGGAAAAAGGTAATTAGTTTTCGGGATGTTTGCCACAGAAAAAGCCCTGAATGCAATGCATTCACATTCTACGCACTTCACTAGATAAAACTTGAAAACACCTTAAATATTACTTAGCTTTGCCTGACAAGTACCTTCGTCGCAACGAAGAGATAAACAATCTGTTGGATGAAAAGTCTACTCCACAAAGAGCCTATACTACATCTCTCGGGTCATTTATAAACCATCGTTCAAAGGCAATACTGAGGGGCACATTAGAGATTGCATACTCACCTTTTAAAAAGTCCGTATACTTATTATACCTACTGTTCGTTTACCTAAAACCCGACTTCATTTTTTTCCTAACAAGTAGGAAAGAGCTGAATATAATTTCATGGGGGATTGAAAGTACGAAGCATTCGCGTGTATTTATTAGTATTGGTTTTTAGAGGCACATCACACACTGACTCAACCCATGTTTTGACGCCTTTGAGAGGCAATTACTTGCTATAATAGTGAATAATTGCACCTCTTGTTAATCAGCATATAATATACATATTATAATTACTTTGATTTACATGCCTCATACATAGTCATTTTCGTATTAGTCTTAAGACACAAAAGAAAATGTTTAAACCTGATTGGAATTGCTGGTGCTTCATAGGCGCTTACATGACGAGCGAGAAAACCTACATAGATAGTAAAGACTTTTTTTAATTACGCGTGCAGTGAAGTGTGAAATTTTCGCTGGCTAAAGTGTAAAATCGATTGCAAGCTGGGCGTGTGTTTCGCACAGATTGAAAATTCAGGCTGAGGCGAGACCCTCGAGACAACCTCTTTGTTGAGGATTCAATAGATTCTGTAGACAGTACTCTGAAGCAAGATACCTTGTATTCCTGCTAATTTGACTATCAGCATTGCTCTTACTGCAATTAAAACATGCACATATTATAAATTATATCGACGTGATGAAAAAATCCGGCAGGCGTCACGTACTCTGGGAATCAATGTAATGTGAACAGTCAGGGAAAGGCTGAATGCACAGCACTGTTTGTTTGTGGGGTCAAGCAAAGATTTACTGCAATGGCATGTCGTTCGATATTGCTTGGCTTTCATGTCTGCATGCGCGTGCAGCGAGTTTGAAGCATGTCATTGAAAGTTATATTCTGGTACATTCTATGCGATACAGGACCACTATATGCGCCACTCACTCTGTTATAGTGACGTCTACCTTTATGCCATATAATGAATGAACTAAACGGCCCTGAGCGTCCCAGTGGTCTGTCATATAAATCGTACCATATATGATAAACATGCCTTGATTGTCATCTCACGAGCTGTTAACAAAGTTTGTCGTAGCTTGTAAATACCAACTTGAGTAACTATCAAGGCTGCACCACGAGCATCGCATGTAAAGATTAGCTTTGGCTTAACTCAGTTACTGCGGGATGTACATAGCGAAAGGTATAAGCGACTTTATGGAACAGATTTGTTTGAGCTTCCACATCAGCTTTGCGGACGCAGCTTGCCGTATAAAATTGATCGCAAGCTGGGCACTCGGAGATAGCACGAACGCCCAACTAAATGTGAATATTGTTTAGCATTGTTTTCTGTATGGTTACACTTCTCGAGGCGCGTGATTCGTTCTCATACCGTCTTCTCGGCTGCTGCGCCCTGCTGGTTTCTTTCTGACGATAAAGCCGGGCTCTCTCAGTCTCTTTGACTCACTTTTAATATCTGCCATCGAATCACACTAAGCCACCGCTTCTATACATACGATGCAAAGCCGGCTTCTTATCTCTTAAGATTGACGAGTGCGACTCAACGTGGGCAGAGTAGAGAGAGAGAGAGAGAGGCTGATGAAGAACACACATGCAACGCTGATTTTCAGTTGGAAACGCGGCTGCAACCCAGTTTCACTCACGAAGAGCTCTGGGCAATCTGACAGAGCGAAAACGCCGCGAGGGCCCAAGTGCTCTTGGCTGACGTATAGGAGTAGGATTCATACGGCCGAGGCCGCGAGATTCTCACAATAAAGTTTCTTCCTCCACCTCCTCACAAACAGACCACTAACACGCACAAACACAACGCTGACTTTCAAACGAAAACGGCGTCGCAACATGGTTTTACTAACTAGAATTTGTGCACACACACGCACACACACACACACACACACACACACACAAAAACACACACATACACACGAAAACATAAAACGCTGCTTTTAAACTGGAAACGCGGTCGTAAACGTTTTCACGACGTAGAACCCCATAATGCCTACACGCAGACATACATACATCCGCACACGCACGTACCACAGGAAACGCTGACTTTCAACACTAAACGCAGTTGCAATGTGGTTTGACAAAGTATAAAACACACACACAACATTGCCTTTGAATTGGGTACGTGGTCCCAACACTTGGTGAGCATTGCGGCTGCCAAATATCAGGTGGCAGAGTTTTTTGTTGAAGACACTGTCCTGCATGACAGCCCCCCAGAGGTCCTCATCACCAATACAGGTACAGCTTTCACCGCGGAAATGACGCAGGTGATTTTCAGATATGACAGAACATGCTCCCGCTAAACACCGCCTACCACCCACAAAACAGTTGCCTCACTGAACGGCTAAACAGCCCGTCGCTGACACGCTGGCTATGTACGTCGACGTCGAGCAGGACACATGAGATGCCATTATTCTGTACGTGACTTTCGCATACTATTAGGCAGCGCATGAAAAGGCGCAGCTGTCGCTGTACAAGTTGGTTTAGGCCGAAGCCAGCCACGGTGCTCGACACAGTGCTACCAACTACCACTGACAAAGGTCGCATCGACGTCGCCACTTACATGCAGCGTTTATGATAGGCTTCAGAGATGTAAACAATCGTTGTGAAAAACAACTATGCACAATTGAGAAGTTGTGTCACAGGGCATGGAGGAATCTCTACATTCTCCGAATATGCGAGATCCTACGTAAAGCCAAGACAGGCGTAGCGAAAAAAGTGTGTAAGCTAATTAAAATTTTTACTAAATTACTAATATTACGACTCTAGAGTCATTTGTGTACTCGAATACAATACGGAACAAAATTATTGTTATCCGCTGCTTCATTCTGCAAAGTACACTGGGTTACACATGACAATACACATTTTGATAAGTGTCTGCGTGAAGTTAACAACGAAGTTCATATGATTGTTTTCTACGCAATTCGTTCTGTTATCTGTGGATCTGCGCATTTATTTTACCTCTCAATTGTGAAGCTCTCCATAGCAGTTCAGCAAACAGGAATTGTCTCACCTACTCAAGTCACCTAAAAACGTTAAAATAGTCTCCCCACCTTCTCGCGAGAACAAAAACAAAGTATGCTTCAATGTAAACATAGATCTCAAAGTAGTAAGGTTAGCAGTCAACGTTCTAATCACTACAAAGATCGTCATAAGGAAGTTGTAAGAACTTCTGTTATCTTGATGCAGTTGCATACTGACTTTTACTAATGTCATTACATTGAATTTCTTGCAGCTTCACATTTCTACACACTGATATAAAAACAGCCCATATTTAGATTATTTTGATTACCGAGAAGCAGGAAGGAACAGTTCAAGATGAACAGCTCCAACACGTGCTTTCTTGTCACACTTGGTAAGCTGTCTCATTCTGCTATTTAGCGTGCTAGGCAAGAAGGTGTCAGTCAGCATCCACTTGCTCCGTCTAATAAGAACCTTCAGCTCTCTAAACGCATCACTTGTGATGTTAAACAACGCCCACTGTGAAAAGGCTGTTTCATGCTGGTGCTCACCCTAAGCTGAGCAGCACAGCCGTTAGGTTCGCAGAGTATGATTACTTTCTCTTCAGTTTCTTTCATTAACGTTGTTCGTACCCTTCGCAGGATTAATTACAGTGTAAAAAGAAAATACAGAACACCAACCCAGAGGGTGTCAAAAAATGTGATCGAAGACGTTTGGGCTTCCACACGGAAGCCTTGTTCTTTTTGTGTGAAAGCCCAAACGCCTTTTATATTTTTTGACACCCTCTTGGTAACCGTCCTATTTTTTGCTTTATACAATGCCATTACGTCCCGACCAGACGAGATTCCGTCCAACTCTCGACTAGAATAAATTGCAGTTATTTAAACGTACCGTGGCGTACAAAGCGACTTGTATGGCGTGGTAAGCCCACAACTTGCCGTAATGGGTACAAACAGCACTGACTAGCACTACTTCCTTTGGATGAACATTTGATTGATTGACTTGTTGGGTTTAACGTCCCAAAACCATCATTTGATTATGAGAGATGCCGTAGTGGAGGGCTCCGGAAATTTGGACCACCTGGGGTTCTTTAACGTTCACCCAAATCAGAGTACACGGGCCTACAACATTTCCGCCTCCATCGGAAATGCAGCCGCCGCAGCCGGGATTCGATCCCGCAACCTGCGGGTCAGCAGCCGAGTACCTTAGCCACTAGACCCCCGCGGCGAGCTTTGGATGAACATATATGCATATGAAAGATGACTGCAGCCGTTGCTTGGATTGGTAGAGCGATGGGCTCGTAATACGAAGGTTGCTGGCTTGGTCTTTGTCGGCGGCAGGTTGTTTGATAATTAACATTCCTTTATTCAAACTTATTTCGTACTTACTAAAATACATTAAAAACAATTATTTACGTCCCATACACCAACCATGGTTTAATTATTTGTTGTTTGTCGTCAAACATGCATCAACAAATAAACGAAGCTTCCTCATTCCCTTTTTTCGTGCAATTCTCTGTTTTCGCGACGTAGGGATCTTGCGCCTGTTGTGACATTAGCCCAGTAAAGAGCAGGCAATGTCTAAATGACTTTGAGAATTCTTTGTGAATTCCGGGTCCCATGCTGCGGTATATTATTTGGTTCACGGGCTCTTGGGAGCCTCGAGTATCAGTCGGCAGAGTGTTCTGAACACGCTCAAAAATTATCAGTGCCGCTTAAGATCAAGCAATAAATGTTTCACACGGAAAGTAACGTGAACAGTCTTTAGCTTAGGAGAAGTCTGATAAGTAGTTCAGCGTTTCGCTTTCAGACATGTGCCTTGAATGGAAGATCCCAGCGTTATGGCTTGTGTCCGCATAAGCTGTTTACTAAATTTCACTATTATTGCCCTACGTGTAATGTTCGATCAATAATCTTAAACAGATGTGAACTTTATGAAGCGCTGTGGTGCGGTCTGCGTCGAGCGTTGCAAACAGCCTTAAACTTTGCTAGTGAAATCAGACTGAATCGAAATTTATTTATTTATTCATTTATTTATTTATTTGTTTATTTATTTATTTATTTATTTAACAATACTCTAGGTCTTCTGCAGACCCATACAGGAAGCGGGCATACAACATCACAGGTAACCAATTAGATACAAAGTTGAGGAAATACAATATTTTGAGGAATAATACGAACAACAGCCGAATACTTACAAATACGACAATACTACATTGGTGCTCTTCCCATGCACGAGAACACGAGAAGAAATAATAAAAAGACGCGTGCGAATATGTAGGCATCAAATTGAATACAAGGAATGTAAAGGCCCACCCATAGCTGCCTGGACTGATGATGTCACCCATCTTAGAGCTCAAGTACAAGGAGTCTGGCCAACAAAAAGTTAATTTCTCTTTTTTCCGTTCATCGCATGGTAACGAAGCGCCATTGTCAACGCAAAATCAAGATTTCCGCGATCAAGTTATGCGGTGTGCCATTGGCAAAGCTGCTGCTGTAGTCGACGCTAAAACCATGCTAGAACAGTGAGATATTTGCCGAACCTAAATGTGCTGTACAGTGAATTTTGTTCAAACAAAGTAGGTTAACCTTACATTGAAAGCCGCTTTCGAGGGAGATTGCAAAATTTTGTAAATATGAGTAGTTCATTTACGTCGCGTTCTTCTAAGTGGTCTTTAATTGTGCATTGTGTGTCTTCGTTTTTTGTTGGCATTGCAAAACAGCGTCTATTTGAATACCATTATTTTTTGAAAGCTTTCAATATAACAAAAATGATTGCTTTTTTTTCAGCGATATATGTAACCATCTGCTTCAACTACGTCAGCGGGGAAGCTGGGGAACAGAAAGGTAGTGCTTTTTTTATTAGTGGCATAAGCTGACAAAAGCCTTTGGCACTCGGTCGGTAGTTACTAATGACATAATGACGCCCTCCGTTAACTTACGCTTGTCAACGATTAATGAGCGAAAATTTGAGGAGATATTGCAACCAGGTGTTCTCAGCCATCAAGCCATGGCCAGTCAAAAAGGGCAACAAAGACAAAACTGAAGAATAATAGCACTTCGATAATAATTCATATTCTTGTCTTGCTGTCTTACTGTTATTCTCTCTACGGGCGCTAGCATGTAACAAATTGGTTGAGATGGCTAACCGACCCTGCACCACGTATGCGTACCAGCAAATTAAATCCTTTGAAAAGAGAATATTGTCTCTAAAATAAATGTTTTTAGTATACAGCCCTGCATTCCAAAAACTGAAGCGTTGTCGAAATTTTGTAATCATGAGCGCCAGAGTGTAGCTACTAAGAGATATAGCTGTGCATTATAATTTTAATAAATAAATAAGGTATCTGTACAGTTTCAGTTACGAAGAATGGCTATTTATTTTATAATTCCTACATGGTTATAACCTGAAAGTATTGTCAAAATTGTATTCAGAACATATATGCTTACTGCTGAATGTTGAAAGTGAGGCTTTTTAGCGTGCATAAAGTCAGCACTTGATATATACAGAATTTCTAGATAAGGACAGTGACTTAGTTTTATATACGTCCTACTACATTAACACTTTAGGTTACACATAACTATAACTAAATCAGGGTACTACTTCGTCGGTAACCACAAAATTTCCGCATTCGACGTTTTTAAGTTGAGAAAGTTTTATTCACGTGGCATTCGCATGTGAAAACGACGGGTCATACATCATTGGACAGCTGCACAGTGTCATGACTTACGACAGTGTCGTTGCGTCAAAGAATGCCGAATAAACTATACTCGCTGAATTCACTCTGGCCCCTTATCAAGACTACTGGGCTTCGAGAATTTCTCCGAACGTGCTGTGACTTTCCGACTTGAAGAGGTCTTCCGCGAGTGCACGAACGACAAGCTTGAAGACTCTACTAGCTTGAAGACTCTACTGAATAGTGCAGTTATCTTGTATTCCAACACGATACAGTTGTTCATAGCCGCCAAATAAGTGATGTGGCCTTGCACGAATTCGATTGATGAGACACCGCACAGCATGTTTCAATAAAAGTAAGTGCTCCTGTGGGACAGGTACACAGCAAAATGTTATAGCCTTTTTTTCGGCCCCATAGAGAATGGTATTTTTTTTCTCGCTCTTTTCGTGAAATAAACGTCAACTTCACCTTTACATGCTCGAAATTACAGAGTGAGCCCTAATAAACCCGATGCTACCGTAAAGTGCCACGGAAATGCTTGATTGCGTACGCGCGCCCAGTATTGACATTCCCGAAGTTTTAGATTTCTGATATATCAATTATAAATGGAAATGCGAGTCGGTTAACAGAAGACTTTTTTTCAAAGCTGCATTTTTTTTCTTTGAAAACCTTGGTTTCTCTTCTTGCTTAACAAAAAAACTGAAGGTTCAAAGAAAGTCGCAGTAGGCTAAAGTCGCTTTTTTAATAACCCAAGGTCACTACCAAAACCAAAAAGAACTCGTTATCTATAGTCTTCTGTAATTGTTCACCTAGCTACTTGCCATTGCATATCGATTGAGAAATTCACTAAATTCTCGAAATGACAATGATTCTCAAGCTTTGATAGAAGACAGATGGGCAGACAATGAACTTTGATGGATCTTGAGGAGTTACTCACAGAACCCCTTTATAAGCGGCTGTCATGACGAAAGAAATCACTTTGAAAACATACCTTTGCCGCATGCGTGAGTTTTGGCTTATACCTTTACGCTTTTTGCACGATTCATTCTACGGCAACATCTTGTGATCCAACATCATATTTTGGTACTTCTGAAAGCTAGATCAGGGTGAAATTTTGTTCAGACATTGCAGGACATATGAACCGTGCAAGTATTTGCTTTAAAACTTGATATCGCCTGTGTAATTATTAGTTGCTCAAGCAGGCTGTTACTATGGGCTAAGATTTGTAAGAGTTCTCAAATTACAAATTTTTTGCCCTTAAAAATGTTTTATAAGCAGTTTGTTGATAGTTATTCGTCCTCTACAGCTATTTATGAGCAGTATGAGGCATTAATACTACAAAAATATAAAAGTTTGTTGGCATAAAAAGTTTGTCCAATAAGAGCTATATTCTAAACATTGTCTCTGCACAAAACGAAAAGTGTGCAACATACTACAGAATTAATCATTAGTATAAAATCAGCACAAAAGCCCAGATATGCAACAAAAAATTTCATAGCTCTAGTTTACAGATTTACGCAACTTTTTAGGCGTCCGCTCCAGTAAAACCATAGTATTTACCCGACTGAGGCTGCTACAAAAATATTACTGGCGATAACAGAACATTCGATAACTTCGGTGGAATAAGAAAGACCAACAGAGGTAAAGACATAGAAAGGTGAGAGTAAACAGTTCCGGGAAAAAAACACGTATGATACTTTCATAATAAGAATCGGTAAAACACAAAAGTGAAATGTGTCCTTAGAGATGTAGTTTTAGGTTTACAGTACATTGGTAGAATAGAGATTGCGCATTTTTTTGGTATTTGACAGCTATCACAACCCTTAATGTTGATGCATCCACGTTAACGCTTCATCAAACATCTCCATCCTGACGACTAACATTCATCAATTTTGAATAAACATATCGTAGTGGTCATAAGTGAGTGTGGCACCAGAGAAAGCAATGTGACAGCCTGTAAACGCGAGTTGTTGGGCGCTGACCTTAGGCCTAAGGTCGCCTACTCACGTCATGCTGGAGGTTTTGAATACCGCGGCCCAACCAGAGAACAAGGCAATGTGCGTTGGGTCTTATCTGCTGGCCAGCCCCAATATTTCGTGGGACGATCGCAGTTGGCGAGCGTTAGTGGCGAATGTGGAGGTAATACATCTAGACAAAGCATGCGCGTTGCTCTATGCCTTGCAGAGATATTTTAGGAGCTTGCTTCTTTTGCTGGGGGGTTGTCTCCCGTCATCGCGCTGATGTGTACGCTAGTGCTTATTCCTCCCGCTAGAGGCGCAATGGCGTTCTTCATTGTAAGGTCCCTAGATAAAACAAGATTCCAAGGTAGCGTCACTCAATGTTCTCGAGCGATCCTCATCACTCTCTCAATTACCCCTCTTTTTCTCTGCCATCCGCATCTGTCACTGGTGCATTCCTTGCACGTGATCTTGCAAATGGCGGGTGGTGTTATTTAATATCAGGCAAAAGGTTCAAAACGAGTACGCATGCACATATCGCCCCAGCTGGATTCTCGCTCTGAGCAAAGACGAAATCGTAGCCAGGACATAAACTGTAGAGGAGGAGCCTTTCAATGTGCGCCAAGTCGACCAAGATGGTTTCGCGGTGCTCGTTCAGTGCAACGCCCGCGCTTTTCAACAATGCTGCGTTGCCGTAAAACAACAGAAAATGGGTTCGTTCTCTTGAACCTACCTAGTGCTTTCTGAAATGGAGCACACCGTGAAGTGTAGCTATGAAACATCTCACGTGAATGCTTTCGTGCGACTCCGTCGACGTACGTCGACGCGGATCTGCAAAGCGAGTGATTTTGTCGGCCATTAATGAAACCCCAGGCGCGCGTATAATGCGCGTCTAGTGCATGCCAGTTGGTACAAATACTTGTGCGTATGCTGGGGCGTGTAATCAAAGCACCTTCAGGAACACTTCACGCTATACCAGTTGACCAGAACACGTCATAAAAAGGCCGAAACGTGCTTCTTCGGGGCATCTCACGAGTAGAAGTCTCACTTTCAAGGAAGATCCACGCACCGCACAAGAATCACCTGGCACCTAGATTGTCAAAAAGCGGCACATTAAAAAGAAAACGTAATCGCAGTGCTGCTAGTCAAGTGTTCGTACCAGTCTGGCCGTGGTTTTTTCTTGCGTGTGCACAAGCCGCCTGTAATCGCTCGTCGCAAAGTCACGCCCTGTGGTCACTCACAAGATCCAGTAAGAAGCCCGTTCACTGTGTTACAGCACAAACAAAAACATTAGGAGAACTGGACTAGTTAAAACTGGATTAACTACGATGAAACGCGAGACGCTATGGCTAGGGGTGTAAAATATAGAACTGCGCAGAGTTGCCAGTAGAGTAACGCACATCCCGCTTGCTCTTGTGTTGTACCATTTATGTTCAAAAAGGGAAACATTTATTGTACGACTCGTTTTGTTCCATTTCGTTTCATTTATTTACATCTATTAACCGTAGCAACTGAACCCAAACATTCGCATATTCATGAACCCTTTGAACCTTCAAGGGGGCGCTCCAGGAACTTAGGCGAGGAGGAAAGGGAAAGGTGTCGCTATTTTGGAGACTTGTTCCATCTAAGGACCTTACTTCGTTGAGAGCCAATCAGGCGACGCTCGCTCAGCTGAGCGGAGCGGGTGAGGCTCCATACTGACTCCACCCAGGGGGCAAGGACCACGATGACTGCACGTCACTATGAGCAGCGAGCAAGTAAGAGACGCACATTCGAAATGCTGGTGGTGGAAGTGGTGTGAACGCCATGGTTGACGCCGCCCCTGGCGTTGCGCATTGCAGCTTCTTGAGTACTGACAGTGGCGTGTCTGCCACCAGCCCATTGTGTGTTCTACACAGACGGCGACTCCCACGCTGTGCATATAACTGGTACAAGCCACCATCAAATGGCGAGAAGACAACGGGTGCGTAGGGGAAGGGCTGTTCAAGATAGTGGATGTTATCTCGCTTGTGAACTGGCACCAGGGTACGTGGTGTTGCTCTTCAAAGAAATGGCAGCATATCAACAAAGTGAATGATAGACAGTGGGGCGAAGCATCCGTCTATACATTCGTTCTTGCTTCCATCCGTTCATGCGTCCGTCTGTGTGACCATCCGTGCGTCCATTAACTCGTGCGTGCGTGCGCCTGTTCGTGCTTCCGCACGTCCATCTGTGGGTCCGTTCCTGCGTTCGCCCATGCATCTGCCTCTCCTTTCGTCCATGCGTCCATACGTCGGTGCAGCCATCCGTGAGTCCATCCATGCATCTGTCTGTGTGTCCATTTGTGCATCTTTTCAACACTCCAAGTACCACCATCTCGCCTCTTTTCATCATATATTGCCAATATAGAAACACCGCCATTTAGCGGACATTCCAAAGTCTAAACGAGAGGTGGCACACGCACACTTTCTTACGGCTTGCGCTTCGTGTCTACTTCCCACCTTTAACCACCTCGACTTCATGGTATATACTAGTTCACTGTATTCATGGCAGTGCGGCTCAACGCTCGCTTAACCTTTCTAAAACGGAGGAGGTTACACACGGCGAGTATAACGCAGCAACCCTTTCTCTCAGATGTTTCTCAAAGTACATGCCAATGACTGCTAATGGGGCATGAGAGACAGGAAAATTCGGCTTTTACTTTCTTACGGCTTGCGCTTCGTATCTACTTCCCACCTTTAACCACCTCGACTTCGTGGTATATACTAGTTCGTTGTATTCCTGGCACTGCGGCTCAACGTTCGCTAAACCTTTCTAAAACTAAGGAGGTTAAACCCAGCGAGTATAACGTAGCAATCCTTTCTTTTGAGATAGTGCTCAATGTACGTGCCAATGGCTGCTAATGGGGATCGCAGCGTGCGCGTTAACTAAATGTCGAATGTTCCTGCCTCTCATTCCCCATTAGCAGCCATTGGCATGTACATTGAGTACTATTTTTTATTCTTCAACAACGCACAGAAAAAATGTCTGACCGGCGCCACCGTGGAGGTCAAAATGTAACCATAGTTACACAGTACGACGGCTACGAGGTTAGAATGGGTGCCGCTATAAGGAGCTTCGCCCCTAATAAGGCACTACATCAACCGCTTCATTCAAGGGAAGCGCACGGGACGGTTTTAAGCTCTCCCATAGTAGAGTACCGAGTACTCTAAATCGTTGATTGATTCATTTGTGGGGTTTAACGTTCCAAAACCACCATATGATTATGAGAGACGCCGTAGTGGAGGGCTCCGAAAATTTCGACCACCTGTGGCTCTTTAACGTGCACCCAAATCTGAGCACACGGGCCTACGACATTTCCGCCGCCATCGGAAATACAGCCGCCGCAGCCGGGATTTGAACCCGCGACCTGCGGGTCAGCAGCCGAGTACCTTAGCGACTAGACCACCGTGGCGGGGCTACTCTAAATCGTTAACAACTTCTAAACACACATAAGGTATGCGTCCGCAGAAGCTGTAAGGACGCGGCCTGCCAAAGCAAAATGGCTAGCGAATTGCGTCCGTACGGCGGAGGTGGACGTGTGACTAAAACTTTGTATTCTTTAGGCTCAATTTAAACGCGGAGCATTTTTTAGCCGCACCATGTCACTCGTCGTCGGTGTCAAATCTCTCACTGCGCATGCTCGTCTCTGCTTTCCTCCCTCTTTCTCCCCTTTCTTCCCCTTTCTCTCCCCTCTCTCGTTTGACGTGATGCTTTGCTTGACTCGAGTAGTAGATGGCATCACTACCTCAAATCAGTACTGGGGCACAGCCCAAATTATCGTCCCAACACTCGTTCAAGGCAACGTTACCGCACCTTCACCACCTTCAGCGTCAACAGCAGCAAGCAACGTAGAAAACAAGGCGGCGAAACAACGCTGAACGTAAGCGTTTGAAGTGAGCTGTGAATCCTTTACTCGGGGAACAACAAGCAGCGGCGGAACGGCAACGCCGAGCTGCGGATTCTTAACTTCGTGCACAAAAAGCAGCTATGTAACGGCAACGCCGAGCTGTGAATTCCAGGCTTCGTGCACGAGAAGCAGCGGCGAAATGAGAGCAGGAGCTTTAGGACCAGAGGTACGTTAGCGAGAAGCGGCGTGCAAACGTCGTCAACAAGAGGCGGCTCCGGAAGCTGCTCATGAACGCGAGCGGTCTGCGAAAGAAGCGGGCGAGCCAAGCAGTTTGCGCAGCCTGTCGCTCGTTTCAAACGCGGCTTTGAAGACCACAGCTTCGGGCACAGCTGCAAGGTGTGTGACCGACTGGGGTTCGACAACGACCTTACGCTGGTTGGGAGCATCACGAACAAAACGAACGAGACCAACGCGCTACGGGTTCTTTGGAGCATGTTTCGCAACGTCGGCTTGAACGGTGGTGTCGTCAACAACGTTAAAAGCGACAACGATGACGAGAAAAGACTGCTGGAGTCGTTCAAGTCATGCTTGCTTGGTTTGAGCATCGTGTAAGGACTCGTAGGTACGTGAGCACGTACCGTCGATAAGCGTGACCTACGTTAGAAGTGAGAATGTTTGGGCTAGTTGGTATGACATGACGATAGTTAGAGTGTGAGAACAGAACGACGACAAAGATACAAGAAGGACACGAAGGCTAACTTCCAACTAAGTTCATGGCGAAGAGCGTGAAAACGTATAGAGGAGACAGTAACCATGCGACAAAAACCATGTGGCACGAAGAGCAATGCATGGAAAAGGAAAAAAACAAAAGCACAGAAAAACGCATAGAAAAGTCTATAATAAAACAAAGCAGAAACGTAAAAGGAATATAGTAACTGAGCGCACTGAAACCTTCGAGGAACCTCAGTACCTTCTCGAACAGAGACACGGAGGGATTGCTAATGCATGACACCTGTTCAGGTGCCATCTGCGGGCATTGACGATAACTCGGGTGCGCTCAATTCTGTGCTTATACAGTGTCACAGTGTCCTAGAGAAGGGGCACACAGTTGCACTTAGTGCAGTGCCTAGCAAGAAAACCGTCTTTCCTGTTTCTAACATTGTTAGCGTGTACTTTCAGTTGATCGTTCAGACACCTTTCGGTCGTTCCGACTTAACGTGCACCGCTGGAAAGTGGGGTCGTACAGACAACTTCCCGGGAGCATGCCACATATATGTTTTTATGCTTAACTCTATAATCGGTTGAAGACTACGTTTTCAGAAGGTTTGTAGATTTGGTGAGACTGATTAATTTGAACGGTGCAGAGAACACTACACGAACTCCCACACGTTTTCCAATTTTCTTGAGCCTGTTTGATATCTGGTGTATGTACGGGACAACGGGACAATGGCTATCCTTTCACGCTCAGTATCTCTGGTACACGGATCCTATCCCTGCCTCTGCTCTGCCCTACTGGTCCGCAGGATAGTCTCAGTAACAGAAGCAGTAAACTCCTCAGGAAAACCCGATGTCATAAACCAGGGCACTTGAGCTTAGAAGCTCGCTGAGATGTTGTGAATGCACGACCTGTTCAAGGCATTCTCAAGGCCGGTCCGTGTCATGTCTCGCTTTAATAACTTGCTGTGGGCAGAAGAAAAAGGAAGTAACGGTTTCTGCGCACGTGGTTCGTAACACCAACAAATATTCTTGTTGGTTTATGTACGCGCCGAATGAGACGGATGCTTCAAGACGACGTATGGAGGCGGAAATGTTGTAGGCCCGTGTGCTCAGAATCGGGTGCACGTTAAAGAACCCCAGGTGGTCGAAATTTCCGGAGCCCTCCACTACGGCGTCTTTCATATTCATATAGTGGTTTTGGGACGTTAAACCCCACATATCAATCAAGACGACGTGTTGAAGGAACTAATCCCGAATGCTAAGGTATTGATGCATTACCCAGCTTACCAATAATGCTGAAAGGAATGTGACAGTTATAAAAGGCGTATTTTTTTAAAGGTTCAAAGTATGCGACCATGGCGCAGGGAAAGCGTGCGCGGCATTTATTGCCTTGAAACCGGAGGACACGGGTGGAAATCCGGATGACGAACCTTTTTTTAGCAAACTCCGGTGACTTTATCGTATCTATCTATCTATCTATCTATCTATCTATCTATCTAATCTATCTAGCCGCTTACATTTGGGTGCTCTTGTGGTCGCCCCCTTAACTTGGCGTGAACCAAAATTAACATGGAAGGCTAAGATGGTATGACGATTATGACGTGCTGGTCATGAAATGAATAATGTCACAATCCCGTCGCGTACGTTGTCAAACACTTCCTGCCAGACGTGGCTCATACTCACGGGTGGGTATGTGCCGCTAGTATGTGGGTATGTGCCACAGGTGACAGGATCTACCCAGGAACAACGAGAAAACACATATGGCCAATTTTAACGCGCGAGCGTTAATACCCGACATCGGTAGCGTCGACCCGACGAATGCAAATAATAATTGTCAGTGTCCCAGCTGGAATCATACCCAAGCATTCTGCGCCGCAATGAAGCTTTTTACCACAGAGCTACGCCAGGTGTCAGAACTACTTTTAAATAGACGCTAATGTTCATGAAGCGTCAATAGTGGTTGTAGTGCTGCCCGCCCAATTAAAAAAAATACATATGTACTCATTTCATCCAGCCGTCTTGTCGGGTTAACGTCCATTGTGATTAGTTGCCATGCGCTGAAGTTGGCCTATGTATCGCTTTCCAGGGCAGGCATCCTGGTGAGCATCAGTGCTTCATATCAGTTTCTGATATTGCTCATATGCATGTTCCAGTTGGCATCGTTGTGCAAGTGCACACAACTGTATATATAAACATCTGCAACTCTTCAACATATGTCTGTGCGTGCACTATTAGTAGATATATTTAGCGTTATTTCAAGACGTGTCGCTCACTAAACAAGTTCAATCACGGTCACTTTCCCTCTGCATGCTTCGCATTGACGTCGATTCCAAGGTGCGTGGGATCTGCAGAATTTTTTAGTCTTGTGAACCTGCAAATTTTTTTACTCCACTTACGTTACAAATCTGTGTCATTGAAGTCTTCGTGGGCGCTAGCATAAGATTTTTTCGTGTTAAAAAAGCCTGCATCTCACGCGGTGTACACAGAGCTGCTGTTTTCAGATCTCTTTTAAAACTCGAGTAGCTTGATGATCTAACTGTCACCGGCTGCTTTGAGAAGAAATAGTCGTATTTGCATTAACACCACTTTTATTAGTGACGGGGCGAGCGCATTCAGTATATATTTATTTTATTTGTAGATACTGCAATCCCACATGAGGGATTATAGCAGGGTGGGAAGTACAATCATAAAATGTTCCTAGTTGAACAAGAACAAAATACGGAAGCAAAGTACCATTCTCGGAATTACAAAAAAAGGAAAAACTGATATACAAAATTCACGAATACATGATCAACCATGGCGACAAAATACAATTCAAAATGTACAGGATAATAAATATTCCAGAAACAGAGTCACATACGCAAGGATTGGAAAAGAAAAAAAAAACACACGGGTGATAATTCTACACAATTTCAAATATATACACATATATACATACATATACATACACACATATGCACACATATATATTATGCAGTTAAACACAAGGCAAACTTTTCAAGTGATGGCTGTAAAACAACGTCATTAGTTGGGTTGTTCCATTCCCCGACTGTTCTCGGAAAAAATGAATACGTGAAGCAGTTATTGCGTGTCTGAAAGGGCGTAATGGAGAGGTTATGGCGATGCCTTGTCGGATACCCAGAGGAGAAAGACAATAATTTGCTAGTGTCTATCTTATAGTGCTTCTTAATTAGTTGATATAAAAATTTGAGACGAGAAATTCGGTTTCTTTCAGTTATTGGTGGAAGATTAGCTCTCGCTAGCAGTGCACTAACAGATGTGCGACCATAACTGTTGTATATAAAACGGGCTGCCTTTCTTTGTATTTTTTCAATCTTCTTTTTATTATTCAACGTAAAAGGATCCCATATAACGACTGCATAATCTAGAATGGGTAGAACTGTTGATTTGTACGCCAGCAAGCGCACAGTGGGAGTGGAGTGCTTGAGAACTCTCCTAAGAAATGAAAGTCTTGTGTTAGCACAAGCTGCAACATAATCGATATGCTTATTCCACTTCAAGTTGTTTGTAATGTAAACCCCTAGATACTTGTAATACTGCACCTCAGCAAGGTATATATTGTTACAGCAATATTGGAACAAGAGGGGCTCTTTTTTGTGTGATATGCGCATAAATACGGTTTTTTCAAAGTTTATGGGCATCTGCCAACTGTCGCACCAAGATTTAACTTTTTGAAATGCGGCATTTAACTTTATTTGGTCATTAGAATTTTTTACCTCGGAGTAAATAACGCAGTCGTCTGCATAGAGTTTTATGTTAACGGGTATGTCATTCACAATGTCATTGATATATAAAAGAAAAAGAAGCGGACCAAGTACCGAACCCTGGGGGACGCCAGATTCCACAGAAACCCTCTCAGAGCATTTATCTTTAAATACAACATATTGCTGCCGGCTATGAAGGTAAGATAAAATCAATTTAGTTAACTGGTTGTTTTTGAGTATGTTGTCTAGTTTGAAATTAATTTTTTGTGAGAAACCTTATCAAACGCCTTTGAAAAGTCCATAAAAATTGCGTCAGTCTGCTCACCATTATTAATTGTCAATGCAAAATCGTAAACGGTCTGAACTAATTGGGTACAAGTAGAGTAGCCTCTTCTGAATCCATGTTGAGACTCGGATAGGGCATTATGAGCAGTTAGAAATTCCGAAATATGATTATGAACTATGTGCTCGAGCAACTTACAAACTGTTGACAATAGTGATATTGGCCTATAATTACTAATTTAATCTTTCTTACCCTTTTTATGAAGTGGTTTCACTTTGGCTGTCCTCCAATCGATTGGCAGCTGTCCTTCTTTCAACGATTTTGTAAAAAGAATGCAAAGATATTTGGCGACCCATTCAGCGTACCTTTTGAGAAAGGCATTGGGTATTTCGTCAGCACCACTAGATTTTTTTACATCAAGTTTCAAAAGCATGTTGAAAATTCCCTTTTCACTTACGGTAATGTCAGGCATCGGCGGTAATGGTGACACAAAATTAGGCAGTTTGCCATCATCATTAGTAAAGCAGGACTGAAACTGCCCATTGAATGCATTTGCAATTTTTGTGGCATCAGTAATTTGCACACCATTAATGGTAAAAGCATCCACATCAGTATAAGATGGGGAAATTGCTTGCCAAAACTTCTGCGGCGAACTAGTAATGAAACTAGGTAAAGAAACTGAAAAATATTTGTCTTTGTCAGCTGCAACTTGTGTTTTAACTTTGTGAGACAAATCTGAAATTTTGGATTCCAGGTTTACGCAGTCGCCTACAGATCGACGTTTTTTCTTTAACCTCTTTAATTTTCTCTGCAAATGTATAGTAGAACGACTTATCCAGGCATTCACACGTTTGTTTTTCTTGCGTATCAATGGCACAAATTGTTCAATACATTCATGTATAAGTTTTGTAAAAGAAGCCCAAAGATTGTGAACATTTGCATCAGTGCGAGAGAAATTATCTAGATGAAACGAAAGCACGTCTATTATAGCTTCGTCATCGGCTCTGGAAAAGTTTCGAAAATATGAAACTTCGTTAGCTTTGTCGACTTTAACATTGCTGAGGCTAAGGAAGACGGCCTGATGATCGGAAATTCCTGGCATGATTTGAGATGTGGCGTTCTCGAAAATGCTACCGCTTACGAAGAAAAGATCTAGTAGAGTCTTACTGCTATCCTGAATTCTTGTGAAGCCTTCAACAACTTGAGTAAGGTCAAAGGCAAAAGCAATATCCAGCATTGCCTCTCCTACCTTGTCATTACGACTTTTGGGGGACATTGTTAGCCAGTCAACATCAGGCAAATTGAAATCACCAGATAGGATTATCCGATCATCAGGTTTGACATGGTCACATAAATACTCCTTCAACACATCCATGGTAGAAGCATCAGAGTTAGGGGGTCTGTACATGGCACCAACAATATACCTAAGGCCGCCACTATAGGCTTTGCAGAATAAACACTCAATGTAGGCAACTTCAGGCATCAACAATACATTAAGCGCACTTTTGTAGATTATACAAACTCCACCACCCCTACTACCACGGTCTTTCCTGTAAACTCGGTATCCTGATGGAACGAATTCACTATCATATATTTCATCACTGAGCCATGTCTCAGTCAGTATAACAATATCAGGATCGTTAGCGATAATTAGCCCCTCAAGCTCTGTGCTTTTATTGACTACGCTCCTACAATTGATGTTAAGAAGTTTCAAGAATCGATCATCATTTTGCCTTTGTCAAACCCGCCTATCACTTTTCAGCCGAAAGCGGCATTTCTTGTCACTGTCCCAACCGTACATAACGCCGTTTACACTTAGCTTATCATAGATAAGCTTTACCTTAGCCCCTTTTTCCTTTTCGTCTTGAGCAGTTTTCCAAAGCATCCTTCGCTGCTCACGGACATGATGCGAAAAATCTTCCGCAATAGACAATGAAGTGCCTTTAAGTTTATGCGAAACTTTTAAAATTGACAGCTTTTCTTTATAATCCAGACACTTTATTACAATTGGACGATTTTTATTTTCCATACTGCGGCCTAACCTATGAATTCGCTCAATGCTGACCGCTTTAAGTCCCAGTTTATCTTCTACAATGTCCTTATTAAATTTCTTTTCCAATTCTTCATGTGTCTCATTCTTGGGTTCATAAAGACCATAGATGATTAGATTATTTCGGCGACTCCTATTTTCTAAATCATCTACTTTGTCCCTAAGCGCCACGAAGTTTCTATCAAGGTGGGACATTTGGTCTTCTAAGTTTTTAATCTTATCGCCCAATGTGGCAAGACTAGACAGCTGTTTCTCCATTGCCTCCATTTTGTCGCTTACTGAAGACAATTTCTTTTCTATCTTCTCATGAGAAGATTGCATAGATGCCATGGTTTCCATTATTTTTTGTTGTCCGGCCAGTAACTCACGCAACGTATCACTTTGGGAGGGACCGGGGTTTGTTTCAATGTCGCCACAGAGTAATAAACTTTTTGCTAGGGTGAAAATATAAGTAACAACATTTAGTACAAAGTGTGGGCAAGGCAGCAGCAACAAATAAGGGTTGTCACTACGAAAACAATGCGATGGCCGGTTATCACCAACCTGAAGAACGAAGCAGAAGGGATTACTGAGCATCCCGCCGGTAGTGCTGCTGCCTGGCCCACTGGGGTGGCTCGCCGGTTCACGCCCTTTTGTAGCTTCCAAGATGGACACGTGATGTGACGTCACCGAAGATGGTCGCAATGGCCATCTTGCGGTGTGAGGACTTTTGATGCTGCTGATACCGTAGTCGGCAAGCGGCGATGGCTCCGGTCCATATCTGCGTAGCAGTTCGGCTTGCTTGATTCCAGGGAGGCAGCCGCGCTGTGATAGCCGAATTTCTTGAAGCACAGCCAAAACCTGAAGAACGAAGCAGAAGGGATTACTGAGCATCCCGCCGGTAGTGCTGCTGCCTGGCCCACTGGGGTGGCTCGCCGGTTCACGCCCTTTTGTAGCTTCCAAGATGGACACGTGATGTGACGTCACCGAAGATGGTCGCAATGGCCATCTTGCGGTGTGAGGACTTTTGATGCTGCTGATACCGTAGTCGGCAAGCGGCGATGGCTCCGGTCCATATCTGCGTAGCAGTTCGGCTTGCTTGATTCCAGGGAGGCAGCCGCGCTGTGATAGCCGAATTTCTTGAAGCACAGCCAAAACCTGAAGAACGAAGCAGAAGGGATTACTGAGCATCCCGCCGGTAGTGCTGCTGCCTGGCCCACTGGGGTGGCTCGCCGGTTCACGCCCTTTTGTAGCTTCCAAGATGGACACGTGATGTGACGTCACCGAAGATGGTCGCAATGGCCATCTTGCGGTGTGAGGACTTTCGATGCTGCTGATACCGTAGTCGGCAAGCGGCGATGGCTCCGGTCCATATCTGCGTAGCAGTTCGGCTTGCTTGATTCCAGGGAGGCAGCCGCGCTGTGATAGCCGAATTTCTTGAAGCACAGCCAAAACCTGAAGAACGAAGCAGAAGGGATTACTGAGCATCCCGCCGGTAGTGCTGCTGCCTGGCCCACTGGGGTGGCTCGCCGGTTCACGCCCTTTTGTAGCTTCCAAGATGGACACGTGATGTGACGTCACCGAAGATGGTCGCAATGGCCATCTTGCGGTGTGAGGACTTTTGATGCTGCTGATACCGTAGTCGGCAAGCGGCGATGGCTCCGGTCCATATCTGCGTAGCAGTTCGGCTTGCTTGATTCCAGGGAGGCAGCCGCGCTGTGATAGCCGAATTTCTTGAAGCACAGCCAAAACCTGAAGAACGAAGCAGAAGGGATTACTGAGCATCCCGCCGGTAGTGCTGCTGCCTGGCCCACTCATATATATCACATATATAGCTTCCCCGTACATTGTGTGGTGCACTGAAACATCTTTTTTTTCATATCAGTAAATGTCGCGAGTGTCGCTTATCAGAATAAAATATTCTATCTTGCAGAAAACGGTGCCGAGGTACTTGCAAGAATGGAAGCAAGAAGCCTTCATACGCTCCAAAATGATGTAATACATGTTGTTGTGGAGGACCGTGAACTACTGAAAGAAGCGCACGCGAAGCGTCCGGGTCCCAAAATAAAAAGCCCTTATTTCTACCATGGCAAACGTTATCCACGCCATCAAAGACCGGGCCGCTAAATGACAAACAGTGACTAAAGATCTAAGTTTGAATTAGGTGCGATTTCCAATAAATGGTTTTCGTAAAGAAGTACTTGCAGTTTGGGAATTTTTTTCATTTATTGATAATATCAAGACCAAAGATAAGAAGTGGCGGGGATTTAAAAACACACAAGCAAGAGCGAACGAGAAACAGCGCAAACATAAAAAAATAATATTTTGATATATGATTTATAGTGTTAGCTACGGCTGTTTTGAAGAGTGGGTGGTCTTCGTTGGCCTATCTTTACACGCAAAAACATTCGCAAACTGAGGCATACGTAAAAATAGACAGCTGTAATGCTTCACAAGTGGCTTAGTTCATGCTGTTCATTTTTTTAGTGTTAACACAAAGTAGTTTTCACGCTTGCCTGTGGCAATAGGTCCTTGCTGTTCGCACAGTTTCTCTTAGGCTCATAGTTAGGGCTTTGTATTTTCAAATAAGCACAAAAAACCTCAATGAATACACGCAATTTTTCTTTCGTCGGGAGGAGGGGCGTATTTAGATTTACCCGGCAAACTCTGAATTTAAAAGGGAATGTTTTATTGTCTAAACCATTAGGTGCCAGCGTTACCTCATGGTCACGCATTTGTGACGAAACATGTTATTTATTCATCTTCGGAAAACCCCTCCGGAATACCTGTAATATAACTTGTGACAGATTATGGTACCCTTTACAGGTAACATGTTGTCGAAGTTTTTTATGTTTATAGAGGAGGTGCTAAAACAACGCCGTGAAATAGTTCTTCTACCTTTCACGGCGTTGGCATCCAACGCATCTTTGGTTGAACATTGTTTTTATTAATAATAGTTCAAAAGCATGGTGCACATAATTCTGAAGGTGATCTGCACTGTGGGATCTCCCATCAAATTTTAAACAGATTAAGCAATGTGTACTTTGAGAACAAGCGTGTAATTTCAGGTGTTACCAGATCGGTCCGCTAGGCTTTTAGATTCCGTATTTTGTTCAGGTCCCTTACGTCGTTGTGTGCTCCTTGCAGGGTAACTTAGCGACACTCAAGCGTCAGTTTACTGAATGCCCAGGTTCACAATAAAGGACATACCTAGAATAAACTAAGAAAACAACAAGTATATAATGACTATGTAGATTTACCAGCTAACTGAGGCTACCACCTAGTTAGACAAGGATGTTGCAAGTGAGAGTTCCATTGGGCTGTTGCAAAATTTGAGTATACTAAAGACTAACTCTTAGATTTTAACATCGCAAAACCATTATATGCTTATTGCCGACGCAATATAAAAGGACTACAAAAATTTTGCACTCTGTCGTTCCGTGCACCTAAATCGTAGAGAGCCTTACAGGCAGCTTAGAGCAGGCACAAAACATGTGCTTGTTTATGGCCGTCGCAAGAGTGGGTGCGACTGTGATCAAGATGAAGTAGAATATGAAGAACAAGGAGGGCGATCGCCAATACAGTTATGTGATCAGGTGTAGGAGAGGAAAGGTTTGATGCTAAGTTAATATGCCAGAAGAACACAAAAGTTTCTCGATTTAATGCAGTTACCCGAGATAACTGCTTCACAGGAGTACTGAACAGGCGGATGCTAACGTAGACACCCACTGGATTGCAGCAATAAAAAGACCAACTGGATGGCAATTCATCAAGCAAGTGGTAGTGAGCGATATTTACTTTGTGAGGTAGCAATGAGCAATGGCCCTGCCGCGTTGGTCTAGTTGCGAAAGCACTCGACTGCTGACCCGCAGGTCGCGGGATCAAATCGTGGCGGCAGCGGTTGCATTTTCAATAAAGGCGAAAATCCTATACGCCTCTTTGCTCAGATTAGGATGCACTTTAAAGAACCCCAGAAGGTCGAATTTTGCAGAGTGCTTCACTAAGGCGTCTCTCCAATGCACACATTCATTGTCCCTTTTGAATCTTACAATGTTTCTTCTGTTCCAATACTTTATCATGCTATAATTCTGCACATGCTCGAAAATAACTTTAGACACAGTGAGACACACATTAATCACGAATGAAAGCGCTGTGTTGTTATTGCGATGATCATTATCATGATGGCCTATATGTATGTACATCCACTTTTGGGGGATTAGCCAGGAAACGAATAATTTATCAAAAAAGTCGTGACTCAAAAGCTGTGAAAATATTTGGCTATAAAATACTTAGAACAAATCAGTTAGGTTAACTTGGAGATTTGTGATCAAAAGCACGCTGCTTCATTTGTGCTTTACTACACCTTTCTTTTCAAGCCCCTGCGAAAATACGGCTTTCAACTAGCCAAAGAACCATCACTGCTGAAGATTACTTTTATTATTTTCTTTCGGTTCACCCTTTCTAACAAACTCTTATTGTTGTTTTTTTTTTTGTTAGACTAGACTAAAAATATAAAAAATTATATCACATCTACTGAAAAACTCTTTAGGTGTTCTCATAAAAAGAGCGCTGACTCAAAGCAGAGAAAATAACTAGCAAGCTCGCTAGCAAATATGCGGTTCGAAATGAGCGATATGATAATGAAGCCCTTCTGGCAAAAATCAGTGAGGTGGAACCAATATAATAATAAGCAGTAATATTAAACGCCCGCAACGTAATTACATGAAGATTATATATAAAATAAGCCGGGCATAGCACTATCTAAAATAAGTACAACTCATACTTGGTACGCAGTCAATTTCCTACTCCTCGGTTAGCTTCTAAACTAGTTAAACGGGCCCTGAAACATTTTTTAAGTCACCATGGAATCAATTCACTGGAAAAGCGTATTGCCTCACATATTCAACGCCGCAAAATTTTAAGAATCCAATCAGTATGAGCGAAGTTACAAATATTTGCCACACGCTGCAATGCATTCTCTCTTCTCTCGTCCCGGCGCAACCACTGGAAGCTAAGGAGAGAGGAATAGGAGGGCCAAACAAAAAACGTCACACGTGACTTGTCACCTTGAGCACTTTTTCTTTTTTTATTCGAATACGTGACTGTTTCAGTGTGATTGCGCGCGCACGCATAGACAAGTGACAGCCTCCCACGGGGATCTCTGTAATGACAGAGTGCGCCATGTTCAAATAAGCCAATGGCTGATAGATGGGCTTACTACAACTGATGTTTGGGCTTATTGCGTGATTTTTCGAAAGAAGAGAATGCAATGTTTAGCTGAATTTGATAACTTATTGTGAGTTACTGGCCGCGTGCTGCGTGATATTATTTGGCTCGCATGTTTTCTGGAGCCTCTACTACAAATCGGCAGCATTTTCCGATCATGCTCAAAAAGTGTTGCAGGGTACCTTCAAGGAGAGAAGATGTTGAAGTTCGGAATGGGTGCCCCTCGATGATTCGAGTGCTCGGCGGCAGAGCGAAGGAAGAGTCGTAGCTAGGTGAAGAGACGCTTTATTGCAACCTTCAGGCGTCTGCCCGGGTCCAAGGCCAAACCCCCGTTCTCTACTTTCACATTCCAACTCTTTTTTCAACCCTCAGTTGAACAAAGGGTCTCCACACAAGTCAATCATACGTGTGGGCTCGCGTCACCACAACCAATCGCAGAAAACAAAACACACAAAACACTTTCATAACAGGCACTGCATTAGTAAAAACCACGCTACTAAATGCAACGCCCGAAAGGATAAGTTCTCAGCGTGTCACACTCTCTCCCACGTCAGGCAGTGCTGGCCTCCATCGGCTGACGCGTACTGCTCTCGGGTGGGTCAGCGGTAGCAGCATGCACTATTCCAGCCACCAGAGCCAGCCGTCAGTGCAGACTTTCGTTCAGCGCCAACTGCACTGCAGCTGAACTAGCGGGACTGAACCTGGCTGCGGACATACTAGCAGAAGACCCGCTGGTGTCACCGGTAGCAATACTCTGTGACTCAAAGCTTGCTCTTCAGACCCTGGCTGACGTCCAACCCTCATTGCTCAAAGCCTGCCTCCTGAGGACCAAATTTGCAGCCATCGCTGCCGCAGGAGTGTCTGTCTCCGTCCTTTGGCTCCCCTCACATGTGGGAATCGCAGGCAATGAAGAGGTGGACACCCTCGCAAGCGAAGCACATCACTCAGCAGTCCCATTCACCAGTGCAGAAGCAGTACCGGACTGCACAAGGCGGAGACTCAATATGCTGCTGACTACCGTTTATCCAGATGCCAGAGTGGTGGCCAACCGACCACCCAAGCTCCTTTTACAGAGAGGTCTCTCATGCCGGGACCGCTTCACCCACTCTTCTCCATATCCGCACAGGCTCCATGTAGACAGCTGCCAGACTAGACGCCAACGGTCGCATCTCCTCGTCTTCCTGCAGTAGGTGTAGAGATGTCGAGACATTGGACCACCTGCTGTGCTCCAGCCCAGCCATGGCTCAAGAACGAGCTGCAGTCACTGCCACCTGCAGACGCTAAGGCGTCCCGTGCGCCACCACCAGAGAACTACTCCACCCGGCGCTCCCTAATGTTCCTGCCCTCATTACGCTTCTAGAGTTCGTAGATTTCAGTGGTTTGATCAGACTCGACTAACCATCAGTCTCATGTGAGCCTCTTTCCTTTCTCTTTGCACACGTGCAGCCTCGAACGTAGCTTTCAACTGCTGCAAGCTTATATCGACCCATTCTTTCCTATCTTTTTTCCTCTACCCCTTCCCAAAGACGCTACGCCGTGCAGTTTAAAGGCTGCAGAAATAAGCGTCTTTTTTTTTATCCGAATCACTTCCACCACCACCACCCCCATCGGTAGCCGTTCTCACGCTCGAGCTCCGTCAGGCCTCTCATGAAACGTCGCTTCATAGAAGCCTCCTCAAGAGTGTTAAGTAAACAGGCCCTGTGTGCTGACCAGGTGTGCATGCAACAGCGAGGCGCCCCGCTATCTTAACAACACTCGATAATATCGTATAGCGGGGGGGGAATACGCTCGTCTGCCTGCCGTAACCATATCTCGGTCAGCTCACTGGTCGCACCCCTGCGGCATTCTCGGTGGCACACGTGTATGCCAACATTGCCTTAAACTCCGACGACCGTGCTTGACCTGATTCTTGCTAGACGCGCTTCCAAGTAAGCTTTCTCGTTTTTGTCCCGAAGTGTGGCAAATTGGGCTAGTTGGTATGGCATGACGATAGTTATAGTGCGAGAACAAAACGATGACACAAAGACACGAAGGACACGAGCGCTCGTGTCCTTCGTGTCCTTCTTGTCTCTGGGTCGTCGTTTTGTTCTCGCGCTACAACTGTCGTTGTCCCGAGCCGGGGGTGACCTTGACAGCTATGCTCGTTAGCCATGTGAACGAAGGAGTTTCATTCCTTTTCCGTTCGCGGGTCTTCCGCATTCGCCTTCACAGAACTGATCGGCATCGTTAGTAGACGGGTCGGGAACTGGCTCCGTGCTCCGCAGCAACGGGCTCATCGTTTAGGTAAATATAATGCTAACAAAAACCGACCAGTCATCATTAAATTTGCACACTTTAAGGTTAGGGAGAACTTACTGTCGAGTGGGCGCAAGCTAAAAGGTTCGAACTATCGCATAGCGGAGGACGATTCACCTAACACACTTAAAGCCAGAATACTTCTCGGTGAGTTTGGAAGGGCACAGCAGCAACCTTACAAACTCCGTCATGATAAGCTTATCATTGGCAACAAAACTTTCATTTACGATCACAAGACTAACAAAGTCGTCTGCGCCCGTTAAACACATAGGCCCCAGCCATACCATTCCAACCAGGAAATCATTCTCCTTTTTTATACCAACATTACAAGCATTATTCCGAAAGTTGATGGCTTACAAAATCTGATTAGCCCTTCAGAATCAGACTTGTTCATAATAACCGAAACTTGGCTTAACCCTTCAATAGCAGACTCAGAGCCGCTACATTATTTCCCGGACTTCAACATTTTTCGACGTGACCGCACTAACAAACGTGGAGGTGGAGTGCTGATAGGCAGTCATAAAAGCCTTCAGTGTACAGAAATTCGTGTGTCCTCATGCTTAGAAATCACGTTCATTCTCTGCAATGCTTCTTATCCCCCCACGATAATTGGAGTTTGTTACCGCCCTCCCGGTCTTGACCCCCTTTCTGTACCGAACTTTCACGTGGCTATTCACTCTGTAACTAAAACTTTCCGTCATTATCCGATTCTTCTCTTCGGTGATTTTAATTTTCCAGCAATTTCGTGGAATAATCTGGCAAGCACAGCCGCCAAACACGGTCCTGAAAGCGATTTCGTCAACTCATGCCTAACATTTGGACTAACGCAACTAGTCACTGAACCCACACGTCAAAATTCTACCTCCTCCAACACTCTAGATCTTATCCTCACTTCCGGGCCTGACAAGGTTTCCAAGATGACGTTCTTGCCTGGCTTAAGTGACCATTCAGTAATTCATGGTACCTACCTCTGCCAACTAACACGCTCGTCTAAAATAACAAAAACGGTCACATTGTATAACAAAGGAAACTATTCCGCCCTAAACAATGAATTTGTAGAATTCGCTACTTGCCTGCTAGCCGATTTTTCACAGCGCTCTGTCGAGACTAATTGATTGCTCTTCAAAAATAAAATTCATTACCTGTTCATAAAAAACGTGCCCACCGTTACCGTCACCGAAAAAGGACGTCCCCATGGTTCACAGCCACACTAAAACGACTCAATAATAAAAAGAAAAGACTTTTTAGATCAGCAAAACGACCTAATAACATTTCTGCATGGAACAACTACTACGCTGCGGAAAAAGCATTCAGCACGCATGCTATGAAAGAAAAACATTCTTTTTACTCACAGACTTTGCCGGCCACGCTGACCAATAACCCGAAGAAATTTTGGAGCGTTATCAACCCTCAAAATTCCCAACCACTGGCACTGTTTGATAATCATAACCTTCCGATCCCCGACGATGAAGCCGCCGAACAACTTAATCATTTTTTCTCTTCCATGTTCACTATCGAACCTAACGGCAACTTACCTTCATTCCATCCTCGTGATTACGACATGATGCCGGACATCACGTTTTCTCAACAGGGCATAGCTAAATTAATCGACTCATTAAAGCTTACATCTTCTTGTGGTGCCGATGGCATCAACACTAAAATGTTAAAAAACACACAACCCATTGTCAGTGTGATATTATGCCGTATTTTGCAGCAATCACTGTCTTCAGGAGTGGTGCCGGAAGACTGGAAGGTGGGTAAGATTGTACCAGTCCCTAAAAAGGGCCCTCCATCCCAGCCTAGCAGCTATCGTCCCATCTCGCTCACTAGCATTTGCTCTAAACTAATAGAATATGTGATCTACTCTAACACCGTCAAGTTCTTAAACCGCCACAACTTCTTTCATCATAGTCAACATGGGTTTCGCTCAGGATTATCCTGGAACACACAACTTGCTTCATTCTACAATGACATCAGTTCTAGCGTTGACCTAAATATACCCATCGATGCCCTCTTTTTAGACTTTGAAAAAGCATTTGACAAAGTTCCGCATCAACGGCTACTCCTCAAGCTTTCTTGCTTAAACATTAATACATCGAAGTTCAACTAGATTCGTAGTTTTCTGACTAATTGGCCACAATTTGTGTACGCTAACAACCATTCATCTAACCATCTTCCCGTAATCTCTGGCGTCCCACAGCGCACAGTACTCGGACCCCAACTTTTCTTAATTTATATAAATGACCTCCCAGCTAACATTTTATCAAATATTCGCCTGTTTGCAGATGATTGCGTCGTGTACCGTCCAATAAAAAACCCTACCGATATTGCCATACTTCAAAACAACCTTAACCTTATTGAATTCTGGTGTAATGACTGGCTAGTGTCTTTAAACATACAGAAGACATCGCTAATATCATTTCACCGTAAACAACATTACCAGCAAGTGACCTACACCATTTCGGGCTCTACAATCTTAACAGCAGAATCCTATAAATACCTCGGCGTAACATTCTCAACCAACCTCACCTGGTCCACTCACGTTAACAACGTAGCATCCTCCGCTAATCGTGCGCTGGGATTTCTTCGTAGGAATTTAAAACTTGCTCCCTCATCAGTGAAGTTGTTAGCTTACACCACATTTGTTCGCCCTAAATTGGAGTAAGCATGCTCAGTTTGGGACCTT
Organism: Rhipicephalus microplus; assembly: GCF_043290135.1. NCBI lineage: Eukaryota > Metazoa > Arthropoda > Arachnida > Ixodida > Ixodidae > Rhipicephalus > Rhipicephalus microplus. Next base: position 135,698,863 of record NC_134702.1, on the reverse strand, counting down.
AATCAATCTAATCTATCTAACTTTCTCGAATCTGTACAAAATCGCGCAGCCCGGTTCATCTACTTCGTGTACTCTTATCTTCCCAGCGTTTCCGAACTTCAAACTCGTGGCCACCTCAACAACCTAGAATCACGTCGTCATATATCTCGGCTTTGTCTTTTTTATAAATTTTATCACGCCCCTTTGAACGTTTCAGCCATCTTGCCTGCTCGTCGATTATCCAGCCGTACGAACCATCCCCGAGCCGTTTATCCACCGCCAGTACAGACTACTGCCCACCTTCGCTCCTTTTTTGTTGCAACCGCCCGGGACTGTAACAACTTGCCTGCCTTCGCCATGCACCACTCCGACCCACATGTATTTAAGATCATGCTTGAATCGTTAATATGTTGCTAAATATGCCCATCCCTCATGTAATACCCCGACTGGGGCCTTTGAGGTATAATAAATAAGTAAATAAATAAATAAACCGCATTAGTGGCGCTACACAAAACACACCGCCAATCGGTGCCTCATGTTAACTTACGCTATAGCGTTGAGGAGGTTTTTTCCTAAGAATCCTGGTGTTGTGAGTGTCGGTGACGGGATGGCGCTAGTGGTTGTGAGTGAAAATCAGCATTGTTTATTAAAGAAAATTCACAATAGATACAAATACATAACTGCACGCTAAAAAAGACTCCCTTTGAGTCAGAAACCTTCGTAGGCCCTCTGCTTGACAAGCTAGTGTGGTGCGACTACCTACGCGTAGTTCTTCGAGGATAATTTTTTTCATAAAAGCCTAAGAGCCAATGACATGGTGTGAAGCCAGCGAGTTGTCATGTGCCTCCGTAAAGATACAAAAGTCATCATCAAATGAAGCGCGTGCGTCTTTAGTATGCACTCTATAGATACACATCATCCCCAGTCAGTTGCATCTCCAAAAAACAAAGTCGGAAGGTTAACCCCATGCAAATATTTTAGCGTATTCGGTCATTATTTAATATTTCATTATCAGTAACTACATGGCACTAAGCAAAATCACTGTTATAAATCTATGCTTTTAGTGTTGTGTGAGGAAGCGTACATTATTCTTAAGTCATTGTATGTTTCCAATGAAACACCACATGCGACTGTGGCGAAAGACGACGACAGCTGATTTGAATTCAGAAACATAGTTAATAGAGCCTAGCTATCAGTGTCTAGGTGCGCTTGACGTCAAATTGCCTTCACATGCACAGGACCGTGCATTTTGCCACGTTTAAAAATGTCATGTGACTTTGTCCTTGCGCTGCTCGACCGGCAAATACTGATGCTCAACCTGAAGAGAAGAAGCATAATTGTAGCTTTGTGCACGGCTACACCCAATGGTATTGTCATTACAGCCAGGGACACTGCCGTATTTAGCTTTAGAGAACAGCTGCTCTTTACAACCACTTTGGCTTTGCTGATGTCCCTATGACTCGTACTATAGGATATGCTGGTAGGATTTATGCTCCCTCTTCGTAACATCGTAATATCATACGCGCTGCAACATCAAACTTTATCCGTAGTGGCTTCATCCAAGAAAGATCCTACTAAACACGTTTAGCAACTCAACTTTCTCAATGCGATATTTTATAATCCACGGCAAGCTTTATTCTTGCAGGTAAAAGTACACAGCTACAAGCTCCTACTGATGCTGTAGTAGGGAGCTTGAGGATAAGTTCACGCCTTCGCATTTTGCAGAGGCGTGTGACGCCACTTTTGCTTAAGCGGCTGTTGGAGCCTAAAGACCACGAACATAGATGGAGGGATAAAGAGAAAGGCAAGAAAATGCAGAGAGGTTATCAAGACCCACGTCTTGTTTTCTATGCAGCGCAGGAAAAGGGAATAAAGGGACGAAAAGAAAGACCGGTGAGGGACGAACATAATGGTAGGCACACTTGGGGGAGCACTTTCCTTCGGTAGGAGGTGCCGCAGATCTGTTGATTTTAGACATTTCAGTAGTGATTGGTGGCTCTCTTAACCCTTAAAGCACTTGTGCACGAACCTAAAAGTTTGTCTACCGAAAATAGTCTGAAATCCACTAGGTCCCATACTACCCAGGGCTGTATAGTGAGCGCAGCTGCGCAGGACATCTATTGTCTTTATTGTTCCATGGATGTAGCACGAAGAGGTGTCCGTCATGTCAATGAAAAACGAGTACGCCTTTCTTAATTACCATACCCAATCAAAGATCACATAAGAGCGTCCCGTCAGAACAAGAAATTTATGTCGCTGTTTGATGGTCGAACGACTGATCAGGTTTATATAACTGGTATACCTTCGTTAGCTGGAACACGACCCAAACTTGCATGTGAGACATCAAGTCAACAAAGTTGTCTTTCTTTGTCAGTCCCTTTCATAGGGAACGGAAACACTTTATGATTCCTTCATGGTTGCTTCACCAGGCTGCACTGTCGGCCGATTGATTTTCAGTTATACCAGTTTGCCATAGTAGTCACTGATGTATATTATAGCGTCTTTTTGATCAAGCTTCATGGTGACACTTTTTTCACTTTGTTGGCCCGTTGCTCATGAACTTTTTAGGTACGTATGGGAAACTACAAACTGGGAAGTGGTGCCTTCCCATTGCTGGATGTGACCCATTCGCTTTCGAACGCTGTTATTGAACAGGTAGCTCACTGCGTACGCACGAAGGAGAGAAGAGAATAGATAGGCATGAAATGGTTTTCTTTACTGTCACTCTCTTTCCTTTCTTCGTGATTGTGCATTGCGCTAACCGTTAAATATAAGCCAGGTAGCCTGCAAAACGGTAATATTCAAGGATTTATTTTCGAGTGGCTCTAGTAGTAGCAATGCATTTTGACATCGACGTCCTTGCGTACAATAACATAATTTATTCTAATAGCTGCCGCTGTTGGTTTACCCGGAATTTCAAGGCACATCCGGGGCTGCTCTAGGCACCACTAGCAATATGCATGTCTCTCACCAGACCTATATTCAAATAGAATGCTGTTTGATGCTTGACAGTGAGGCTTGTAATTTAGCACGGGATCTTCCTGGCGCTTAAGGGCCACAAGGTGGTCAGAGACACGTGATGTATGTAAAATGAGTGCTCCAGACAAACCAAAATGCTTTATGTCGGAACCGGGTGCTTCTTGGCAATGTAGCACACGTTGAAGCACATCGGCAGAGTCCTAGAGAAGCATGCAGTGCCTGATCCTGTAAACTCCCCAATAAACGAACATTGTTTTGCAAGCATTCAGAAACACTGGAAAGACGTATCGCAATAGCCCCAGAAATATCGCCCTGCGAAACTAGAGCATTTGTAGCAGAGGGGCAGAGGAAGACTGATGCCACTACGCTCAGCTACAAAAACCAATTGATTTGTTACGAAGTCGAAACGCTCGCCTTGCTCAGCCTCCTCTGACCTGATCATCGTCGCTGTCCCGGCTTGTCATCATGTGATAGCCCCTCCCCATTCCTCCCATACAGTAGAGTAGAAAGATGAACACAGCTATGAAAATAAACCCACTACGAGCATTCTTTTCCATCGCGCATAATTTCGTAGGAGGAAAAGATCCATAATGTAGGTCGTCAAGTTACATGAGCGCTCCGTATTCCTCTCGTTCCCGTAGAAGAGTAAAAGGTGTTGTCCGCCTAATATAGCATCTTTCTTCGCACTTGACGGTGAAGAAAGCCATAGTGAACTATGCGTCCGCTTACTAAACAGGCTCCTCTTGATGTGCGATTGTTATGCTTCTGATGCAAGATAAGGAGATAGAGAGAGTAATTATCTTGCGAAACGTTCACCAGAGAACTCATATGGTGGGAGGGGGCGATACATTACACTTACGTTATAAGCATTTTAATAACACAGGCTTAAGCCAACTTCTCAAGTAATACTTCGCGTTGCCTGACAAATATGGGTGTCAAAAATAGGAAGAAGCAGAAGCAATTTGTTTGTTTTTAGAAAATTCTTTCGCGGACAGCTTATCTTATCTGTGTCATGTAAGTTAGAAAACCAGCGTTTAAAGTAAAGGTTCACGTGCACAATATATATATATATATATATATATATATATATATATATATATATATATATATATATATATTGTAAGCACAATATCCACAGCGTTTCACCTTCATCTTCTTCATCTGTATTTAATCATCATCACAAAAAACGTCGTCTTCTTTCGAAGCGTAGATCAGGAGATTCGGCCTAATAAACGCCGTCGAGACCCCAACGCTGCTACTGTCTTACAGAGTGGTGGAGGCCGCTTAAATCCCCAAGTCCTCTTCGACGTCACGTTCCCCTGGAGCTACGTTCGGACCTTCCAGCATCCCTGTCCAACAAACCATTCCAGCGTGGACCGTCAACGCCCGGAAGCGTGACTCACCTACTTCTATGGTCTTCCACGCGACGAGGTCGAGGTATGGCTGAAAGAATACGACATGACCAGTGTTAATAACCAATGCGATGAGCCTAAAAAACTTCCTCATCTCGCCTTTTATCTGTCCGACGTCGCAAAAACGTGGTATTTCAACACCAAGAGCAGCTTCCCGGATTGCCCTACGTTTGCTCAGCAAGTCCGTAGAATTTTCGGGAAAGCGAAGATTCATTCTGAAGTGTCGAAACAAAAGCTCTATGGGCGTGCCCAACATCCCGGGGAGACGTACACTTCGTACATTGAAGACGTCTTTGCAATTTCCCAGCGCGTGAGATCGGCGATGACGGAAACTGATCGTGTTCGCCACATCATGAAAGGGACAGGCCATGTCACGTTTAACGCTCTGGCTGGTAAAAATCCCACCACCGTTGAGAACGTCATCACCACATGTCAAAACCTTGATGAACTCCAAGCCACTCGATTGCACCCAGACAACCCAGACACCAGTGACAGCCGGCCTTCCTCGGATGCGGATTTGCGCACGCTGATTCGCACTGTAATTTTCTCCTGTGCACCCGCCCCTCGGCCTCACTCTCCATCTGCTGCTGTGCGCGATATCATCAAAGAGGAACTCTCATCCATGACTGGTGCTCTACCATCGAACACTCCGGCGCTACCAACGGCACCCATGATATATGCACAAGTCGCTGCCATGCCACCTGCCTTGGTTCAGAATGCACATCCTGTTCCTGCGCAGTTCAACGTAGCTACATTTGCACCACACTCACCTGTCTCAGCACCAGTACCAGCGCCTATGACAGCTGCAGCACTCTACGCCCCTGGTGCTCACCTCACCCAATATATTACTATTGTGGCATTCGGAGCCATATTTCACGACTTTGCCGCAAGCGCCAGCAGGACGAACGCCGTGGCTATGACGTTTACGAAAGGGATTCGGAGCCATCCCCGAACCAGTACCAGCGCCGCCCTACGACACGTTCCTTCTCTTCGACATCTCCACCGCCGCACCTCGCCCCTGCTATCCCGGACGCCGCCAGTCCCCTTCACCTCTGCGACGCTCAACATCTCCTCTGAGACCGGCTGCAGCTACTTCTGACTATCACTCGGAAAATTAGCTGGTGCAGTTTTTGGAGGGAAAGCTGAATCGCTCGAAGAAACACGACCTCCAGAGGGCCCATCCAACTTGTTATTACTGTATGCTGAAGGGGTGCCAGTTCAAGCATTGATGGACACGGGGGCTGCTATTTCTGTTATTCATGCGTATTTGTGTTCTCGTCTACGTAAGGTTACCACACCTTATACTAGCACTCACTTACGTAGCGCAAATGACTCGCAGATACGGCCATCACCACAGTGCGCCGTTAGAGTTTTCACTGATGGGATCCGGCATCATAATCAGTCTGCCTTCTGGTTTCTTGTGCTTTTATGCTTATTTTAGGATTGGACATTTTTCTGATGCTGCTGCTTCCTTCTCTTGTCGACAACGACTCATAGATATGTGAGAGACAGATGATATCTCCCCGAAATCATCACGTGACGGGCTACGAACAGCCAATGGCTTCCTCGTGCCACCTCACCATGAACACGTTAACACGGTTATGTTTGACTCCATTGACCACGGTGATGTCCTAGTCAGTCCATCAGCCCGTTGTCTACTCAGAGGGATTGCACTTTCATCAAGTCATATGCGCTTCTCCAATGGCACCGCAATTCTCGCTGTACTGAATATCACCAATGAGCCGATTCTGCTGACCAAGGGCCCTGTTGTAGTTTCCAGCGTGGACACACAACCTATCTCTGTAGTGGCTTCGGATACCAGTCTCGTGGAATCACGTTCAATAACAAGAGATGCTCCACCTACCACGGCTATCGTCAATGCCTCAGCACGGATCTCACTCCCCCGCAAGCAGACGAACTACTGGCGTTGTTGTCTAAGTATAAATGTTCTTTTGACGTGCATTCCACTGCTCTAAGCCAAACTTCTGCGGTGGCTCATCACATACACACCGACGAAACTTCTATTGTCCATCGTCAACCATACCATGTTTCTTCCAGCGAACGCGAGATCACCGACAAGCACGTTGCTGTTATCTTCAGGCAAAACATCATCCACCTCTCCTCAAGTCCTTCGTCATCACCTGTCGTTCTCGTGCTAAAAAACGGGTCGGTGCGATTCTGCGTTGACTACCACACATTTAACAAAGTTACCAGAAAATACGTGTATTCCTTGCCTCGCATTTATGATGCCTTAGATTCCTTACAAGGAGCGGAATATTTTTGAAGCATTGACCTGCGCTCGCTCCGGTTATTGGCAAATCCCAATGCACGAGGATGACAAGGAAGAAACTGCTTTTGCAACACCCGGTGGATTTTACTAACTTAACTTCATGCCTTTGGGCCTCTGCAATGCGCCAGCAACGTTTGAACGAATGATAGACATTGTATTGCGGGGCCTTAAGTGGAAAACATGCTTATGTTACCTTGACGACATCGTCATATTTTCTTCAACATTTGAACAGCACTTGCAGCACATAGATGAAGTTATGTCGTGTCTCGCAGCTGTTGGCCTTCACCTAAGCACCAAAAACTGCTACTTTGCTAGCAAAAGGATTGAAGTACTCAGACATCTCGTCAGCAAAGATGGAATCCAGCCTGATCCCGAAAAGATTAACACCGTTCGTCACTTCCCGGTGCCACAACGTGCCAAAGAGCTCCGAAGTTTTGTTGGTCTTGAGACGTACTTCCGACGTTTTATACGAGACCGCCACTATTGCTGTGCCACTTCACCAACTCCTTTCTTCGGGAGCGTCATACGTATGGTCGGACGAATACCAAATGAATTTTGACATTTTGAAACATGTCCTCACGTCTGAGCCAGTGCTTTGTCATTTTGATAATGCCGCACCCACTCTCCTGCATACTGATGCCAGCGGACACGGGCTCGGCGCTGTACTTTTGCAACGAACAGAGCGTTATCGTGAACGTATGATCGCATACGCTAGTCGCACCCTCACGGCAGCAGAGAAAAAGTACACCATCACCCAGCAGGAGTGCCTCGCCGATGTCTGGGCCATCCAGAAGTTTCAACCATATCTTCACGGCCGCCACTTTACCTACTGTCGTCACTGACCACCACGCTTTGTGCTGGTTGTCGACGTTGAAGAATTTGTCTGGACGTCTCGGTCGCTGGATACTTCGTTTCCAAGAATACGAGTTCTACGTTACCTACATATCCAGCAATAAACACAACGATGCCGATGCCCTTAGCCGATGTCCTTTACCATCCTCATCAGGCACTCCTGGCATGTCGCCAACTGTGAGTGAACCCATCAAAGTGTCTCCATCAGTTCATTCACTCGCCGCTGTCAATTTTCTTTCTGCCTTCGGCAATGAGACGTTTGCATCCTACCAACGCAGCGACACTTACTGTCGCTCTATAATGCAGCGTCTTCAAGGCTCCTCTCGTCCTCCCAACGGCCGCGCCCATCGACAGCTCCGGAACTTCAAGACTGAAAACGCAATTCTTTACCGCTTTGTCTTCCACCCCGAACGACAGCACTGGGTTCCTGTCGCTCCTCGTTCCCTAAGGGTGCAGATTTTGGTGGCGTTTCACGATGACCCTAAGGCTGGTCATCTCGGTTTTCAAAAAACCTATGAACGCATCCGCAGTCGTTTTGCCTGGCGTGGCCTTTCCAACTGCGTAGCGCGATATGTTGCGTCATGCTCACTATTCCAACGCCGCAAGCGACCCACTGCCTCCCCGGCCGGTCTTCTGCAACCTCTCCCGTATCCTGACGCTCCCTTCGATGTCATTGGCATTGACATCTACATACCAATACCAATATTAGCTAGCGGCAAGCACTGGATTGTCACAGCAGTTGACTCTACAAGGTACGTCGAAACAGCTGCACACTTCCTTCACGTTCACCAGAGGACATTGCCCATTTTTTTGTGGAGGCAATCTTTCTAAGACATGGTGCACTAAGCATTCTATTGAGTGTCCGCGGCAAGGCATTTCTCTCGGGACTACTGGAACAACTTCTCCACGCATGTAATCCAATTCAAAAGACGACTTCCAGCTACCATCCCCAGACTAACGGCCTCACACAGCGCTTCCATCGAAATTTGACCGACATGATATCTATGTAGATCAACGCCGACCACACCAACTGGGATACCATCTTGCCATTCGTGACTTTTGCGTACAATACCGCTACGCAGCGCAACACGGGCTATTCCCCATTATTTCTCGTCTATGGCCGTCAACCAACATCTCTGCTCGACGTCTTTTTTTGACGTACTGGTGAACTTGTCATCGTCATCGAGTGAGCACTTAATCTCTCGCCTGGCAAAATTATCGCTGATGCACCCACCTCAATACAGAGGCAAGCCAAGAAGAGCGGAAGACTCCCTACGATGGCGCCCGCCGCGTAGTTCACTTCAAAAGTGGAGACGAAGTACTGTTGTGGACCCCAACGCGGGTTCCCGGTCTGTGTGATAAGTTTCAATCACGTTTCATTGGCCCCTACGCAATAGTCGAGCAGACATGTCCTGTTAACTACCGAGTAACCCCTCTTGTCATGCCTTCCGACGGCCGTTTTCGTGGTACGGAGGTCGTTCACTTGTTGCGCTTAAAACCATTCGTGCGACGTACACCCCCGTCATAAACAGCGCGAACATCGGCCGCTACCGCGCGACGGGGAAATTAGTGTAAGCACAATATTCACAGTGTTTGACCTTCATCTTCATTATCCGTACATGTTCATCATCACAAAAAACGTCGTCTTCGTTCGAAGCGTTATTGAGGTGATTAGGCCTAATAAACACCGTCGAGACCCCAATGGTGCTACTGTCTTACAATATATATATATGTATACATACATATATATATATATATATATATATATATATATATATATATATATATATATATATATATATATATATATATATATATATATTGTCACGTTTCTCACGACAAACTTGATATAATGGGCTCGTTGAGTCGACTAGCTAAGCAGCTCAGATAGATCGTGTTTGTCCTCTTTCACTCATGGATCTCACCCAAGCAGGCCATGTGGAAATAGTCCCCCCCCCCCCTTTGAAAACATCGACTTAATGCTCGTAAAGAAAAAAAAATGAAGGCATACACGCGCAGATATGGAGAACCAAAAGAGGGAGAGTCCCAGTACTTGCAGCGCAAATGAGGAAGTTTCGCCAACGCTTGCACCAAGCGCAAAAAGAAAAGGCATAAAAACGCAGGAGAACACAAACAGCAGCCGCAACGCAATGTCACGGCATGTCGTAACACGTGAAACCACAACAGCTACTGTGTCAAACAGGGCTTCAGCCGAACGACATGCATGGTTTCGGGCCGAAGCTGTCGCCGAGAAGACGCTGCGCCATCGGAAAATATACCTCGTAGGTAAGATCTGTGACACGTCTAAGAACTCTGTACGGTCCAAAATAACGGCTCAGGAGTTTTTTGTATAGGCCTGGTCGCTGGACAGGGATCTACATTCAGACTCGGTCCTCAGGATGGTAGGTGACGTTTCGATGGCGGAGGTTGTAACGCCGTGCGTCTGCATCTTGTTGGTAACTAGTGTTTACGCGAGCTAGCTGACGAGCTTCTTCGGCGTAATGAGTGTATTGCTCAGCGTCTGGAGCAAGTTCATTGCTTTGGTGTCATGGTTCACAAGTTGCGTTCGTAAACAAGTCGGAAAGGCGGAAATCGTTGTTCCTTGCGTTGCCGTATTGTATGCAAACGTGATGTATGGAAGACTCTCGTCCCAAGTTTTGTGTTGTATGTCCACGTACATTGACAGCATGTTCGCTATGGTCTTGTTAAGCCTCTCTGTCAGTCCATTGGATTGCGGGTGATAAGTCGTCCTTTTTCGGTGACTTCTGCAGCTCAAATAAATAAAAAAGTTCTCCATCATTCGTGCTGTAAATGACGTCTCGCTGTCCGTAATCACGCATGACGGGGCACCATGTCGTAGGACGATTTGGTGCATGAAGAACTGCGTGACTTCAGAGGTCGTGCCACGGGGTAACGCTTTTGTTTCAGCATAACGAGTAAGATAATCGGTCGCAACTATAATCCATTTGTTCCCAGAGGACGACAAAGGAAGAGGTCCGAAAAGGTCCATTCCCACGAGATCAATTGGTGTCCGTGGTAGTGTGATCGGCTGGAGCAGGCCAGTGGGTCTCACAGGTGGAGTCTTGCGGCGCTGGCACTCACGGCAGCCTTTCACATATAGATGTACACTAGTTAATAATTGCGGCCAGTAATACTGTTGGCGTACTCTGGAGAGAGTTCACGAATAGACCAAATGACCTGACGTGGGCTCGTCGTGGCACGCAAGGAGGATCTCATCACGCGTGTCGGTAGGAACAACAAGCAGGAAGGCTTTGTCGCTACCATGGGCGTTTTGCTTGCAAAGAATGCCTCTTCTTAGACAAAAAAAAGACAGTTCGCGAGCAATGTGTTGAGGGACCTGAAAGTTCCGGCCTTCCAGGGAATCAATAGCTGGGCGTAATTCATCGTCTGCCCGCTGTTCTAACATAAATTCGGAATCGCCAACTGCTCCGAGAAAGGCATCTTCATCTTCAGAGCCCCTGACAGCGTGCTCCACAGGCGCTCGAGAAAGTGCGTCGGTATCTTCGTTTTTGTGCCCTGACCTGTACACAATCGTCATATTGAACTCCTGCAAACGCAAACTCCACCGAGCGAGACGGCTGGATGGATCTCTGAGATTTGCCAGCCATCAGGGCGAGTGGTCGACAATCACCACTTTGAAGAGACGACTGTAGAAGTAAGGCCAAAATTTGGTCGTTGCCCACACGACTGCGAGGTATTATTTTTCTGATGTAGAATAGTTGGTCTCGGCTCGAGAAAGAGTACGACTGGCGTAAGCTATTACATGCTCAACGCAACCATGTCGTTGTACAAGGACAGCGCCAAGTCCGACGTTGCTGGCATCTATATGAATTTCTGTAGCAGTGTCCTCGTAAAAATGAGGAAGAACCGGGGCCGTTTGCATTCTGTGTCGTAGCTCTGTGAACGCTGTATATTGTTCTGCGCTCCAAGTAAAGTGCACATCATCTTGGCCGAGTCACGTAAAAGGTTAAGCTATCTTCGAGCAGTTGGCGATAAATCGGCGATAAGACGCACACAAGCCGAAAAAACAGCGTACTGCTCTTTTATCTGATGGAGCAGGGAAGGCGGCGACAGCAGCAGTTTTGTCTGGATCAGGTCTCACTTCATCCGCACTAATGACATGTCTAAGAAATTTCAGCTCTTCATAGCCGAAATGGCATTTTGGGGGTTTCAGAGTGAGTTCACCTGTGCAAATGGCTTCCAGAACCTTTCGCAGACGCTTCAGATGTTCTTCAAAGCTCTCAGAAAAGATTACCTCATCATCTAGGTAGACAAGTCAGCTTTGCCACTTCAAGCCAACGAGAACTGTGTCCATCATCCTTTTAAAAGTGGCTGAGGCAGAAAAGAGGCTGAAGGGAAGAACTCGGAATTCGTGAAGTACGTTTTGAGCCACAAACGAGGTTTTTTCTCGGTCTCCTTCATCCACTTCGTTGCCAATAGCCACTCTTTAGATCGATGGACGAAAAATACTTCGCACATCCTTACCTGTCGAGAGAGTCGTTGACCCGTGGAAGCGGGTAGACGTCTTTTTTCATGACGCTATTAAGCTTCCTGTAGTCAATACAGAATCACAGCGTTTCTTCTTTTTTCTTCACTAGAACTACTGGCAAGGACCAAGGCCTGCTGGATGGCTGAATAATCCCGTCTACGAGCATCTCTTTTACTTGTGTCTGAATAGCATCGCGTTCTTTGGCAGAAACGCGATAAGGCTGCTGCTGGATGGGCGGACGTCATCATCGATAATAATTCGATGCTTCGTGAGGTGTGTTTGACGGACATTGGAAGAAGAAACGAAGCAAGATCGAAACTGACCGCAATTGCCGTCTTGTAAAGGGTGCACACTGTTGCGCGAGATACTCTTCAATATCCCTTGGCTTTTGACCAATTTAGGGACGAGGGGAATTGACGGAAAATCCACACAGCCCAAATCGCCGGTATGGGCATTCGCGGTAAATGTGACCAGCCTCACCGCAATGATAGCAGAGGGGTCGTCTGCCCGGCGTGCGCCAGACATCAGACTTGCGCGTCGGTGCACGGCGACCGTTGATGTCCAAACCAGCGTGAGCTGACTGAATCGCGACTGACGGCATCATTCTCTGGATGCGGACGTATGGCATTGTCTGGAGGGGTGCGTATGGTACTGTCTGGATCGGGATGTGCGGCACTGGCTGAATCGGGACGTGTGGCACTGTCTAGGTCAGCACTTCTTGACCAGAAAGAGGTGTGACAGATCTCGAGGCTTCCGCGTACGTACGGCAATGACTGTCAGTAGACACAGGAGCTGTTTCCAGATCAACCGACATCGGTGGAAAATGATGGGTGTGCAGAACATGCTGGACCTCGTCACAGATGACACTGGTGATAGAACCGACATCGATTTGCCTTGTCCCGTACAACTTTTTCATTCCTTCCCGACACAGCGGAAGACTTCGCGGATTCATTCGGGGCTCTCGCTCCTTGGGGTGGCGATAATTTTGGGAGTTAAGGCAGCATTCACTTGACGGTCGAACAGGGCAGACCGTTGATGCAGTACTTGCTCCATTGTTGCCGCTTCAGTAATGCACTCAGCAACACTCTTGGGGGGTCTACGCACCAAACCAGCAAAAAGTTGTTCCTTCACACCACGCAAAAGGTGGCGTAACTTTTTTTTTCTTCTGCCATAGCGGGATCCGCTTGCTTGAAAAGCCGTGTCATGTCCTCGACGTACATCAAGACGGTTTCGTTTGGCATCTGCATGCGTGATTGTAGTGCACGCTCTGCCCGTTCGCGGCGGTCGGGACTCCTGTAGAGATCCAGAAGGCGACGCTCGAGCTCGCGCCAAGATGTCAACACATCATCCCTGTTCGAAAACCACGTCTTGGCACCATCCTTTCGGCAAGTGTACACGTTTCAGAGCTTCGCGGCATCATCCCAGTAATATATCGCTGCGACACGTTCAAGGTCACTGTGCCAGTCGTCAACATCTTCATGCTGCTCTCCGTGAAAGGGACTAAGCCTGAGCGGTTTCTGGACGGATCGGCGTGGAAGGTGTCGGAGCTTGCACGGGATCTTGTGCCGAAGTCATAGTCACTGCGTCCGTGGTTGGTATCTCAGGCGGTATGCCTCGTTGGCAGCGGCTTACTCTGTGAACAGGAGTGTCCACGGGTGCAGGGCTTGTGTTTCGGCTACTTGGTGGTGTCTTGGGCATCGTGAGAGGTTGTACTAAGCAACTCCACAAGTCTTCTCACGTTTCTCACGACAAACTTGATATAATGGGCTCGTTGGGTCGACTAGCCAAGCATCATCTCAGATAGATCGTCTTTGTCCTCTTTCACTCATGGATCTCACCCAAGCAGGCCATGTGGCAATATATATATATATATATATGTATATATATATATGTATATATATATATATATATATATATATATATATATATATATATATATATATATATATATGCCAAGGAATGTACAGGGGAAGGTATTAGAACCAATGGAATGCAGATAAGCTGGAAGAAAAGTGGATGAAAAAATAACCAGCCGTGGGCCGGAATCGAACCTACGACCTTCGAATAACACGTTCGATGCTCTAAGCACTGAGCTACCACAGCAGCCTTCCCTCCATCCACTTTTTTGCGTTTATGTGTGAATTTAGAAGTAGGAGTGACAGTCAGCGCCATCTATAAGTCAAACGACGAGTGTGAAAGCACTCTTATGCGCATGTTTGGCGTCACGTAGCACGTGAACCTATTATGAGCGGGCAGCTGATTAATTATCCCTCTTATACAACCTAAACACACCAAGTCTGCCAGTACGAGACCCTCGTTCAATTAAATAGGAAAAAGAAGTGTATACCTAAAGGCTAGTTTTTTTCCGTGTTTTAACACAATATTAATGAGATCTAACAGACAGTAATGCCAAGGAATGTACAGGGGAAGTTATTAGAACCAATGAAATGTAAATAAGAAGAAACAAAAGTGGATGAAAAAATAACCAGCCGTGGGCAGGAATCGAACCTACGACCTTCGAATAACGCGTTCAATGCTCTAACCACTGAGCTACCACAGCACGTGAACTTATTATGACCGGGCAGCTGATTAATTGTCCCTTTTATACAACCTAAGCACACCAAGTCTGCCAAGTTCACGTGCTACGTGACGCCAAACATGCGCATAACAGTGTTTTCACACTCGTCGTTTGGCTTATAGATAGCGCTGACTGTCACTCCTACTTTTAAATTCACACAAAAACCCACAAAAGTGGATGAGGGAAGGCCGCTATGGTAGCTCAGTGGTTAGAGCATCGAACGCGTTATTCGAAGGGCGTAGGTTCGATTCCGACCCACAGCTGGTTATTTTTTCATCCACTTTTTTTTCTTCTTAATTACATTCCATTGGTTCTAATACCTTCCCCTGTACATTCCTTGGCATTACTGTCTGTTAGATCTCAATAATATTGTGTTAAAACACGAAAAAAAACCAGGCCTTAGGTATACACTTCTTTCTATTATTTCATTGAACGAGGGTCTCGTACTGGCACACTTGGTGCGTTTTGGTTGTATAAGAGGGACAATTAATCAGCTGCCCGCTCATAATAGGTTCACGTGCTACGTGACGCCAAACATGCGCATAAGAGTGTTTTCACACTCGTCGCCCCGCCGCGGTGGTCTAGTGGCTAAGGTACTCGGCTGCTGACCCGCAGGTCGCGGGTTCGAATCCCGGCTGCAGCGGCTGCATTTCCGATAGAGGCGGAAAAGTTCTAGGCCCGTGTACTCAGATTTGGGTGCACGTTAAAGAACCCCAGGTGGTCGAAATTTTCGGAGCCCTCCACTACAGCGTCTCTCATAATCATCAGAGGTTTTGGGACGTCAAACCCTACATATCAATCAATCATTATCATGTTTTCACACTCGTCGTTTGGCTTATAGATGGCGCTGACTCTCACTCCTACTTTTAATTTCACATATAAACCCAAAAAAGTGGATGGAGGGAAGGCCGCTGTGGTAGCTCAAAGGTTAGAGCATCCAACGCGTTATTCAAAGGTCGTAGGTTCGATTCCTGCCACGGCTGGTTATTTTTTCATCCACTTTTCTTTCTTTTTATTTACATTCCATTGGTTCTAATAACTTCCCCTCTACATTCCTTGGCATTACTGTCTGTTAGATCTCATTATTATTGTGTTAAAACACGGAAAAATACGAGCCCTTAGGTATACACTTCTTTCTCTCATATATATATATATATATATATATATATATATATATATATATATATATATATTGTAAAGAAGAGGAAGTACTCCGGCGCAGAGGCAGCAGCATCGAGTGTGCAGGAGCGGCTCGAGCTCGGAAATTGCGGCTGGTGCATCGCCTTCCAAGCCTTCCGAGTACCAACCTTTCTGCTTAATAAATCTCCTTTATAATTGGTGGAGACGTGCCGGGTACCGTCCCTTACACCTTCCCGCTACCATCCTGGAACTCCGTTCTCGACAGCTACCTTCTGCTATGCCGGACGCCGATCAGCAGACGCTTCCATCTCTTCCGGCCACCTGTCCAGGCAGTGTTCCTCAGCGGGAGCCTCCAATCTTCAGTGGAACAGATGACAACAACGTTGAAGAGTGGCTCTCGACTTTCGAACGGGTGAGCGCTTTAAACAGATGGACGGACGCGGACAAGTTGACACGCGTTTCGTTCTATCTCGCGGGTGTAGCCAGCCTTTGGCTTAGAAACCACCAGGCAGACGTCCGAACGTGGCCGCAATTTAAAACGTCGATTGTAGCAGTCTTCGATCGACCTGCCGTCCGAAAACTTCGTGCCGAGCAACGTTTACGCACACGCGCACAAGAAACGGGTGAAACCTTCACAAGTTACATAGAGGACGTCGTCGATTTGTGCAGACGCGTGAACGCCGAAATGACGGAAGCTGAAAAATGTAAGCACATCCTCAAAGGTATTGACGACGACGCTTTTCAAATGCTCTTGGCGAAAAGCCCGACCACTGTTAATGACGTAATTAGCCTCTGCCAAAGCTACGATGAATTGCGGAAGCAGCGAGCTCTGACAAGACGTCCTCCAGCGCACGATTTGGCATCGCTGTCTAGTGTTATCGGTGGTCATGACCACGCGTCACTAATAGCCGAAATAAAAGCATTTGTCCGCGAAGAAGTTGCACGACAGCTTTCCTTGGTGCCTTTCACACCAGAAGCTACCACAACTTTACCATCGTCTCTACGTGACGTCATTCAAGGAGAGGTCGCCGAGGCCTTACCAGCTGCTCGCGAGCCTAATTTTGTGGCTGCTCCTCTCACCTACGCCGCGGCTGCAGCCATGCCAACTCGCAAGGCGCCTGCGCCTCCGTTCCAGCCTCGCGCGAGCTATCCCCCAGCTCCAGTTCACTGGACCAGCACTAACACCGCCAACCCGTGGCGCACCCTCGATAATCGCCCGATATGTTACGCTTGTCGATACCCCAGACACGTCGCAAGGTATTGTCACCGCCAGACGCATATCACCAATGAAAACCACCGTGAGCCTTTCTGCCCGCTTGACTCCAATGCGCGATACGGTTCCTCCACTCCAATGCCAGCCCGCTACCAGGACGACCACCGCCCTCGGCCGGGACGTCTTCGCTCACCCTCTCCACGCCGCCGCTCGCCTTCTCCTATGCGTCGACGGCCCGCACCTAACGAGGAGGAAAACTAGACGACGCAGTTCCTGAGGCAAGAACTGCGCAAGTTTCGGTTTGCCCAAGTCCTCATTTGTCCCCTACCAATGTTATTGATGTGTTCGTCGAAAATATTCCTACTGTCGCTCTTGTAGATACCGGTGCAGCTGTTTCGGTTATAGATGCTGGATTTTGCCGCTCAATTCGTAAGGTTACGACGCCTTTCTCCGGATTATCGCTTCGCACAGCCAGTGCTCAACCTGTTCAACCGACCGCAGTATGTACAGCCCGCGTGACAATTCGGGACGTTCTGTATACGATAGAGTTCGTGGTTCTCTCATCATGCTCCCATAATATTATTTTGGAATGGGACTTTTTGTCGCGTCATAACTCCGTAATCGACTGTGCTAGGGCTGAGGTCGAATTTTGCTCACTGGATGACCAAGCGTCCGTCGACACCCAGTTTGCCGCTAAACTTGTCGTTAGCGATGACACCTACATCCCTCCATGCTCTTTTGCGTTCGTGCAAGTTTCATGCAGCGCCATATCCGACGGCACGGTCTTCTCCACACCATCTCCAATATTCGTCGCCCAAAGAGCTCTCCCCCTGCCTTTTGCTGCTCTCGATCTTGTAGAAGGGTCAACCACAATGCCAATTTATAATCATGAGTCGTCGTCTTTATCCCTACTTTGTCGCGAGTGCCTTGGCCACGTCGAGACAATCAGTTCTTCCAGAATTATATCCGTCCCCGATGAGGTGCCTTCTACCTCCGTCTGTGAACTGGCTGTCGTCTCAGCGCCTGACTCAACGTCGGCAAACATATTTCAACCATTCATCGCTGCAGATTTGACATCTTCGCAGCGTTCACAACTCCTCACCATTCTTGAGAGCTACCGCCACTCTTTCGACGTTGAACAAACATCTCTCGGCCGTGCCTTAGCAGTAGAACACCACATCGACACGGGGTCCCACTCACCGCTGCGACAACGACCATATCGCGTGTCCGCTACAGAACGCCGCGTCAGTGCTCTCTAAGTAGACGACATGCTTCGCAGAGGCGTCATTCGACCTTCACAGAGCCCATGGGCGTCTCCGGTGGTTCTCGTCAAAAATAAAGACGGTTCTATCCGTTTCTGTGTCGATTTCCGGCGATTGAACAAGATCACGCTGAAGGATGTCTATCCACTACCGCGCATTGACGATGCTTTGGACAGTTTGCAGAGTGCCGAGTTCTTTTCCTCGTTAGACTTGCGGTCAGGCTACTGGCAGGTGCCTATGGCGGAGGCCGATCGCCCCAAAACCGCTTTTGTCATGCCAGACGGCTTATATGAATTCACCGTCATGCCCTTCGGACTTTGCAATGCACCTGCAACGTTCGAACGAATGATGGACAACATCCTGCGTGGACTAAAATGGAAGATATGCATGTGTTACCTCGATGATATCGTGGTCTTCGCCCCTAACTTTGACACACACTTACGTCGCCTTCAGCACGTCCTTACCTGCGCAACTAACGCCGGTTTGCAATTAAACCTCAAAAAATGACGATTTGCCATGCGTCAACTGAACATTTCGGGCCACGTTGTTTCCAAGGAAGGCATACTCCCGGATCCCGAGAAATTGCGAGCTGTTACGGCGTTTCCTAAACCTGCCACCATCAAAGAACTTCGAAGTTTCATCGGCTTGTGTTCGTATTTCCGGCGATTCGTCCGAAACATCGCGTCTATTATATCACCTCTCACGCAACTTCTCAGCAGCTGTAAAGACCTCTTACCGTGGTCCCCTGCCTGCGACGAGGCTTTCACCACCCTGCGACGGCTTCTTACGACGCCACCCATTCTACGCCATTTCGATCCTGAAGCTCCAACTGAAATCCACACCGACGCCAGTGGTGTAAGCCTGGGTGCTGTGCTCGCACAGCGTAAACCGGAACATCAGGAATACGTCGTGGCATACGCTAGTCGCACGCTTACCAAGGCTGAGAGCAACTACAGCGTCACAGAAAAGGAGTGCGTGGCCATTGTGTGGGCCCTTGGAAAGTTTCGCCCATATCTATATGGTCGTTCTTTTGACGTCGTGACCGACCACCACGCGCTGTGCTGGCTTTCGACGTTAAAAGACCCATCTGGCCGCCTCGCTCGCTGGGCGTTGAAAATTCAAGATTACGACATACGCGTGGTTTATCGGTCAGGACGGAAGCATGCTGACGCCGACGCCCTTTCCCGTTCCCCCCTGCCCCAGAATGCCACAGCTGACTCCGCTTGCGATTCCACATTGTCATCGCTTGACTTTGACACCATTGCTATCGAACAATGCAATGACCCGTGGACTGCGTCTCTCCTCAATCATCACTCCGACACTTCTGAACTCCCAAAGACGCGAACGCTTCGGCGCCAAGTTCCACACTTCTCGATACGTGACACGCTTCTCTATCGACGCAACTACGCACCAGAGGGACGCAAGTGGCTGCTCGTCGTTCCACCAACCCTGAGGTCGCAGATTTGTTCCTCTTTTCACGCTGACCCACAATGTGGCCACGCAGGAGTCTTCAAGACCTACGAAACGCTTCGACATCGCTACTACTGGCGTGGCATGTATACCTTCGTTCGCAACTTCATCCGCTCTTGTGCCAAATGTCAGCGCCGAAAATTTCCACCACACGCCTCCGCCGGTGAACTGCAGCCTTTACCATGCCCTTCCCGACCCTTCGAACGGGTTGGAATAGATATTTATGGGCCACTTTCATTGACTCCGACTGGCAACAGGTGGATAAGAGTTGCTATCGACCACCTAACGCGCTATGCTGAGACCGCTGCTCTTAAAACGGCTACAGCACAGGAGGTTGCCACTTTCTTACTGCGTCATTTTGTGTTGCGTCATGGAGGCCCTCGAGAACTCCTCAGTGACCGCGGCCGCGCCTTCTTGTCCGAGGTCATTGAAAAATTTCTCGCTGAGTGTGCTATTGTACATCGCACATGTACCGCTTACCATCCACAAACCAATGGGGCTACCGAGCGCTCTAATCGTACTCTCGGTGACATGCTATCTATGTATGTGACGCCTGACCCCTCTAACTGGGACTTAGTTCTCCCATTCATTACATACGCCTATAATACGGCAACGCAAGCGACAACAGGCTTCTCCCCTTTTTACCTCCTCTACGGCCGTCACCCCTCCCACACCATTGACACCATTTTGCCCTATCGACCAGACGCGTCCGAGTGCCTACCGATCTTGGACGCCGCCAGACACGCAGAAGAATGCCGCCAAATAGCTCGTCGCTTTACCTGCGATGACCAAAACAGGCAAAAAGCAATTCATGATGCCCAGACCTCAACTCCCGTTTTTCTTCCGGGTTCTCTTGTATGGCTGTCAGTGCCGCATCGCACACCAGGGCTCTCTTCCAAACTTCTGCCAAAGTACGATGGGCCATATCGTATTGTCGAACAAACTTCGCCAGTAAACTACCTCAATGAGCCTCTTACGCCACCATCAGACTTGCGACGTCGCAACCGCGAGGTTGTACACGTCCAGAGGCTCAAGCAATACCACGGTTCAACGCCGCCTGCCCAGGACTAAGTCGCCAGGATGGCTCCTTTTTTTCTCCGTGGGGCCATTGTAAAGAAGAGGAAGTACTCCGGCGCAGAGGCAGCAGCATCGAGTGTGCAGGAGCGGCTCGAGCTCGGAAATTGCGGCTGGTGCATCGCCTTCCAAGCCTTCCAAGCAACAACCTTTCTGCTTAATAAATCTCCTTTATAATATATATATATATATATATATTTATATATATATATATATATATATATATATATATATATTTATATATATATATATATATATATATTCATATTTATATATATAGTGAGCTTTTATTATGTACTTCATCTTCATCTGTATGACAAAACCATCGCAGTGATCATCATCGTATGTCACGTGGGCTGGGTCTTTTTGGCTCGTGCACCTCGATTAAAAATATAACCTGGTTACTGCCGTACCGGACGTGGTCTCATAAGTGGTGGAGCGCGCTTTGGTTCCCATGTCCTCCTGCTCTACCTTTCACTCCTGGAGCTCCGATCTGGTCGACGGTTGTGCCCTCAAGCAACAGTGATGGCAGAACCCACCGCGTCCGCTGGTACAATCGCTCCTTCTCCGCCACTTAGGCTTCACTACACCGTGAGTACCTCTCACCGAGACCCTCCGGTATTTTCCAGCCCTCGTGGCGAAGACGTCGAAGAATGGCTGGACAGTTATGATCCAACTAGTGTGTGTATTTATTGAGACGAGGCGCACAAACGGCGCTACGTTCCTCTTTACCTCAATGGCGTCGCTAAAACCTGGTTATACATCCACGAGAGCGAATTCCCCAATTGGTCGGCATTCACGGGGCATTTCCGTTAGGTATTTGGCCCGTTCAGGATGCTCTGCGGTAGCGAAACAGAAGCTCGCAATCTGCATCCAGGGGCACGACGAATCATATACGTCCCACATTGAAGATATTCTGGCTCTCTGTCGCCGAGCACAAAATGATATGACAAAGGCGGATCGCATCCGACACCTACTGAAAGGTATCAACTGTGTGGCCTTCAATGCTCTCGTTATCCAGAACCCAAGTACCATCCGGGACGTCACCACCACATGCCAACGCCTGGACACGCTTCATTTCATGCGCCTTCCACACGCCTCCTGCGACGCTCGCTTTACCGAACAGCATGAATTGCGAGCCCTTATCCACACAATTGTAAGAGAGGAACTTCACGACCTTATTTCAGGCAACCCAGCTATTGCGTGAGATAATCAAGAAACCAACCTGCGTGAGATAATCAAGGAAGAACTGGCATAAATGACAAGCGCTGCACATGCCCCGTCTCCTGTGCGCTTTCCAGCGCCTTCTAACGCATAAGTTGCATCACGGGCCCGGCACCAGTTCCAACCGTGCCTGCCGACATCGGATGCGACCATTTGGCTGCGATGGCAAGGCAAATTCCAAGGCCACCCCACTATTCTACATGGCGCCCTCCGTGCCCCGTCTGCTTCTACTGTGTCATAAGGGGTCATATATACCGTTTCTGCCACCACCGTCAGCAGGATGAACTTCGAGGTTATCCAGCTTACGAAAGAGAGTTTGCCCCGAGACCCGATGAATACGATCCCGCACCTTATCCGTCGAAATCCCGTCGGTCGCCCTACCCTCCACGGTCTCAAGCTGGACCTCATACTTCTCTTTCATCTCGCCGCCGTTCTCCATCACTGTTTCGGCGTACGCCATCACCCCTGCGCCCCGCGCCGATCTCTCTGGACCCGGAAAACTAGAAGGTGCAGTTTTTGGAGGGCAAACTGCTTGTTGTCGAAACGTTACAGGTCCTCCGCCTCGCCCATGTAATTTACTTCGTGTTTGTGTGGAAGGTGTTTTTGTTGATGCCCTTATAGACACTACAGCTGCCATTTCGGTATTTGATGGTGAATTGCATTTTCGCCTGCGTAAACTGCAAACTCCTTATTCCGGTCCCATGTTATGCGGCGCTAATGACAGTCCGATTTGCCCGACCGGATTTTGTACTGCTCGTGTTCTCATGGATGGAATCCGTCATTACGTACAATTGACTGTGCTGCCTTAGTGCGCTCATCAGATAATCTTAGGCTGGGACTTCTTGTCAGCTGTGTCTGCTGTAATTACGTGTGGTCGGCCCCTCATTCGTATTATGGACACTGAGCTTTCTTCTGCTGCTGACCTTTTGTCGTCCAACCTTGTCACACCTGCGGATTTCCTCCTGCCTCCCGGACAAGAACGTGTGCTTACGATCAAGTCACGAGACATTCTAGATGGTGACGCTGTGGTTGTTCCTTGGCAACGCTGTATTTTTCGAGGGATTACCATCGCATCTTCTTTAGTGCGGTTCTCACGTGGTCATGCAAGCATCACCCCCGGCAACACGACGCCACAACCACTACTTCTGCCAGAGGGTACTGCTGTTGCCAGCCTTACCGAAGAAGCGCCGGTTTGTGTCGTCACTGGTTCATCTGCTTCGTCATTCTCAAAGTGTATGCCAGCTGAAGATTCATCTCCTGCTCTCAAGGCCACTTTGTGGGAACATCTCAACCCGACGCAAACTGATGCCTTACTAGCGTTATTGATGAAGCACAAAACTTGCTTTGACGTTTGTTCCGAAGGTCTGGGTGAAACAACAGTGGCCACTCATCGTATCGACACCGACAGATCCCGTGTCATTCGCCGTCGCCCTTACCGTGTGTCGGCTTCTGAACGCAAGCTTATAAAAGAACAAGTAAACGACATGCTCGCGCGCAACATCATGAGGCCTTCGACAAGCGCATGGTCTTTTCCCGTCGTACTAGTAAAAAAAAAGGATGGCTCGGTACGGTTTTGCATTGATTACAGATCACTCAACAAAATTACTTTACAAGGTGCCGAGTACTTTTCAAGTCTCGACTTGCGGTCGGGCTATTGGCAGATTCCAATGCACGAGTCTGATAAAGAGAAGACTGCGTTTGCCACGCCAGATGGTCTCTTCGAATTCAATGTGATGTCTTTTGGCATATGCAACGCCCCAGCCACATTTGAAAGAATGATAGACACGGTACTGCGGGGAATAAAATGGAAGACATGCCTTTGCTACCTGGACGAAATTGTCATCTTTTCGTCCAGCTTCTCACAGCACCTGGAACGGCTACACAAAGTCCTCACGTGTTATAGCTAAGGTTGGTCTCCAGCTCAACACTAAAAAGTGTCGGTTTGCTAGTCACAGCATCAAAGTGTTAGGTCACGTCATCAGTAAACCTGGCATTGAGCCCAATCTCAACAAGGTTGCTGCGGTACTGCACTTTCCTATACCAACCACACCCAAAATCTTCCGCAGCCTTCTTGTCTTGGAGTCGAATTTCCGCCGCTTTGTGCGTGATTTCGCTACTATTGCGGCTCTTCTCAACAAACCTCTGACCACTAGCGCACCCTCTGTCTGGTCGGATGACTGCGAAGCCGCTTTTCACGCCCTCATGCGATGCCTCACATTATGGCCGGTGCTTCGCCATTTAGACCCTGCAGCACCTACATTGCTACACACTAACGCAAGTGGACGTGGCATCGGTGCTGTCCTTTTTCAGCGGAACCACGCTTTCGAAGAACAAGTCGTGGCCTACGCGAGCCGTACTCTTTCACCTGCTGAGCGAAATTACAGCATCACTGAGCAAGAATGTCTCGCCATTGTGTAGTCCGTACAAAAGTTTCGCCCTTATTTATATGGCCAGCATTTCACATTAGGGACTGACTTCTGTGTTGGTAATTGTCTATAAAAAATTTGTCGGGACGCCTAGGTCGTTGGGTACTACGATTGCAAGAGTATGAATAAAGCGTCACATATAGGTCTGGTCGACAGCACAAAGGTGCCGACGCTTTATCACGTTGCCCGCTCTCGCAAAGCGCCGAACAGTCACCTTTCATCTGTTCGTCACCACCCACCAAAGTGACCAAGCAGACAGCTGCTATTTCGAAAGAGTTCATTGCCTCGGTGGACCTTCTTTCATCCACAGATCTCGCTTCGCTACAACATGCCAATACCTACTGCCGCACAATCAAGATCGGCTCGCTGGCTTATCGCGTGCTTCAAACAGCCGCCTAAGACGACAACTTGCCCGTTTCAAGCTTCAAGATGAAGCATTATATCGGCAAATTTACCACCCTCTCAGTAACCAATGGGTTCCCATCATTCCTCGCTAACTTCGTCTGGAAGCCTTACAGGCGTTTCATAAGGACGCGACAGCTGGCTACTTAGAGTTCCATAAGGCTTACTACCGCCTCAAGACTCGCTGCTTTTGGCCTGGCCTCTCCACTTCTGTCGCCAAGTACGTCGCTTCCTGCGCGTCATGCCAGCGCCGAAAACGTACCGCGTCTCTTTCCGCAGCACCATTGCAACCACTGCCATGCCCGTCCACTACCTTTGAATTTGTGGGCATAGACTTATACGAACCTGTTCCGCTTACGCCAGCCGGTCACCGTTGGATTGTTACTGCCGTGGACCACCCTACTCGCTACTCGGAAATGGCAGCTCTTCCGTCTGGTGCTACCTCTGAAGTCGCCGATTTTTTTCTTCGTGCCAATATTTTACGACATGGCGCACCGCGTGTGCTTTTTAGTGACCGTGGCAAGACATTTCTTTCACATGTCCTTGCTGAAGTCCTCCAGGCCTCTAAAACCATCGACAAGACCACATCAGCGTATCACCCAGAAACTAATGGTCTGACTGAGCGTTTTCATCGAACTTTGTCCAACATGATCTCCGTGTACGTTCAACCGGATCACAAAAACTGGGACACTATACTTCCTTTCGTCACGTTCACATGTAATACTGCCACACAGCGTACGACGAATTACAGCCCCTTTTTTCTCGTTTATGGCCGTGTACCGACTTTTGTTCTGGACACCACCTTTTTGTCCACATCTTCCGTTCCATTGTCTTCTCTTTCGGAAGAGTTCTCCGCTCGCGTCGCCCGCTGCCGTGAAATCGCCCGCGCCAACACCGCTACCATTCAGGAGAAGAGAAAAATCGACATTGCTGCAAATCGTCGTGTTTTTCTGTTTCGCCCTGGCGACGAAGTCCTTTTGTGGACATCTGTTCGTGCACATGGGCTCTGCGAAAAATTCCTTAACGGATATCTCGCTCCATACACCATTCTGGAACGAAAATCCTAAGTCAACTACTGCATTGCTCCTGTCAACGCGGCTCCTGATCGTCGTCGCCGCCTCTCTGAGATCGCCCACGTCTCTCGGCTCAAACCAGATATTCGGCGTTCCAACACTTTCTAACTTGCCGCCCTCTTTCGCTAAAGGGGTAAAAAATACTGTTACCGCTGACTATGTACTTCACATTCATCTGTATGACAAAACAGTTGTAGTGATCATCATCGTATGGCACGCGGCCGGGGTCGCTTTGGCTCGTGCACCTGGATTAAAAATAAAACCTGGTTACTGCCGTACTGCACGTGGTCCTAATATACTAAAATAGAGGTGTTGTACGTCGAAAAAGGTTCAGACGCAGCTTGACAAAATATGCTTTATGAGGCTGGTCTGGCTAATGGCGAGCGGCGTGCGCGAGCTACTACTGCAGCCACCGATCATCGGCGTCTCCTTCATTGCCAGCAGAGTGTCCGTTATTCAGATTCATTAATTCATTACAACTACTCCCCGCGAAATAAGGAGCCATCCTGGCGACCTATGGACAAGTAAACACGGGCGGGTCACAGCAGGGCTTAAGTCTCGAGACGTGGACAATTTCCTGGCCACGACGACGTTGGTCAGAAGATGGTTCCAGTGGCTCAATGAGGTAATTCACTGGTGACGTTTTTTGTAGCACACGATATGGGCCGTGGTACTTGGGGACCAACTTGGTAGAAAGGCCAGGTGTAGCAGAAGGGACATGCAGCCAGACGAGTGAACCTGGATCGTAGGAAGTAGTGTTACTTGATGCGTCATGGTGGTGTTTTTGGCGTCCTTGGTCTTGGGTTGTGAATGATCTGGCCAGTTGGCGGCATTCTTCAGCGTATGTAGCGGCTTGAGACAAAGTCGTGGACTCTGAGGAGTCAGGTTTGTACGAAAGAATGGTGTCCATAGTGCAAGAAGGTTCGCGTCCGTAAAGGAGGAAAAAAGGAGAGAACCCAGTAGTGGTTTGATTGGCGGTATTATAGGCGAACGTGATAAACGGGAGCACTCGGTCCCAATTGGAGTGGTCTGACGAGATATACATAGACAGCATGTCACCAAGGGTGCGGTTGAAGCGCTCTGTCATTCCATTGGTCTGGGGATGATAGGCGCTTGTAGTGCGGTGAACGACGTGGCACTCACGCAGCAATGCTGTGATGACGTCTGACAAGAATACGCGACCACGATCGCTCAGTAACTCCCGAGGCGCTCCATGACGTAATACGATGTTGTGAAGTACGAAAGTCGCAACGTCTTTTGCTGTAGACGAAGGACGGGATGAAGTTTTGGCATACCACGTGAGATGGTCGACGGCAACTATGATCCAGCGGTTACCGTGAACGGTGTTGGGAAGGGGACCATAGATATCGATGCCGACGCGGTCGAATGGTCGGGATGGGCATGGTAAGGGTAACAAGGTACCGCTGGCGTGATAAGGGGGAGTTTTTCGTCTCTGGCATGTCGAGCAGGCCCGAACGTATTGTCGTATAAAACGGTACATGCCACGCCAGTAATATCGGAGACGTATGCGAGAATACGTCTTCAGGAAACCTGCGTGTCCACATTGAGGGTCGTCATGAAACGTGGAACAAATTTCGGATCTCAGATGACGTGGAATCACGAGTAGCCACTGACGTCCACCGGGTGCGTAGTTGCGTCGGTACAGCACGTCGTCGCGAGTGGCGAAGTGCTCGACTTGCCGACGCAACGAGCGAGAAGGGGGGGAAGCCGTCCGCCCAGCCAGGATGTCTAGAATCGAAGCAACCCACGGGTCCTTGCGTTGCTCTGATGGCATGTCGGCGATGGTGATGGCAGTGGCATCACAGGTTAGCCTTTCACAGCAGTCCGGGTCAGGGGGTAGGGGCGAACGGGATAGGGCGTCTGCGTCCGAATGTTTCCGGCCGGAGCGATAGACCACGCGAATATTATATTCTTGGAGGCGTAATGCCCATCGGGCGAGGCGACCGCTTGGATCTTTCAGTGACGACAACCAGCAGAGGGCGTGGTGGTCAGTCACGACGTCAAAAGGGCGTCCGTACAAGTAAGGTCGAAATTTCTCAATCGCCCAAATAATGGCCAGACATTCCTTTTCAGTGACGGAATAGTTGATTTCGGCATTGCTAAGAGTTCGGCTTGCGTAGGCAACGACGTACTCTTGGAAGCCGTCTTTCTTCTGTGCAAGAATAGCGCCTAGCCTGACACCACTAGCGTCGGTGTGGATCTCTGTGGGTGTCGATGGGTCGTAGTGTCGCAGAATAGGCGGTGACGTGAGGAGGCGGCGCAGTTCATTGAAAGAATCGTCACAGGTGGCAGACCAGGCTGAAAGGTCTCTAGAGCCGGCGAGGAGCTTGGTCAAAGGAGCGATGATCGTCGCGAAATTGCGAACGAAGCGCCGAAAGTAAGAGCACAGGCCTATGAAGCTTCGGAGCTCTTTCATGGTGGTCGGTTTGGGAAACGCTGAAACGGCTGTAAGTTTGGCGGGGTCAGGATGAATGCCGTCTTTTGAAACCACGTGGCCAAGGATCGTAAGCTTTCGAGCGGCGAAATGGCACTTCTTCAGATTCAGTTGCAGCCCCGCGGCAGAAATACACGCGAGGAATTTCTCGAGGCGGGTTAAATGGGTTGCGAAATCAGTTGAAAAGACGACAATGTCATCTCAATAACAAAGGCAAACGTTCCATTTGAGGCCTCGAAGGATAGAGTCCATCATTCGCTCGAAAGTAGCCGGCGCGTTGCACAGGCCGAAGGGCATGACTGTGAATTCGTAAAGCCCGTCGGGCGTGATGAAAGCTGTTTTCTCGCAATCGGCCTCTGCCATGGGTACCTTCCAGTATCCAGAGCGCAGATCTAAAGGAGAGAAAAATTCGGCTCCCTGTAGGCAGTCCAAGGCATCGTCAATGCGTGGCAGCGGATAGACATCTTTGCGCGTGATTCGGTTGAGACGTCGGTAGTCCACGCAAAACCTGATGGATCCGTCCTTCTTCTTCACCAACACAACTGGAGAGGCCCAGGGACTGCTTGACGGTTCGATTATGCCACGTGTCCGCATGTCGTCAACCTGTTAATTAATGGCACAGCGTTCGGTAGTTGACACACGCTATGGACGCTGCCGTAATGGCGTCTCTTGACCGGTATCTATACGATGAACAACAGATGACGTTCGACCTAAGGAAGGCTGATTGTGGTCAAACGAGGCCCGAAAACGCTGTAGGAGCTTGATCAGCTGTTCCTGCTGCCCAGGCGTCGAAATTTCACGGTCACGCTCTGTCGCCTCATCATGGCGAGATGGAGAATGTGGTGCTACTGGTGCACGTTCCAGTTTTTCTGCGGGGGTTATCCTTGGAATGTGGTCGATTGTTGAGTAGACTGTTCGAAATCCTGCTTGTTCCTTTGGTTGATGGGAGAGAGTGAACAAGACCTTTATTTGATGTTCAGCGGAAGAAAATCGGTGAATAGTGTTCTGGAGGCGCTGCGTTAAAGTGCCTCGAGCATGCAGCGGAGGTGAACGAACGCATCAAATTGCGTCACACGTGAGACATAAGCGCCATCTGGCAGCTGCTTCTGAAAACAAAGCGCGTGGCGCTAAGACGCGTGTGTGCGCGCCCATCTCAGAGGTGATAAGGTGTAGAGGGCAAGGCGACGGATAGGTGCCACCACCGTTTCGTTTTAGCAAAGCGTTGTAAACACTCCCCTTTCCGTGCAAGCGTTGCATGGTCAGCGCAGCTTGATTAGCGCTACGGTCCTTAAAATTACTTATGTATGCCTTTTCTAGTAAGAGACGCACATGCAGAATATATACGTGATGTTATGGTCCCCCTTCCATGCTCAATAAAGGCTCTTTAATTGACAATTGCACAAGCATGAACACTCAACCTTGAGCAACATAGTTGGGTGCTGCGGATGGTGTCGGCCGTTTGAAGTACCCAATGCCGTTAAGAGTGGACAAACAGACAAATGCACAGACAGACAGGCATACAATTCAAAATTTTTGCGTCGAAGGTCCCCAAGATAGACTGTCTCTAAAAGACATGCATAGACAGACCCCCAGCTTCAGAAGAGCCCCTCTAATTGTGAATCACGCTCATAATGAAAATTTAAGCAGAGATATGACCCCTGCCACACCTCATTTGTTTGTTGAAATTTCGAAATTTCTAGTGCCCGTAATATGAAACAAAATACCGTGTACTTTCACTGACTTGGGTGATTGTTACGCACTCTGTATCTCACACCTCACTAACAATTCATATACAACCTTTTGCCTCACCACCGGGGTCTAGTAGCTATGGTACTCGGCTGCTGACCTGCATGTCGCGAGATAGAATCCCGGCTGTGGGGGCTGCACTTTCAATTTAGGCGAAAATGTTGTAGGCTTGTGTGCTTGTGCTCAGATTTGGGTGCAAGTTAAAGAACCCCAGGCTATCAATATTTCTGGAGGTCCTCATTACAGCGTCTCTCATAATCATATGGTGGTTTCGGGATGTTAAACCCCGCACATAATCATTTAATTAGTAGAGCTCACATGTACTTCTGAGTTTACACTAAAAACCACAATATAGCGCGAAAGCTGCGCTTTGGAGCAGCGTTTCTATATTTTCTTTGAATTCGAAAACTTCTCTTGTGACGCAAACGAAAAAGAAGCCTGTTTCTGTACCCATTCACAATGTCGATCGCAGGGTTTACATGAAATCACTGGAATGAGAAAGCTACAGCAATCGTTTTATTCACTACCACATTTCGCACAGCGCAGGTTACGACGAGGTGATTTGGCGTTGATTTTGTGTGGACTAATCTTGTTTTCACGAACTGCATGTACTTTTGTATTACCGAATCAGGCATATTGAAACGTCCTCTATGGGTAAATGAGGAAGAGGAGGTCGAAGCAGGACTGGCTCGCGAGCAGCTCGGTCTCCTGTTTTTGGCTCTGAGCTGACGTCTCGCAATTAGGACATATGATAAATCAATTCTTTCCATTGTCACAGTTGTGGTGCAAGGTGCTGGGTAAGCCCACACGATAGCGAAGAGCAACTGTATACTAACAACGGAACCGCAACAGCACGAGCTTCACCGCAGCCATCGACTAGCTGGTTTCACACCACTACCTCAAAAAATGAGCTCGCATGGAGATGTCCAGTAGCCAACTGTGAGGGCACCACCTTTCCACTACCGAGAGCATTGCACATTCACAGGTAAAGATGGCGGAAACCTGGCAATGACGTTGAAAATGGCTTAGTCCCTGTCAACAGGTAAGTGGAGCCAATAGCTGGAATGCCGCCAGCCAGTTGTCCTACGTGGATCTATTTCTCGACTTCACTGTTTCAGTATGATTTGAGAATCACGAAGACACCTTGACTACGTGGGATCAATGCACGGAGGAGATTAAGAAGTGGTTCGGCGACCCTGTGGCGAAGAAGGCTTGGGCAGAGCGAATGTTGTCGCAGAAAGCTCAAGCTTGTAGTGAGACTTGCAGAACGTGTATATAAAAGTACTAAAATTGTGCAATTGTGTATTTGCCAACATGATAGAAGAACTCAAGGTGGGCCACATTCTGAAAAGAATTGTGGATGACGGCTATCACTTTTTTTTCAGCCAAGAGAGTCTTGATCCTGTGGTCGATGTGATCGGGCACTGCACGTTTTGAGGAGTTCAAAACTCCTCGCATCACTTCGAAGTTCAGACGCCTGGCCAAAGTCACGATGGTCGCCACGGTCAATTTATTCCAAGGCTCCTGGCCTGCCGCCTCTTTTTCAACGATTTCCCTCAATGTACGCGAGGAACTTTGTCACGACGTTTTTGTAGCCGTGAACACCCGTGAACCACCGTACGAGAAACCGTACAGAAGCATTAATGTTGCGACTTTCGACGAGTGCTGCTATCCCAAACGTGGGCTTCAGCTAAGAGCCTCATCCCAAATGTCTTCTTGTGTAAAGCCGCCTTATGCCCCCGCAATCAAAACGGCTACAACAACCATCCACCTTCTTTTATGTCTCAGTGGGAACAGAGCGCCGCGTGCCCTCAACATCCAGTTACCTTCTCTATGACTCGTGAACAGCCCGTCTGCTACCAGTGCGGTGTTCGTGGACATATTGCACGATTGTGTCCAATGTGACGTTCGAAATTTCCTCAGCGATATGCAGCGTTTACATGTCGAAGCCTATGACCTGCTCGCCCCTCCACCCAACTGATGAACGGCATGCCTACCAGCCGAAAAACGGGAATGATTCGCACGAGCCTATGCGCAGCTTAACGCCGCCGACCACGCGTCCGCCTCGGTCGCCCTTTCTATGGTGCTGGTCATGGCTTTCACCTTTGCTACCGGGATACTAGCCGACGCGGCTCATGAGGGTGAGGTGGCAGGACCTACCGACTTTCACCAATGTGTGCCTTCACCACTTTCTATGCTTCAAAAGAAGGTTCTTGTCCTTAGGGACGATGTTCCACTAAGGCATTGATACTGCGCCAATGTTTCTATGATGAGTTTAGTTTAAAGCAACAAATCAGTCGCAAGTTTATGTTTCATTGGGACAAACTTTTCACCTTTGGAGCAATGAGCGCTGCATTTTTGCAACCAATCGGGTTCTGCACTGCGTCTGTTGGTGTTGCCGATAAATTCAAGGCGGAACTCGTAGTACTGGCTAAATCAACACATGACGTTATCCCTGGCATTGACTTTTGGCAAGAGTGTCGTGCGACTGTGGATTGTGACGCAGAAATTCTGTTTTCGTCCTTCGCCCAGCAGCCTGATTGTGAGAAAAGTAACCTCATTGTAGCTAAAGATGCCCTTCTGCCAGCGTGGTTCACGGCCAGCGTATAAGTTACCACCCCGCAAACAAGCTCGAGTTCCACGTCACGTGACATTGTTATTAAACCGTTGGCCGCAGCTTGTGTCAAAAATCTTTGTAGCAGCGTTGTTTTTCTCGCAGACGAAAAACTCAGTTATGGGTG
This sequence comes from Rhipicephalus microplus, assembly GCF_043290135.1. Classification (NCBI taxonomy): domain Eukaryota; kingdom Metazoa; phylum Arthropoda; class Arachnida; order Ixodida; family Ixodidae; genus Rhipicephalus; species Rhipicephalus microplus. The sequence goes on along the minus strand of NC_134702.1, from coordinate 135,666,037 downwards.
ATGAACAGCTGGCCAGGGTTGATTTTACTACCGGCTTGTATGCGCCTTGCTCTGTTTAAAATGCAGAGCAGAATCTGCATGAGAGTCTTGGGTGATCCTGCGAAGGTGAATCCCACAGAAACTTGCGTTTTGGAAGCTGAATTTGTGAAAATGATTGGCAAACCTAATGCCTCGCAGAGTCGCAAAGCCCTGGTTGCACTGCTGGCGAGGCATGCTAAAGCATTTGATTTTGCAAAGAAGGTTCATAGGGCTGCTCATCAGAAAATTGATACTGGCTCTGCTCATCCTCTCCGATATAATCCCTATCGCATATCCGCGTTTGAGCTCAACAAGTTAGCGAAATGCTAGCCACCAGTGTTGATCAAGAATAGTCAAGTCTCTAGGCTGTTCCTGTTATCTTGGTAAAGAAAAAAGGCGGGTCTTGAAGGTTTCTGAGTTGATTATCAGCGTCTCAACTCTGTAAGCAAAATTACGTGCATACACTCCATCACATAGATGACGTCATCAACTGCATGCATTCAGCCTTCTATTTTTCTTTGGTATAATTGTAAATCGGGTATTGACAGACTCCCATGAATTTGACTGATAAAGAAAAGACGGCTTTTGTTACACCAGGCGGTGTTTAAATTTATTGTTATGCCGTTGAGTTTGTGTAATGCTCCGGCAACATCTGAACGCTATATAAATACCATCTTGTGGGGACTGAATGAGAAATTTGCTTATGTTACCTGGATGAAGTGGTTATATTTAGAAGAAATTTTCATGAACTTAATTGTTACCTCGACGTTGTTCTATCAATTTTGGAGAAAGCTGCCTTTACAGTGAACTAAAAAAATGTCGTTTTGATGAACATCAAACACTACCTTTAGGACACCTTGTGGAGAAAACTGGCGTTCCGCTCGACCCACAGGAAGCTGATGCCGTCAGCAAGTTCAAGCAGCCGCACTCTCTTCGACAGCTGTGAAGCTTTCAGGACCTATGCTCTTATCGCTGCTTTGTGCCTAAGTTAGCTTAAAAGGCCCAGTCGCTGACTGACTTGCTCCACAAGGACGTCCCTTTCCCCATGACAGCAAATTGTGAGACAGTCTCACTTCGACCTTGTCCTCGTGATGTGGTCGTTCCAATATTTATTTTTAAATGTTTGGCAAGAAATAACTGAAGTTTTCAGTTGAACAGGCACACAAGCATGCACACAAACGCGATGAACTGTAGGAGAGTAGCGCGACAGTCACACATACCGCCTTTGGCATTTATGTTCAAGGGCTTGCAACTTATGTGCTCATATAGGCCCACTAGAGACGATTTAATTGATGCAATGAAAGATGCTTCTTACTAAGCTGAAGGTGCGATGAAACCAAATGTGAATACCTGAAGACGGGAGCGCTGCGTTGGTTGAATTTCTTTTAACTGTCTCGGTACATGTTAGAAGACGTGGCGTGCAGGCATGCGTAAAAATAAAAAACTATGTGCATCCATATAACTAATGCACATTCACTGATCTCGTATCATTTTACGACAATATATTTTGACACCTGCGCTAGTTATACGGGTTGCCTCTATATCATCGCCATAAACGACAGAACCAGAGAAGGAAAGAGAAACAGACAGGGAATCACGTTGAAGAAAACTAGGCACGATTTGAGAAATTGGCCACGTTGGACAACTTTGCTAAGTCTGCGTTGTCAGATTCTGAGTTCCCTAACCTCAAACTTTGTGCGAAAAATCAGTATTGCTTCTCCAGAAGGGCCAAAATAATACGATGCTGACTCCCCCCACCAAACTTGTACCTACGCAGCTCTTGCCTGTTGTTTTCACCTTCATGCCTCTATTTTAATAAAAATCACTGGATCACATTTTTCTAACGTGAAGATTATTTATCACTCAAAAGAAAGGACTCGAAATAAATTGCTTCGACCGTTGAAATTAAAGTTATCCTTTTCGGTGCTTCTTTTTTTTTGGGGGGGGGGGGGGGGAGGTCTACCGTGCTGAATGTCCTCCCCATAAGTGCTTCTGCTGCCGTATTAGAATTCCTACAAGAGACGAGATGATTTGATTGTTAAGTTTATTGAAATCACATACTTTTTTTAAAACACTGGTCATATTCTTTTTGCTTATTCAAATGAATTGATTTCTAAGGATAATAAAATCAAACACAATCATTAAAATACTAGTATTTGTTTTTTGTATTTTTTTATGAAATAATCCAACAAGGTCTTTGAAAACTATGTAGATTTTCAGATTTTGAAATTACCAACAAATTCTTCTATATAGCACTTCACCGCTCGTTTTATGGCTGACCCCCCGTGCTAAGTTGCGCCAGAACAAAAGGGGCAATCGATCAATAAATCAGAGCTTTGCCGCAAGAGCAAAGCAATGAATGTGAAAGCAACAAAACGTAATTTCACGCGAAAAAGTGCAGCTCGAAACAAAATTGTTTTGGAACGCACAACGGGCTGCGCATGCACAGAAGACGGAAAAAATGAACACACAAGGGGCAAATGCTGACTGACAAAGCTGACAGCTCCACACTTTTATCTACACACAAAGTGCACAGAAAAGATTCGTACAGGTATGCACAGGAAGAGTGTGAAGAAGCAAATCTTGGAGTTCTTACTTCGCTATGCTTTACCAGTGCGCCTTCTTCGCAAACGAGGCCACTACAGCGAGCGAAATGACCTTCTTGCTCTGTATTGCTGAGACAAAATTTTCAATTTCCACTCAAAGCAGCCAGCTAGAACCAGCTGGGACGCCCCCCACCTCCCTCAACCAGAAAAGGGAACAAAGCTTGTAAGTAAACTTCAAGTCCTCATATTGAAAACAAGAGCTAAAGTAACAGGATATGCGTAAACTATTTTATACCGTGAGAATGCTTTCTGGATGCGCGAATGAGGACGCACATCAAATGATATTTCAGAAACCAGTCGTTCATTAGCACAATTTGCATTTCACAAAAACTGCTTTCGCAGACATGCCTGTGACTGCTCCAAGTTTATTGAATCTGTTCAGAGTTCTATGACATTAAATTCATTGTTCGCCCTGTGGAATTGTCTAAACATGGCCAAAATTCTGTTTACTCGCATTACATAAATGAGTTTCTTTTACAACATGAGTAAAAAGAGTTATGTTGAAATTGTCTGTGTGTTTACGCTCATCATTTGCCACGATGTCACTAAAGGCATTGCCGCAATATCTGACATGTTTTTCAGGAACAATGTGATTGCACTAGAGTGGTCCCCAGAAATCCTCATTAAAAGCATGATATGTTAGCTGCATGAGTCCTCTTATCCTATAATGTTTGAGCAGACTCTGATAAAAATATTGATTATCTGCGTACTCAATGTGTAAGAAAGCAAACCTACGATGCGTTATCAATTCATATGAAAGGCATTGAGGATCACCCGCAAATTGCCTTCCTGATAGCGGATGTGACGCTTTACACTGAAACTGACGTGTTCATTTCGGTCGCTATTAATGATATGTTCCTTTTTCTATTAGGCAACTACAAGGACTTTCAAATGCTTTTTAAGCACTATATTGCATTTTCAGAGGAATATATACTGACGCCGGCATCGCTACCCCACGTGTTTGGCAGAATTACTGCAACGCGTCGGCCAATCACTGTGTACAGCGCAGCCGCAGTAAATATATCAAGTCTTATTTTGTCGCCTTGTCTCAGGAACCTTCCTCATGCATATATGCAGGTCAGAGTTGGCCAGTTGGTGGTACTTTTGTGAATAGGTTTCTTGATTATTACTTTTTCTATTATGAAGTCATGAGTTTCTAATTTGCCAGGTTATGTCTTAACATTTTTGGGACGGAGTTCCTTAATCTATGGGTCGTGCGTTCCCGACGCATGTAGTATTAGTAATAGCAGCACTAGTAGTAGTAGTAGTAGCAGTAGTAGTACTAGTAGTAGTAGTATAGTAGTAGTAGTAGTAGTAGTAGTAGTAAGAAGCCACCTTTGTTTAGTTCTTGAATATCCTCTCGATGACAGTACTTGTATATGATGAATATATGATTAAAAGTTGCGAGCTGGTGGTATTTGTAGCATCAGAAGGACGCACTTTGAGCAGTGTATGACCAAAAAGGTTTGACACAATAAACTCGTTGGGCGAAACTTGCTTGGTTTTAACGAAGTTTAGCGAGGGTTGGGCTGCAGTGCCATGAGCTAGAGGGAGCAAAAGATAGGAATTGCACACGAAGCGCAGGCCGCAGTAAGTGCGCGCATGCCACTCCTCTAGTCCGGCCATGTCACATCTCGGGTAATCTTTGGAATGTCAGCTTGATGGCAGTAGTTTTATATGATGAATATATGATGAAAAGATGTGAGATGGCGGTACTAGGAGAGTTCCCTAGATGTATGAACGGATGGAGAGACGCACGGACAGAGAGACAGACAGATGCCACGAATGGATGGACAGACGCATGGATGGACGCACCGACGGATGGACGGGCTAATGCACGGACAGATGCATGGACGGATGGACGCGTGGACAGACGGATACACGGGTGAACGGACGGACGTACGGATGCATGAATGGGTGGATGAACCCACAGACGAACAGATGCATGCACAAAAGAACAAACGAATGGATGAACGCACGGATGGACGGATGAACGGTCACACAAATGGACGCGTGGACGTACAGAAGCTGGAAGGAACGGGTAGACAGAAGCCTAGACGGACTGATGGATGCTTCGCCCCACTCATCATCATGCACTCTGAGGATTTGCTACACTTTTTTAGTAATAATCAAATTCAAGGCGAAATATATTTGAAGAATAAGTCACCAATACTCGCCGCTGTTGGATATTTCAACAGAAACCACTGTCTTTTCAATTATGATTAACGTGCATGGGTTTCCTCCTAAATTCAAAAAACTACACGTCAGCCACTCCTCTTGTCCGCCATGTGGAGGTGGCTATACTACTACTACTGCTACTACTACTACTACTACTACTACTACTACTACTAATACTACTACTAGTACTACTACTAGTACGTATATACATACATCGTGAACGCACAGATGCCACCAACGGATGGCCAGATGCATGGACGGACGTACCGACGGATGGACGGGCTAACGCACAGACAGATGCATGGACGAATGGACGCATGTACAGACGGAAACACGGGTGAACGGACGGACGTACGTTCACCCGTGCTCCCACGGCTTAAGGAGCTTCGCCTCTAAAACCTACCCAGCTGAGCGAGCGAATGGTTTATTGGTGTACTACACTTGAGGAGATCATAGATACAGCTCTACCTCCAAACAAGCATTCTTACTGAAAATGCCAGGTTCGGGCGAAAAAGATAGATTATTTTGACCTGAGCGTATTTGAATGCTTGGTATGCGTCTTTTTTGAGAGAGGTGAAATTCCAACTAACGCCAATGTGGCTCAGCGTTTCCAAGAATACTAGACGCAAGGGAACTTGTATATAACGACGTTGCTGTAGATGTTGAGTCACCTAGGCTTCAAGTACAAGTAAAGCTCTCAGAAAGCATTTCTCCTAGAAGCCACTGACATTGCGCACTATTTTATTACCGGTTTAGGTGGAGTTTCGACACCAGCTTCAAGTTGTGATTGGTACAATGAGAGAAGAACCATTCAAACAGTCTCATGGCAATAATTACTTGCTATGTGCATGATGACATCAATCAATGATATTGCAGGGGGAGTAGCTAACTTGAAGTAAAGAAGCTATCCTGTGCTGGTGAGAAAATAAAGCTTCCGATTTATTGTACCGATGTCCCTTTCGTTACCTAACTCGATTATTCAATTTGATTGATTCATTTGAATATTCGAGTCAATAATCTATATTATTCCTTGCATGATCATTTTGAAGAAGCTGTGACGTGTCAAGACCTTATGAGAGCAGGTTGCAATAAAACTGTTGTCGGCCTATCCAGAAATAGTGAAAGCTGATGAAGACGGTGTGAAGCTGCACCCGCTACAAAATGAAACATTTAATTATTTTAGCACACACCTTGACACAAAGACGGGGCCACGTGTCCAATGCATGGAAGCAGCATTCTCGTAGAAACACAATTATGGAGTACGATTCATCTTGATTGGCTGAAAACGCTGGTACCTTCCACCGGACTGCCAACAGCATATGAAACGAAGTGTGCATGTCCATCTTACTCGGCGCATTTTCAGTTCGAAAAGTGCATGCCAGGTGGCAACCTGACACAAAGCGTAGGAGTGGCTCATAGCATTCATTCATACCTAAATAGCTCTGCGACGCACCTGTTTCGAATGATGTAACCCTGCGTTCCCTCTTATGCCTACCCGCTAAAAGTCATGACTGACTGACAGGGACTGTGCACTAATTCTAGACATCATCGTAGACAGTCAAGGCTTACAGTTTAGAAGACAGCATGGAATTATTTTGTCCGAGAAATGAAACGCATCTGAATGGCGTTTACGCGACGTGACACCACCTCCATTGAACAAGACAAAGCTAAGAATAACATAAGTAACTGACAGTTATCGGGCTTCTACAGTTTTCATATCTACAAAAATGAAATTAGATCACACGGAACATCTTGAAAAGTATCCGCTTGTGCACAGATGACCACAAAGGTCTAATCTGAGCTATCAGACCATGAGCTGGACCATCCTGCAGCTTGAGCTTGAGTACTTGAGCTACTCCAGCGGGCACTTTTCTCATCCATTTCATTGGGAAACTGATCAGTGCAAAAAAAATGGACAACGCACTCAGAAAACAAGACGAACAACACAGACCAGCCTAGTGTACATACCTAATAACCAAATCCCACACTTTACTTCATTGGGGACGGACTTGTGTAATATTAAACCTTGCAGCATAATCTAGTGGTGTTGGCAGCCGTGACAGTGAGTGTGAAACTTTCTCATCACCAGCTGGCTTGACGTAACACATGATCCTTACAGAAGTTAGAAACTGGCCAATTAACTACCATCGCTGGTAATGCTTGGCCTAGTCCTTTCCTCTGCAGCCAAGTTATACGTGATAATTTTTTACAAAGCACGACCGGAAAGCAAACATTCTGGAAAACATGAAAAAAACTACATTTTCAGCACAGATGAGTGCCGTGGCCGCTCTTCAATATTAAATATTTCGGCCTTGACGCCCCAGTCCTCCTAAGGTTAGCCACGAGCTGGCTGCCCACATTCAGTGCAGTACCGGAGTGCAACATCTGTGAGACTTCAGAGAGCATTTTATTTGTCGTTATTAAGCCCTGCTGTATTTCAAAATTTGCGTGCTCCCCTCTCTGCAGGTACAAGCGATAGCGCATTATGCCAGCTGCCGCCGTTATTGACCTCCTCATCGCTGGTGTGGCAAGGACCGAGCTCTCTGCACCGAAGACAAGGGATTCGTACGACAGCATTCAAAGTCGCATACGGCAGTTAGCGGAGGAGTTCAATGTTCTTCAGGGTAACCTCATAACATTTTTTACTACCGGAAGCCACAAGAACCACAAATATATGGATGGTTGATGAAAAAACGGTTTGCATGGGTGCAGTGGTTCTATTTTGCAGCCTACTCGTCTCCAAAGCTCGCCATGGAAACATGCTTCATTATTTGTAACGGGTTAGTCTTCCAAAGACACATCCCCTATTCTCTAAATCTGTTTAAGTGTTGCTGCTTCATTTCGCAATTGCCTTCTTGCATCAAGATATCGGTAGTGCGTAATATATTGTATTTATCGCCCTAATAGGCTGAAATAGGCCGATCGTCCAAAAACGGCTTTCATGACACCGAATAGGCTATATGAGTTGAATTTCATGCCCTTCGGCCTCTGCAATGCGCCAGCCACATTCGAGCGCATGATGAACTTGGTTGCGGAGTTTGAATTGGAACATATGCCTATGCTACCTCGACGATACCGTCACCTTTGCACCAAATTTTTCAACACACCTTGTACGCCTGAAACGTGTTCTGACGTGTCTCAAGAATGCTCAGCTCCCACTGAATTTCAAGAATTGCCACTTTGCTGCTCGGGAGCTCACTGTTTTTGGTCACGTCGTACCAAAAGATGGCGTTCTTCCCGACCCGGCTGTCGCTGAATTCCCCAAACCGACGACAGTAAAACAGTTACGCAGCTTCATAGCATTATGCTCCTACTTTTGTCGGTTTGTGCACAACTTTGCCTCCATATTGGCCCTTTTGACCCAAATTTCAAGCAGCGCCAACGACGTCTTGACACGGTTACTAACTGTGATCACGGATTCGCCACACTTCGCCGTCTCCTGCCATCACTGCCTATATTGCAACACTATAATCTCACGGCTGCAACAGAGATTCATACAGCCGCCATTGGTGTCGCTCTCAGCGCAGTTCTCGGTCAATGCAAGCCTGGATCCACTGAGTGTGTCGTTGTCTACGCCAACAAAACGCTCACCAGCGCTGAGGTAAACTACAGTATTACCGGAAGAGAGTGCTTGACCATCGTTTGGGTGCTTGTCAAGTTTCACCCATACTTATATGGCCGTACGTTCACTGTAGTTGCATATTATCGTGCCTTATGAGAGCTGTCGTCGCTGAAGAATCCATCCACCGCATCCAGGAGCAGCTCCACTACAGCCGCTTGCGTGCACCCACCACCTATTTGACAGCGTAGTAATTGACCTTTATGAACCGCTTCCATTGTCCACGGCAGGTAACCGGTGGGCTATTGTTGCTGTGGATCACCTGACACGGTACGCCGAACCGCTGCTCTTCCTACAGCGACCACTTAGGATGTCGTAGCATTCATCCTCAATTCTTTTGTGCTACATCATTACCCTCCTTGCAAATATCTCAGTGACCGGGGCAGTGTGTTTCTGTCCGACGCAATTCAAACACTTCTTCACCAGTGCCATTTTGTACACCGGTTGAGTACCGCTTACCAATCTGAGACGAATGGCTTGACTGAGCGCTTGAATTGGACCCTTGGCGACATAATCGCGACACATGTTGCATCTGACCAAACGAACTGAGACCTGGTACTTCCGTTTGTAACCTACGCGTACCACACCGCTATCTAAGTCACTACAGGTTTTTACCGATTCTTCCTTCTATAAGAACGTCAACCGTCGCACACAATCGACACTTTGCTGCCATACGCACCAGATGCATCTGAGTGCACGCCCTTGTCCGAAGCCATGTCCTTGTCCTATGGCAGTTGCGGCCGTTGCCCTTACGCTTCGAAGAGCGTGACTTCGCCGAATCTCTCCGCAGAAATATTGCCGGTGGGGCAAATTCAACAGAAACGAGGACGCCCGTAGTTCGTTATTCACACGTGATCCCCGAACCTGTCCCCGTTTCCAATAGAATAACTAAACGCTGGGCTTGCCTTGTGTAGACGTCCTTCAGTGCCTGGACCTTAAGGCATCCCCTACCGTGCTCTGTGTTATACAACGAATACTGTCAAACTGGCATGGTTCCACCGGAATGAAAGCCAAGTCACCTGATTCCACTTCTCAATGCCGGCAAGTCACCTTTGCATGTTTCCTAGACCACCTAGTTGCCCTCGCAAGCTGTGTGAAAAAGTTAGTTAGAGAATGAATTAACGCATCTGGAATCGTAAATAGAGTTCTACGAAATATAACCGGATGTTATGAACGGGTTCCGATGAAGCCGCTCATAATTCGACAATGTATTTAACTTTGCAACATATTTGTATAACACCAGGAGACCTCAAAACAGTTATCTGCTGCTTTGTTTTTTGACATTAAAGCGGCTAATATAATGTCAACCACGAAGCCATCCTCAGTGTATTAGAAGAAGTGAGACTTGGTGGCAGGGTCATAATGTAGGTTTGCAGCTCCTTACAGAGTGGATTATTTCACGTGCAGACAGAAAATGACCCGACACCCGAGTATTACGGTATCCGAGGAGCCGAGGAAGGTTGTGTGCTAAGTCCGACGTTGTTCAACAAAGTACTCATCGAACTAGATGGCGAGCAGCCGAGCGGCGTGCTATCTTTCACTGATGCTGATGACATCTGTGTGTGGCCGTCAGGCGTGACTCGACTTTAACTTCGTGCTTGACTTCAAAAGGCAGCATCAGGGACAACACACTATCTACGTAAACAAGTGCTCAAGATCGCAAGAGGAAAGTGTGTATTCATGACGTTCGCCAAAGAGTCAATTTCTATTTATGGCATATCAATTAACGGGCTATTGGTGTCACCCAGCTGGAGTCAGAGGTTTTTGAAAGCCATAAACGACCGAAAACTGTCTTGTACCCCACACTTAACTGCGTGAAAAATCGACTGACTGCCATGTGTCGCTTGTACAGGTTCCTTGCCGGAAAAATTTGGGGAGTGTCTGTCGAGTCTATGTTACAGCTGTACAAGGTATTCTTCATTGGGTTCACGTGGTACAGCCTACCTGTAATATATGAAACGTGCAAAAGTAACCTGCGTGCATTATAAAACATTCAAGCCTACGCTTTTAGGATATGTCTTGGTTTACCCCGCTATGCAACGGCGGCTCAAACCATCGGCACTGCGCAGGACTACTCGATGTGTCACTCACATCAGAATGGAAACGATGCGTACTTTCCTCGGGCACTAAGCTAGGAACCCTCCTCACCATTTGGTGAGCCTCGCTACTGTGAGGCCCTGTGCAAAGTTTGTTACAATTGTGTGTGCATATTGTACATTGCTCACGTCAGGTTATACGCCTGTGGAGAAGCCGGTGGATACCTTCAATAAGAACGTCTTACTATTCTAAGAATGCAGAAGAAATCAAATTTACCTTCATCAGCCCTAAAACGATTGACCATGCTCCTCTCGCTAGAAATGTACAGTAACCACGCACACATATACCACAATTGTTCAACCACAGCGTCTAGCTCTGACGGTGTGGTGGTGATAACATTTAGATGAATAGCCCTGTGAATCAAGCTGTCACATATCACTACGTCTACGGTAGCAGAATTTACTGTGGCAGAACTGTGTGATGCCCCATAGGATATCACATCCCAGTGATCGAGTAAATAGGTTGTGCTTTCCGACTCAAAACCAGCCCACAGATGATGCACTCAGTTCTTTGACGAGGTTGCCACGAAAAGGTAATGTGCGAGCTTGTCAAGCTTCTTCACCACGTCACAGATACAGGCGACGAGGTCAATTTTCAGTGGCTGCCTAGTGATTGCATAATAAGTGACAATGGTTCCACAGACGACGCGGCTCGCACATCCCATCAAGAAGAGCACACCCTTCCGATCTCTCTATAAAAGACAGACGCTTGAGGCAACTTCGTCGCCTGGCATATAGTCTGTGTTTGCTGGAGCGAAACACCACAAGCATGAGACTTGACTCCGTCAAACAAACCGTCAACTGTAACTTCAACCTCCAACCAGACATCGTCGACGTGAAGATCCGCTTTTTCTATGCTTTGGTTGGGAGTTGCCTTCATAAAAGCACATAGAACCCTCATCGAACTGACCAACGGTGCGGAATGTGACGTCTGCAGCACCAAACAAGACATCGATCATCTGCTATGCCATTGCCCTTGACTTCTCTCTGAGAGACAAAAACTTTCTGACGCGTTGCGACAATAGGATGATCAGCCACTTTTTGTGCAGATGCTGCTCGAGCATTGTCCTCGTCTTTCATTCGCTCAAAAAGTCAGTCGCCCTTTTGCGCTTTGTGAGGACTGCGTGCCTATGTGAATGCATTTAACTCCGGTGTATAAAGAGAGCGAGAGAGATACTCTTCTGTTGAAAAGCAAAAAATTTAGCCAGCACCATTAAATCGCTGACCTGCTACTCTGCCTGTGGAAGAGGATGGGTGATTAAAAATACGGATAGGCAGAAGAAGAAAGAAAAAAAGCAAGATGTTAAGATGTGAAGTTGAATGAAAAAAATAAATAAAATACCACGTACATATTTGACCATTGAATAAGGACACTCGTTAATGGTTTTGCCGTGGTTACAAGTCACAGCTAGAGTTGGTCTAGCTAATCGTTGGTGTTCAAGTACGTGAGCAAAAGTTTTATAGCATGTCTCTATAGCGTGGGGCAGGCTAAACGTTCCAATGCACAGTCAAGAGAGAGCGTTCTCTCGGTTATCGAATGCATGCAGTACTCATAAAGCACATGCTGATTATGCATATGTTCTACAGTGAAAGAAGATATGTTCCACAGTTTCGATGACAGACCTCAGCGGTACCGTAAGCTAATTACATAATCACTGGTTAAACAAGAACAATAGTAGAGCGTTTACAGATATCGAAGAATTCTGAATGAGAGTCTTGTTCTGAGCTAGGGGACTTTTGAGTGAACGAAGGCATATTATAAAATGATGTGTCGAAAGGTTCCAGCGTCTCTTACTTTGTCAAACGGAAGTCTTAAGTCATCAAGAAGCATTTGATTTGGTGAAATAAGTTCATCTGTGATTTTCTTGTCGAAGACTTTTTCGTCATGCTTCATATGCTTTTTCGTTGGCTTGAATGCCACAGTGAGCTGGTATCCACTGATATATGCTATAGTCACCTGTGGTAATAGCCAGTGATGCAAGTATGCTATGTCGAATGAAGTGGGGTGAGAATTTATTTTTTAGGACGCTGAACATTATCTGTAGTGCTCCCTTGGAGTCGGTGAAAATTACTCATCGGTCCGGCTTTTGGCGCAAGATGTAGAGGACAGCTCGTTTGATGCCATGAAGTTCTGCTGCCGTCGAGGATGACGTCCGCTGCAGTCAGTAGGATAAGATAGCGTTTATTTTGTAGAAGGGATATGAACCCTATCAGTGGAGGTCTCCTAAGTAGTAGAGGCATCGGTGTAACTATGTGAGGGCTCAGCAAAGTGCTCGGCTAAAAATAGGAGAGAATTCTGCAGCAGCACAGTCAGTTACATTCGTCTCTTTGCCCCATTGATGCGAAGAACAAATTGTTTTATATTTAGAATCGAAAGCGTGTAAGGTGAAAATGTAGCAGGCATAATTCCAGTATCTGACAAATAGGGGCGAGTTTAAACATTTGCACAGCTTGCCTGAATGAAAAAGTTAGTTGATCTAACGTTTGTATAGTGCCACCGCTGCATATGCTCCAGCCCATTGACTGACTTTTTTTGGTTCGTGTTTTCCTACTCTATTTCCTCTCTTTCATCTTTATGCTTACTGTTACGAGAGAGACGAGACAACGCCCATGTTGCCCTTAATGAACTTTTCGTTCTTATTTTTTTAATGCGTGCTCAAGTTCCCCCCTCCCTGCGCTCGCTTCTTCGCACATCTGGTGCGCAGCGTAGCGTTTTCCGCCCACGTTTTCCTGCGGTAAACTTAACATCCTCCCAGGGCCGCAGCATGATCGCTTGCCTCCAAAAGGTAAAACCATTCAGCAAAGTGGCAAACTTGTTGGTCGTTTGGGAATGCAATCTTGTAATACCTCTCGAGGCCGTCCCTGCCTGGAAACGCCTCGCCTACAATGCCGAGCTTCCACTGCAGTGCTGGCACGTTTTCGTTTCTAAACACCGCCAAGTGACTGACGTGCAGTTGGTGTGAAGACTACGGCTTACAGTGCTGGGTGGAGCGCAGGAGAAGTAAATATTGTCACGGGGTCGAGACGTGGCCGAAGACAGGAGACTTTGTGATGGAATTCAACTGTTTATTTTGCCGAACCTGTGCCCGGTAAACGGAAAGTCCAATTACAGAAGCAGTCTTGAACTGATAGCGGCGAACGGAGCGTCGGCCGTTGATCAACTACTGACAAGCGGCGAAGTGCGTCGGCATTTATACTCTTGCCATCGAAAGGTCTAGCGTTATCGCTGGTGGTGGCGTAGATTCCAGAATAATCTGTACAGTTCGCAGAGTGGGCGTGATCTTATCCAAATGATCTACTAAAGTCCGGAAGCTTCTCGAAAAATGCAAGCGCGTTTTGCGCTGAGAATTGTGTTGTGTTTTAGGGCGATGACAAAACTTGAGAAATGGAACGTGGCATTGCCTCTCTCTGAAAAAGGCATCGCCCCGATGCTTTAACTAAAGATGAAGGTACAGCAATAATGCAAGGAAGTACAATGAATAAATTACAATACAAAAAGCACTGTTTCAGTTTGTTAACGCGCATGAAACGGCTTGAGGGACGCGACATTGACGACTTCAGGTCGCGATCGGCGTTCTTGAGAGTTCGTGATGCCGTCGGGGACAACCTTGTAATCAAGTGGGCCGAGACGTTGAACCACCCTGTACGGCCCGAAGTGCCGTCGCAGAAGCTTTTCACTTAGTCCACGTCGGCGTATCGGCGTGCATACCCAAACACGTTCACCGGGCTGGTATTCCACGAAGCGTCGTCGAAGATTGTAATGGCGGCTGTCAGTCGTCTGTTGATTCTTGATACGGAGACGCGCGAGTTGTCGGGCTTCTTCGGCGCGTTGAAGGTACCCACTCACATCGAGGTTTTCTTCGTCGGTGACGTTGGGTAACATGGCATCGAGCGTCGTTGCCGGGCTCCTTCCATAGACCAATTTGTATGGAGATATCTGCGTCGTCTCCTGAACCACCGTGTTGTATGCGAAGGTCACGTACGGAAGAATGGCGTCCCACGTCTTGTGTTCGACATCGACGTACATTGCCAGCATGTCGAACACAAGACATGCTGTACCAGTTAAGTCGGCAGTAAATGCAGTTCCTCTGTCGGTGATAAGGACCTCCGGGGCGCCGTGACGTAAGACGATATTTTCTACAAAGAACTTAGCTACCTCGGATTCACTACCTTTGGGAAGGGATTTTGTCTCGGCGTAGCGGGTGAGGTAGTCAGTACCTATTACGATCCACTTGTTTCCGAAAGACGACGTCGGGAACGGCCTCAATAGGTCCATACCAATCTGCTCGAAAGGTCGGCAAGGTGGTTCAATTGGCTGCAGAAGTCCCGCTGGCCTTGTCAGCGGTGTCTCGCGTCGCTGACAGTCCCGGCATGTCCTCACATAACGAGTGACGTTGGTGGTAAGACGTGGCCAGTAGTACTTTTCTTGTATCCTCGGACATGTCAGAGTCAGCGTGGCGGAAAAGTTTAATCATATCTTCACTGAATAGCGCCACGTTTTCGTCTGGCATCTACATGCGGGTTTCAAGAAGAGCAGCGGCCTTCTCTTGCGCACCACACTTGCGAAAGTGGGGAGGAACATAGCCCGTACCTCTCGCTTGGCATGCTAGAGGTACGGGGATCAATACCCAGTACCTCCACCAGATGTCACGGGGTCGTGACAATATTCTTCCTTCTACCGTGTCCACAACTGGTGCAAAATCTGGTCTCTGTAACTCATCCTATTTCGCAATTCATGTGTAGTGGAACTAGGCAAACTGCCCTTCGTGCTTGCTGGTAATCCCACAGCACGCTTGCCTGTTAAGAAATGCGATGGCGTCAGTGTCTCTGCATCCTCGGCGTCCTCGCAGACTTGTGTCAGAGGGCGGCAGTTGATCGCTTTCATCTCCACCAGCACAGTCAGCAGCTCTCCATAACGGAGGCTGCTTCGTCCAAGGCAGTTCTTGAGCGCATTCTTAACTGTCCGTATGACTCGCTCCCAGAAACCTCCCCACCACGGGGCTTGTTCAGCGATGAACTTCCAGTAGATTCGGTGGGTACTTGCGTGTTTTTCAATGGTCTCGCTGAGCAGGAATTGCAGTTGCTTTGAACAGCTGCGGAAAGTTTTGGCGTTATCCGAATAAACGGTAGGTGGGACGCCCTTCCTAGACGTAAATTGATGAAAGTCAGAACAAAATGAGTGGGCTGTCATGTCTGAGGTTCATTCTAAGTGCGCCGCCCGTGTCAACGCAAAGGGGAAAACGTGAATAGAAAGTTTCACCGACTGTTGAGTAGAGTGGTAGTACAGTAAGCCGCGAACGTCTACTCCCACGATGTCGAACGGTGACGCCTCCGTTATGCGGTCTTTTGGTAATGGAGCAATTGGGACCAACGCTGGATGCAAACGTCGGCGATGGCACGGCGAGCACGACTGAAGCACCTTCTTAACGGTTCGTTTCCTTTAAAATCCAAAATCTTGATCGAAGATCCAGCAGCGTAACATGAACGCTGGCTTGTAGAAGACAGACATGCGTCACGGATATCAGGAACCTCGTAAACACGTAGTCCTTTGCTATAGGATTGAGTGTTTAGGTTCCTCTGGCCCATCAAGTTCTTGTAAGCGGCCTGCAACTCTGAGGAACTCATCCTGGTCAATATCCGGCCTTAGTGTCAGAACACTTTAACCTGATTGAAAAGTCTCGCCCGCGCGACGTGTGGCGACTTCTGCTGGGAAGGCAATTTTCTGGAGAAATCTGAGTCAGTTTTGTACTTCGTTATTCATTTCAAGGAACATCAGCGGCTCAGAGATGGATGGCTGGTTTCTGGGGGCGAAGCAAATGAACCTAGAAATCCAGGTGGTTACTCAGAGGAGCCTGGAGAAAAAGCTGTATTTCTGTAGGTCCCGTAGTAGTGTCGGTGGGTGTATGGCCTGAGCTGAGACTGCAGTTGGGCACACGGCCACCAGTTCGCTGTTGAGGTCCTGCATCGTCAGTGCAAGGTGAGAATTCAGAGGCCAGATGCCTTCTGGTTCGGCTAACCAAGGAGGTCCATTCCACAATTTTGTCTCTTGTATTGGAACCGCTGCGGATATTCCGTGCGTCAATAAGTCTGCTGGATTGTCTGCGCATGCGCAGTTCCACCAAGTGTAGCCTCGACTAAAGGTCTGAATCTCTTGCACACGGTTTCTAACGAAGGTCTCAAATTGGTGAGCATCGCCAGAGACCCAATGTAGTGCAATCATGGAATCCGTCCAGAATGAGTTGATCCAGAATGAGAACTTGGGCATTTCCTTGGTTTCATGCCATAACCTCACCGCTAAAGGGCACGGAAGAAGCTCTAAAAGCGGTTGAGTGTTGCAAAGCGAGACTTGCTCATGAGCAGTCGCACTTCAAAACGGTCGTCTTCGGGTGGTCGGTGCACAAACATGGCGACTCCATACGCACGAGGGCTGGCGTCAGCGAACTAGTGTACCGTAGCGCGTCCATGCTCCTGCGATATAACTGCGAGACAGCGTGTAACGCGAATGGTAGACAGAACATGCCGTTCTAGAACCCGCTTCTTTCATATTTCCTCAATGTCAAGTGAAAGATTGATTGATTGATTGATTGATTGATTGATTGATTGATTGATTGATTGATTGATTGATTTATATGTGTGGTTTAACGTCCCAAAACCATAATAATATTATGAGAGACGCCATAGTGGAGGGCTCCGGAAATTTAGACCACCTGGGGTTCTTTAACCTGCACCCAAATCTGAGCACACGAGCCTACAACATTTCCGCCTTCATCGGAAATGCAGCCGCCGCAGCCGGAATTCGAACCCGCGCCCTGCTCAAGTGGAAGAGGCTCGTCCCAGTCGATGTCTTCTCGCCATAGTCCATGGGACGGGATTCGTGCTGTCACGTCAAATGAAGCGACGAAGCCTAGCGGGTCGAAGAGTCTGGCGAAGGCTTGCAAAATGGTTCGCTTTGTCGATGGTTGGGTTGCAATAAATGTGAATACGGCTTGTGAAGTGATGGTGATGGGATCGGATGAACGATCCCAAAGTAGACCAAGCACCTTCGACTTGGAGCTCTGATCGTTAACATTCTCAAGTGAGAGGCCGTCCTTCAAGAACTGGGCGCAAAGAAAGTGGGAGTTTTAGCACCACTTTCGCAATTTCATTCCAGCGTTAGCAACAATGCCATTCGCTTCCCTGTAAATCTTCAGCGCCTCCTTTTCGGAAGACGCAGTATGACTAAGTCGTCAACGTGGGATGACCACTGCAGATTGGTGGCGGTGTCCACGCATTTCATCTTCCATGTTTCGAGGTGGTGCTGCAGGATTGATGACAGCAAGAACGGATGCATATCTGCAGTGATTCTGTTAGTATTTCTGAAGTAAGAGCAAATTTGCTGCTCCTAAACTGCAAGAGACACTGCATGAGTTGAGAGGCCGACTTGATGCCATTATTGAGCATGCTATTCAAACCAGGTGCTTTGTATTCATGCGACGAGGCGTTCAATACGACATGGACCTTGGCAGTTATGGGCTCTCGTTGGATTACTGCATGATGAGGCACGTGGTAGACGGTGTGTCCAAGAAGTGCTAACGGTGCTACGCTCTGCGCATGCCCTTTTTTAAAGCACTCAACGATGGTGGCAAAGTATTCCTGCAGAACATCTGGGTGATGCTCAAGCCGCTGAAGCTGATGCTTGGGCCATGTTTCAGACACGCTTCGGTGCATACACGACGTCAGACCTAGTGTCTTGATAATCAGCGGCGCCTCGTAGCATCCTCCACTCTTGCGTACCGTGGTACGAAAGTGGATGAGTGCTTGGTGCTTGCTGACGTGACCTTTTGCGTCAGTGATACCGATGGCGTCCAAGCGCCAGATGTCTGATGGGTCTCGAGGTAGGACTTCAAGTGTTTCTCGCGTGAAGCGCGACTCTCCACTTTGCTTTCGACTTCAACATGAAGGAACTTCAGGATTGCGTTTACTTGCTGATCTCTCGACTGGACTACAGAGTCCGCCACCTCTGTTTCAGTTTTCATGTGCCCTCCGTACTGAATCGCCAGCTCCTCTGGCAATGCGTGCATCAGAGCCCATTGCAAAATTACTGCGTATTCGGAAGACAGCCCACCAAGGCTCTTCAAACAGCTGGTCTGAAAGTCTATCTGCTCGTACAGGTCCCGCAGCCTTGATACGTACAATTATCTTTCAGTTGGCTCAATAGCTAGAAGGTTATCATTGTGGTCGTCTACGAGGACATTGTTTCGACCAAATCTTTCGGTGAAAACCTTGATGGCGATGTGCTTGTTCACTTCTGTAATGCGTATTTCTTCAATGGCCCTCTTCGCATCACCCGATAAGTTCGTCTTCAAGTACTTCAAGGTCACCTCGTACCCAAAACTTCTGCCCACTCACAGCTCCGCCGTTGAAGACGGGCACTTGAAGCTTCGGCAGCGCGACTCGCTAGCTTGGTACGCGTGGCCTGCTGTGATCGATGAGGGTTTGGCCGGTAGTGTCAGAGAGGGAAGCTTCCATGAAGTGGCTCGATCCGTCGCTCGCACCCACAATCCTCGACTGGTTGGCCCTCAGGACAGTAGAGCCAACCGTTGCTCGGGCGTTCAATACAGATCGAAGCCTGCTGATGTCTTTCATGGCTTTCAGTCAAGAGCACCCTCAACTTCTACACCAAACTCTTCCCCGGCGAGGACGTCGGTAATCTGTTTATCCAGTTCGGCGAGAGCTGAATCTTTGTCACGGAGCCCGTCAACGATTTCGTGCAAGTTGGCGGTAGACGGTGATGTGTCTCACAGGATGACCTTGGTGGCCTCAGACAGAAGTCGAGTTCTGGCACCGCATTGATGCCGCGATGTCTGCGTAGTTTGTCCATACTGAAAACGTCTCGGTGCTGAAGATGTCGGCCTTCTCCCGGGTTTTCGGCACCAATATATTGCGTCAAAGACGTGACGGACACCCGCGTTGCCATGGTTGAGCGCTTTGTTTTTTTTTTCTTTATAGCGTGCCCACGTGCCCTCCGCCCTGCACTCGCTTCTTGGCGCGTCTGCTGCGCAACATAGCGTTTCCCACCAACGTTTTCCGGTGGTAAACTAACACTCTCTTTTTCCTTTCCCCAACCAAATGTAGCCAGGCATGTGCCTGGTTAGCCTTTCTGCCTGCTAAAATGTTTTTCTTCCTTCCCCCTTCAATGTATCAGCATGCATATATCTCTGGTTTCCGAAAAAACTTCCAGATGGTAGTATACGCTTGTCCTTGTCATACCAAGTCACTGTCTTCGTTACGTACTCCCATGTCAAGGATCTTGAATAAAGCACTGACCGACTTATTCATTGTGCTAAAAATGCTTCGCACGCAGTACCATCACTGCCCCTTCACGTACCGCATGAAAGCGCTTCCGCCAGTAACGCATTGCGCATTCTCGCATGCTACTTGCCAACGTAGAAGACATGCGCCACATGACATTCACACTCTATACCGAGCCAAACTTTCCAAACCATAGCGCGATAACGTAAAGTTGCTCGGCCGTGTCGAGTAAAAAGCGTTGAAGGCATTGTACGGTGTTTTTAGTCGGAAAAACTGCTGCTGGAAACCAATTTTCAGAAAAAACTCACCCCTCTATAACCCATGTATTTTGCATGCCAGCCAAGTATACTAGTGCAATCAGTGCTTCAAACTCCCTCACAATCAAGCACGAAAAAGCAACACAGATGTCACGTAACAAATAAAAAGTCTCTGACTCTGCAAGCTGTAGTAAATCGTTACTCTAATCATCCGGCTAGCACTACAGATCATATGCCTATCTTCGCAATGCATCCCGCATTCCTTCGGGATGAAATTGATGCCTCAGCTCCAACTTAAACAGTACCGCCAATGATACGTCAAGCTGTGAGCTACCCTTACCATGTCAAAGTAGTCGTGGTGCCTGACAACCGCACTTTATGGGCGTAACTACTCTGATTACTGAAAGACGTAGACCGAAATTGTAACAGTTACCCCAAGGAGAAAAAACCTTGAAAAACTCTCAACCTTCGCTTTTAAAAGTTGAACGCTATAGCGATAATCTGTTCCTAGTCCATACTTTAAACACTTAGTGTATGAAATCTTTTTGAACTTGCTGTGCACACACTCCGTGGCCTTGAGAATGCAGTAGCGTGTATGCTTTTTGTAGTGGGTGACCCTTTAAACTACGAAGTCATTGTAATTCCATGTTCTGGCAACTCATGGTCATGTACCGTAGTACCACACATTATTACGGCAGCTTCACGCTGTAAATTGAAATATGTACACAGGAAACGTGTAGTTGTAAAGCACGAAAGTTACTTTCGCTGCATTTCCAAGCTGAGGAAAGTATTTTCACAGTATTTGCAAGCAGAGGTGTGGCTGTGTGGTAGAACACCCGCCTGCCACGATAACGACCCGGGTTCGACCATCGCTCAGACGCAGAATGTTTCATATTGTTTGGGTCTTTCTCAATTTATTGGTCACGCAAAAATGGACAATTTTTCTGCCACGCAAAAAATGGAAATTTTTCGCTCAGAACAGAGATGGTCGTACTGCACCTAGGGTAGACGCCATCAAGGTCCTCGGCATGATCATCGAGTCCCACAGAACCAACATCCAAACGGTACACAAGCTCAGGACAAAGACTGATAATGTCATACGACTCTTACGTAGAGTAGCCAACAGGCACCACGGCCTCAAAGAAGACAACCTGCTGCGTCTCGTAAACGCGTTTGTTTTGTGCCATTTTACCTACGTTGCCGCTATACACAAATGGCTACATGCTGAGCGCGATCACCTCAATGCGCTTATTCGCAAAGTTGTCAAACGAGCCCTTGGCCTTCCTATCACCACTCCAATGCACTAACTCCTCGAGCTTGGCGTACATAACACGCTAGCAGAGATCACCAAAGCTCAGGAACACATGCAATTGACCCGACTCACCACCACCAAGGTTGGCCGCCATATTATGCGAGAGCTCGGCTTCTTCTCCTCGAGGGCCAAAGACCCACCAAAGTTGACTCTAATTCCCCGTGAAATCCGTGACTTTATCACGATCGCTCCCATTCCGTGAAATGTACACCCTGAATACAACAGAGGCAGGCGCCTTGCGCGGGTGACCACCATTTTCATGCGCATAGACATGGAAGCAGACAACGCCTCGTTCGAGGACGCCACTGCCTATCACAACAACCAAGCCTTCGCCATGGTCACGGTATCATCCGCGCAGATGACTCTTAACTCTGCCACAATCTTCACCCAAAACCCTGAAGTAGCGGAGCAAGTAGCTATAGCTATAGCTATGATTTCATTGATTTGTGGGGTTTGACGTCCCAAAACCGCCATATGATTATGAGAAACGCCGTAGTGAAGGGCTCCGGAAATTTCGACCACCTGGGGTTCTTTAACGTGCACCTAATTCTGAGCACACGGGCCTACAAAATTTTCGCCTCCATCGGAAATGCAGCCGCCGCAGCCGGGATTCGCACCCGCGACCAGCGGGTCAGCAGCCGAGTACCTTAGCCTTTAGACCACCGTGGCGGGGCAGCTATAGCTATGCTAGACAGCAAACGGGAACTCATCTACAGCGACTCCAGACCAGCCATCAAAGCTTTCGAACGCGGATTCATCTCTGACCAGGCGTTACGTATCCTGCGCAAAGCAGACCCGAGTGCCCTGAAGAGCCACACTGTCATCTGGTTCCGCGCCCATCTCGGCCACGTGCCGGGTGCCCTATCCAACCTCAACTAGATCACCCATGATGCAGCACGTGCACTTAGCGACCGCGCCACCACAGGGCAACCCCATCTTCCTGAATTAAAGACCAACCGGGATGCTCCCATTACGTACATTCACAAAACAAAGCACTTTAATCTTGAGCGCCGCATTTTTCCACTCCCCCCCCCCCCCATCTGAAACTTAATACATCGCAGGCATTAACCCTACGCCTATTACAGACACACACGTAACCAAACCTTGCCCGCTTCACGTTTATTATCCTGATGCATACCCAGCGACACATGCCCATCATGTGAACACACTGCGATACTCGCACATATGCTCTGAGAGTGAAGAACAACTCCTCCCCACGCTACCTCAAACAACTGGGAGAGGTCTCTCAGGATCTCAGTTCTCGCCGACCAGCATAGGGCCGTCCAGCAGGCCCTCGAAGCGCCCGCCAGGTACTCCCTTTTGGTCCCTACGTTGGAGATGCCCGCTACGCGCTAAGTGCGTCCTGCAGAACTAAAATAAAGTTTTTTTTAATTGCATTCCAGTCCAACCAATGATGCCGACGACGACGCCGACGCCAATGTCGGAATTTCTGCGCAACGAGCTCCCAACGCTATCGCCTTAAAACAGCAGTGTCTGTAATGTTCTTTCAATGTGCAGCACGAAAAACAATCAAGTGTTTTTTTTTAGCAGTGCATTGCCATTTGACAAAACGTGCACAAGAAACTCTGTATTGCGGTGATTGCTGTTCTTTAGACACATCAATGAAACGTTACTTGGGCAATTTGTTAATAGGAGCTAGCTGCTTCTTCTGTCTTTCTTGCTTCGCTCTTATGCGCTGATGCAATTTGCTTCGGCAATCACGCCGTCAACATAAGGCATCACAAGCGTGCGTAGGTGACGCATCCACGTCAGTGTGACGTTACCTAATAAGTCTATCAAGTCTAAATTGCGATAATATTCTTCAGCATCATCAGCTCTTAGTGCGACAGCAAACGCGCGAGTGTCGCCGACGTCCACAACTCGAGTAGAATGGAGACGCGCCGTTGTTCTCTCGCTATGGAAAAGTGCCAGAAGGTGTCCCGGAGTATGACCAACGTAATTCGGGCAACAGCTCAAGCATTGACCGTGTGAGCGTGGTCGCCGAGCGCTCATTATGTAAGGAAAAGAACGTCGTTGATGCCCTTCCGCGTCCTATGCTTTCTTGTGTTTTCGCTAAAGCAATTAACAGCATGAATGTACCTTCATTCGATTAAGTGACGCTGTTGCGTTGTTTTTGTGTTTATTTCAGTTACGCTCATTCTGATGATACAGTATCTGGCTCCTCCCATACCTAATATTGCAATCCAATTTGTTGCGATCGAATTCATTGCTTCAAGCGAATGGTTTTTTCCCGGTAGAGACTTAGTTCACTCATTAGGCAAAAATGGCACTGGTGTGTTGTCATTCCTATAACTTCTGGATTTTCTCAATGTAGCGAAATATTTACGCTACGTCATGCTACGATATAACACGATAATTTCCGCGTAGCTAACTGGGTTACAGAAGCACCTCATTCGAAAAGTTGAGTTCACCTGTCCCGGTCAGGCATTTCCACAAGATAGCTTGGCGCATTGGCCACGTGTATTTGAAGTTCAATCAAAATGAGACAATATCGTCGATTGATTGTAGGCAGTTCAGTTTATATATAAAATTCGCAAGATTTTTAGCTGTGTTTAGTAACTATCCATTGTGTTCCGCTTGGGTAAAACGGTAAAGTTTCCTCAAAATATCTGTGATACACCTCTCTTTCAGTCGCTCAGTATCGGATGTGCTACGGCTGGAAAACCCTATAAATGCTACTAGCTGCGAATAAAACTTGCAATAAAGATTTCATTGGTTCTCGTTGTAGAGCACACATGCCGAAAAATGTGATCGTCCAATATAATATAGATGCCTCGAAATAAGCCCATGCGAGTTTAAAATAATGCCGTCTTGATGATCTCCACGAGTTATGAAAATGGTAGTTTTTTTAGGAATATATGAAGCACAACTGCTCATTAAAAAGCATCTTTCTTCTTTTAGCAGTATCCATGCCTCCTTTTTATAGGCGCCGACGTTTCTTACTGGTCAGAACTTCAAACCCGCCATACACAAAAAAGTCGCCTAGAACGTGCTTTTAACAATTATATGCAGTCTTTCCTGATAACCTTGGTAAACGCAAGGCTAATCATTAGCCGATGACTTAATTTGCACATTTTTGCCGCTAATATTTCTAAACGGCTAGTTATTATTTGAGTGTCTGCGAAAATTTTCACGTATCTCTTTTGTGTGTTCTTTATTTTGCAGTAGTAGTTGTTTCTTCGTTATGGTCGTCACAGTTCTAGATTCAAATGTTTGTTGCCGTCACTATGTCGAGACAATACTGCGTCACAACAGCACTCACTCCTGAAGACACATTTTTTTTCTCTCGTACAAAAAACCTTTCAGCTGTGATTTGCAAAGTCACTTTTCGAGAAGCCGCATGGTAGCAATGTGTGACAGTTTTGGCGCCAGCGCAGTAGTGCCCCAAAAGGAAATGCTTCACCAAAATTTTGAACGCACGCTGCTTTTCCTTGCTTTTATCTCGATTCGTTGAAATAGTTTACACCGCGGCTGCCTAATAGCTTTACGTAAACTAAGCTGAACTGCCATTGAAAAGCCAAATACGGTGCGAAGTGAAATCACGTTAGGATGAATGGTTGTGACCAGATTCAAATAACATCATAATTCTGACACTTTTTCTACGACGTACAATAAATAGGCATCCCTCATGACGTACCTGCTCTTGTGAGAAATGTTTGCTCTCTCAAATAGATCCGTTCAAGTTCAGCGTTCACGCCTCGGGTATGTTTATTTAGTAAGGAGATATTTATCACAATAGAAAAAAAGTTACAAAGCGTGCTGTTTTAGGATGTCAAGCGCAAGCAAAAGGTGAAGACCATAGCTTTTTCCGTATTGAGAATACAGCTGAAATAACCACGGCCACTTCGGTGGCGCTGTTTAGCAATGATCGCCATCAACTCCACTTTTTCACCGTCGTAAATAGCATTCCATGCGCATGAACCATGAAAAATTACTCATGTGCATGGGCCTCCAAAATAGTTTCTCTATTTTAGGTCATCCAACGACGTGGGCAGTACGGACACAATGCTTACTACTTCTACCGGAACTGGATTGAGTACGCCAATGGATTCGGAGATCCTGATGATGAGTACTGGATTGGTAAGAGACGAAGACTCAGTTGAGCGACAGAAAAATAAGGTGGCCCTCAGGAAATTGTTCGGCTTTGAATCCACTGCGACAGCAGTTTTATAGTGATGAACATAGCTCTCTAGTAGTGTAGCCACGCCGCTGACCCTTGAGGGTGGTCTATGAACCAGGTGACACTTGCCTAATGTCACAATATAACGGTATAGGAACAATTAATATGTGCATAACAATAAGAAGGAAGCTTTATAAGTAACCTAATGCATGAGAAACGAATTATTCAGCCTCCTTTTATTTTGCAATTTCAGATCTAATTCACAGTATGATTGAATTATATTACTAAATAAATTAGTCCCATTGCAACAAAATTCATCAATGTGAAGTGTTTCAGAGGAGACTAAATACGCACTTATTTACAGTTAAGGGCATCTTCAGACATATGACTACAATCATTTCATGTTTAATTTGCCCCCTACCTACAGCGACTTGTCTTTTCGTCCACCTTCCTTTTTTTATCTTATAAACCATGCCACCATGGTGCAAATAAAAAACAACAAATTATGTGTCGTAAGTTTTCTTTGCCGCCACAAATTGTTTGTTTCATAGGGCTGCGTATAAAAGAAATAGAAAACCCTAATTGATTTCATTTGTTGTAATACCCCATTTTCACTGGATAAAGAGCTGATTTAAGGTTGATACCGTTTTCAAACTGATGCGATGTTATGCTCGCTGCTGCCGCTGCAGTGGTTAGACTTTTATCGTTCTCAAAATGCATGAAGCTTTGTTTGCAGCAGTAGTAGCAGTGGTGTTAGCAGCTACCAAGCGTTATAGAGATTCGCCATCACCATTCTTTAAAGTCTGCGGTAGTCGTAGCAGTCAACAAATTACTACAACAACATTCATACTGTTTTGTTACCCTGCCGACATATAGTTGCGTATGTCTGGCGTTATTCTATAAGCATTGAATACCTCATGCTTTGCGGCAATAATTTCTTTTCTCGCTCACAGGTAACAAAGCTCTGCACGCCCTTACGTCAGGGAAAGAGAACATGAGTCTGCGAATTGTACTAAGTAACAGCACTGAAGAGACTGTGTCCTTTGGCTACGAGACTTTCGCAGTAGCAAATGAAACGCAGTCCTTTCAACTTCAGTTGGAAAGTTTCTCGGGTAGCGAAGGTAAGTACCCTCAGCACGTGTGAGTGGAATAACGCTTTCTTTATACTAAGACGATAGTTATAGCGCGAGACCAAAACAACGACACAGAGACAAGAAGGACACGAAAAACACGAGCGCGAAAGACACGAGACATTAGGTGCTTGTTATGTCGGAACGACCGGAAGGTGTCTGAACGATCGGCTGAGAGAGCACGCGAACAATGTTAGAAACGGGAAAGATGATTTTCTTACCCAGTACTGCACTGAGTGCAATTGTGTTCACCTCTTCAAGGACACAGTGACGCTGTACAAGATAGCGCTCGTGTCTTTCGTCTCCTTCTTGTCTCTGTGTCGTCGTTTTGGTCTCGCGCTATAACTTTCGTCATGCCATACCAACTAGCCCAAGCTGCCACACTTCTAAATTTATACTAAGCCTGCGTGCGCAGATATTTATTAGGGGAATCCGCCACTTCGTGTGACTGGGCAAAAACTTCGACACACGAGGTGTCGAACATTTAAAATTGCTTTAAGACACATCGCCCCTACAGACTATGCATCCAAGAACTTGTGAAAAACTTATACTCTGTAATTATCTGAACGATTCGCATCTGCAAAGTTTACCAGTTGGTTAGAGCTTTCCTATTTACGTTGCGTTTGTCTAGCATGGGCACGGTGTCTTTCATCTGTCTAGCGTTGGTCAACGCCTAGAATCTCTTCATGGCAAGCGCAATATGTGGCTACTGAAACGCCTCTTTGACACCAAATTTTCAACAATGAAAGTTTTTCTGGTGTGGGCACCATTCCTTCATGTAAGCTTTACATGTAACACTGGATTGTTTTATTCCCCTACGCGGTGGTCTAGTGGATAAGGTACTCAGCTGCTGACCCGCAGGTCGTGGGATCGAACCCCGGGTGCGACGGCTGCATTCCCGAAGAAAGCGGTAATGTTCTACGCCCGTGTTCTTAGGTTTGAGTGCACGTTAAAGAGCCCCAGGTGGTCAAAATTTCCGGAACCGTCTACAACTGCGTCTCTCATAATTATGTGGTGGTTTTGGGACGTTGAACCTCACATATCTGTCTATTTGGAGATATTTTACGCCTAAAATGATCACGTTAAGCGAATGTATAGGACCTTTCACAGTTTTTACGAATGATTTTACCGTAATAAGCGCAGGAAGCACCAGCAGAATGTTCGTTGAATACGACTCATCTTTGGATAAACCATAAGAACGGTGAGCTTGTTTACTAGATGCGAAGCAGCTAATAGTTTAGCTGAATGTGTTGTGTGTGGCGATATTCACGGCGCATGCGCAGAAGTTGTCCCAAGCAATGGCAGAACGCGCTCACGCGCAGCGTGCTCGCACCTGCGTAAATGTCTGTGTAAGTGGCTGTGGCCTCTCCTTTACACTCTGTAAGCAGGCACCTGATGACGTCGGAGAACGAGATTCTGCAGGCGCGCGATCAACGCACAGGCTCCCGTGTGGCGTACTCCAACAAAAGTTCGGCATAAGTAACACCAACTGAAGCTACAGTGAATTCATTGTGTGCTTCACTTTCATGGACTCGTTATTATCGGGCAAGGTGCCCGTGATGAACACAACTTCATTAAGTGCGAGGCATTTCTTAGCAAACTTCGGCAACTTTGATTGTATCTATCTATCTATATGTATGTATGTATGTATGTATATATATATATATATATATATATATATATATATATATATATATATATATATATATATATATATATATATATATATATATATATATATATATATATATATATATATATATATATATATATATATATATATATATATATAAGGGAAAGAAGTGTATACCTAAGGGCTCGTTTTTCCGTGTAATAAGACAATAATAATGAGATCTAACAGACAGTAATCCCAAGGAATGTACAGGGGAAGTTATTAGAACCAATGCAATGTAAATAAGGAGAAAGAAAAGTGAATTAAAAAATAACCGGCCGTGAGCAGCAATCGAACCTACGACCTTCGAATAATGCGTTCGATGCTCTAACCACTGAGCTACTACAGCTCAGTGGTATATATATATATATATATATATATATATATATATATATATATATATATATATATATATATATATATATATATATATATATATATATATATATTGTCACTTGATTACAGAACGACCACAAGGTCTGTTCACAGGAGCAGCACTGGACGTCGAGCTGAACCGAACGTTAGAGCACGAGCAAACCAACCATCCTCTTCTTTTTTTTCACACCATGGCACATACTCACATTGCCATGGCTAAACCTCGTTCCATGCGTGTGACATGCGTGTGACATGCGTGTGCCCCCCCCCCCCTTGGAAAAAAAAGTACCACCCCAATGACCAATGCCGATTAAAAGTTAAAGTAATCGCGTACACGCACACAGACGCATGATGAAGCAGTGTCAGGTGGCTCGGGGGTAGTGTGGCTTCGTCCGTGACACATGAACAATGTCGGCCTGCTGGGAACATCGAGATCGCTGAGCTGTGTATTCAAGCAGAATTTCATAGTTGACATCTGTGGGGCGCCGTAGTACTCTATAAGGACCGAAGTAGCAGTGAAGTAACTTTTCCGAGCGGCGCCTTTGGCGAACAGGGATCCACAGCCAGACCAAATCACCGGGTTGGTAAATAACATGGCGATGACGGGAGTTGTACCTCGGCGAGTCGATTCGTTATTGTTTTCGGATCCGCTTGAGTGCAAGCGGGCGGGCCACGTCGGCGAGCTGGATAAAGTCGTTCACATCAGTAGTAATATCGGTCATGTGAGGCAAGAGCAAAGCATCAAGCATCGTAATTGCTTCTCGGCCGTGAAGCGACCGGAAGGGAGTGAAACCCGTAGTTTCTTGAACCGCAGTGTTGTAAGCGAACGTTACGTATGGCAAAATTGCATCCCAGTTTTTGTGATCACGGTCGACGTACATAGCATGTCAGCGAGCGTCTTGTTTAATCTCTCCATCAGACTGTTGGTTTGTGGACGGTATGTGGTCGTTTTGCGATGAGCTGTTCCACTAAGTCTCGTGACGTCTTGCATCAATTGGGCTGTAAAGGGTGTTCCACATTCAGTGATAAGAACTGTTGGTGCTCCATGGCGGAGGACGATGTTGTTGATGAAAAAATGCGCAACCTCATTGGCGGTGTCTCGTTGTAGGGCTTTCGTTTCGCAGTACCTTGTTAAATAGTCAGTAGCGACTACGATCCAGCGGTTGCCATCATTTGACTTCGGGAAGGGCCCAAGCAAGTCCATGCCGATTCATTCAAATGGTTGTGACGGGGGTGCAACAGGCTGCACTAAACCAGCAGGGCGCACAGATGGGGCTTTACGGCGCTGGCAATGATTGCACGTTTTAACGTAATGCTTGACATCCTGGGTGAGCTTTGGCCAGTAGTAGCGAGTCTGAATCCGGGCAAGGGTATGTGCGAATCCTAGGTGACCGGAGGAAGGCTCATCGTGGCAGGCAGTTAAAATGTCAGCACGTAGTCCTGGCGGAACGACGAGGAGGTACTCAGTCGCATAAGGTTCGAAGTTCTTTTTGTAGACGATGTCGTTGCGGAGACAAAATGACCCAGAACGTGCGAATGCCGATGGTGGACTCGAGCTGTGACCTTGAAGGTATTTGATAAATTGTCGGATCTCGGAATCATTTCACTGTTGTTGGGCCAAGTCAGATTCACTGACTGCACAAAGAAAATGGCCATCTGTATCATCGTCCCTCGATGTCGTCGCGAGGGGTGCGCGCGAAAGGCGATCAGCATCAGTGTGCCTGCGGCCCGACTTGTAGACGACAGTAACCTTAAATTCTTGAAGGCGTAAGCTCCGCATCGCGAGGCGCCCTGAAGGGTCCTTGAGATTGGCCAGCCAACAGAGGGCATGATGGTCCGTAACTACTCTGAATGGACGGCCATGCAGATACTGTCAGAACTTTGTTATCGCCCAAATAACAGCAAGACGTTCATTCTCCGTGGTCGAGTAGTTAGTTTCCGCAAATGACAGAATGCGGCTAGCATAAGCGATGGAACGTTCAGCGCCGTCTTGCCACTAGACGAGCACTCCACTAAGACCGATGTTGCTTGCGTCAGTGTGAAGTTCGGTGGCGGCATCTTCATCAAAGTGCCCTAGTAAGGGTTCACTCTGAAGGCACTGCTGAAGCTGGGAAAAAGCGGCTCTCTGCTCTGGACCCCACACAAAAGGAGTATCCTCCTTCGTTAAACGGGTAGGGGGTTCAGCAATGTTGGTAAAGCTCTGCACAAAGCGTCTGTCAGAGACCCGAAAACCGGCGCAAATCCCGTTTGTTCAAAGGTGGAGGAAAAGCAGCAACGGCCATGGTCTTTTCTGAGTCTGGTCTAATGCCATCGTGACTGATAAGGTGGCCGAGGAACTTTAGTTCTTCGTAGCCGAAACGACACTTCTCCGGTTTTAGCGATAGGCCTGCGGATCGAATAGTAACGAAGACGGACTGATGTCGTTGTAAATGTTGCTCAAACGTTTTGGAAAAAACAACGACGTTGTCTAAATACACAAGGCCAGATTCCCACTTCAGACTGGACAGGATGGTGTCCATCATCCTTTGGAACGTTGCCGGTGCAGAGCACAATCCAAACGGTAACACTTTGAATTCGTAGAGGCCATCAGAAGTTATGAATGCTGTTTTTCCCTGTCACGTTCATCGACCTCAATCTGCCAGTAGCCGCTCCGTAAATCCATCGATGAAAAATATCGGAGAAATTGAAGTCGATCCAGTGAATCATCTATGCGTGGAAGAGGGTAGACGTCTCTCTTCGTCACTTTCTTGAGCTTCCGGTAATCGACGCAAAATCGAAGAGTGCCGTCTTTCTTGTTAACAAGTACGACGGGTGACGCCCGTGGACTGTTCGAGGGTTGGATGACATCGTCGTCGAGCATCTGTTTCACTTGAAAACGTATCGCTGTTGTTCTTTTCGCGACACGCGGTAGGCGTGCTGTCGTACAGGCCGTTCGGTAGGGTCCGTTTTAATGCGGTGCTTCACGGTTGGGCTCTGCTTGATTTTGGAGGTGGACGCAAAGCAGTCACTATACGTACGTAAAATCATGCGTATCTGCTGCTGCTGCACAGAGAATAGCTGGCGATTCACGTCAACTGTACTGGCTAATGCAGTGTTACCTTCGGCAGCAGTGGCAATCGGAGCGATAGTGGAACAATCTTCGTCATCAATGGCTTTAAAGTTCGCGATCGCTGTTTGCTTTGCCAAGTGTTGGTACTGGCCGCCGAAATTCATGATCAGAAGCTGCGTCCTCCAATGTTTCAGTTGGACGTTAGCACGCGCGACACAAATCTACTGAGCCAAGAGCACCGAGAGGTTAGTTTCCGTGATGCACTACTGTTGTTGTCACAGTCGCTCTCCACAGTTACCAACATACTGACTCGCGGCGGAAGTGCGATGGTGTCGTCTGCAATTCGAAGTGTTGTGGTCGGCGTAACTGCATCCTTTCGTAGGGCTGTATGGTCGTTAGCTAACGTTATGAGCAGGTCGCGAAGGTTAATAATGGCTCCATGCTCGCGGAGAAAATCCATTCCGAGAATCAGGTTTTGGGAGCCTTCGCGCAATACAATGAAGGAAACAATGTACGTCGACTCACGAATTTGAAGGCAGTCAGTGCACATTGCCAGTGGTGTCAATAGGTGACCTCCCGCAGTCCGGAGGTTGGTTTCATGTCCCCAAGGTGTCGTTACCTTTGTTAGCTGTGCAGCGAGGTCAGAGCTTATAACAGAATAATCGGCACCCGTATCTACCAGAGCGGTCAGCGCGTGGTTATCAGGACAGAGATACGAGCAGAGACACGTTTGTCATCGATGGCACACGTCGGTGAAAGGATGTCGTCGGATGTCGGCAGGCAGGTCGGGGGAGGGTCTTGTAACGGTCGATCAACAGCGGCCTCACCCGCAGAGGTCGCTGTTCTTAGTTTCCCCGGCGCGGGCTTGTGGATCTAGACGATCTTCCTGCAAGGACGTCCGCAAAGGTCAATTGTTGGCCAGGTGACGTGGAACGCCGTGGAGACGGTGAGCGGGATTGGCGCCGCGGAAGGGTTGAGGATCGTTGGCTTGCCAAGTATTCGGCGATAGCACGGGGCCGCTCACCATCTCTGGGTCGACGAGCATCCGGACGAAAACCAGGAAAACCCATGTGCCTGTATGTGCACTTACGGTAGATGTGACCTGGTTCACCACAGTGATAACATAGAGGCCGGTTGTCGGGAGCACGCCATACACTGGATTTTCGTGTAAGGAGTGGGTTGCCGTACCGCGGTGGTCCCGAGTAGAATGACGGCGCCGTCTGCAGGGTGGACGGACGGGACGGATAGCCAACAGCCGGTGCAGGAGTACGTACTGCTTCCTCGTACGTTAATAGCGGAGCTTCGGCTGGACGCGGGGCCGTCATGGGTTGGATTTCAGCTGCATGCAGAGTCGTCATGGGGTGCACCAGCTGCCGCACCTCTTCGCGAACGACATCCGTTAGAGCAGCAACATGGGGCGGAGAAGACACCACGTGCAGCTTTTGCAGCTCCTCGCGCACAATACTGCGCACGAGCTCCGTCAGTTCTTTTACAGTCGCGACGTCAGGTGTTGGCAGGGCCGATGACACTGACGAAAGACTGCCAGGACGCTCATACTGGTCCGAACGCTGCCTTAGCATTCTCTCCATTGTCGTGACTTCACGGAGAAAATCCTCTACAGTACTGGGGGGGGGGGCTCTGCACTAGTCCCCCGAACAGCTGCTCTTTCACTCCCCGCATTAGGAGGCGCACCTTCTTCTCTTCGGTCATTGAGGAGTCAGCTCGCCTGAACAGCGCAACATGTCCTCAACGAACATGGCAACACTCTCGTTCGGACGCTGGTTTTGGGAATGGAGGAGCCGTTCCGCTTGCTCCTTTCGGTCAGAGCTTCGGAAGGTATTTCGCAACTGATTGCAAAACTCTGCCAGGTTGTCATAGTGGCTTCATGGTTTTCTAATCAAGTGCGCGCAGAGTCCTCGAGATAAAAGCAGACATACCGAAGCTTTCGCTGCTCGTTCCACTCGTTGACGCTGCCGCAATGGTTGTAGTCGTCAAGCCAGTCGTCGACGTCCTCGTAAGGGTCACCGTGGAACGGCTTCGGAGTTCGTGGGGCGTTGAAGAACCATGGAGGAGGCAGCATTCATGTTTCTTGAGTTTGCATTTCCGCACTAGCCATAGTACTGCCGAGTTGTGGAAATGGTCCAAATTCAGGAGGTAGGCCTAGTTGTCGCCTGCTACGCCGTAGGTCAGCTGGTTCTCCCAAGTCACGACTAGTGTCGGGACCTTGCTGCCGATTGCAGTGCATACAACACTACCCAGCACCTCCACCAGAAAATGTCACGTGATCACAGAACGACCTAAACGTCTGTTCACAGGAGCAGCACTGGACCTCGAGCCGAACCGAACGTTAGAGCACGAGCACACCAACCGTCCTCTTCTTTTTTTCACACCATGGCACATACTCGCATTGGCATGGCTAAACCTCGTTCCATGGCTGTGGCAATATATATATATATATATATATATATATATATATATATATATATATATATATATATATATATATATATATATATATATATATATATATATATATATATACATATAATTGTAACAAGCGTTTTCTTTGGAGGAGTTTCAGCAAGAAACTCGCCATGGCAAGCAAGACAGCTGCAGCACAGAAAACAGGAGGCTGAGACTGCAACGCACGAACTTCGTCGTCTTGTCGCTCACTGGCACAGAGCTGGCGCCGATGTGCACTGGTACAATTACCTCCACGCCACAAGAGGAGCCATCCTAGCGACGGTGACTTAAGGAAAGGACGCTATAGGTGGGTCGTAAGAGGGTTTAAGTCGCGTGAGGTGAACAGCTTTGCAGCCTCGGCAGCGATGATTGGGCAATGGGCTGACCAGCTCGACGACGTAGTTTACGGGAGATGTCTGCTCCAGTATGCGGTAAGGACCGTGGTACCGTGACAAAAGCTTAGTGGAAAGCCCGTGAGTTGTGGACGGGACCGAAAGCTAAACCAGCTTTCTCGGGGAGTAATGGGCATCAGACGCAGCTGTGTCATGACGGAATTTTTTGCGCGACTGACCTTGCGTGCTGTACGTGCGAGTCAGTTTACAGCATTCTTCAGCGTAAGCAGCACCTTGAGAGATGGGTTTGCCCTCAAAAACATCCGGTTGGTACGGCAGAATGGTGTCCATAGAACATGAAGGTTCACGTCCATATAGGAGAAAGAAGAGAAAGAAGCCAGTGGTAGCTTGAGACGCAGAGTTGTAAGCGTAGGGTACGAAATAGAAAGTACGCAGTCTCAGTTTGTGTGGTTTTTCGATATGTACATCGCCAGCATGTCGGCAAGGGTGTGACTGAAACATTCGGTCATGCCGTTAGTCTGAGGATGGTATGCGGAAGCGGTGCGGTGTACAATGCGTCATGCTTTGAGCAGAACCTCTATGGCATTTGAGAGGAAGACGCGGCCACAGTCACTAAGTAATTCACGTGGGGCTCTATGGCGCAGAATGAGATGACGAAGAAGGAACCACGTGACGTCTTTTGTAGTGGTGACTGGTAGCGCAGATGTTTCTGCGTACCGCGTGAGGTGGTCGAAGGCGACTATTATCCAGTGGTTGCCGTCAATAGTGATCGGGATTGGACCGAAAATATCGACTCCGACGAGGTTTAATGGTCGAGCAGGGCAGGGCAATGGCTGTAGAGGACCGGAGGTGCTGTGAGTAGGAACCTTGCGACATTGGCACGCAGGGCACGACTGAACGTACCGGTGAACATATCGATACTTGCCTCGCCAGTAGTACCTCAGGCAAAGACGCGAGTACGTCTTGAACGAGCCAGCGTGACCACACTGAAGGTCGTCGAGGAAGGCACTGCAAATGTCCACGCGAAAATGACGAGGTATCACGAGTAGCCACCTGCGGCCTCGCTCAGGTAATTGCGAGGATACTGCAAGCCTTCACGAAGTGCGAATTGTTGTCCTTGACGACGTAGGGTGCATGAGGTGGAGTTTGGGGCCCGTTCAGACAAAATGTCAAGAAGGGAAGCGATCCAGAGATCTTGTCGCTCTTCTTCCGCCATGTCGGTGTTGGTCAGAGATGATGCTGTAAAGGAAAACTACCGATCGGCGAAGAAACCAGACCGAACGCCGTTTCTCGTTTTCAACTTCTTCTTCTTCTTCTTTCTTGCAGTACTAGTCTGCACACGTTTATTCCTTTTCTTTTTCAACATACTCCCGCCCCCCAGAAGCGTCGCTCAATTCCAGTCTGTACAATTTCTGTACTGGTTTTCTGAAAATCTTCCCGTCTTGAGCTTTCACTCGGCAAGCTCGTATTATTCCATCTTGTCCAGGGTAAACGTCTGTGATACGCCCAAGGGGCCAAACTCCTCTGGAAATACCAGACTCTTTTATTATCACCGCGTCATTTACTCGGAGGCAGTTGCTGGGATGAGCTGGGTATAGGTGAAGTGCCCGTAGTTCTAATTAATACTCTTTTTTCTATCGCATCCACATATGATCCATCATGTTCTGTCGGTACCTCAACTTTTTGCTGATGTCTCTTCGACCAGCTTGAGCACTGATGGCATCGTAGTCATTGTTGCTCTGATCCGGAGGCGCTAACAACAAACGTCCAACAAAAAAATGCGCTGGACATATCGGAGAGGCCTCTTTGGCGTCCGTATACGTGTAGGTCAGCGGTCTTGAATTAACAACCGCTTCTACCTCTAGTAGCATCGTTTCAGTTCGTTCTCTGCTGAGCTTGCTTTTTCCCATCACCTTGCGCAACCATGACTTGACAGTCCGAACAAGCCTCTCCCACCAACCGTCCCACCAAGGTGCACCTGGCACGATAAACTTCCACTCTATGCGGTAGTTCAGCAGAAAATACTACTACTACTACTACTACTAAAAGATGCGAATGGAGAGCTCTTCATGACACTCCAGATATTCCTGAGGTCCCATGACGCTCTCTTGAAGGCGAGAGCGTTATCCGAGTACATTGTTGCGGGTACTCCTCTGCGAGCAAGAAACCTCCGGAACACTAGCAAGGAGGCGCTGGTCGAGATCGCACTCGTCAGTTCAAGGTGTACTGCTCTTGTCGTCGCACATGTGAACAGAAGAATATGAGATTTTGATGTGTCACCATGTAGCTCACGTTGCTTTATATATAGTCGACCTGGAAAGTCCAATCCTGCTACATCAAATGGCCGTGACGATAGAAGAGGGTCTTCAGGCATCGGCGCATATTGCACGTTCCCAGGCTTCACATTGTACCTTTGGCAGAGAACGCATTTGTTGATGATTCGCTTGACTTCTTGTCGAGCGCGGATGATCCAATACCGCTGTCGTATTTGCATCATAGTGTTTGCCACACCACCATGCAAAGCTCTGCAGTGAGCCTCAATCACCACCAGAGACGTGAAAGGATGTCTCTGTGGCAGTATGACCGGATGTTTTTCGTCATATGTGGCGTCCATTCTCTTGAGTCGTCCGCCAAGCCGAAGCTGCCTGTTTTGGTCCAAGAAAGGGTGAAGATCAATCAGCCTAGACTGTTTAGGAAGTGGGTGTCCAAGCTGCAGTTGTTCAACGTCGTTCGCGAATACTTCCAGCTGAACATATCAGACCCAAAACATTTCAGACTTGCTTAGCTCCCGTGTCGAAATCGCTTCGCTGAGTGAAGTTTGAAGTCCACGGTATCGATCCACAAAGCAAAAGACCCAGGCGGTGACGCGCAAGAGCTTCTCCAGGTCGCTATGCTTCCTTATATCGATCACCGGGTGTAAGTTCCTGGATGACGCTTGAAGAAAAACATGTT
Organism: Rhipicephalus microplus; assembly: GCF_043290135.1. Taxonomy (NCBI): domain Eukaryota; kingdom Metazoa; phylum Arthropoda; class Arachnida; order Ixodida; family Ixodidae; genus Rhipicephalus; species Rhipicephalus microplus. Next base: position 135,628,525 of record NC_134702.1, on the reverse strand, counting down.
GCGTCTCAATCCCTGCTTCTTCGTTCATCGGTTTGTACTGGTTAGGTTCTGAAGGCCAGCTTGATTTTGGCTGGGACAACCATTCAGGTCCATGCCACCAATAGCGACATGCACGTAGAGTCCTTATCGGTATGCCTCTAGTCAGTACATGCGCCGGGTTGTCTTCGCCCGGGCAGTAGCGCCGTAACGCTTTTTCCGTAGTTTGCGTTATTTCAAACACTCTGTGCTTTACAAATTGATTCAACTTGCTATAGTTTCTGCGGATCCAGCTCAGTGTAATCATGGAGTCAGTCCACATGACGCAATGGAAATGCTTGAAATCCCACGAGGAGCAAATGTATTTTAGCAATCTGGCTCCCACTACCGCGGCTATAAGCTCGAGCTTTGGAAGCGTTAATGCCCTAATAGGTGCCACTCTTGACTTCGCTACTATGAGAGAGGTAGCGGAGTTTCCACCTTCATCAAATGCTCTCAAATAGGCACATGCTCCGTAAGCCTTCAGGCTGGCGTCGACGAATATATGCAGTTCAGCCTCTTTAAGTGCTCCATGCAGTCTGTCTCACACGCAACGCGGAATCCTTATGTGGCCGAGCTGTATTACTTCGGCACACCAGGCTGCCCACTGCGTTTTGATCTCCGCGGGCAATTCGTTATCCCAGGAATGTCCTAAAACCCAAAGGCGTTCAAACAAAAGCTTCGCAGTGATGGTGAATGGCGATAGAATGCCAAGCGGGTCATAAATTCGAGAACCAACCTTCTGTAGGGTACGTTTCGTGTCGAGCTGGCCTGCCACTAAATACTGGGCCACAGACTTGGATGAAAATTTGAAGTATACATTTCCTATATCTCATTGCATTCCCAAGACCGCAGCTGCTTCTCCGGATGCTCCTTCTGCTTGCACCTCCTAGTTGTCAAAAATGTTCTGCAGCTGAAGGCCATTTTTCTTCCACTTTCTGAGCCTCATGCCACTATCTTTCATAATAGTTTTAGACTGCTCATAGATGCACCGACCTTCATGGAATGTCTCCGCACCCACGAATAAATCGTCGACATAAAATGCCTTCTTTAATGTAGAAGCGAGCTCTTTGTCTTCGCATGCGTTATCTAAGTGGTAGTGAATAGTTGCCATGAGTAAGAAAGGGCTTGACGTTGATCCAAACGGTACCCGTGTCATGCGCCATTCGACGAGCTTACGGTGTTGGCTTACGGAAATAGAGTCAAACCAGAAAAACCGGAATGCATCTCAGTCAGTCTCCTGTATCTCCATTTGTAAGAATGCCTTTTTGATGTCGGAATTGATGGCGACAGGGTACAACCAAAAGCGAAGAAGGACTTGCAGCAATTCTGGATTGAGATTCACTCCTTTATCCAAGCAGTCGTCAAGAGATGGTATACCTTGGGTGTGTGACGATGCGTAGAACACTACACGCAGTTTGGTAGTTAACGATTCCTCTCTCATTACTTCCCGATGTGGCATATAATATATGGTGTGATCTCGATCCCGAGGAGTATCCTTAGGCACCACTTCCGCGTGACCCATCTCCAGATATTGCCGGATTACTCTGTCATATCGCTGCAACATTCCTTTCATCGTTGATAGCCTCCGTGTTAATCTTTGTAGACGTGATAGCGCGATTTCCCGGTTGTTACCTAGGAGCGGTTTCTTATCTTCCTTCCAAGGCAACGCCACTGTGTATCTGTCGCTTTTCTTGCTAATGGTTTCATGTAACCGTGCAACGGACTCATGGGAGGAAGGTGCTGTTGAATCTGCGATGCCAATTGCTTCTAGTTGCCAAAAAGATTGCAAGATCTGCGAGGTTGATTCGTCATCAACAATTGCTTGTAGTTTCCGAGTGCAGACCATTAGGCTAGAGCTGCAGTCAAGAAAGGCTTTTTGGTGACTGGGTCCTTGTAGCGTCCATCCGAAAGCTGTATCTATTGCTACCAGTCCTGGAACTTCTGCACTTTTGACGATGCGTCCCGACATGATTTGCCAGAGGTGGTCAGCACCGATCAACAAGCTGAGGCTATTTTCCGTTTCCGCATCAAACTTCTTTTCGTCCGCAATGGCCTTGCCTTCAAGACGCAAGTTCTGAACAAAATGGCTGTCAGCTTTCGGGGAAGCAATATCGTGGCAGATAACTGGAACAACGATTGCGCGCACCGTGCAGGTGTCAGAACCGTGTTGGCTACGCAGAGGAACTTCCACCACTTGAAGTCTTTCCACAGTACTTGGTGATGAACAGCCAAACGTATTCAGCGCTATTCGAGTTTCTCCCAGCACCTGTAGGTGTAATGTCTTGGTGAGATCTTCCGTGACGAAGGATCGCTGGCTCCCTCCGTCGAGAATCCCTCCGACATACCTTGTTTTGACGTTTTTGATGACAAAGGCGCGAAACGTTTGTAGATATACTTCACTGTGATTTGTTGTGCCCCCGCTCAGTGAATCCTTCTCACACAGCATAACTGATTGTGACGACACGATTCCTACTGTGCTGCCGGAGGAGTCAACTGGACGAGGTGTCGCTGTTTGGTCGATGTATAGTGCGGGTCGCACATACTTGATGCGTGCCTCCCGTGGGAACTCGAGCAGGTGAGATTGACGCGGCAAGAACGTGCCTGATGTCCTCGGGACGTGCATCAATAGCAGCGGTTGTCTTTCGCAAGCATTCCTTTCTTCGAATCGATGGCAAGGTTCACGTCACAAGCGCGGGTGCCATGTTTCTTCGACTTGCAGAAAAAACACTCACCCCAGCTGTTCGATGTGCTGTGCAGTACGGAAGCCGTGCTGGTGCTGCCACTTCGAGTCCTCTGTGCACGGTCATCCAGCTGTCGGTCATTAAAGGGCTTGCACTGCTCCCGACTTTGTAGCTCTATACGTATATAGGTGAGCAGCTCCTTTAACTCCGCATCAGAAGCAGCAGATGCCACGCTTGGCTCAAAGACATTGGCAGCAGACCCGTTTTCTCTTAGTGCCTGACTGCGCTTTGCACGTGTGTAGGCGAAAATGATGTCGTACGGTAGGGCTTTCTGTAAAATGTCAATCAGCATAGCGGAAAAGCTAAGCGTAGGAACATTTAGTGCAGTTAGACAACGGATATTCAGCTGCACAGCATCGTAAAGTCGCCTAAGGCCGCGGACGTCGCTTCCCGACTTGATTTGAGGTAGATTGCTAAGCGCTGCTAGGTGGTGTTGCTCGATGCGTTTTCGATCTCCGAAGCGTTCCTTCAATAACTCGTTGGCGTCTGCATAACAGGCTTCGGAAGTTGGAAAACCACATATCGCAGCTGCCGCTTCACCCGCAAGATAATGGCGTAGATAGAAGAACTTCGTCGTTGTTGACAAAGCATTGTTCAGGTGGACAGTTTGCTCAAACTGCTCCCAGAAAGCCGACCATTCATGTATATCGCCTCTAAATGTTGGAATGCCAAGGTTCGGCACCCTTGGGCCAATTGCGGTCGGCACGTCAAAAGGTGATGTGTTCGCGTTCTGGGGAGCAGCCGCTGTTTTACTGTCTCCATGTCGCAAACCGTCTATCTTGCAGCGAATCTCAGCGAGCATGATTATAGCTTTGTCGTTATACTCTGCTGCCACGACATACTCAGCTTCGAGCTCCTCGTCCGCTACGTGCTCCTCGAGCGCATCATTGATCTTCGAGAGCTCGTTGTTGCTCGCTAACAAACGGTCATAAATATCTGTGAGTTTGGGCTTGTCCGCGGTAGGGTCACTTAGCAGTGACCTTGCTTCTTGCAGGAGCTTGGTGTTCTGGGCTCGTCGAGCAAAGCGCTTGGTCTTGAGGCGATCCATCGGATCCGGTGTTTGAGTCTAGTCCGGCCTACGCCGATCAAAAACGATTCGTTGCAGTCCTCGCCGCCCGCAAAACGACGCGGTCAAGTAGAAGGTCCCCTAGAGTCGTGCGATGAAGGAGACCTGTCCGCACGAGGGGTATCGGCACCACGATGTAAAGGAAAACTACCGATCGGCGAAGAAACCAGACCGAACGCTGTTTCTCGTTTTGAACTTCTTCTTCTTCTCCTTTTTTGCAGTACTAGTCTGCACACGTTTATTCCTTTTCTTTTTCAACAGATGCATAACAAGTGGAAGCTGGTGAGCCAGCAGTGTCGAAAGGCACTGGCGATTGAAATAGGGCGTCAGCGTCCGAGTGTTTTCATCTACAGCAATAAATCACACGTATATCATACTCCTGTAATCGTAAAGCCCAGCGAGCCAGGCGTCCAGTCGGATATTTCAAGGTTTTGTTGGATTGTCTGTAGTTTCGTTATGATTCTTCAATGAAAGCAATAGTTGCCTGGTGGCTGTCCTAAAAAAAGCACGCTGATGCCTTGGCTAAACACCACTGTCGCTTACCTTAGCGAGCAAAAGGAAATTGTTGGTTCGGATTCTCGAAAATATCGAAGGCCTAGTTCTGTGTTTATGGGAACTACAAGAAAATTCTCGGCACATCATCGAAGGGTAAAATATGCGTAATCTGTTCACCGCAGTGATTTACGCCTTATAAGTCTCATTAAAGGCGCCACCAGGGCGTGTCTCTAAAACCAAAATGGGACGCGCGAATGTCTCAGCGCTTGGCTAGCATTTCACTCTGTTTGCATAACTGATAATGTAAGTACAATCGTTGTTCTCATTTGCGAAATGTTGCTAAATATCCCTGGAAAAAAAGCCAGATATTAACACAAAATTTAAATATATATATATATATATATATATATATATATATATATATATATATATATATATATAAATATATATATGTGTGTGTGTGTGTGTGTGTGTGTGTGTGTGTGTGTGTGTGTGTGTGTGTGTGTGTGTGTGTGTGTGTTTATGTACGTCGTTTTTATAGTCAGCTTTCTTTTTCTTTTGACCTCCTACGCTGAAATCATGGTGATTCAACTCGACCACCATCTTTCTATGAAATATGAATCAGTTATCCCTACGAATTGGTTTTATTTGACCTGTTGAAGTTTAAATTCATAAGAAAAAGAGGATATGTGTGGGCATTTGTTTGTGTAAGTGTACTGCAGCTCTCAACAGTGTTTCTTTATCCGTGTAATGATGTGCTATATTTTGATCGTTTGAGCACTAATTAAGGTAACATGGAGACGCAGTAAAATTTTGCTTCATAAATTGTCTTTTTTGAGAGCAAGTTATTTTTTCACCAATTTTCTTGCTTCTTATTTACATTACATTGGTTCTAATAACTTCCCGATACATTCCTTGACATTATTGTCTGTTAGATCTTATTATTGTTGTGTCAAAACACGAAAAAACTAGCCTTTGAAATACACCTCTTTCCTTTATTCATTAACGAGGCTCTTCTACTGGCACACTTGGTGCCGTTAGGTTGTATTCGAGGGAATATTGGTCAGCTGCCCGCTCGTAATGAGTTCACGGGCTACGTGACGCCACAAAGGCTCAAAAAAAGGTGTTCCACACTCTCCGCTTGGCTACAGATGGCGCTGAATGACACTCCCACGTTTGAATTCACATATAAACCCAGAAAAGTGAATGGGGGATGGCCGCATTGACAGCTAAGGGGTCAGTGCATCGAACGCGTTATATGAAGGTCGTAGGTTCGATTCCTGCTCCCGGCAGGTTATTTTTACACCCGCTTTTCTGTCTTTTTCTTTACATTACATTGCTTCTAATAACTTCCCCTATACTATCGTTGACGTTATTGTCTATTAGATCTCATTATTATAGTGTCAAAACACGGAAAAACAAGCCCTTAGGGATACACTTCTTTCCCCTATTTATTAACGAGGGTCTCGTACTGGCGCCCCACCGCAGTGGTCTAGTGGCTAAGGTAATCGGCTGCTGACCCGCAGGTCGCGGGTTCGATTCCCGGCTGCGGCGGCTGCGTTTCCGATGGAGGCGAAAATGTTGTAGGCCCGTGTACTCAGATTTGGGTGCACGTTAAAGAACCCCAGGTGGTCTACATTTCCGGAGCCCTCCACTACGGCGTCTCTCATAATCAAATGGTGGTTTTGGGACGTTAAACCCCACAAATCAATCGGGTCTCGTACTGGCAGACTTGGCGCCATTAAGTTGTATACGAGGGAATATTGGTCAGCTGCCTGCTCGTAATAAGTTCACGTGCTACGTGACGCCACACAGGCTCATAAAAGGGTGTTTCACAATTGCCGCTTGGCTACAGATGGCGCTGATTGACACTCCCACGTTTAAATTCACTCAAAACTCAAAAACGTAAATGGGGGGATGACCGCCATGATAGCTCAGTGGTCAGAGCATCGAACGCGTTACTCGAAGGTCGTAGGTTCCATTCCTGCTCCTGGCAGGTTATATATAGCCCCTACGACATTTAGCTCTCCTGGCCATTTGATTATAGGTATTGATACCCAAATTAGTATGACACAACATGGCTGTATGACGAGCATAATTGATTAGCGATAACATGACTATCGTGACATGTATGTCATGAATGTCATGATTTACATTGTCATGGTCTTGCTGCTCTTGCGGTGGTCTCGTTCACATGGCAATGCAAAACTGGTATGATATGACATGACTGCATGGTGAACATAAGACCGAGCTTAACGTGCAAATCATCACATGCACATCATGTATACAAGTCATGGTTACACGCCATGCTTGAGGATTGCTCGCGGTTGTTTCGCTAGCTTCACATATACCAAATTTGGTGTTACGGGACGTGAATGGATGAGCAAGGTATATGACTGGAGCAAACATGACAATCGTGAGATGCGCGTTGTGTAATTATTATGTGGAGTTTAACGTCTCAAAACCACCATATGGTTATGAGAGACGCCGTAGTGGAGAAATCCGAAAATTACGACCACCTGAGGTGCATTAACAAGCACCTAAATCTGAGTACACGGGCCTACAGCATATTCGCCTCCATTAAAAATGCCACCGCCGCAGCCGGGATTCAATCCCGCGACCTGCGGGTCAGCAGCCGAGTACCTCAGCTACTTGTCCACCGTGGCTGGGCATGCGTGCCATGTAAGAACATGACCACATGCCATGTTCATGATGCGCTCACGGCCGTTTCACTAGCTTCACATACTTCGAATTTGTTATTACGGGACGCGAATAGATGACGAAGGTGTATGACTGGTGCGAACATGATGATCATGAGATAGGTGTCATGTAAGAACGTGACTACATCTCACGCTCACGATGCACTCGTGGCAGTCTCGCTATCTTCACATATATCATATTTTTAATCACGTAACGTGGATGAACGGCAAGAGTAAATGACGTCCAAACATGATACTCACGATGCGCGTGTCGTGTAATACAAGACTACTTGCTACGCTCATACCGCGCTCGCAGTCATTCTGCTAGCTCCACATATACCAAGTTTAATATCAGGGGACGTGAATAGAAGACGAAGTTAAAGGGACGCCAAAAGCAACAATTACGTCACCGTAGATTCTTTAAATTGCAGTCCAGAACCCTCGTAGTAAAATTTTGCGCCAATGAATGGTCAATTTTGAAATAAAATCACGTTTTAGTGGTCTGCATCGGGTTAACGCACTTCAAACTACCCACCTCAAGAAGCGGACCATTCGGACCGACTAACGTCACTGTTGCCGTGCACAACGTTGCCGGCTTTACTGCGCTAGTAGCAGCAGTGCGAAAGCAGCACGATCCACAGCAGCAAACGCGGCCATCGATAAATTTCCCGCCATTGGCATCGAGATTGCAGATGCTTTTGTTTCAACTGCGCACCACTAAATGGCACCACCAGTCCCGCGTAACCACGCCTAATTGAATTTTCGAACCACTCGCGCCATTTTCTATAGTGAAGTCTGGCGCTTATTTTTTCAACAAATCAAACAAAAACGAACAAGCAGCATTTTATTACGTCTCTTGATGCAGGGAAGAATCTTTATTTAGTACAGTTAGAGGGATTACTAATGATTAATTGTAGGCGGTTTGTCTGATGTAATCGAGATCATTTAAAATGTCTTACTGCGCCGCTTTTGTTCAAGTGCATTTACCTTAATTTCTAAGTAAGTAGGGCGCTGTTGTTGATAAAATTGTCGTTTTATATGTTGTCATACATTGAGCTTTCACTCTGATCTAAATTGTTATCTGACGTTCGTGTCCCTTTAAGTGATACGTCCTAACATCATAATCAGCACATCGAATCACGTATGGCCTAACGTTGTGATTATTTGAAAGTGTCATATCCAACATCCTCATTCGTTCTTCTCATATCATTGATTCCCACCGTTCGTGGGATCTTCCTTTTTTCCCAGATATATGTGTAATTGTGCAACAAATAAACATCTGGTCATGTCGTCTTCAGTATAACCATCATAATTAACATTATCATCATCATCATCAGCCTGGCTACGTCCACTGCAAGACAAAGGCCTTTCCCATGTTCCACCAGTCAACTCAAACCTGCGCTTGCTGCTGTCATTTATACCCGCAAACTTTATAATCTCATCTGCCCACCTAACTTTCTGTCTCCACCTAACCCACTTGCCTACTCTGGAAATCCGGTTAGTTACCCTTAATGACCAGCGGTCTTCCTGTCTACGTGCTACATGCCCAGCCCATGCATGTCCACTTCCTCTTCTTGATTTCAACTATGATATCCTCCTCCCCGGTTTCGTCCCTGATCCACTCTGCTCCTTTGTCTCTTAACGTTACACTTGCCGTTTCTAGTTCTATTGCTCGTTGCGTCTTTCTCAGTATCAGTGTAATACTGATACTCTATTCAAAAGACGTGCTTGGTCTGACACACAAAACCGTCATTTGGCTTTTGTAATGAGAAGCAGAGATACGGCTTAGTGTGCCGTTTTCTCCCCACTTTATTTAAACGACCACAAGCGGTGGCGGCTGCATAGAGTAGAAGAGTAGAAACTGGGGCAGTGTCACACACCCACACTGGGAGATTGGCCAAGAACCGACTTGTCTTAAAACGAAATTCCTAATTATTTGCATAAAGTCATCCAAGTGAAGGTGACGCAAGTTGTAATGTAACAAAATTGCAAGTAATATCGGTCATCATCATCATCAGTCTGATTACGTCCACTGCCAATACCAAGAACTATAGTGAGTACAAATATAGGTAGCAACTCTGAGCTGAATTATTTAGAGAGAAAATAGTTATGAATTCATTCGCAATTTAGAAAGTTTTGCGAGTTGAATCTACAATATAATTCTTTTAGAACATTTCATAAATTCCGCCAAGGCATTGGCAACTTTCCCGTTACTGTGCCCCAGAGACAAGGCCCCGAACGTGAGCACAATTGGTACATTTAGGTCTAGTCTAAGCAGTGAACGAACGGAATCGAAAGTACTAATCTGCTACGTGGAACAGCTGTTGCTGGAAATGAGGTGATTTCCGGTCGCCTCATGTACTCTGCAAAAAGAACAGTCAGCAGAAGCTGCCAACCAAGCTGTGTGTAAATAAATATTACGAAGCAAACTCTGACAACGTAGTCTCGTGATTGCGTCTTCAAGTCCTCTTTTTTGACATAGATTGCCGATTCTACTGGTGTCTTACATGCTGCAAATAAAATGTCGCTATTAGAAATCAAGCGCAAAGTTCTTTTAACAACCTTTTTTCTTTACTCTAGCGCCCATTATAAATTTGCACGCCGGCAATACAACACTAACAGGGTTAATCAAAGATGTATTTGCTAGTGCATCTTTCATTCCATTCAGAAATAGGCACTTATGAACTGGAAGCCAAACTAGCTCAATCAAACTTATATGGAAAAAAATTAAGGACTGCGGTGCACTCAGCACAAGTGATTCCTCTTTTCCTGAGAAAACCACCAAAATTACTGCAGAACTTGGTTATGCACAGCTCACACCGTCAGTAGCGTAAGCTCGTACCTTTCTGACCCGTGCCTCGATCTCCGCATGCGCTGCGTGAGGGGCGAAACACAGCTTCTAGGAAACTATAATAATATTCAATGGTGAGAAAGATTATGCTTCGAATACTGGGACAAAAGTTGGGAAGCCCGAAAGATTAGGGGAGTAATGGGATAAATGAACCTAATTGCGCTGGTTTTGCATTGAATTGCGCGAAATTTAGGACAGGTGTACCGCCTAGACTATGCATTATTATTTCGATATCTTTAGAAAGTTTCTCAATATTCGTATATTTCTAATCATTAAAAGCGTAGTGCCAATCATATTATTTCGCATACCATATTATACCCGACAACTTATCTTGGCACCTCAGCGAAGGCTACTGAGCCCGATCACGTTCATCTTATTGCCTGTAAATGTAGTTCCAAAATAGCGCTCGTATTAAATGCGAAGCACTTGTTAGCGAACTTCGGCGACATTGAACATATCTATCTATCTATCTATCTATCTATCTATCTATCTATCTATCTATCTAGCCGCCTACGACTTTTAACTCTCCTGGCCGTTTTGATAAGGGTATCGATAGCAAATTGGTATGGCATAACATGGCTGTATAAAGAACATATTTGACTAGTCATAACATGAAAATCATCATATGTATGTCATGAATGTGATAATTTACATTTTATGATCCTGAAGCTCCTGCAGTGATTTCGTTCACACGGCATGTTGCAAAACTGGTATGGTATGACATGATTGCATGGCGAACACAAGCGACAGACCCTAACATGAAAATAATGACACTCGTGTGATGTAACAACATGACTACATGCCACGCTCATGATGCACTCGCGGCCGTTTCCCTCGCGTCACATATACCAAATTTGGCATTATGGGCCGTGAATGGATGACGAAGGTTTGTGACTAGTACAAACATGATAATCATGAGATGCGTGTCATGTAACAACTCGACTACATGTCACGCTTAGATGCGCTGGCGGCCTTTTCGCTAGCTTTACTTATAGCAAATTCGGTATTACGGGACGTGAATGGATGACGAAGGTGTGATACTGGTGCAAACATGATAAACATGAGAAGCGTGTCATGTAACAGCATGACTACATGTTATTTTAATGATGCACTCGCGGCCGCTTCACTAGCTTCACATGCACCAAACTCGGTATTACGCGATGCGAACGGACGACATAAGTAAATGACACATCCAAACATGATAATTCCAACATGCGTGTCACGTAACAACATGTCTAGAGGCCACACTCATTATGCGCTCGCGGCTGATTCACTAGCTTCACATATGCCAAATTTTGTATTACGTGATGCCAATGGATGACGAAGGTATGTGAGTGGTGCAAAAATAATAATGATGAGATGCGTGTCATGTGAGTGAGAACAACTTTATTATGGTCCAGTGCAGACGCTGAGGTTGCCATGCGTCACCCGGCTACTCCCACGTGGTACCGGCAGGTCTAGCCTGACGGCCCTGTCGCGCGCACACTGGACGGCCAGGATTTGGTCCTGAAGTTCTGGGCTGTGCAGAAGCGCATCCCACTCGGGTTTGCTATAAGTCGGCCTAAGCGACCCGCACTCCCAGAGCATCTGTGTTAATGTAGCGGTCTGCCCGCAAGCGGCGCAGGCGGCATAGGGGAACTTGTGAGGATAAATTGCGTTTAGGTATGCTAACGACGGGTACGAATGTGTTTGAAGTAAGCGCAACGAGACAGCCTGTGCTCTATTGTGTTTTGAATGTGGCATTGGGAATGCCCGCCTCGCCATGTAGTAATACTTCGTAATCTCGTCGTGTGTAGTAGGTGTGTCTTTATGTCCCATGTCATCGGCACTGGAGCCGTCGCCCAGGTCGAGAGCAGCGCGGTCAGTAAGTGCGCACGCTGCTGAGTGGGCCGACTTCTTCGGGTTCAGTGCAACGCCATTTACGGAGCCGACATGCGGGGAACCAATGTTTTGTGAGTGACAATCATATCGCTTGTGGAGCTGTTCAAGATCCTAGCTGCCTCTGTTGATAGGCGGCCCTTTTGAAAGGCTCTGACTGCGGCTTTGGAGTCGCTGTACACCTCTTCGCACTGATCATTTAGCAGAGTGAGTGCGATGGCCACTTGTTCGGCCACCGGGGTGTTCGTGGTGCGTACCGTGGCGCAGTTTGTAGTCGAGCCCATCTGGTCCACGACCACCGCTGCGAAGTTTTTGCCGTCTCGATATGCTGCAGCGTCAACAAAACCTGCATTTACGCCACCTTTTCCCAGTTGCTTCAGAAGAGCCGTCGCCCTTGCCCGACGACGTCCCTCGTTGTGTACAGGGTAAGTGTTGCGGGGTTTTGGGGCAACAATGATGTTTTTCTGCATATGTTTTGACATATGCACGCTATTTGTTTCCAGCTCTATAGGGTTAAAACCTAGCTCGCCAAGTATGCGCTGACCATCCGTCGTAGTGGACAAGCGAGCCAGCTGCGAACGTTGCTGCGCTTCCGCTATCTCGTCAGCAGAGTTGTGCACAACAAGCGCGAGCAAGTTCTCGGTGTGTGTGCGTACGGGAAGCCCCAGTGCTTTCTTGACGATCTTTCTGATAATCACGTCGAGCTTGTCTCACTCCGACCTAAGCCAGTTTGTGCATGGCAATGGTTGTCAAGTGAGAACAGTAATACATGCCAACGTCAAGGCACCAATACATTTCGATATGACGCGGTGCGGGTGCTCGCCGGCGTTCATTTTGTTGCGTCCAAAGAGGTTATACTAAATCTTCTGGAGTGGCGGTCCCGCATACCTGCCCATGTCTCGAAGTGAAGCCACGGCGGCCATATTGCTCAGGGCAGAAGGAGGCGACGCCTGTTTTGAAGCGCCGTGATGCTTGCCGTGCGTTTCGTTATTGCTACTAAAGCACCTGTTTATTATTTTTAGTAGGCGAACGAATGTGGAAAGGACTTTAATGCACATCTGCTTTAATTTTTCTTGGACATTTGGCGTTTCAAGCGTGTAAAAAAAAAAGAACACGCCAGACCTGCAAGAAACGCGCAGAACAGTCACAGCGAAAGCTGGGAGAGTGGTCTTTCAAAGCCTTCTCTAAAAACTCTTTGGGATGCTAAAAGAGCACTGCTGGGTACCCACAGTGCCATAAATAATCATAAATTTTCTGTAGTAGGCCAGTATTCACTATGCTATCCTTCGTCATTCATTGGAGAATCGTACGCGGTATTCGCTACACACTTGTTTGAAGTTTAGTGCATCTTTTTATGCAGTGGCTGATGACGATGAAGAAATATGCGTGAAGTGGTTATGCACCACAGTTAATAGGTGATCAAGAATAAGTTTTTTAATGGATGGAAGCGTTGGACGACCAAGTCGTCAAGAAATTCGCATTGTGTGACGCCTCGCTGTTCCTTGATGGTCTAAAACGCTTTATTACTCATATTAATGCGACTCGTTTCCAGACATCAAGCCTGCCTAAAACCAGTTTAGAAACAATTTCCAGCGCTGGCGCGGCTCAGTGGTAGAATGCTGGGTTGGCACGCAGCGGACCCGGATTGGACTCTCATTGTGTCATTGATATTCTTAACTTAACGAATTTTTTTTTGTTCGATACTAATTACGAGTGGCGGCGGCGGCGGACACGGCTCTACGCATGACCCGTGTTCTGATCTTGTAACACCTTTCACTATAAAAAGAAATAAAAGCGTACTCAGGGATATCACACACACACACACACACACACACACACATATATATATATATATATATATATATATATATATATATATATATATATATATATATATATATATATATATATAAAACTCATCCCCTGATGAAGGGAGGACCCCTCCTGAAACTGTTGGGAAATAAATATATTTATCTTTGTTGACAACGCTGCCGTTGTGCCATATCCCATACCTTCACGAAGACTAACTGGCCCATTGAGTTATTACTCCCACTATATATATATACATATATATATATATATATATATATATATATATATATATATATATATATATATATATATATATATATATATATATATATATGTATATATATATATATATATATATATATATATATATATATATATATATATATATATATAGCCTACAAACATTACTACAAAAACATAGAGCCTGCAAAAAATTATTCTTAGTGTCATTGTGCCCCCGGACGCCAAAAGAAAATTTATGAATGCAGTCGCATAGTCGCTAAAATATGGGAGAATAAGCGAATGAGCGAAGCATGCCTACTTAAACATCGAAAGCTGAGCCCAGTGTCCACCTCACACGATTCGTGCAGCCAAATACTACCCAAGAGCACAACATTGTTGTCTCAAAATCTGATCACAGACGTGTTCAGAAGCGTCTTGTTCAATTAGAGGCATGATACGCAACGTTACTAGCACTAAATCAACACGAAAGCCACGCACGCTAAAATGCGCCCATCCGTTTTCTGCCCTGATCAATATGGCGGTGTCGGCTTCAGCTGCGGAGCCTCTCCGCCACTCCAGAAGTTTTAATATAACCTCCTTGGTTGCGTCACGCTGGCGTTGCCACGCCAGGCGCCGGACCAGCCATATACTTGAAGGCGCGCGCCGTGCTGCGTTGCTTTGACGCATAGGTGTTTCAGCGCGTCCGGCATCCCTCCGTCACGAAAAGAGGGAGATTCAGTGTAGTCTGGCAACGTTGTGTCTGGGTAACGCATCGGCATAGAGTAATGTTATTCTATGGCATCAGCGCGAAATGCAGCATGTCGCAATTTGCACCGGTTGCCGTCGGGCCGTTCTGACGGACGCTGGTCACGCCTTGTGTCAGGCTATAGAGTGCTTTACATTTACATTTTTTACATTTTATTGAGGTTGTTATGACCACATTTCAAGAAATGCACAACACTGATTAGACCCATAGCCATAGGCTAGTAAGGGGTCTAACGGGAGAAAGTATACAAGCATAATATAATTTGTATATAAGAAAAGATCAAAACATCAAAAAACGTTGATTTTTCAGCAAACGAACAAAAATACAAGAAGATACACATTGTTGCCCTTTGTTCATAATTTATGAAATAACCAAGTATAGAGAAATCATCAAACTATGCGTAAGGCTTAGTACATGGTCATTACTATTGATCTACATGTAGCAAATATTTTTGAGCATGCTCGAGAAAACCCTAGAATCTTTAATCTGAAGTGGGATGTTATTCCACACTTTAGCTCCTACGAACTGTAGTAAGCGTTCACATATACGTTTTTAGTGGGTGGAAGATGAAAATTCCGCAATGTCATGCATCTAGTGACGCGGGACGAGGAAGAAAAGATAGATATATCGAAAGGTACACTGTGTGCAATAACATTGTTGATGGTGACTGTGGTTTTATGCTGCCGTATGTAATCAAAAGGTAGAATATCCAACTTGTGAAACAAAGACTCACTGGGTTCATTATATGCCGCGTAATCTATAATTCTAAGTGCTCGCGTTTTGCTAACGTAGCGTCTCTGTGCCCAGCGTGCGCACGCGTCAACGCTATATTTGAGTATATTGTGCCCTTCATGATATTCTAGCGGCCATTTTGCCAGCTCCCCATATACCAAATTTCGTGTTACGTGACGTCAATTGATGATGAAATATATGAATGGTGCAAACACGATAATCCTGATACGCGTGTAATATATGAACATGACAACCCTTACAAAAATCCTATATATGGACTTATATAAAAATCCCCATATATGGTTACATCAGGAATTGGGCATATCTGGCCCATATACGGAATCCCCATATATGAGCCGTATATAAACTGATATGTTCAAATCCTGATATAGCCGTATATGGGCCTTATATCCCCATATATGGGTGCTGCTGTATATGGCCATATATGGCTATATATAGAAGCATCCATATAAGGCCTTATATGGATGCTTTCATATATGGCCTTATATGGATACCTTTATATAAAGCCATTCAAATGATTCATCTATATTTTTCAGCCAGTGTCACCGGCTAAAAATATAGCTGCTCAAATCATTCTTCAGCTAGAAATACACCTGTTTGTTGAAAGGTCTGCAAGCAGTCACTATCATCTCCGAAACAAAGGCAGTACATACCTCCTGAACATTCTTGTTCAATTAAGTTATCCTCAGTATATCTCAAGTTATTCTCAACAACTATTTGCTAGAATGTAACTTGGCATGATATTCAAAGTTTGTGGTGGGCACATGTCACTGTTAGTCCACTTTTCCTGAAGAGATACATTCTTTGTGCTTAAATTTATTGCTTACTTATCGACACTTTTTTATTTATCTATTTATTTCATTACCCACAGCACCAATTGGCATTACATTGGGGGAGCATTTACAAAAAGTAGAATACCAAAAATACATAGTCAGCCAAACAAATAATCAAAGTCACCTGAATCACAATCTGCAAGAGAAATTTATATATAAATCGGAACATGTTGTAACATGTAAATCGGAACAATCCTAACATGAAATAAAACAAATATTTGGGAGTGTAGAGGCAATGCTAGAAGGCAGCTGGTTCCACCTTGTAGTTTATTTGGTAAAAAATTATTTTGAAACACGTCAGTCTTGCATGCGATTATTCTTATCTTGAACCTATGGTCAACACGGTCTGAGACATAGTACGGTGCAAATAAATATTCCGCTTTATCGATTCTGACTTGACAAAAATAAATAGCATAAAAAACCCAATTTGAGTTTCGTAAAGATATCTTTCACAGTGTGTTATGTTTAAAACTTTTCTCGTGTGTCAATGGAGCGTCCGTAGTCAGTTAAAACGAAATATTGACTTGCTATTGACCGTATGAACTGCGTGTGCATTGAATAACTTAAATGAGTTGATAATCAACTTTTAAGGAGTTCGGTCGAAAGTGATTGGTATGCAAGCTTGTTATGTACAAGTATTGTGACTAATGACCTATAGAACGACTGCTAAAACTGGTGTCTATAGGTCTCTGTGCTCGTGGGAACGGAGCCATTTAACAATATTTCTTGCCAACGGGACACTAAAAATGTACTTTGTAAACATAATCCGCTTTCAATTTTGCCAATAATGTATCATTAACGTAACAGTGGTAAAGAGCTCATTCTGCAGAAATTCCGGTGAAGGCATCGGTGGCTTTCCGTGAAAAATCGTCTTGTCAATGATCGAAAATTGAGAGAATGCAAATAAAACAAATATTGTAAATTTTTGGGTTTGAGTGATGATCGAAATCATGCAGGCAATTTGCATGGCATGCAAGTGCTCTACCACACAGCTATGCATCTGCTTGGAAATAAAGCATGAATAACTTCCTCTTGTTGTAAATGCAAGGAAAATAACTGTCATGCTTAACAAATACATCTATCCTACATACAGGTTTCACAACACAACATTTATTATCACAGCTATATTGCATGATACAAGCGTGCATTGTCATCAAGCATCACAACACGTTATTACCAACGTGACTTTGCGGTCTAAAGACAGCCAACCATTACAAAAGGCACACTGGTTACTGCACGTATTCCCTCACGACTGCGAAGCGGGTGCATAAAGTTCTAAAACATTTTACACACATTATATTGAGAAGCACGTTCTGCTGGGCGAGTTGGTACTTCATCTTAACTTAGTTGCGCGAAAAAATTTGAAGTGCGAAAGGAAGACACCTGGACACAGCGCACACTAACAACTGAAACTTTATTGAAGAAAACAGACATATGTATGCGGTTACGACAACACGTGAGGTGGAAAAAAATGATTAGATGAGCAGACATCTGATCATTTTCTTTCACAGTGTGGACATCGTGTGGTGGACGGCACTGCGCTGTCGTGTGGGAAGTATTATTTAGAATTTATTTATATAATTGTAGATCACAAAGCTTCTCTAAAGGAATTAACAACCATTCTCTAACCAATCATCATATTGTAGAGAGTGTGGCTGCGCGCCCTTGTTTGGAATACGGTAGTTAAAGCTAAATTCAGTGGCACGGTATAGCGCGGGAAATCGGAGAGGCGTATTTCATAAACAAAGCTGGGGATTCATGTGTCACGTAACTCTCACTTATGTTGCTTGCTACTGAGGTAGCTTTCCTGGAAGCGCATCATTTATACAATCTGTCTGCTCATCTAATCCTTTTCATTCACCGCACGTGTTCTCGTAACCGCATATATACGTATGTCTGTTTTCTCCAACAATGTTTCAGTTGTCAGTGGGTGCTGCGTCTAGGTGTCTTCCTTTTGTATTTCAATGTTTTGGCGCAACTCAGTAATTACATAATATTTCTTGTTCTTTAAACTATGTTACCCCTTTTTTACACAAAACTCAGCCATGTGCGAAACCTTCATTGAGACACTTTGAACCTTCTCAATTACACAGTACTATTCCACAATTAAATTTGTTCAAGTAGCATCATGCAATAAAGAGTACACACTGAGTGATTGAATTACGCACAAGAAACAGGATCGATACTGCTATCACGTTCAACTGTGAAAAACGGAGCTTAACGGTCCCCCAGTTTTTTCACACATTGCAAGCCCTAATGCATCATACCAGTTTATTTGACGGCTTGCGTAAAACTATCTACAGTGCTCACGGATTAAAACGCGACATCACATTATTTTGTGTAACTATGTATGCGGGTATGCGCAGTTCCTCAAGATAACCACGCGATTTTGCGACATCAGTAACGATAATGTCGCCTGTGATATACGCATTGCAGTCAAATTTACACTTATATCACCCTGGTTGTAGATGGCGGAACCTAAATTACGGGCTATTCTTAAGTTTTTCCATTTGTATCCGTGACATAGCACCCTGCTTTGAAGAATCAAACTAGCAACAAAATTTTAACTGCGTGTCCTTATCAAAACACACGTAAATATAAAAACAAGTAGAACGTAGACGAAGAAAGATAAATTCAAACGCAAGACAAATTCAAACGTGGGCTCGTAAATCTCATGACACCCTTGGAGTTTGATATATGCAACTCTTTTTTATTTGTAATTGCGCAAGTTGTAATTTATCCTTGGTTTTTCCTCAAGCGTTAAAATGAGAAAAATAAGACACAAGTATATTTACATCAATATATTTATAAAAAGTACAATGGCACAAAACCAACATTTCGGTGCGTAGATTTTTTGATTAAATAGAGCACTGTCTGAATCAAGTGAAAAAAAAAGAAAGTGTTGTCGTATCGCTTAAACAAAACAGCCTAATGACGTAACCACGATTAGCATAAAGTTATTTACTCAGCAAGCATGCAATGTGGTATGTTTTCGAGTTATCATAATATTTATGAACAACGTGCGAAGGTAATGAAAATGATGACCTTACCTCAACATTTAATCGAGACTTGTCTTTCAAGGAGCCTGTTAATCCTAATAACCTATTCACACCTTAAAGCCACCACGTGCATTCGTACTGCTTTAGGAAGAAGTTTTGAAGCAACGCTTGCCCGCAAGCGTGGGTATCCATTTTCTTCTCGCACGAAAAGTTGACGATCGCCAATCCAGCAGCGTACAGACGCACACGCACACAAAAACACTTCCACGTCCGTCCACAATTTCGCCACATACAGCGAAGTAGATTCCTGAGAGCTGCGCGATTATCTTGTGTAAATTGGAGCAGTAGTTGAACACGAAATAAGAGCAAAAGGAATGAAAATTAACAAACTCGATCAGTACGGCACCCATGACTCCGGCGAGCAAAAAAAACAACAATGACGCGGACGGATACAGTGCACTTAGGCTTGACAATGAATATTGCAATGGATACTACATTACTCCTTGAGATCAATAATTTACGCACTTTTCACTAGAACTAAATTTTCCTGAGCTTATTGGTGAACGACGTTTCATTTTTTAACTATTAGTGACGCAATGTTATTACCATACGACTGAATGTTTGTGCAAACTATTTTCTTCGTCGTTACTTGAAATGGGCCGCGGCACTCTCTTTCCTGCTGTGTCGACTGTCGACAGACTGTTGTATGCCACGTACGGCAGGGCTACATGGTGCCTATGCGCCACGCTTCTTCGAACAACTTTCTCCGAAGTGTCCACTCATCCGACGGGCGCCCTTTTTTGTATTTTTTTTACTGTGCGCACCCCTTGCAACCAATGCAGTCAGGCGAGTTTTTTCGAACAATGGACTTCAACTTCCTCCCGCGGGCCCAGAAAGCTGCATGTGCAAGACATTTGAGACAGGCATTCCGTGGAGCTGAAATCGCTGCTTCGTGTACGCTGGCTACGAGACGCGTTTCAGCGGAATTTTCATCTTATTTCGCAAGCATTTAAAATGATAATAATAATACTCAATCAACCAATAATCAATCAATAATTTTTTAACCTACCCAAGAACAACCATAGGGTCTTTCATGCTGGCGCGTGCGAAAAGAAAACAAAAACAAACAATACATTACAGACTGTCCACAGAAATGCAAAAAAAAGAGCAAAAACGAGCAGTCGAAAAGAAATCAACGCACAATGGAAACAACAAATAAAAGAGTAGATATTCATGGAATGGGACTGACAAATAATGTAGAATATACATAACCGTGGCGAAGGCTTCCTGAAAGACGGAAAAGGGAAGAATCTGTGCATGTGCAAAGCTACGTTAGGACAGGGCAGCCCTCACTGATAAAAAAAAATTACTGTAGACTATGAAAAACATAACGAATTGAAAAAGTTGACGTTAGATAGACTCGGTATTCTGTAAAGGATAGAGTGTTGAAAGAAGCTGGCAGGTACATGCAACGGCCGATTCTCTCTCGATAACTTACGCGGAGTTTCAAAATTATTACAACCGAGAAGGGCAGAATATCTCACCCTGAACTAGCTTGTAAAGAAATAACAGCTCAGCGCGATTTTACCGGCCGTTAACTGATGGCAAATATAATATTCCAGCAGTGTTGAAAGGATTCTAGTGAAACGATGAGGGTAAATACTTATGAAATTTTTCTGGACTCACTCAGTGGTGCTACTGCTGGATTTAGCAAGGCCATTCCAAATCAAATATGCATATGTACTCAAGTTGACCACGACATATCGCGGTGTACAATTTGTAGAAGGCTGTAAAAGAACCGGATTCTCGCGAGATGTTGAGCCAACAGGAAGAGAATGAAGGCCTCGCATGGCAGCACATTTAATGCAAGTAGAAAAAATTCAGCGTGCTATCAAAAAGAACACTAAGATAACTGATCTAAAAAACTTACATAACGACGCAGTATGACAGCATATGGATTTGCTGTTGGGCGTTTTGCGAAATACAGCAACAACAACAACAACAACAACAACAACGACAACAACAACAACAACAACAACAATAATAATAATAATAATAATAATAATAATAAAAATAATACACTCATATCATTCTGACAAGGCCGAAAATATCTAGCCACATTGAATGAAATGCCAGTGTCCGGGTGCCCATGAATCTCTCTCTATACGTGAGTGTGCACTTGCGCAGTTTGGTGGGTATGTACCGGCATACATATCTTATAAGTAAGTGCACTACCGTGTTGGTGTTGAAAGGATATGTTCGCAAGCAGTTTGAATCGTTACGCGCCTGCACAACAAGGGGCTGTTTACATAATGTAGAGTTTGGCTTAGGTATCACGCCAGCCCGCAAAAAATGTGTCATACTAATTGTATTCACAAGGCAATGTTTAGGCTAATCCTGATGATGGCACGTGCGCTTTAGTGACCTCGACTAAGTAATGACACACCGACACAAAATAGAAGTTTTGTGAATTCGGCAGCCTACGTTAAATGTTGCTATAAAGCTTCAGCATTTCATTACATGGTCCATTAAATATGTATCACGTGTGAGTCAGTTGCACCTTTCTTATCGTACATGTCTATGACGTGAGATTTATTTGACGCTTGCAACCATTATACTAAATTATTTGTTCACTTGTGCAATCATAAAGTTTTCGATAAATTTACTATGTGCACAGCCAGGAACATTATACGTAGCCAAAGGAAACGCAAGATGTATTTTTGCAATAAATTAGTACAACTTCCATCTTGAATGTAATCATAATAGTGCCTGCAAGTTGCATTCACGTAAGTTCTTTTTGTTTTTGAAAATACTCCCTTAAACATTGCACTGCGCGTGCAATTATAGTAAATGGCTGCTGAAAGCAATCGCAGATGACGGGTCAACAGGATTAAGAGAAATCTTGTTATATGAAGGGAGCATATAGCCATCAAAACTTTCAAATAATCAGAAATTTTGTCCACCGATGTGGAAGCTAAAAGGGCATTGAAATTACTCTTTCTTGCTGCCACTTTAAACAATGCATTATTGTGAACAATATAAGTTGCATGCATTTTGTCTTTACATAATACTATATAGGATTGCTCTATAATAATAGCGAGGTTCGGAAGCTTCAATACGTTTTACGACTTCACACGATTCCTTCCTCGTAAGACATGTCTGCTCTTGTATACATTATTTACGTCGTATTAATTGCAACTTATTGTTTCAAACCTAAATGCTATGAAAAATGTACGAGTTAAATTACACGAATGCATGCATATATGCATTCAACTGAGTTGCAACTATCACGTACACAAAGCTGACCTGAAATTTCGGTTTTTTTGCATGGCAGAAACAACATATATATTTGATACTCCTATTGTTATGAAAAACAAGCAGGTCAGCTTTGTGTACAAATTGTTATATATTACAATTCGCATAAAAGTGTGATCACGTTGCTAAATATATACGTGGTTCATCCCAAATAAGAGAGCACTTCCACATATAAGGATCCACTTGATATGTTATATATGGTGTGGCCGTGCTTATATGGGCCAACCGCGTCATATATGGCCGTATATAACCCCATACATGAACCGACTCCGCCAGATATACATCCATATATGCTTATATGTGGCCACATATGCTTGTGATGTGTGGTGCGCGTTTAAAGTGCGCGCCTTTGGAAAGTGCGCGTCACAAAAACAGAAGAGAACAGAGTGCACGCGCGGTGCTGCCTAGACAACGACGAAGACGACGACAGTGAAGATGTCGCGTGCATGAGGACGCGTGGCATCCCGTGAACAAAATAAAAGATAAGGTAACCAATGATCATAGACCACGGAGATTTCAAGGCCCAATGGCTGGGTACCACGAAAGTACAGAATCTCCAATCAGAACGAGACAAGTGGGCCAGAGCTGAAGCAGGAGCCTGAGGAGACCAGAGCAAGGGGAGTTCGAAGAAGACGGGGCAAGCGGAAGGTCGTCACCAGACCGGGCGCTGAAGATGGGCCGTCGGGCGTAGGACCCGAGCCTGCAGGTCTTCAACCGGCCGGGGCCTCCTGCCGTCGTGTTCCCGCTCCAAAGGACCGTGGCCATCCGGTCCTGAACTCCTTTCCAGGGCCTGCGGACTTTGGTTCCGGCAGGCGAGCTACAGCCGTCGGGCTCCGGGCCCGAGCTGTGCGCCCAGCTGCTTGACTAGGTCGACCCTGGTTCTCTGACGCGTCACCAGCAGCCAGCGTTCCCTCGTCCTCGTCCAGCCCACGCACTGACGCAGGAGTCACGGCGTTCCGGTTTCTCATCACCGCCGAAAACCAACTTGTGGGTGAGACTGCACCGATACTCTTGCGCTACTCCCATCACTCAGCCTCTTTCGAACGTTAGGTTTAGTTACTGACTTTGAACGTTCTTGTTGGGTGTTTACAGATGTGTTTCGTCATGTCCAGTCAACTGTTTATTAAGTGTTTTGTTTTGTGAGGAATCTTTGCCTTCTTACTTTTCAATTAAACTTTTTGTGTGTTTCTTGGAAACCGAACGGCTTTGTCCTTATTAACAAAACTCTCTGAGGCTCAGCCCGGGAGAAAAACAAATCAGCAACAAGAACCCTGCATCACAAATTGGCGTCCGCGACAGGACAAAGTCGTTTGTTTTTCCAGTAGATTTTTTGACGCGGTTAACACGATGACGAACACGTGGGAGTTAATTGAGTTGGCGGATAAAATGGGACTGACGGGAGCGGAGTTTAGAGTATGGTACGAGGAGCGGATGGAGAGGGAGCGTGAGCAACGGGCTGCAGAACGAAAGGCGGCGAAGGAAAAGCTTGAATTGGTGCTTAGAGCTAAGAAGGAGGAGCTAGAGC
Organism: Rhipicephalus microplus; assembly: GCF_043290135.1. Classification (NCBI taxonomy): domain Eukaryota; kingdom Metazoa; phylum Arthropoda; class Arachnida; order Ixodida; family Ixodidae; genus Rhipicephalus; species Rhipicephalus microplus. The sequence continues at coordinate 135,604,552 of NC_134702.1, read as the reverse complement.
GCGTAACGCGTGAAAATAAAGTGTTGCTAGAGCGTCAGACACGCATAATGAAGCAGCAGCTCCAATTAGAGAGGGTGGACTTCGAGCGGCGACTCGAGCTTGCGATGGCGAAAAGGGGGCAGCTGGCGATGCAGAAGGTCGAGCAAGCGGTGAATGTTTGCTCCGATAGCAGCGTTTGCTGGAGGGAAGTCGATTCCTGCAAGGTTGGCCTCGAGCCTCGCGACAGCCTTACTTCGGAGCGAGAAGCTCAGATAGAGGAAGGCAGAGAGGTGGACAGCCAAGAAGGCAGGAGTCATGAGGAGTTTGTTGAAGCGACGGAAAGCTCCTCTGGCTGGGAACATATTACTTCCGTTAGCTGCTTGGGGACCTCTGAGAGGCCAAGCACCTATGAAGAAGAGCGCCTGGATATGGGCGACCTAGAAGCTGTGGAAAATGTTGTGGAGCAAAGCTTCGATAGCAGGGAACAAAGACGCTCCATTCAGAATGAGGTGTGTATCAGAACGTCTCAGAGGCCGAGCACATTTCGGGAAGGGGTAGGGCTACCTCTCAATAGCTCCATGGAAGGAGCGCTAGAACGTCATTGGGAAGATGGCAGCGAATGCCATGAAGGCTCTGATATAGTGGCCACTGATTGTTTTGTACCGACAGAGGTAGCAGCAGGCACCACGTCAATGGTCCTAGACCATACGTATATCTCACTCAGAGAGAGAGGGGATTCTAGTTCACAGGATAGCGTAACTGCTATTTGTCCGAGAAAACACGATGGGAGTGCTGAAGCACTCTTCAAAATAAACAGTATCGAATCGGAGGTGGGCTCGATGGTAGGTATGGAGAATGCCAGACAGGGTCTTGAACCTGAGAACGTGATTGGTTTTGAACCTATAATTAAGTCCACTCAAGATGAGCTGTATAATGACCGAGCACAACGGCATCCCTTCTCAAGAATCCAGGAACCTCACACGCTTGTCGGAGCGTTTGGGCTTGCTGAGGGCACCCCGAGCTTGTGTTCATTAGATGGTGAATTAAAAGAAAGCATTTGTGTGAGAGATTGTGGCATTTGGACATTCGTGTCTCAGTGCGTTTCGTGTCGACGCCGACGGCTCGAGACCGCGCCCTGTTCCTCTGTGACCGGTAAGCGTTCATGTGGCCGGCGGGGGCGCAGACACGCGTTTCAGCGAAAGTGCATAAAAGCATGTTTGCCACAGTTACTTTCGAAACGTGCGAGAAGGGCAGTGCGTCTGGTTTGGGACGCGATAACCTGAGTGTAGGGTTAGAAAACCGGTAGCTCTTTCTGGACTTCGACTTTTAGATGCGGACACAAGTAGCTTTGTCCATAGTCGATTTTGTAGTAAAAAGGTTTATTCCGGGTTTCAGAACTTTTAAATGCAATTGGGTGAATCTAAAGTTTAAGTGTGGACCTTTGGACGATGTAGCGAACTGTAGCCCGGTGATGTGTTGAACTGCGTGGTGCAAATATGTGGTTTAATTGTGACGTAGTGCAGAACGCGCACTCATCGGCAGTTTTTTTTTCTAAAAAAAAAAAAACTTGAATAAAAGGGGGGCGTATGTGATGTGTGGTGCGCGTTTAAAGTGCGCGCCTTTGGAAAGTGCGCGTCACAAAAACAGAAGAGAACAGAGTGCACGCGCGGTGCTGCCTAGACAACGACGAAGACGACGACAGTGAAGATGTCGCGTGCATGAGGACGCGTGGCATCCCGTGAACAAAATAAAAGATAAGGTAACCAATGATCATAGACCACGGAGATTTCAAGGCCCAATGGCTGGGTACCACGAAAGTACAGAATCTCCAATCAGAACGAGACAAGTGGGCCAGAGCTGAAGCAGGAGCCTGAGGAGACCAGAGCAAGGGGAGTTCGAAGAAGACGGGGCAAGCGGAAGGTCGTCACCAGACCGGGCGCTGAAGATGGGCCGTCGGGCGTAGGACCCGAGCCTGCAGGTCTTCAACCGGCCGGGGCCTCCTGCCGTCGTGTTCCCGCTCCAAAGGACCGTGGCCATCCGGTCCTGAACTCCTTTCCAGGGCCTGCGGACTTTGGTTCCGGCAGGCGAGCTACAGCCGTCGGGCTCCGGGCCCGAGCTGTGCGCCCAGCTGCTTGACTAGGTCGACCCTGGTTCTCTGACGCGTCACCAGCAGCCAGCGTTCCCTCGTCCTCGTCCAGCCCACGCACTGACGCAGGAGTCACGGCGTTCCGGTTTCTCATCACCGCCGAAAACCAACTTGTGGGTGAGACTGCACCGATACTCTTGCGCTACTCCCATCACTCAGCCTCTTTCGAACGTTAGGTTTAGTTACTGACTTTGAACGTTCTTGTTGGGTGTTTACAGATGTGTTTCGTCATGTCCAGTCAACTGTTTATTAAGTGTTTTGTTTTGTGAGGAATCTTTGCCTTCTTACTTTTCAATTAAACTTTTTGTGTGTTTCTTGGAAACCGAACGGCTTTGTCCTTATTAACAAAACTCTCTGAGGCTCAGCCCGGGAGAAAAACAAATCAGCAACAAGAACCCTGCATCACAATGCTGCCATATATGCCTATATATGGCCACATATGCTGCCATATATGCTTATATATGGCCAGATATAACTTATATATGGGCCATGTATGGCGTTTCCGTAAGGGAACCTACCACGCTCAAAGCATGCTCGCTGCCGTTTCGCTTGCTCCGCATACACTAAATTTGGCATCACGTGACGTGAATAGATAAGGAAAATAAACGACACATCTAAACAAGGTAATCATGACACGTAAGTAATGTACGGCATAAATTACCTCCATCTCATAACGTTCCGATAATTTGAAGGCGGCATATCAACATTTCTCATTCATGCTTCGCGTATAATCGATTCCCACTGTATGTGGGATCTGCTATTTTTTTCAACGTGAAATGTAAAAGCCCGTCCATTGGTTTCTATGAGGAGCTATTTGAGACAGGACACCACTCACAGCAGTAAGGGATGCTACGACCGCACGTAGCGAACGGACGCGAGGAATATCGGCTGTGTCGATTTTCGAATGAAGCCACAAACCTCTCTACCGGACTTCTGAAATGTTGTGGCCTTTGGGCCCAGCAAGTCTCCTGGACCACAGAGACATCTAATTTGTCAAGGTGGGCCGATGTATCAATACATTAAAGTGACTTCACCATCTCGCCTCGCGGTGCCAACGCTTTGTCTAACGGCTCAGCCAGCGTCCGGCAGCGTGGAAGTGAACGCTCATGCCAAAATGGGCACTTGTTCAACTAAACGTGGCTACTCTTGAGAAAATGACATAGGCGACTGAACAGAGCCATCCGCCATGAAAATCTGTTTCGTCTTGCTGAGAGACGCTCCCAGAGACGAAAGGCCAACATGATTGCGGCCGCCACCCAGGCCCCTTCAGGAAAGCAGCCATCCAAACCACCAGCTCCAACCTCGCCCAAGGCAAAGGGGCTATCCACGCCAGCGCGGGAGCCGAAGCCTCTTCGAAAATTCGACTCGGACGACATTTTGTTGTCTTAAAGCCCCTGACTACTCTAGCGCTCGGAACCAGTTTCTAACCTGGTGAGCTCGACGTGTCCTTGTGCACTTACCTTGGCGCACAATTAACAGCAGACTTTAGCTTTGTGCATGCTCTCCCGTGAGCAGAACCTCCTTTTCGCAAATACCCTGAATGCCCACGTGGCCGACCGCCTTCTTGGGGACTTCGTCATCCAAACGGTGCAAGGAGATGTGGCACTTCGTGGCCATCTGAAACAATAGGATGAGGATGTCAGCTGTAGCGTCGTCTCCGTAGCTAATCATGAGACTGATGAAGCCGTGCGGAATAGTATTCAATAAAAGCAAGGAGCCATCCTCGACATTCGCAAGTTTGCGACGCCTAACAAGGCCCGACTCATCTTCGCTGGAAAGGTCAAGCCGCAGATTGTCCTCTAGAACTCCGAGCTCATAACCGTCCGGCCCTACCTCCGGACCATCCCGGCCTGTGGCGTGTGCGGAACCGTGGCACACAAGACGGACACATGCCCCAGTCTAAAACAAGATACTTGTGGCCTGTGTAGCCAAGATACTTGTGGGCCTTTCATGAGTGCAACGCGAAATGTGCCGTTTGTGGTGGTGGCCATGCCACGAACTCAAAGGACTGTTTGGCGAAATACCCCACTACTACCAAGTTGGCCAGCTCAGAGGACGGCAAGACCAACCCGGCATGGAAGTCACTGTCACGTCCGCCGACACACAGCTCTAACAGCGGCGATGACTCACCGAAACGCAGTGATCATCACAACGTGACGCCAGCACCACTTAATAGAGGCCTCCAGAAGCGGAGAGCATCACCACCACCCCCACACGGCGGCCAAGGGAATCATAGCCGCTCCCAGCAGCAGCAGCAACCCAAAAATCAAGACGCGGGTAACGTCTGGGCAAGCATCGTCAAAAATGGCAAATAGGTCAGCGGTGCGAGTAGGGCTGCCCCCTCCGTCCCCTCTCCTCCATCATCCCATTCCCGCCCAACGGATGGCGCTGAGCTCCACAATCAAGTGACATCTCTCCGGGCACAAAACGAGAGGCTCCTAGCCAAAATTGAAGCCCATAGAAAGCGATTCACTCGCCCTCCCCAACCTTCCCCTCACGCGAAATATATGGAGAGCGCGGCGGTGTCACCTGTGACTCTGGAGTCTTCTATCGCCGTTTTTGAGACCAGCCTCGAAACCGAATTTACCACTATAACGAACACATTGGCTGCACAAATCATATATAAATAACTAATCAATTGAACGCACAGGCTAACGCTCAAGTAGCGAAGACCCTCCCCAACATGCTTGCCTGCACTGCGCGCAAGCGTAGCGTCAAGGATTTATTTGGCCGCCCAAGCAAATTTTGCCGTCGCCAAACCATTCTCAACGACGATGAGGATAGTGGCTTCCTTTCAGGGACAGAAGTACAGGCTCAAGAAGCTGGCTCCGGAACTACGACCCCCTCAAATCTAATTCCAAATGCTGATAATGGCGGGACACCCTACGTATACGTATACAGGCAATCCCCCATGTCCGAATTGGCTTCCCGCACTCTAGTAACTCAGTGGAACAGTTGGGGACTCCGGTCTTGTACTCAGCGGGCAAACCTCCGTATTTACATTGCAACCTTTACTCAAAAGCCCGCCATGATGGCACTTCAGGAGACAGGAAATAGCACCACCTTGCAAAATTATACGCCGTTCCAACAGGATCCCTCATCTTGTCTTTGCCTTCACAAAGACTACAATACCACCATTGGTTGAACTTGACCTCCAACTGGAATAGTCTTATGTAATGGTGATCGGAAATGTTGTAGGCCCGTGTGCTCAGATTTGGGTGCACGTTAAAGAACCCCAGGTGGTCAAAATTTCCGGAGCCCTCCACTACGGCGTCTCTCATAATCATATCATGGTTTTGGGACGTTAAACACCACAAATCAATCATGGTGATCCTCCTCCCAATCTGTTAATCATATCCACCGTTACACATCCTTGACGTATACTGTGCTCCAAAACTGCCGTATGTTTAATTCTCGGACCTCTTTGGCCGCGCGCTAAGAGTTTCGAGTAGGGACCCCCTGCTTATTGTGGGTGACTTCAACGCCTTTAGTCGAGTTTGGCGGTACCACCATAAAGAGGAGCGTGGGCGCAAGCTGGCGCAACTCGCGTTGACGCTGGGCCTTACTCCTCACACCGACGCGGTCCCCCCGAATAGGATAAGCAACTATGTGACATGAGATACGTGTCCAGATTTGACCTTTACCCGCAACATTCAGTATGCACAGTGAGTCAACACGGAAGAAACCCTCGGTAGCGACCACTGCATTTTGAATGCAATAGTCCGGACCAAACCATTAGCACATGTCATATCTCTGGCCTGGCTCCCAGACTGGTCAAAATTTAGGCAAAATTATAATACAGCGAATCAATACTCGAGGGAGGCTACGACACGTATTCCCACGAATTGCATCACCTGACTGCTGTCGGCAACACGGATGGCCGGTGCGCTACCGCCAATTTGGACGGCTTCACCTCGGATACCTTTCGCCGCTCCTAGGACGACCTGGTCACTTCGTCACTCCTTGGCCAGAATTCGCCTGATCGCATCTGTGCGTACTGTGCCTCCCCTATCTGCCTTCTGGTAGACTGCTACGCTTCATCCGATCCCGTTCCCACTCAAGCGAAGTGCGACAGGAATCAAAGTGACGTCACTCTAACCAGCCCAATCGCTGGTTTTCGGAGTGCCACGACACCACTACCAGGACAAGATAAACTACTCAAGCAGCTATCGCACTTTTTCAGTGGGCAAGGTGACAACGGCGCGCCTACATGCTGAAATCTTGCCTGTTCTTCACGCAGGTACAGTATTTCGATACTTACTGTTTTCGGTCCGATGATCGTTTCCTGCTGCTGTTTTCTTGCTCACAGTGTTGCATTATGTCATTCTTGTCGGTTTTCGCACAAGTTATGCATCGCATTACCAGTATTTTATTAAGCGGTGATGTTGAGCTTAATCCTGGGCCCCGTCACACAGCCTTGTCGACTACTGCTGCTAAAACTACGACTAAGAACGACCGCTCTATACCTGACATGCTTTCCAAACTAATCGATGGACAAAAACAAATAACCGAAGACATCGCAGATCTTAGACTTTTTGTAGATTCTCGTTTTGCTGCCTTTGAATCGCATCTCACTACCCTTGACCTTCCATCAACCACTTTCGCTCACGCTGCACTTCCCGGTGATCTTCATAAAAAATTTGTATCGCTTTCGGCCAATGTCGGCAAGCTTGTCCTTTCTTCACCAAACCTCGACCCGCAGAACAATTTGCCACGAGACAGCGTGCAGGCACGTCTGGACGAGCTAGAAGACATGTGTAGGCGCAACAATTTAATCTTGTATAATATTCCTGGCTCGCGGGAAACATGGGACCACCCCGAGCAAAAAGTTTCAGCAGCTTTATCAACTGTCCTTGGCAATGAACTTTTTTGCGAGACATTAGAACGCGCGCATCGTATAGGTGCTTACGCTGCATCCAAGTGTCGGCCTATAGTTATTAAGTTTTCTTCGTACAAAACAAAAGACAACATGATATCTTCGAGATCACAACTGCGGTCTGGCAACGCATTTGTATCCGAAGACTTCTCACCCAGTACTCGACTAGCAAGAAAATATTTGTGGGAATTCTCTTAAAGTTTGCCTCAGTCTCCTTGTTTTCGATTAAGATATAATAAGCTCTTTGTGGACAATACATGTTATGTGTACGATGCCGATATGAAGTGTGTGAAAGTTATCAGCCTGCCTGATAACAGTGGTCCCTTACATGATGCATCAGCTACTACATCCTTATGCATTGCTCAAGATATAAATCGCGCTTCATCATAGGACTATGTGAGGAGACGTGTTGTATTCTCACTTCATCACAGTGCGTCCGTACTGTTGGTAAACGTGAGAAGCATAATAAACAAGCACGATTCGTTACATTCCTTAATAGATACTGCTAGCCCTGACATTATAGCTCTAACAGAAACCTGGCTCACCACTGCAGTGCGCAACGATGAGATATTTATTGATTCATGATGGTTTTCTATCTATTCCTGTGATCGCATTGACTGTCATGGGGAAGGTGTTCTTCTTGCCATATCGAACACTTTCAAATCATTCCAAATCAATGTTGAGACAGAAATAGAAACCTTCTGGGCATGCGTTGTATTCGGGCACCAGAAAATAATTGTTGGCGTTTGCTATCGACCGCCCAATTATTCCCCTACCTTTGTTTCCGACTTACACGATGTACTCGGTTGCATTGTGACACAGTATCCTTCATCGCCGATAGTATTACTGGGTGACTTTAATTACCCTAACATATCATGGATTCTGGATCCGCCTGCCTTGTCACCATATTCCTCGCAAAGGCAAGAATTTCTTGACTTGTGGTCTCTTTTTTCTCATCGCAACTTCTCCTTCTGCCTACTCGCATAACTAATAAGAGTGCAAATACACTAGACCTTACTCTTTCTACTTAATGTCATCTTTTTCTGATTTATCCTATTTACCTGAATCAAGTAATCATTTGGCTATTTCATTTGCTCTTTCCATTCCCTCTAAGCAAAAAATAAAACTGACAAAGTGCATAGAAATTTTAATTGAGCTAATTGCGATGTGATTAACGCCAACATTATCCAATACTTTGACTATTTCATGATTGGTTTCAAAAACCGAAGCGTAATGTCAAATTCGAATCTTTTTCCGAGTAAAGTTTATGAACTAACGGAGAATCATGTTCCACTGCGTAAAATATCATGCCGCTCTGGCTCGCAATGGTACACCAACCATCTAAAAAGATTGTCTAATAAAAAAAGTGACTCTATCGCCTTGCAAAGAATTCATCATCGAGCACCAGGTGGAATAATTATGAAGCAGTGAACATCGCTGGCGTAACGGCACTCAGACAAGGGAAAGCTAACTTTCAGCAACATATTTTACCATTCATGTTAACCGACAACCCAAGAAAGTTTTGGCGCGTCAATAATTCTAACCATAACAACATGCTGCATCTAATCGCCCCGCCGCGGTGGTCTAGTGGCTAAGGTACTCAGCTGCTGACCCGCAGGTCGCGGGTTCAAATCGCGGCTGCGGCGGCTGCATTTCCGATGGAGGCGGAAATGTTGTAGGCCCGTGTGCTCAGATTTGGGTGCACGTTAAAGAACCCCATGTAGTCGAAACTTCCGGAGCCCTCCACTACGGCGTCTCTCATAATCAAATGGTGGTTTTGGGACGTTAAACCCCACAAATCAATCAATCAATCAATCAATGCTGCATCTAATCGATAACAATGGCATGCCTATTGCCCAACCTGATTGCGCCGAAATAGTAAACAACGTTTTCTGCAACAGCTTCACAAGATATACTGACGTGACACCTACTTATCAAACCGGTTATAGCTACTCAGTCATGAATCCTATTATCATTTCGCCCTCTGGTATCTCTAAGCTTATTCATTCACTAAAGGCATCATCATGCCCTGGCTCAGACTCAGTTACTCCGGAATTTTTAAAAAGCACCAGTGCTATTTCGTCATTGTCTCTTGCACAAATTTTTCAGCAATCCATCGATAACGGTGCTCTCCCGAAGAACTGGCAAGTCAGGAAGGTGGTTCTGATACACAAGTGAGGTAGTAAAAGTTCACCCATATACTATCGCCCCATATCATTAACCAGTATTTCTTGCAAATTATTAGAGCACAACATTTACACTAACGTCACCTCATTTTTGGAAACATTGTTTTTTTTTTCAAACGCGCAACACGGTTTCCTGAAGATCAATCTTGCGAAACACAACTGGCATCCTTCATTCACCAACTTCATGTTACTTTAGATCGTAGGTCACTAACTGGTTCTATTTTTCCCGACTTTTCGAAGGCTTTCGACAACGTAAGTCATAAATTATTGCTCTTAAACCCCAAGCAACTAAACCTTGATAATAACGCCATCAGATGGGTAGAATATTTTCTACTTAACCGCACGCACTTTGTAAATGCTAACAGGTGTTATTCTTCATCTCTTACCGTTCACTCTGGAGTACCACAGGGTCCTATCTCAGGGCCCTTTTATTTCTAGTTTACATTTTATTTGCCTTTATGTGTTTCTGTTACCATAAAACTGTTTGCATAAGACTGCGTTGTGTTCTGCGAAATTAACCAACCAAACGACCTCACTGCCCTTCAAAATAACATTGACTCCATTTTTAACTGGTGCACGACTTGGCAAATGGAACTAACTATTTCCAAATACAAGGTACTGCGCATTTCCAGAATATCATCTTCATCTTCTACTTACTCACTTAACAGCATCCCACTTGAATCAGTCACCTCTTACCGTTACCTAGGCGTACACATCACAACTCGTTTCAGCTGGTCCCTCCATATCCGCTCCATTATTAGTAATGGAAGCCCCATGTTTGCGTGCATTCGTCACAACTTCTCATTCACACCTTTCTCACATAAACTACTAATGTACAAGACGCTTATTCGTAGCAAGATAGAATACGCCACTGCAGTATATGATCTGAGTGCAATTAATTAAATCAATGCTCTTGAGCTAATCCAAAACAATTCTGTTCGTTTCATTCTTCACAACTACAGTCGTCACTTTAGCATTTCTGCCATTAAAAATTCACTCGAACTGCCGTCTCTTGCCTCTCGTCGTATGCTCTTCCACCTCTGTCTATTTCAGAAAATTTATCATATTGTTCCAACTCCTCACGTGGCACTTATTCTTCAGCCTTCTTACGTATCATCTAGAATTGATCATACTAATAAAGTTGGCGTTATGTCATGTCTATCCAAAACATGGAGCGATTCATTTATTCCCAGAACATCAGTAGACTGTAACCACCTTCCCTGATCTGTGGCCGTCTTCACCGATCATCACTTGCTTCGTTCTGCGTTAACTAGCATTGTAAAAACGCCTACACTTGTTCTCTTTGTACACAACGCTTATATTTTGTTCTTCTTTGTTTGTTTTTATTTATTTTTTATTATTAGCTAACTTTGTGTGATTGAAAAATCGTGTTTCACCCCCCTTCATAATGCTTTTGGCCCGGAGGGTATTTCGAAATAAATAAATAAATAAAATACATTGGTTAGTAACCTTCGCTCCACTTAAACCAAAATTCATCTTTCAGAGGTGGTCTCGGGCGTGGATAACTACCTCCTCCACCTCGCCATTGCGTTGTTCGCCGATGGCGCCGACGAAATTATAACGGAAAACTTAAAGCTCGAATTTCCGAGATCACTCAGAAGGCAGCTGAGTATGCGGCCCAACTCGCGGACGCCAACTGGGTGAATAGATGCAAAACGGCAGCGCTTCAGATGTCTGGCAAAATACTTGGAGGCTATTTCGCATGCTCATAGACCCGACGCACACCCGCACCGAAACTCAGCAGTCCTTACTAAGGGCAATCCGTAGCTTTCAGGGTAATGCAACCCAGCTGGCGCACAAATTGAGAGACCAATATCTGTGCTCCACACAGCACCCGCGTGGATCGGCGTACTCCTACGCGGGTGCAGAGAACGTGGAACTGGATCGCCCATCGAAGCTTTTCGAATTTCGGAAAACCCTGACTAATACAAAACGTAGCACCGCTCCGGGTCGGGACAAAATTACTGTGAGAATGTTAGCTAACCTTCCCGACCAGGCTTCTAAATCCCTGCTAGATTATTTCAATTCAATTTGGTCAGAAGTGCCACTCCCCATGCAGTGGAAAACTGTCCTAGTGACATGTATACCAAAACCTGGAAAGGCCGTGAACACAGACAACCTTCGCGCTCCATTTCTCTCACATCGTTCACGAGCAAACTGATGAAGACGATGGTGCGGGATCGTTTGTCTGATTTCATGGAAAATCAACGTATTTTCACAGATTCGATGCACGGGTTTCACCCGTACAGAATTGCACAAGACATTCTCTTTCAACTTAATCAGGATGTCCTAGACCCCGTCGAATGCCCTCACAATGAAGTGGTTTTACTGGCCTTGGACTTGAAAGGTGCGTTTGACAATGTAACCTGTCAGGTAATTTCAACACGCCTTTCACGAACCGGCTGTGGCTTGAGAGCTTTCGAATACATTCGGCAGTTTTTAACCGACAGACAATCGTACATTCGCAAACAGGACAAGAAACACGGGCCTTTCCTCTTAGGAACTAGAGGTACACCACAAGGTGCGGTGCTGTCTCCTTTATTATTCAATCTGGTCATGATGCACATGCCGGCTCAGCTGGCTGATGTTCCCAGTATAGAACATACAATGTATGCTGTTGACATCACCATCTGGGTCACGCAGGGTGCACTCGGAGATATTGAGGCGAACCTGCAGCAAGTCGAGAGCATAGTCAACCAGTATGCCCACCAGTGTGACCTTCAGTGGTCGCCATCCAAATCAGAATTCGTGCATATACGCCCCTCACACAAGTGCACGGCCGAAATCAAACTCTCACCGGAGACAGGTCCAAGGCCTAAATCAAACGTACAGCTACTTCGACTCTTTAATAATATAAACAGACGGTCAGATACCACATTAGCCAAACTCCGAAAGGTGGGTTACCAGGTGGGCAACGTGGTCCGCCGGGTATCGAATAAACGCGGGGGCTACGCTGCAGAGATGCTTTGCGGCTAGCACATGCATTTGTAACCAGTAGAATCTTATATTCTACACCATACCTCCACTTGGCGAAGCAAGACGAGGACGTACCTGAAGTCATCTTTCGCAAAATTATAAAGCGCGCCCTCGACCGCTCCGTGAAAACCTCTAACCAGCGCCTTCTAGGCCTCGACATGGTGAATACGTTTCGGAAGCTTCGAGAGGCCCACCTCACGAATCAGTACACTAGACTTTCACAGACGGTAGCGGGGCGCCACCTATTAGCCCACCTACACATACAACACATTCACATCACGGAAGATGGCGTTCAACTCTCATTCGAGTGGAGGTGCGCCCTCCACGTGCGTCTTCTCCAATCAATATGACAAAAAAACACCACAATGGTCGGCACCTGGTGCGGGCGGAAGTCCTAGCCGTCTCTTATGGATCAAAACCCAGCGTGTACCACGTCGACGCCTCCGGCTCGCATCCTGGGGGTTGGTACACGGCCGCTGTCGCACACGAGAACCAAACAGTTAACAGGCTCACATTTTGAGCCCGCGACATATTCCATGTGGAAGGAGTCGCCATCACATGCGCCGCTTGTCACGCCAGCTCGCAAATCATCATCTGCGCATTTTGAGGGACCTGTCGAAAGATCGTGAACAGCTGTCTCTCATACCTGGCCTACCGCTTATTGCAACGTTCGGACTATCAGAGAATCCCTGCACCCAGCCGTATAGTCTGGGCCCCTGCTCACAGTGCACTCGAAGGGAATGAGGCAGTTGACGCCACCGCCTGCCCACTCTCTCACCAGCATTTTCACTCACCTCTCCCAATCAGGACTACCTTGAAATCAATCCGGTGTATTCTTTCCGTGAAATTGTGGACTATTATCAATTCGATCAATTTCTTTGACCACGCCCATGCAAAGGCCTAAGTAAACCGAAAGAGCGGCTTTTATTCCGACTCTTCACGAACATTATGCTGTGCCCGGAAGCCCTCAAACATTTCCATATCGCCTTTTCAGGCAGCTGCTCACACTGGATGGAGATGTCTTCGGACATCTATCACCTGGTGTGGGCCTGCCCATGCAACCCTGCTGTACCCCTATACCCAACCCTTCCCCAGGAAGCGAGGAATGCCACCCTGCTTGGCTGCTCTAACCTTCAGGCCCAAAAAGCCTTGGTTCGACGAGCCCAGGCAGCAGCCGATGCTAATGAGGCCCCCTACTAGAGTTCCCCACCTACTCGTTGTGGTTGCCGTCCTCTTATGAGGCGGTCGCTGCATACCTCCTTTTAGGGACGAAGCTCCTTAAATCAGCACCTATTTGTCCCTCGTAGTAGTCGTAGTCGTAGTCGTAGTGTGTTACCAGTCTTACGTTTTCACCTGCAAGGTGGTGCCGGTAGGAGGTTTCTTCTTCGCGTTGTTGAACAATAAAAAATTTACAGCGCGCGCGTTGACTAAAGGCCTAATTCTCCTGTCTCTCATTCCCCATTAACAGTCATTGGCATGTACATTGAGCACTATCTGACAAGAAAGGGTCGCTACGTTATACTCGCTGGGCGTAACCTCCTTGGTTTTAGAAAGGTTTAGCGAGCGTTGGGCCACAGTGCCATGAATACAGTGAATTAGTATATATCATGAACTCGAGGTGGTTAAAGGTGGGAAATAGACATGAAGCACAAGCCGTAAGAAAGTGTGCATGTGCCACCTTTCGTTCAGTCTTTGGAATATCCGCTGGATGACGGTGCTTCTGTATGAGGAATAAATGATGAAAAGATGCGAGATGCTAGTACTTGGAGTGTTGAGTAGGTGGATGAACGGACACACCGACAAATATATGGAAGGACGCACGGATGGCTGCACGGACGGATGGACGCATGGACGGACGCAGGGAAGGATGCATGGACGAACGCAGGGACGGAAGCAGAGGTGGACGTGTGGACGCGCGCACAGACGCACGCACGGACGGGCGGATGGACGCACTGATGGTCACACAGACAGACGCAAGGACGGACGGATGCTTCGCCTCACTCTCCATCATTCACTCCATGTATATGCTGTCATTATTTGCTAAATAAATGTTTTTACCACCGCCACAACAGCAGTAGTATACTCATATTTTTAATTATTTGTTGTGACTTGCGTTTTTAAACGCGCGAGAAGTCCCGGCTTTTTATGTGGACCTCAAACACTAAACGGCGTCTATGTATACATTAAACGCTCATGGTGCACCCCCGTCAATTTCCACAGCGTAACGAGATGCGCGCCAATGTGGACTTCTTCGCGTAGTGCTACATGTGCAGAAGCTCCGCCCCGCTAATACACATCCACTCCTGCGTTTGAACCATGCGATGCCCCCAGATGCATATCCACCTTGCCCGTGGGGTGGAGGACAGCGAACACTTGCTCACAATACACGGAGATGAGAGTTATGGCAAATCAAAACTAATACGCAAAAATTCAAAACGCAGCAGTGGGACATCTTGCTTGCCAGCGAGGAAAAGCGGCCCAAGAAGCACTCCTGGACAAGGTGCGGTGGACGGCTGAAGCCAGTGGAGTCATGGACTACAAGCCCCACCCACCTGCTTCTAACCCTTATTTTCTTTTTTTAAATGCGCAGCATTTCTTAGCGAACTTCGGCGACTTTTAGCGTATCTATCTATCTATCTATCTATCTGTCTAACTATCTATCTATCTATCTATCTATCTATCTATATATATATATATATATATATATATATATATATATATATATGAGATATAACAGACAGTAATGCCAAGGAATGTACAGGGGAAGTCATTAGAACCAATGGAATGTAAATAAGAAGAAAGAAGAAAGAAAAGTGGATGAAAAAATTACCAGCTGTGAGCAGGAATCGAACCCACGACCTTCGAATAACGCGTTCGATGCTCGAAGGTCGTGGGTTCGATTCCTGCTCACAGCTGGTAATTTTTTCATCCACTTTTCTTTCTTCTTTCTTCTTATTTACATTCCATTGGTTCTAATGACTTGCCCTGTACATTCCTTGGCATTACTGTCTGTTATATCTCATTAATATTGTGTTAAACCACGGAAATACGAGCCCTTAGGTATACACTTCTCTCTCTTATATATATATATATATATATATATATATATATAATATATATATATATATATATATATATATATATATATATATATATATATATATATATATATATATATATATATATATATATATATATATATATATATATATATATATATATCAATCTAGCTAGCCTATGACTTTTATCTCTCCTGGCCGTTTCGATCATGCTATCGATACCAAGCTTGTCATGGCATAACATTAATGTATGAAGAACGCATTTGACTAGTCACAACATGCAAATCTTGACATGTATGCCATGAATGTCATGGTTTACTTTTCATGATCATGCAGCTCTTGGGGTGATTTCGCTCACATGGCTTGTTGCAAAACAGGTATGTATAGCATGATTGCATGGCAAACACAAGCGACAGACCGTAACATGAAAATCATGACATGCGTGTCATGTAACAACATGACTACATGCCACGCTCATGATGCGCTCTAGGCTATTTTGCTAGCGTCACATATATTAAATTTGGTATTGCGGTATATGATTGGATGACGAGGGCATCTGATTGGTGCAAACATAATAATCATGAGATGCGCGTCATGTAACAACATGACTACATGCCATGCTCATGATGCGCTGGCGGCCATTTCGCTAGCTTCACTTATACGAAATTTGGTATTACGGAACGTGAATGAATGATGAAGGTATGAGACTGGTGCAAACATAATAAGCATGAGATGCGTGTCATGTAACAACTTGACTACATGCTACACTCATGATGCGCTCGCAGCCCTTTCGCTAGCTTCAGATGTACCAAACTCAGTATTACGCGACGCTAGCGGAGGACATAGGTAAATGGCTCATTTAAACATGATAATCATGACATGCATGTCATGTAACAACATGACTACATGCCACACTGATGATGCGCTCTCGGCTGTTTTGCAAGCTTCACATGTGCCGAATTTGGTATTACGTGACGCCTATGGATGACGAAGGTATACATGTGACTGGTGCAAACACGATAATCATGAGATGCGTGTCATGTGAGAACATGACTACATGGCACTGTCAATGCGCCAATACATTTCTACGTGACACGGTGCGAGTGCTCGCCAGCGTTCATTTCGTCGCGTCACGCCGCTATTCCCACGCCAGGCGCTGTCCGGCCATATACTCGCAGGCGCATGCCGCGCTGCATTGCTTTGACGCATGCGCGTTTCAGCTCGTCCGGCGTCCCTCCATCACGAAAAGAGGGAGACGCAGTGTTGTCTGGGTAACGCAGTGGGGAGAAATGCAGAATGTCGCATTTAGCACCGGTTGTTGTCGGGCCAGCCAGACGGACGCTGGTCGCGCCTAGCATGAGAAAAATATAGAGTGCTTGCGTTTTGCTACGTAGCGTCGCTGTGCCCAGCGTGCGTGCGCGTCAACACTACATTGGAGTATGTTGGGCTCTTAATGATGCGCTCACGGCCATTTTGCTAGCTCCACGAATGCCAAATTTGGTGTTACATGACGCCAATGGATGACAAAATATATGACTGGTGCAAACATGATAATCATATAGTGGTTTTGGGACGTTAAACCCCACATATCAATCAAACATGATAATCCTGACACGCTTGTCATGTGAGAATATAACAACGTACCACGCTCATAGCGAGCTCGCGGCCGTTTCGCTAGCTCCACATATACTAAATTTAGTATCACGTGACGTGAATAGATGGCGAATGTAAACGACACATCCAAATATGAAAATCTTGACAAGGAAGTCATGTACGGCATCATTTACGTCCATCTCGTACCTTGTGCTGATTTTATTTTGACGAACATTTCTCATTCGTGCTTCGCATATAATTGATTCCCACTTTACGTGAGATCTGCCATTTTTTTTAAAGACGATAGTCTTTATTTTGGTCTGTTTGTCCGCCGTAACGATGCCCAGAACGGCCATCAATATGCCCAGAACGGCCATCCGCAGCGGCCATCAATATTGCTCAAGTTTTAGTGTTAATACTTGTGCGGATGTCAATAAAAAAGACAATATTGTGCATATCTGAGGCGCCATCACAACAGGTAAATAATCTGTATGTATATTCTGTATGTATGTATACTAGAAAAGGCATACGTAAGTAATTCTATTGACCGTAGCGCTTATCACGCTGTGCTGACAAGGTGTTCTGTGGCAACGTTTCCACGAAAAAGCAAGTGTTTCCAACGCTTAGCTAGACGACACATTGGTTGCACCTACCCGTCGCCTTTCGTTTTACACCTTATTACCTCCGAGACGGGTGCGCACGCCACGCGCTTCGTTTGCCAAGATACCTGCCGGATTGCGCTCATGCCTTACGTGTGACGTGACTCAATGCACTTCTTCGCCTCCACTGCATGCTGGAGGCACTCTAATGCCTAGTTCACACTGAAACATCCGCTTTCTACAGCGACCGAAATTTTTCTGCCGCCCAAACACAGTGTCGTTCGCACAGGACGCGCCCCGCGCCACCGAACATGCCATCCACTACAGAACGAACGCGGAATGGATGCGCTGTCACCCGGTTGTTGTCGCGGCTCGCAAACGCTACTCCGCTATCCAGTGGTGTATACTTCCGACAATTTTCGTACGCAAGAAGCAAGAAAAGACAGTACTGCTTAGTTTGTTGGCAAGTGGCTGTCTTGTAATGCACGAAGAGCAGAAAAACCACCGACGCCAGCGGCGTTGGTGGGTTCGTCTTGCTTTGCAAGACCGCAACAAGCTCGGTCACGCCAACAGCAAGCTCGGTCACCTCTTTCACCAAATACGGAGGCGAAGTAGGCACAAAGTAGTTTAAACTCCCGTTGGTTTCAACATTCGGTTACGTGCACTGCAGCATAACAAGTGAGTAGGGCTTGGCCACCATTTTTCAAAATTCCTTGACTAGCGCTCCTATTGGCCCGCGGTGACGGTTTCGGCGGCAGACGCCGCGAAAATCGGTCCGAGAGCAATCGGCACGGAGAGGGCCTTTTCGGCGGATCTCGCCGCCGCCGAACCGGATTCGGAGCACTTTCGGCGGCCGGAATGCTCAGTGTGAACGCGGCCTTACTCAGCGCCTTCAGAATTCGCAATGCCCACGGCCTATGGGTAGCGCGCCGTGCAATCCAAGATGGCTGCGGAAGGGTGATCAACACGTGATCTCACATAAGAAAATATAGGACGCATGGACGTACTACCCGTGCCGCTTTCACCGGATGAACTCTTGATCGTCAAATGAATCTATATCGAACCAAAATATTTTCCCAACCAATGGAAACTGCGGAATGTTCGCTACCTCGTTTCTCGCCGCAAGTCAAAGAGTGGTGGTGTCAGCTGATCGGCCGTGCATCAACGATGCTTTGCATAATCCTGTGCATGCTACAGAAAACTGCGTGAACCAGAATTCACGTATGAACTGAACTGCATTCCGATATCACTTGTGCCCAGCCTGTCTGGCGGATTTGCCGAAGTAGTAGGCCACTAGCGAATAACGCGCCGTCGCGGCTGCACAGGAATGAATGTTTAACGCTTAGCGATGGTTTTCAAACATATGATGCCATCGTTACTTTCGCTATAATCATAGTGTAGCAGCTTGTTCAACAAAACACAAGTATTTAACTTCCGATTAAGTATTACTTGTGTCAAAGCCGTGATCGGACTCTAACAGTCCGGAATTCCCTGCACTTGGGTGTTGCAGGGATCATCAGTGCGTTCGAAACAAGGATATCGAAACGAATACACGCGTACGCTTTGCGCAACGTTAAAAATTGCGAAAATTTTCCAAACAACAACGTCACACGGACAGCATTACTGAAGTGGAGGAAAAGTTAGCGCGCACTGTAGTCGTAGCTGCATATTTATTTGCTCTGACCATTTCGCTTTGCTGGCCGAACTCGAGCATGTTGGCGTTATGCGGCGCTTTCTAATATTCACTGTATTTGGGATAGACTCAATGCCCAAGCAAATATTAACGCATGACGGAACATGAGGTGCAACTCTCTGCTCGTGAGCTATACTCGGCGACAGCTTTTCTTGACATTGGAGCGAAGGCTACGGAGGCGGAGCCTCCGCACATTTGTGTTACTACGCAAGAAGTCCGGCAGCTTGCAGCCGACTTCGGTTCCAGTTTCGGTTTTCGCTTGCTCGCTGCGCTAGTGTGTTTATTATAGCAAAATGTATGCATGCAAAATGGGAACGTCAGAGTTACACTTTGATGAGAGTGCATACATGCAGCTAGTTACTGTGCTGTTTATTTACTGGTACATATAAAATTTTCCGTTGTTCAGAACGTTTTCCCAGCATTATTCAGCCTTTATAACAGTGAAGTTTAGGTTTCGTGTTCAGCCCAGTATATACGGGTACGCGCCACACGTGATCGAATGTTAACGTTTACGGTATTGAGCCCTGGTACAGGCGAAATGGAAGGCTGGTTGCGGCATGATCCGGCCACGGGCCTGTCTTGTTTCAGTTTTGTGTATTTGGTTTACGCCCTCAAAGGCTGCAGCAATGATCGGCGCAGACTGCGCCTCAGTGTTCGAGAAGCCTCACAATTGTTGCAGATCGTTGTTAGGATTGCGCGCAAGACGCGAACAGTGAAGCTTATTTCAGAGCTTGCGCAGCCACCAGTGATAAGGCTGGAAAGTTCGATGCGTGATGTATAAAAGACGGCGCGTCCCAACGATGAGCAGCTTTTTTACCGCCGATGCTGTGCTCGCCGCTGCAAAAGCAAGCAGCAGACGCAGCCGGCGTGCGGAAAACGTGGTGCCGTCCAAGAAATAAAAAAGAAAAAAAACTAGGGCGCACGATAACTTCTTTTCCGTGAACAGCGTCCCGTACTTGTTCTATCCTTATAATGAAGAAAGTTTTATTTATTCGGGCCAAGTAGCTATTAGAATCAGAAAATAAAATAGGTACTATTTCCTGGTGCGTGCGCATGCAGGCGGTTTGGCTCTATAGCTTCCACAGTGCTGTCAAGAAAAGCTGTCGCCAAGTATAGCTGCTGATCCTTCATCGTCGCACTGTCAGCGCGTTGACAACCATCTACGTCCAGTGAAAATTCTCGACGTGAACACGGTTTCTTTGAACATCATTGCTGAAAGTAAGCTGAGGAGTTCTAGCACCAACAACGCGTCATTCACCGGGCACAACACCCGCATGGCATCTCTCGCCACGTTTATTGGGGGTTGCGGAGAGCATTTCACTCCGATACCCGGCAAAAAAGGAATCGCTTCAGTGTGCTGCCATCTTTCAACGAATGTAAAAAAATGGCAGCATATCCACGGGGTGAATGATGGAGAGTGGTGTCAAGCATCCGTCAGTCCATGCGTCCGTCTGTGTGACCGTCGATGCCTCAATCTACCCAGCCGAGCGTGCGTCTGTTCGTGCATTCGCAAGTCCATTCATGCGTCCGTCCCTGCGTTCGTCTTGCATCCACCCCTGCGTCCATCCATGCATCCATCTGTCCGTGCAGCCATCCGTGCGTGCGTCCATACACCTGCCTATGTGCCCGTTCGTCCATCTAGTCAACATTTCAAGTGCCACCATCTCGCATCTTTTTATCAAATATACCGCATATAGAAACACCGTCACCTAGCGGACATTCCAAGGACTAAACGAGAGGTGGCACACGCACACTTGCTTGCGGCTTTCGCTTTGTGTCTACTTCCCACCTTTAACCACCTCGAATTCATGGTATATACTAGTTCACTGTATTCATGGCACTGCGGCCCAACGTCCGCTAAACCTTTCTAAAACCAAGCAGGTTACGCCTAGCGAATATAACGTAGCAACCCTTTCTTGTCAGATAGTGCTCAATGTACATTCCCCAATAATGGGGAATGAGAGACAGGAGAATTCGGCTATTAGTTAGCGCGCACGCTGCCATTTTTTTAATGTTCAAAAACGCACAGGAAACATCTCCCACCGGCACCATCTTGCAGGTCAAAACGTAAGACTGGTTATGCACTACGACGAAAGAAGAACAAGGGCCGCTTTAAGGAGCTTTGACCCTAAAACAAGCGGTGCAGCGTAGACATGGAGTTATTACACGAACTCTAGAAGAAAAGCTTCTCATAGGCCCCATGCAGTAAAACGGAGAACCTCCCGGATTCCGCCATGATGAAACGATTTCCAGCTTTCGTGTGGTGTCCACTCGCACTCGTCACTGAATGCTGCATTAACTCCTGATATTTTCGTGACTTCACAACTCTCTTTTGCGTCGCAGTAAGATACTGCTGCATAAAGATGAGTTGTTGGCTCTAACAAAAAAAAATTGGCAGATCCCACGTACAGTGGGAATCGAAGATATGCGAAACACGAATGAGAAATGTTGATATGTAAGTTTAAAATCAGTACAACATTACGAGGTGGAGGTAAATGATGTCGTACATGACTTCCGTGTTATAATTATCATGTTTGCATGTGTCGTTTACCTTCGTTATCTATTCAGGTCATGTGATACTAAATTTTGTATATGTGGAGCTAGCGAAACAGCCGCGAGCACGCTATGAGCGTGGTATGGTGTCACGTCATGACAACATGACACACGTGTCAGGATTATTATGTTTGCACCAGCAATATATTTCATCCTTCATTGACGCCACGTAGTACGAATTTCGTATACGTGAAGATAGCAAAACAGCTATTAGCACATCACGAAGGGTCTATTATACTCCATTGTAGCGTTGACGTGCGCGCACGCTGGAAACAGCGACGCAACGTTAGCAAAACACAAGCACTCTTTAGTCTGACGCCAGGCGCGACCAGCGTCCGTCGGCGCGACCCAACGGCAACCGGGACGAAATGCGACATATACATTTCACCGTTGGCCCTTAGGTGGGAGCGCATCCGAGCAATCTGCCGGAAAATAATAAAGTCTACCTGTCTCTCCTTCTCATTTCGCGCCGATGCGCTACCCAGGCTACACTGCGTCTCCCTCTTTTCGGGACAGAGAGACACCGGACACACTGAAACGCGCATGCGTCAAAGCAACGCAGCACGGCACGCGCCTGTGAGTATGGCAGGACTGGCGCCTCACGTGGCAACGCCGGCGTGACGCGATCAAATGAACGACAATAGAGAGTTTTAGTACAGCGGAATGGTGCTACGTACGCATCACGCAAGCGCCTTGCGTTACGTGGCGTCGTTTGCCACTAATCGGCTTTTAGTACGCCGTAGTACCCGCGTACGTAACGAGCGTGAAGCGTGTTGCGTCATCTGGTAGATCAAAATAGAAGTACGTGTTGTTACCCTACCACAGAGCCGGTCGGTGCTTGCCTTCGATGCCGCCATTTTGCAAAACGAAGTCTAGCGCTGTCGCGAGTTTGTTCGAGAGCAGCGCGATCAGCTCATACGTACGCACGCACGCATCTCATGCGTGCGTACGTAACAGCTGCGTACCTAACGCGATACGTGCGCGTTGCGGTCTGCGCATGCGCACTACGCAGAACGTGGTGTCCTTACGTACGCAACGCCGCCACGTACGCAGCGTACGCAGTACTAAAACTCTCTAACGAGGACGTGCCCCGCGTTACGTCGAAATGTATTGGCATTTTGACTGTGGCCTGCCCTCATGTTCTCACATGGCACGCTTCTGATGATTATCATGTTTGCACCAGTCACATACCTTCGTCATCAATTGGCGTCACGTAATACCAAATTTGGCATATGTGAAGCTAGCGAAACGGCCTTGGGCGCATCAATAGTGTGGCATGTAGTCACGTTGTTACATGACACGTATGTCCTGATTATCATGTTTAAATGTGTCATTTACCTATGCCGTCCATTCGCGTCACGTAATACCGAGTTTGCTACATGTGCAGCTAGTAGAACGGCCACGTGCACACCATGAGCGTAGAATGTAGTCATGTTGTTACATGACACGCATCTCATGTTTATCCTGTTTGCACCAGTATCATACCTTCGTCATCCATTCACGTCGCGTAATACCAAATTTGGTTTAAGTGAAGCAAGCGAAAAGGCCGCCAGTGCATCATGAGCGTGACATGTAGTCATGTTGTTACATGACGCACATGTCATGGTTATCATGTTTGTACCAGTTGTACCTTCGTCATACATTAGCGTATTGTAAACCAAACTCCATATACGTGACACTAGCGAAACGGCCGCGAGCGAATCAAGAGCGTGGGATGTAGTAATGTTGTTACATATACGCATGTCAGGAGTTTAATGTTATAACTAGTTCGACATGTTCTTCATACTGTCATGTTGTGCCATACCAAGTTTGGTATCGATGCCATTATCGAAACGGCCAGCAGAGCTCAAAGTCGTAGATAGATAGATAGATAGATAGATAGATAGATAGATAGATAGATAGATAGATAGATAGATAGATAGATAGATAGATAGATAGATAGATAGATAGATAGATAGATAGATAGATAGATAGATAGATAGATAGATAGATAGATAGATAGATAGATAGATAGATAGATAGATAGATAGACTCGAAGTCGCTGAAGTTCGCTCTTAGCATTTAAAATCCGGACGACGAGGCAACGAAGCGCTCAAGCAAGCCGGAGCAATCGCCAACACACCGCGCAGTTGCTTTCTAAGAGTGTATATTAAGTCTATGCTCACTTTCCAAGGACTGGTGGCGCCATCTTTTAAAAAAACATGCAAAGTTGCAAGCGCTCCTTTTTTGAGCGCAATGACTTGCGCAAATGGCCATTGTATTTTTCTTGAATTTAGTTGACATAAACATATCACCCAATTTAGGTTTGTTGAATACGCCTGAATACGATTGTTTATGATATATACTGCGAAAGTTTGAGTGTTTGAAACTGCCATATTTAGTGCTTTCAAAATACTGTAATGGCAACAATGACAACGTTGCAAGATGTCAGCGCTTTTGTGGTTATAGCTGTCGTGTAACATGGGTTTCATGTAACGACATTACTACATGCCATACTGTACGCGCCGGAGGTCATTTCGCTAGCTTCACATACGCTGAATTTGGTATTACGTGACGCAAATGAATGACGAAGATATGTGACTGGTGCAAACATCATAATTATGAGATGAGTGTCATGTGGGAACATGACTACATGCCACAGTCAAGGCACCATTACATTTCTGCATGACACGGTGCGCGTGCTCATCGGCGTTCATTTCGTCGCGTGACGACGGCGTTGCCACACCGGGCGCCGGTTCTGCCATATGCCCGCCGGCGCGCGCCGCGCGGCGTTGCTTGGACGCATGCGCGTTTCCGCGCGTCCTGCGTCCCTGTGTCACGAAAAGAGGGAGACGCAATGTTCTCTGGGTAAGAGAGACTTTTTATTTCAATCATAGAAAAATATCGGGTGGGGCTCTCAGTCCAGGGCTCCAACAGCGGCTGCTGCATCCCGCGCCCGCCGAACCAGCGCCCGCTCGCCACTGGGGCTTTCATCACGCAGCATGGCCTCTCAGTCTTGTAGGGTAGGAACAGGAGAGGAGTGGGCAGAGTGCCTGGCAGGCGGACGCTGACATTCCAGCGTTACGTGAAATAAGGTCGGTACCACTCCACAGCCAGGGAATTTGCCAGGTTAAGAAGTGGGATGGAGTACGTGTAGGAAATAGAGATTTGGAAATGTGTTCGCCTGCAATCAACGCAGCGCAGTTGCATCGTCTCGTATGAGCGTGTGGTGTGATAATGGGTACCGAATGAGTTCTCGTCTATAGTTCTCAAGAGTGTCTCGATATCCTAGAAGTTCCGTGTTTGTGTTCTGTCCTCCTCATCTAGGTTGGACTGTTCTCCTTCCGGATCCTGGTTAGTGAGTGCTCAGGTAGCTGCATGAGCGCAGTCATGACCGGGGAAAGAGGCGTGCCCAGGGGTCCAAACAAGTCGGAACTTGTGTTGTGTGTGGAATGCGGTGTTCAAAATTCGATGAGTGTGCTGTGCGACAATACCTCGTGTAAAGTCACGGCAGGTATCCATTGAGTCTGTAAAGATTAGATTAACATCTGTGTGAGGAAGGTTTATGGCAGCGTGGGAAATCGCCAGAGCGAAGGCACACTCTTCGACCTCGCATATGCTCTTTGTAGGTACGCTGAATGAGGATACTACGTCGTGATTATTGTTCAACACTGTTCCAACTGTAAAACTGCTGGAGTTGTGTTCTAGTGGCGTCGCTGTATAAGGAAGTGTGTGGAGGAGACTGCCGGTGCCAGTTTCCATCGGGGCCTGTCGACGTACGCTGGTGGCGCCTGGCGTCAGACTATAGAGTGCTCGCGTTCTGCTAATATAACGTCGCTGTGCCTAGCATGTGCGCGTGTCGACGCTGCATTGTGGTATAGTGGGCCCTTCATGATGTGCTCGCGGCTGTTTTGCTAGCTCCACACATACCAAATGTGGTGTTGCGTGACGTCAGTGGATGACGAATGTATGACTGGTGCAAACATGATATTCCTGACACGCGTGTAATGTATACCCCTGTCACACGGGCACCTAAGAGTCTTTTAAGTAAGCGGTCTTTTAAGTAAGCGGTCTTTTTCCGAAAAGGAGTTCCTGACAGCAGACACATGGCACAGAGCAAACTTCTTTTCAGAAGCGGTCTTTTTCGTAAACTGAGTTCGTCGATCTGTTTTACAGCTCTGAATGAGAAGCCTCGAAACCAGTAGGCGCCAGCAATTTTCGAGTGGTGGAAAAAAAAGAGCGAATGCTTATTTTTCTGTCACCAAAACTCTTTGTAAAAACAGATTTTATATCCTGCAGAAGGTGTATTGAACTCTTTTAATGTTTATTTCCTTTTCTACTCTCGTGAGCAGCTACGACGCGTCGCAAATATTACGTGGGGACGCTCGGTCTCGCGCTGAGCCATTTTGCACAAGCGAGGAAAGCGTGGCAGTCGTGTGTTTGCCCGTCATTCAAGTGGTCAAGCTTGTATAGGGCAATGTCAACTCGCTTCTCATGAGTGATTTTTTCACGCATGCTGGTGCACTGTCTTTCGAGCTCACTGCGCAAGCTCTCCACAGTGGTGCCCAGTGGTGCCAGACGGACTTGTGCACGTCGCTAGTTATAGAAATGCTTCCTTAACTAGTGCAACAAACTATCACATTGGTGTTTCCTCATCTCTTATTCCTAAATTTATTTGAAGAAACGAGCAGTGCAACGAGTCTTTAATTTGTACATCGTGATACATCGTTTAGTTTTCACTGCTTCTCTTTTAACTGCTAGCGCCACGCTTTCGCTAGCGTCTTCGAACGAAAACACTAAAAGGAGATCGTTGCTGCCGTGTGTCTGCGCCGCAACACCTCTTTGTTAAAAGTCTTTCAACTTCGTAAAAGACCACTTACTTAAAAGACTTTTTGCGCGCCCGTGTGACACAGGTATAAGAACATGACAACATACCACGCTCATAGCGTGCTCGCGGCTGTTTCGCTAGCTCCATATATACAAAGTTTAGTATTACGTGACGTGAATAGATGACGAAGGTAAACGACACATCCAAACATGATAATTTTAACACGGAATTCATGTATGACAGCATTTACTCCCACCTCGTAACATTGTGCTGAATTTCAACATTTCTCTATCATGCTTCGTATATCATCGATTTCCACTGTACGTGAGATCTGCCAATTTTTATCAGGGGCTTCAAACAGGTGAACACGTCAATGCTGCCACTCAGTAAATATTTTAACAGTGCGGGGTCATGATATCTATTTTTCAACTCAACACGCACCTACCACAGGCGTGTTCATGGTAGGTTCGTCCACCATGAAAAAGTTCTTTCGTTCCGCCTGCAGCCTGAAAATTTCCCTTTCGAAGGCAGCAAGTGTGCACACGCAGCACTCTCGCACTGCTCGTATCACTTCTATCAATTGTTGCAGATAAATATGACGACAGGTAGTCACCAGGTGTGCTCGCATCATGGCGGCAACGCGGCTGTTATTGGATACGTAGTGAGCGCAATGAAACTGAAGGCGAGACATCGTAGCCGCGTAGTGATATCACTTGTACTTCTGCGTGGGTGTTTGCATAGTCTGCACGTTAAAGCTGACAGATCAATCGAGCCGCCCGACGTGAGCACTGTTTCCAGGCAAGAGCTAACAAAGGGAGCCTATGTGGTCTTCGCCGCGGACATCTGTCAATCAAACTGAAATCGGGAAAAAAACTCGTTTATTCTGTGAAGGCCCGAGTTCAACTCGTGACTGTCATGCTGCCGCTGTGGCTGTCAAGCATTTTATGCAGGTAACACAGCAGCTTCTTCTACGCGGCATCTTCATTGCATATAAAATAATTTAGTGAGCTTACACTACTTGTCTCCTCATTCAACCTCTCGTCCATCGTGTGATGCTGCAAGTCTAGGCTTCGCGCCCATGCTAGGGCAGCAGCTGCTGCGAAGTGGCTGCGTATTCCATTCTGCAGTGACGAACCGGCCTACTTGTGCCAAAGTATCTTCTTGCCACAACGAATGCTACTCAGCAGATGAATCAAGTAACCAGCCATGGCCGTCACGAAGCGAGGCTTAGTGCTGACAGCATGGAACTTAAACCGTCAATCCTGCAACCATCATCTGATAAGAGACCCAACGAAAGTATCAGTCGCGTATCTCCTGCTCCTGAGATGGTGTTACAGTGGCGTCTGATGCGGCGTTTTCACTAGCGCCGAAACGGCTGTCAAACGCACACCAATCCTGCAGCAGAGGAGAAATCTCCTGCACCTAACTCCTCAAACACATCCTACAAGGTCTTCATCAAGCCCTGTTCTAGATATAGCAGGTCAACTTTAGCCAACCATGTCAATCAAGCAGCTTTTGACACCTGCCTCAACACCTCCAGATTTCAAGGTTTTGCCCCTCACAAAGCTATCCGTACGATCTCTGTATGGATTCCTGCTATGTTCCTTATGGAGATGCTGAAGGACCTACCTCAGATCCTTATAGCCAAAGATTATGCCCTTCCTGTGCAAGCGTACCTCGCCAATGGCACTGATTTAAGGCGCTATGTTGTTAACGGCGTTTACGCCAATGAGGAACCTAAAACGCTCTTGCGGGAACTGTCATGTCCTACCCATCATGTCGTAGCTGCCCGTTACATAGGCAGGGGCCACAAGTGTCTTAATACTCTTCAAGAACCTCGATTTGCTCCAGAACGTGTTCTATAATACGGTTGCGCTTTACGCCCTCGTCCATTCGAGCCGTCTCTTGTGTACTGCTATTCCTGCTTCAAACTAGGCCACATGAAATTTTCCTGCCCTTACTCCTCCAAGGATGATGTCATGAAACGAGAAGAATTAGCACCATGTCGATGTGGCTTATGCCGTACAAATGATCATGACATCACTTCTGCCTCATGTCCTCCCAAGCAAAAAAATGGCAGCATATCCACAGGGTGAATGATGGAGAGTGGGGCGAAGTGTCCGTCTGTCCATTCGTTCTTGCTTCTGTCCATCTGCATGACCGTCCATGCGTTCATCCGCCCGGCCATGCGTGCGTCTGTCCGTGCGTCCGCACGTCCATCCGTGCTTGCGTCCCTGCGTCCGTTCATGCGTCCATCCGTCCGTGCATCCATGCGTGCGTGCGTCAATGCATCTGTCTGTGTGTCCATTCGTGCATCTAGTCAACATTCCAAGTACCACCATCTCGCATCTTTTCATCAAATATACCGCATATAGAAACACCGCCATCCAGCGGTCATTACAAGTGCTTAACGAGAGATGGCACACACACACTTTGTTACGGCTTGCACTTCGTGTCTACTTCCCACCTTTGACCACCTCGACTTCATGGTATATACTAGTTCACTGTATATACCATGATTCATGGCACTGCGGCCCGACGCTTGCTAAACCTTTCTAAAACCAAGGAGGTTACGCCCAGTGAGTATAACGTAGCAAGCCTTTATTGTCAGATAGTGCTTAATGTACGCGCCAAGGGCTGCTAATGGGGAACGGGAGACAGGGGAATTCGGCTTTTAGTTAACGCGCATGCTGAAAATGTTTCATGGTTCAACAACGCACAGGAGAAATCTCCCACCGGCACCACCTTGCAGGTCAAAATGTAAGACTGGTTACGCGCTACGACGAAGGACGAACGGGTGCCGCTTCAAGGAGCTTCGACCCTAAAACCCACCAAGAACGCTCGCCAACACCGGCCTTGGAGACCGCTATGAACGAAGGAGTCTCCAACGAAAAACCCGGTTCTTACACACAACCGCTACAATATTCTAGCCTCGCAAGATATCGACAATACTCAAGTAGCTCCCGTAACAACGACGCAAGATTCGTCCACGCCTAGTTATAGTGCAGTGGTTGCGTCCTCAAGTTCTCGACCCCGACATGCTCTTCCAGTGTTGGAAGACAAAATTTTTCCTGTAGTAGATAGATTCCCGCCTTGCAAGCCTTGAAAGAAAAATCCAGCATCTCAAGAAACAGCGTGCGCTGCTGCAGCATCGGCGAAACGGTACGCGTTCGCTGCACATACCATCGGTGTCCCCTCCTGCTCCTTCAGAACAAACTTCTGTCTCGCCACCCGAGTCTAAATCTCTTCCATCCCAATAACTGTTGCGCTTCATTGTGCATCAACTTCAGCATCTCATTTCGGTGCTTGTGGCTAATCTCAATCCATGATGGCTTCCACATCACAGTCACCGGAAGGCGTTCTACAATGGAAATGACGTGGTCTTGCCTGAAACGTGGGAGAGCTACACCAGCGTCTTAATCATGGGAAGGTGCGTCCATGGCCTCTGCCTCTTCCCGTATTTAATGGCCTGCCACCAATATCGGGTTATGTAGCGTACTCTTCACCTTCAATTTCGGATCGCAGGTGCTCTACGCTAGATGTTTCCCCTGGAAACTTTGCAGTTAATGTGTGACCTACTATTCTTTAAACTCACGTGGACCTTTCGCGATAGTGTACCCCGTCCACGACGCACCGACGTCATCAAGGTTTCGTTTTATGCCCGTCCGCACAGTGGTCGTGCAGCTCGGATGTATCTAGGCTGGTTGACGCACTTAAAGCGACAGCATCCTGGATGTCCCATCATTGTAGCAGGCGACTTTAACGCGCCTCACACTACACGTGGTTCTGCTCATTGCAGTGTGCGCGGCGTGAGTGTGAACGATACAATTACAGACGCAAACTTTACGCTTCTTAATGATGTATAAGTGCCCACTCGTCGGCGTGATCACCCTCACACGTTGCCTCATTCACTGGACTTATCTTGGTGGCTAGGCCACATTGCGACCTCCTGGGCCCTTGAACCTGACTATTTGGGCAGCGACGACCATCCAATTCACCTCGGCTTACACTCGGACATAATCCGCCACCTTCGCTTGCCTTATCGAGTGGTGGAATGGCATCAGTACAGAATAATTTCAGAAACCACAATCTCTCCTTCTGTTTCAGACTTTTTGGATTGCATAGGTACGGCATTATCTGAGGTCACAAGTGTGTCGTGGGTGGATGAATCATGACCTGCTCCCAACTCGCAGCTTCTGCGTCTATGGGCATCTCACCGTGAAACAGAAGTAGCGTCGAAACGTGAGCCTACAGTGATTGCAATTAGGTTGGAATCCAAACGTCTTAAAGCAGCAGCTTGATGCCACGAACACCGCCTGGAACGTGGTCGTTGAATGGACCGGTGCTTCTTACTTGGGCCTTCGTCTGATGCCTCTATATGGCGTGCCTTCCAAGTCATGGAACGTGGTCAGCGGTCTCCTGACACCGCAGCCTGCGTCGTATTAGCCTCTGGCCAGACTTCAGCCGTATTCACCAACACCGTCGCCCACACATTCTTTCCTGCGTTAGACATCACTCCACCTTTACTCACGGCTCAGAATTGTCTGCCAGCATATGCAGGTATGCTTCTCACGCTTACCGACTTACAGGGTACAGGCTGACTTCACTATAGCTGAATTGTAATGCGCAATAGACCTATCAAAACCGACCAAAGCACCGGGACCAGATGGCATACCTTATGGGCTTTACAAAAACACAGAAGGCAAGGTTCTACTTGTCCTGTTAGAGGTTATAAACAAAGCTTGAGCTACTGAAACCATTCCTGACTCTTGGCGGCATGCAAGAATGTTTGCCATTCCTAAAGCAGGAAAACATCCAGGAAATATTGCACAGATGCGTCCGATAGCTGTCGCGTCAACACTTGGCAAACTGACACAGCATATGCTAGCGACACACTATACGTGGTGGCTCGAGAGATACTCCTGGTATCATCCTGGCCAAACTGAGTTCCGTCCGCATCTGGGCACTGAGGATGGCCTTTCCTACCTCTCATCAATGGTTCTCGTTGGAGGTCGAACTCGACGGATTAGCACCATACTGTCATGGACACCTGTAAAGCATATGATATAGTGAGTCATGATGCGAATGTGAAAATTCTCTATAGGCTCAAATTTCCCAGTAGAGTGTGCGCGTCTGTTGAAGGCTTTCTTCACAATCCCAGCGTCTCCATTCGCATAGGTGGTCAGCCAGTTAGAAAGCTTGTTTAGAATAGAGGTGCCACACAAGGGTCTTTGATTGCATTAGTTTTTTTTTAACATGGCCCTCCTCCAACTAGCAGGGAAGCTGGTGGTAATACACCACGCAAAATACATTATGTATGCAGACGACATCATTCTTTGGACAATGCACCCAGAATCAGCTCTCCAAAACAGTCATTGCAAGAGGCAATCGACATAACCCACAACACGTGCACTTCCATTAGTCTCGCAATCTCCAAAGAAAAACGAAGTTCGTGTCGATTGCGAACTAGTAAGGACGTCGTAAACTGGAAGTCCGGCTTCTGCAGTTAATTTCGAATCAGCAGTGACTACTCGAAGCCTGTGATCTCCACGTGCTTGGCCTGAAAATTCATGCCACTGGATCTGCAAGACCTTGGGTCAGGAGTGCCAAGCTGCAAATATCAAAAACAGTACACCTCATACGACGGATAGCGAAGAAATCTGGTAGTGCTACCTCCAACAAGGCTCGCCTCGTGGTCTGTGCGATATTGCAGCCAAGGCTCGTTTACCGCGCTCAGTTTCCTCCCCTCCAACTGGCAGAGTGGGCAAGTCGAGAGGCGATCAACAACGAAGTCATGCGCGCCATAACTGGATTGCCACGCATTACTCCAGTGACAGCCCTTCAACAGGTCACAACTAAACACAATTGGTGAATCAGTGCATCAGCATCGCTGTGCGCACAATCTCAAGCCATCAACGTTGTGTTCGGCTGCTGCATTGGCACGGTACACGTGCAAAGAAGTTTACCACACACCTTCAGAGACGACCACTATTGTCGGTGGAACAAAATGCAACTGACTCAAAACGAACCCCTTGGTCACCTTTCCAGCCCGGTTCTACGCCAGGCGAACGCCCAAGCATCCCACCTGCTTCGTAAAGATAACCTGCCGCTACTGTCATCATTTATACGGATGCCAGTGTGAGCGGCACCACCATTCATACCGCGCTTGTGTGTCCAATAATACCAGAGGCTGACCAGACATGCTCGTATTTTGCGGATCCTGCACAGCTGTCTCACCTTGCTGAGCTGGCCGCCATACGTTATGAACTGGCAGCGCTGCTAACTCTTTTACAACCAGGCAGATGCTCCCAGCTTATCATTCTTACGAACTCCACGCAAGCTATTCACGACATACGACGAGTTTATCGCTGTACGTTCCTCTCGGATACTATTCACATTATTGCTGCCTTCGCATCTGTGCAAAGATATGTTCAGTGGGTTCCATGGGCCGCTTTGCCGGACCTTGTTAAAACTGATTTGGCAACCCACCCTCAAGTTACACCATACCCGATAGCGTGTTTTCCTGTGGACGCGTAAGTACAGATTCTGCGGGAAAAAGAAAGTCTCTGACGTGCCACACGAGCTCTTATACCTCCGTGTGTATCAGACCTCCCTGGTGGTTTAACCCACCGAGAGGAGATTACGTTGTGGAGGCTTCGTGTTGAGGCGGCGCTCACCCTATTCGTAACCACCCTTTCGGCGCAAAAGTGCCGAGGCTCGTGTGGCACATCATGTCCACTTTTGACGCCCCAATCCAATATGTAACTGCCTCACTCTTACTGTGGACTTGCACTGGTCTACAACTGAGTCGACCCTGTAACCTCCATGCAACAGGTCTCAGGCCTGGCCGATTACCCAACTTTGACCGCTGGCTTCGTAGACCACACCACTGTTCTCTACTAGACTTCATAAATGAATAAAACTTGTAGGTGCATTTTTGAAAAATTATTATGCCTAGGGGCAGATTTAGGAACTTAAAAAATTGAAGAATGCATCAGCTATGTCATAATTTTATTGTATCAATTGGCTGATGCCTAACGACCATTACACTGACCTACCTTGTCCTCACTGATAAGGTTTTAACTAGAATGCAATTATCTCGGCTAAAAATAGCAAGTGCTAGATCAGTATGGAGGTATTAAACGTAATCCTGATTAGCAGGGTACTAATTCTTCCCATATTAGTAAGGACTACTTGGTTTTCCTTAGCGTGCTCATGAATAAGGTCTCGCTAATTTGTGTAGTTTAGTTAGCTCATCAACTAGCATGTTTTAGTTAGCCCGGTTCAAGCTTTACATACCCTCAGTAGAATGGTTTTCTAAAGATGTAACGTAATTACCTCAACCTTACCATGACTTGGCGCAATTAGCTCGTTGACAGCATGTCCTGGTCTAAGTGGCTAAGTATATCATCTAGCCAAAAACGAATCACAGTATATAAATGGGAGCAATGATGATGAGTGGGACGAAGCTTTGGAGGGTTTTATTGGTGAACCGTGAATTCTCTGTTTGTCCGTCTCTCTGCCCGTCTGTCCGTTCTTCAGTCTGTTCGTCTGTCATCCGTCCCTTCATCAGGCCGTCCATCTGTCTGTCTGTCTGTCTGTCTGTCTGTCTGTCTGTCTGTCTGTCTGTCTGTCTGTCTGTCTGTCTGTCTGTCTGTCTGTCTGTTTTTCTCTTCATCTGTCCATCCGCATTTGCTTAGGGAGTCATCGAACTAGGTGGTCACATACTACGAGCTAGGAGGGACCGACCCACAGCTGTGGGAGCATCGCCCTTAATAGCTAATTAGCCGGCCGCACATACTAAGGGCGCTAGCGGGCTATGACAACAAAGACAACGCGCACCAGACGACCAACGCGCTATGATGTACACACTCACTATGATGATTAACACATGGCCTTGGGTTTCGCTGCGGTCGCGATATTGTGAGAGACTCGACCGGGGCTTATCTCAGAGGTCACCCTGCTGATTATTCTAAAACAGACTTAGTGCAGGCATTAAAAGCTGCAAAATAAATATAAGCACCACGCTTCTCTGAAAAAGATTATCACTAAATGTTTCTCACCCTTCTATTGCGTCGTTGTGCTTCTGCACTCAGTGGAATGACGAACATATGAAAGAACATGCCTCTGGTCAGTGATGTCTCGTGCAGAGCATTTTTCCTTTTTCGAGGAATTTCCACCCCTCCTTTTGAGCCAAAGAGAAAAATTGAATTTTTGTAATATGGCAGGTTATATGAATTAATAAAGTTATGCTTTTGTTGCACGGCAGTGGAGGGGCCAGTCATAATTTCACAAGTCACCAATACGTCTGACACGTGTAAATATAGTATGTGCGTCCATGGATGGTGGCGGGTATCAGTACTGTTTTGCTGGAAAAAAATGCTCAGAATTTTGTGAACGTTTTCTGGGAAAGCCTCCGAAATAAAAAATTTCCATGTCTCTGAATGGGAAGTTTTCGGCGTAGTGCGGAACCTCACTGCAACTTGTTTGACAACACCTCCCAACTTAGTGGACCATCCGTGATGCGATGACTGGTTCCATCGTAACCAATAAACACAGCCCGCTTAGGGATGAATTTGACTTTTTCTTGCTGTTGGGTCCTTGAAAAGGGAGTGTCGCCAGAGCTCGGAAAAATACCAAGTTTTGGGAAACTCAGGCAAAACTCGGCCGATTCTGCATAGCACGCCAGAAACCATTGTAGCTTAGAGCCTGTTTTAAGCCCATTCTACGAATTCCAAAGCCATATTACGAACCTTTGACGTCTCTGTTTTCTTTCGAATACTTTTGTCGAATTGTTTTCTCGCAGTTCAGGGTGGCAAACTGCGCACTCACCTGTTCAACCACTCCACTTTTATTCTGCGCTTCTGTACCTCTGCCATCTAAGGAAGCCTTGCACCAGGGGTGTAGCCTTAATATTGTTTTTCTAGAGGAAGTACGCATGTTCACGCGCACATTTTAAATGCTAAACATTTCTTTGCGAACTTTGACGGCTTTGAGCGTATCTATCTATCTATCTATCTATCTATCTATCTATCCATTTATCTATCTATCTATCTATCTATCTATCGATCTATCTATCTATCTAGCTGCTTACGTTTGGGTGCTCTCGTGGTCAGCCTCGTGTCTATGGCATGAACGAAAATTAGCATGGGAGGGTAAGATGGTTTGCGAATATAACGCGCTGGTCAATACTTGAATATTGTCACAATCTCGTCGCCTACGTCGTCAAACACTTCCCGCTAGAAAGTGGCACATACCCATGGGCGGGTATGTGCCACTGGTATGCGCATATGTGCCACAGGCAATCGACACTTAGTATCTAGCCAGGAAGGACGAGAACACAAATGGGCACTTTTAACGCTCGAGCAATAAAAATACCCGACATCAATATGGTAAACCCGATGAATGCAAATAATAAATCTCAGGGTCCCAGCTGGAATCGAACCCAAGCATTCTGCGTGGCAATGAGCATTTTACCTCAGAGATATGCCAGGTCTGGGAACTACTTTTCGAACACACGGTAATCTTCGTGAAACCTCAATGGTGGTAGCAGTGATGCCTACCCAATTTTGCGAAAATTACATATGTGTTCCTTTGATACAGCCGTCACGTCGGGTTAACGTCAATTGTGGTTAGTTGTCATGTGCTGAACTTGATTCATGTAGCAGTGTTGAGGGCCAGCATCCTCGCGAGCATCGGCGCTTCGTATCAGCTTCTGGTGTTGCTAACACGCATGTTTCAGTTGGCACCGTTGCTCATGTGTGAAAAACTACTTATATAAACATCTGCAACTCTTCAACGTATGTCAGTGCGTGCAACATTTGTACATATATTTAGTGTAATTTCATGCTGTGTCACTCAATAAAAAAGTACAACAGTCTCCCTCCCTCCGCATGTTTCGCACAAGGTCGATTCCCAGGTACGTGGGATCTGCCGAATTTTTTTCTGGGGCGCTGTATATATACGCAAGCTAAAGTAAAAAAAAAACCTCGAGGGAGGAAGCTTGAGCTCCTCAACACCTCCCCCACCACCATAGATACGCCCATTTTTTGCGCTTCAAGAAGGTTTTGCCAAATTGGCATCGGAGTGCATGATAAAACAGCTCGAGTAACTTTTCTTCCCTTAACATCGGAAATAGCTTTTAAAGAAGCTGAGCTGCGCTTTTAAACACGAAGCATTTCTTAGTCGCGCGATGTCGCACTTCGGTGTCGTGGTCCTGTCCATAGCCTTACTGTGCCTGGCCGCCTGCGTGCGTGTCGTGCCGGACCAGGAAGACACCCGCAAAACTGTCACTCCCCTCTCTCGCTTCGCAGTGCCGAAGCAGGTAGCGTCTGCTACAAAAAAGAAAAGGAAAGCTAACAAATACTCACGCTGCACAACCACTCACTGGCTTAGCCCATATATGTAGGCAATGGATCACGCGTTAGGAATTTAGTCAAGGGCGTCTTGGCTTTCGCTTGACGTTGAAGGCAAAGCTTCACCTTCATTCAATAAGTAAAAATAAGGAAGATGAAACAACAAATACACATTCCCAAACCAAACCCCATTACGCAACACTCATGCGATACACCCACCACTCTACGACGCATTTACTCGAGTACCCCCCCCCCCCCCCCACTGAGAGGAGATGCGGGCGGCATTTTTTTTTGTTCTTGTATTTGGTTGTTTTTTTGTGAGCTAAGTTTTTATTCACAAATTGCTTACATACTTTGCTTTCATTAAAGGCTATCTGCCATTGGAAAGAAATAGCTTTTTCAAAAAACAGCTAACAATTTTCACGAATCTCGCATGTCTTCCGCTTCTCTTTTTTTCAGAGTGGGACGCAATGGGACATCTTTCAGGCCTAAAGTTTTCAACCTACGATCGTGACAACAGTCTCTATAGGGTCAACTGTGCGGTGCGTTTTCGAGGAGGCTGGTGGTACAGTAATTGTCTCGGTGGTAACCTAAACGGGCTGAATCTTAATGGCCATCACGATAGCCTGGGTGATGGTATTGTGTGGGAAAAGAGCCCTATGATTACTTATATGTTGCACTACTCTTACCCAAAGGTTCAAATGATGATACGACCAGCAGATAGGTAGTGGACTAAACTTTGTTAAGTGGTATTGAAAGATGCGCGTGGTTTGATTGATTCAGTACATGTATCTAAGAAGAACTGGCACACGAACCACACGCTATCATTTTGCACCTAAAGAATCAAGGTCATTATTTTTGTTCCAACAGATTAAGTGTCTGTAGTTTGTACCATATGAACACGCAATAAACTGTTCTAGCAATAAATTTCTCTGTTTGTTTGTTTGAACAAAATAATCCCCACAATGTTGAACCTATCAATATTTGCGTGGTCTTTATAAAAAGAGCGTATTTTTTGTGAATATTTTGACTTGCCGAACTTTAGTTGGAGTGCTGGAGGTTGGTACTGAAGATGGTTCCCGTATCTGCTTAGAGTTTGAAGTTCTGCTTGGATTGTATGATTTACAACAGTACAAGCTGGGACTTTCACGAGAAAATTCGATTTTAGATTTGGTGTTTTGGAATGAACCAAACTTAGTGTCAGGTATTACTGTGTGCCGAGGTGTTAGCGACAACAGGGCCGTTGTCGCAGAGGCTATCGTACAATGCGTATGGACATCACAGGTTCCACAAAGAAAATTTCAGCTATGCCAGAGGAGATCTTGTTGCTATTAGAACTGAACTAGAAAATTTCTCTTTCTACTTTCAAGCATAACTCAAAAGCACACTGTCAGTTGGTTCTTTGCTCAACATTCCGCGAAAAAATACTCAGATCGGTCTAAAGTCATGTTTACTGTAGGTACCTGCACAAAGAGAAAACGCATAAACCTTCGTTTAACGCGGAAATACACAAATTATTAGGAAATATAGACGCGAGTTTAAAACATTTTCTGCGAACTCTAGTTTAGTAAGCACTTGTATGATAAATATTTTATATTGAAAACTCAAATATTTTATATCAAATAAATATTTTATAATAAAAGCAACAATAAATCTGTGAAGGTTGCTTTCTTTGTTAAACTAGGCAAACCATTAAAATACAACCCGAAGTCAATCTGGAAATATGTAAAGCAGAACCGAAAACAAAAAATATCTTTACCAGCTTTAAGTGCCGACAGCACAGTTGGGACGTCAAAATACCTGAGAGCAGAATGTTTCAATCATATTTTCAATAAGCGTCCTCGCATGAAACTAATGAGTGAGCACCGATTCTAAATAGTACCACTTGGAGCAATGTGATGCGAAACATTGAAATTGATGTCAGTGGTGCCGACTCATTATAGCGCCGCTTTGGTGAAACAAAAGCCATATTAACTGATGGACTGTCCCCAGTAGTCCTCAAATAAAGCCATCACAATATTGATTTAAAATTAGGTATCATCTGCGGACTCTCGCTCGAAAGTAGTCTTATTCCCCAAGATTGGAAGACTGCGAATATTACAACCGCTTTCAAATCTGGAGATTGAAAGCTTACAGCAAATTACAGGCTGATCTCACTAATGTCGATATGTTGCAAAATATTTGAACACATTTTACATACCAATATATTTGAACTCCTTGAACAATACGCTTTTTTACTCCATCCCAACACAGCATCCGAAAAGGTTATTCCTGTAACACACAACTAATGGAGTTTTAGCATTTTGTATCCAAAGTCATTGATAACAATGGTCGTGTAGGCGCAATTTTTAGATATTTTCAAAAAGCATTCGAGACTGTGTTCCATACTCTCTTGGATATAAGGCTTGCTGCATTGGGCATAAACACTCGTTCAAACATGGATACAAAATTACTTGAATCGTGACACACTGTCTGTTGCCTTCAATAATTTCAAATCTTCGTCCATAGCGGTAACTTTGGGCGTGGTGGTGGTGATGGTAAAAGACATTTAATTTAGAAAAAGTCAACTAGAGAGTGCCGACGTGGCCCATCAGCGTGATAGAGTGGCCAGACCCTATTCCGGGATGCCAGTGGAGCTTGAAGCTGCCCGTGCGCGCTCCACCAAGGAGCGTTGCGCAGCCAAGGTAGAGCAGCCGAGCAGGTGCTCCTCCAAAGCCTCTCTAGTTGGGATAGGAAAAGGGGATGAGAAAGGAACGGGATTAACTGGGCACGATGCTACGACGTGATCAGTGTCGGCGAGGACATGACAGGTCGAGCAGGTGCCATTTCCGGCAAAAAGTGCCTGGCGACCGCCGGACTGATAAAGGTATTCGTCTGCAGGCGGCGTAGCAGTCGTTCGTCCGCTTTTTCCAAATCACGTGCGGGGTCCGGGTAGAGGCGGCACGAAGCCCGGTAATAAGCCACAATTTCGCGCGCGTCAGGTTGGCATTGCCAGATTCCGTCTCGGGACATGGAGGGGCAACGGCCCGGACAGGAGAAGCGCGGGCAGCGGCATTTGCCGCCTCGTTGCCGGGCAGGCCCGAGTGGCCTGGGGTACAGACTATACAAATGGGATGAGGGTTAAAGCACCAAGAGGCTGCCTGTAGTAGGCTAGCCGCCAGCGGGGCAATGGAACCCTGAAGGTACTGAAAACAGGCCGAGCGCGAGTCCGTCAGGATGGTGCGCGAGGCAGGGTGAGAGGCAGCCAAAGCTATGGCAACCTCTTCAGCGTGCGTTACTGTGTCTGCTCGAAAGGAGAAGTCATCGACGTGTTTGCCCTCTGTATTCACGGCAGCCGTGAAGTGACCCGAGGAGAAGGGACCCGAGACGTCCACGTATAAAACACAAGGACGATCGGAGTGTCGCATATGAAGGGCCGTGGCGCGTGCTAGTCTACGGCCAGGATGGAGGTCGGGGTTCATATTACGGGGTAGAGGTTCCACCCATAGCTTCTGACGCCAGAGCTCTGGTACCGGCTGCAGATGGTCTTGGTCAGATATCGTGTTAATGCCAAGTCTGTGTAGAAGACGGCGCCCTGAAGGCGTCTGCGACAGACGATTGATTTGGTTAACGCGATGAGCTTCGCGCATCTCTGCAAAGGTGTTGTGTACCCCCAGGGCCGCGAATCGGCTGTTGGAAGTTGCAATAGGTAGGTCCAGAGCGCGTTTGTATACTGAACGAAGAAGGACGTCCAGCTGGTGCTCGTGTCGACGACGCAGGCGAAGGTAAGGCAAGGCGTAGAGGACTCGACTGGTCACAATCGCGTGGGCCAATCGGCGGGACCGAGACCCGCGGAGGCCGCCGCGCTTGGTAGAAACTCGCCGTATCATGCGGCTCACCTGTTCGCTGGTGCGTCTGAGGCCTGCTATTGTGCCCTTTGGATCCAAGGACGACGTGAGGTGAAGGCCAAGAACCCGAATATTTTGCACTGACGAGACGGGCCCGGACGGAAGAAAAATTTGAGGCGGTGGTAGTGGAGAGACTTAAACAAGAGCCGATTTAGCTGGCGAGCACTCCAGGCTGCATGAACCAGCGTAGGTGTCCACCAGAAGGGCAGCCTTTTGCAGGCGTTCTTCGATTTAAGCTAAGGAGCCGGTGTTGGTCCAGATTGTGATATCGTCCGCATATAGTGCGTGTTGTATTCCCTCGACCTCGCTTAGAAGAAGGAGGAGGTTCATTATCGCCAGGTTAAAAAGCAGAGGAGACAGGACTGCCCCTTGAGGTGTACCCCACGTGCCTAATAAATACGGGCCGTGTTCGGTTGAATTAAGGCGAATGAAGGCGGTGCGATGTGATAGGAAGGCGCGAATGTAGTTGAAAGTCTTCTGCCCGCAGTTTATGGTAGACAGGTTAGTGAGTATAGTGCTGTGTTTGACGTTGTCGAACGCCCCGCGGAGATCGAGAGCGAGCACGGCTTTATCGTTATGGCGCATAGTAGTCGGCTCTGATATTGTGTTGAAGCTGGAGCAGGACGTCCTGCGCCGACAGATGCGGGCGAAAGCCAAACATTGTGTCGGCAAAAGTCCTCCTGGCCTCCAAGTAGGCGGAAAGGCGTTCGCGAACCATGGTTTCCATGAGTTTGCCTACGCAAGACGTAAGTGAGATGGGTCTCAGTACCTCGATACTAACGAACTTTGCCGATTTGGGTATGAATGTCACAACCGATGTGGTCCATTCCATTGGAAGCGGAGAGCCGTCCCATATCGAATTTGTAAGGTGGAGTAGCGAGAGGTGTGCTTGGTCGGGAAGATTTGCCAGGAGCGATAATGTGATTCCGTCGCGTCCAGGGGCCGTGCCCCGTCGCATTTTCGTGAGTGCCAATTGTAAATCGGGAAGCGTGTATGGAGCGTCGAGGTCGGTGTTAGGGGCGCCGGAATACGTATATGCTGGGTCTGCGGGATCAATTGTGCGGCAGATGTAGCGGTCACAAAGTTCTCGCGCGAGTTGATCCGTAGTGCCCTGAAAGGCAAGCAGAGCACGGCGGAGCTGGCGTTGCGTTTGTCCCCTGGTGGTGGAGGGATCGAGAACGCTTCTAAAGAGTCGCCACGCACTCTTAGAGCTCATCTGGTTTGCAGCCTTCGGACAGATGTCTGCCCAGTTAGCATCGGAAAGTTGTGCAGAGTATGCGGCCGCCTCTGCAGTGAGCACCTCAATGCGAGCGCGAAGTTTCCGATTAAGTTTGTTGTGTTTCCAGCGCCTTACGAGCCCGCGGCGAGCGTGCCAAAGATGTAGGAGGTATGGATTGATTGCAGGAGTCAAATTAGAGGTTGCAAGGGTGCGAGTGTTCGTTTGTTTCATATGGAGGGCGTATGATGCCCACGCTGCATATTCGGTCGAGGAGAGGAC
This sequence comes from Rhipicephalus microplus, assembly GCF_043290135.1. Taxonomy (NCBI): domain Eukaryota; kingdom Metazoa; phylum Arthropoda; class Arachnida; order Ixodida; family Ixodidae; genus Rhipicephalus; species Rhipicephalus microplus. The sequence goes on along the minus strand of NC_134702.1, from coordinate 135,562,324 downwards.
GGCGGGGAATGGTTGCATTCTGAACTGAGTCCAATCGGTGAGACGGGCATGGCCCCAGTGTTGGCGCATTTTCTGCCGTGGTGTGAACAAAATGCGGAGTGAAAAGTGATCGCTGTCTAGGGTTTCGCCTAAATTTTCCCATGTAGCATCACGGATGTGACGGGTGAGGGAGAGGTCGGGGCATGTGTCTCGCGTCACCGAGTTGCCGGAACGTGTGGGTTGTGCCGGATCCGTAAGAAGCGTGAGGCTCATCGAGGAAATGAGCTCCTTGAGCTCTCTGCCCCGGGCCTTCTCGTAGTAGTAACCCCAGTGAGGGCTGGGGGCATTAAAGTCCTCGACAGTCACCAGTGGTTGTCGGGCCGCTATACGCAGCGCCCGATGGAAGCGATGCGCAAACGAAGCCCTCGCAAGGCGAGGGGGACAGTACACGTTTAAGATATGTATTGATGGTTGGCCTCTCTGCTGAGACAGCCCTGATATCATGCAGTAGTCGTAAGGAAGATCCAGATCGAGGTCGATCTGTATCGCCGTGTAAGCTTTATGCACGAGGAGGCATGTGGCGGTGCCGCCTACATAGGAGCAGTATCCAGAAAGGGATGGAGCAGGGCCAGATTCTTGGAGCGCCAAGACAGCCGGCTGAGAGCCATGTGAGCTGAGGAAAAGGGAAAGATGGAAAAGAAAAAGGGAGAAGAGAAAAGGGAAAAAAACGCTTTCGCCTGTTCCCGAAGCCTCCAGGGTCCCACTGTATGATCTCGAATTAAGACGCAATGTTTGAACGGGACGTACGATTGGTAGCCATCGTGACTGTCTTAGGTTTTATATTTGGTCCTCCATGTCCCGCTCGGAATCCTCAGAGGCAGGGAGAGGCGCGGAGACCGAATTGTCCGGCGGCGGGGTGGTGGTAGCCACCTTACGACGACACCGTGGAGCTGCACCCTCACTGCTCACCGAGCAGGAGCGGGAACGCGATGCCTTGGGTTGAAACTGGGTGATTGCCCAGGCTTGAATAGCCTGGGTAACCTCTACTACTATGCGTTGGACAGAGAAGCTGGTGAGAAGGTGATTAATCGAAGCTTCGACGCGCGTAAGGCGTTCCTCTGTGCGCGGGGCGCGCTTCTCGCTAAAGGAGAGTTTGGTTAGCGGGCAAGAGAACCTGAGGTGCCCCAAGAGCCTCAATAACTTCTGGAGTAGATGCGGCACCGGTTCCAAGTGCTGGAGTACACATGGCTGCTTGAACCGGTGGGTTAATGGGAGTGGACTCAGCGCGAGGACTAAGCTTGGACGTAGCTGGCATAGCCGCCTGGACAGAGGAGGCAATACCGGATGGCATTGCAGTAGACTGTTGTTGGGGTTGAAGACGCTTATTTAAGAGTTTGAGTTGTTTAGTTAAAAGATAATTTTGCTTTTGAAGTGCCGCAACTTGCTGGCGAAGGGCCGCAAGTTCTGGAGAAGGATGATTGACAGAAGTGGGTGAGAGAGGCTTAGAAGCAGCATTCCCTGCCCAACTGGTCACCTGAGGTACCGCCGCTGGTGCTTCGAGCGGTGGGAATGCCTGAGTGTCGGCGTGGAGTGGTGGAGCCGGCTGATGCAGGTTGGTGCCGCTGTCTGGCTGTGCCGAATATGAGGTTGTCCCTCGAGGAAATGTTGAGGGCTGCATGCGTTTCCGATATTTTGCCGTGCAGTCACTGGTCCCAGTCTCATGGGCGACGTGGCAGAGGAGGCACTTGGGGTGGCAGTCGTGGGCATTGGGACCTGCAGGTGCGGGGGTTCCACATTTGGCACACTGGGTTGGAGCGGGGTGAGGACACTGAGGTGGTCGATGACCGATGGTACCGCACTTGGTGCAAACAGGGACCGTTTTCTTGTAGGCGTGGATATACGTCACCAACAGTGGTAGAAGAGGAAGCGGGGTAACTTCGTGCCCTCGAAAGTCACCACCACCGCCGCGGAATCTCCGAGTTTGCGGACCGCGAGGATAGTACCTCGAGGCCAATGTAGTTCTGAATATATCTTCTCCGGGCATTCAGCAGGGTTTATGTTGATGACGCCCTTGCATGTATCCCCTGGTGCTTGGCGTGCCCTCAAACGGGCAGCTGCTGATCCCCCACTTGCAGCTGGAAGTCCCCGAGGAGTCGCTGTGCCATAGGCCAAATGGTGGTGCTACAGACCAAAATGTTTAGTTCCCAGATCGGCCACACTTGAATTTGCGTGGTAGTCCGGTCGCCGAGGTAGCTGCGGATGGCGTCGCCCGTGCGATCGGCCGGGACGAATGTGCGTAGCTCGCAAAGAACGCGAGGTTTCACTACTACGATGTAGTCGTCGCGAGAGAGGCGAGGAGTCTGAGGCGGACGCCACTTGCTTTGCTTCGCTGGCTGCGAGGACGGAGCAGAGGTAGGCACACCACCGGAGGGATAGCGCGCCGGTGTTCCTTGCAAGGCTGGGGAATGGTGCCCCCCTGTGGCGTCTCGTTGTTGTTGAGACGCAGACTTCGATTTCGCTTGCTTGCGTTGCCACAGTCTCACCATGTCGTCCAGGTATTCGTCTTCTGATGGCATATTGTTTACGGAGGATGAATTCTGCATGGACAGTACTTGGCTTGAGGTAGGATCATAGCCCGTAACCACGTTAGCGGCCGTCATCGCCGGGCTGAGAGCCCTTAGCGAGGCGGCGTTGTAGCCGGGAGTGAAGGACGTCTCTCAAGTTGTCAAAATTGGACCCACCTGGACGAAGGTGTTGTCTAGGCGAAGCGGAGAATTTGGCGGTGACGATAAACCCAAGTTTCAGGGGTACCAGGGTGGATGTCCGCAGAAATAGCAGAAAATCTACGGAGGTGATGTGGAGTGCGTCCGTCACTATCGAGCGCTCGCAGCGCCCCCCCTTGGGCGTTCCCCAAGGTAGTGTTTTACGACATTTACAGTTCCTAATCTACATAAACAACATAGTTGGAATCGTGACATCACTCATCAAATATTTGCTGACAACTTTGTCATATACACACAAATCATGACTGAATCTGATACTCGCATTTTGCAAACCGGCCTAGATCCAATTGCGGACTGGTGTGAAAAATGGAAAATAAATTCGAATATAAAAAGTGTTGCAGCGTCAGCTTCTCAAAGAAAGCATCCAAACCACATCATCAATATAACATCTATGACGTATCTATCAACATATACGCTGCAAACATACGTATCTATGTGTTAATTTCACTTGATTGTTTACATGGAATAAACTCATTGGTACAGCCATAGCAAAGGCTAGTAGGATGCTGTACTTTATTCGCAGGAATTTCCAACAGGCAACGCGCGAAATAAAGGAAACATTACATTTTTTGCAGTTCTGGTCTGTACTCTATTACGCATGCACAGTATGGAACCCTACAAAGGCTATCTTATAAACAAAAAACAAAAACATCATAATTTGTTTTAAATAATTATAGCCTCTACGTCAGCGTTTCACGAATGAGGTGCACTTTGGAATGGGATCAGCTACGTGTACGTAGACAGAAGCTGTGGCTTACACTTTTGCACCAGATATATCACTCTAACACAGGAATAAACATCATAACTATCTTGTTCAACCACCTTACACATGCACTCGCTGTGATAATACCAAAAAGATATTTACCTTCAATTGCAGATTTAACACTTTTTCTACTTATTTTTCCCCAAAACAATAAGAGAGTGGTACAACTTGAAGGACCACCCATTAGGCCCCATAAAAAATTTTAGTTTGACCGTGGAAGTTGAGTGTCCGATGATGAGCCTCACGCCACAAAAATTTGTTCAATCGGTTTATTACGAGCTGAGAAAACTGCTTTTTAAAAGCGGCACGAAAGGAGAATTTGAAGAGGCGAGCTCGAAACCCTTGCCGCTCCCCCACGTATCCTTCGCAGGCCAAATCTCTTCCCTGCCCTCTTCTTCATGTGCGCATGACGTGTCCGAACAAGCCCAAACACCGGACACACGAGCGGCGTTCTTTTTTAGTTTGGTTGTTGTTGACCAGCGTTATATTGTGGTCTACTGCCTGTTCCTGCGAGATGGTTTGGAAACGCTGGATTAGATGCGGTGAGTAGATGTGCAAAAGAAGTACACGAACGCGCAGGAGCGTTATTTTCGCTTCCACGGCTGTCGTTTGCTTGAAGCGCTGAGAGCGGGGACACGAACGCACGCGCAACGCCAGCAAATGAGCCCCACATCTCGTTGCAGTTCACGGAAAACAAATGGAAAAGAGAGGCGCACATTCCCTTATTGCATCTCATTATTTATCTCAAGCTTTATTATTCTCTTCAAGCAACAACTTACATAAACTGCGCAAGTCGTGTTACTGTTGGCAATGTCAGAGCACAGTCGTCTACGTAGAGGACCAACGTCACCACACTGCCATGTACGTAGGGCCATTCCTACGTGCACTTCATGCTCTCCTTCACTGGACGCGCGCCCGCAAAAGGAGGAAGAGGAGAAAAACTTTATTTATCCCAAGAGGGAAAGGTGTGGGGGTGGAGAGTCAGAGGAGCCTATCCAGCGTATGTCTTCGCTACCCTCTTGGCCCGATTCAGGATCTGATCCAGGACCTCGGGTACCGAGCGGCAGATAGCAGCCTCCCGCTGCTCCTTATTATTATTGTGATAAGTGGTGGGTTCAGGGTGCACCCCCACATATTATGGTCTAGGTTAGCTCTTTGTTGGTAGAAAATGCACAAAGTGGAGGTGTAAATCACAGGCGAAAATATGGGGTAGGAAACGTACGGGTCAGGGGAAGAAACGTTCATCTCAAAGTTTGACCATTTCTGTAGCGTGTAGCTTTGCAAATTTCGGCAGACGTGACCGTGAACGCCTCATATACATATTGCGCTTATCAGCCTAAAATTTTCAAACCTGGTGAGTGGTCCTTTAAAGGCGTTCACATAGGCCTGCAGTCCAGTAGTGGTGGAAGACATCTGAACATGGCAAGGCGCAGCCATTACGAGGAAAATCAAATAAATTCGTTAACACAATTGGTGGAGATAGGTGGTCAGTTCCAATCAGAGAATGACTTTTCTTCGTGCACGAATTTTATTTCCGCTTCGTGATTTTCATCTATAAGCCTCTGGTAATTATTCCGGAAGAATGAAGTTTAGCAAACTTGATAGGTGAAAGTTAAAAAGAAGATCCGATGACTGCAACTACACTCTAAGCCGCAAAGGAGTGAGATGAGAGTAAAATGAAAATAAGTGCTGCACTTCATTCCTGTAAGTGACAGCTAGTCCGCGGAGGGATCAATTGCAAGACCAGGGTGATGTGTGCAAACTGAGGGAGGAACTGTTAGGCCATACAGAGCAACGTGTACTTCCATATGACTTTTCGGCGCCGTGGCGGCCTCTAAGGATCGGTCTGCACGCGCGTAAGAAAACAGTTCTCTAAAATAATCAGCTGTTTACAGGTTGAAGTAGTGTAATTGGTCGTGATAACTACGACAACTATCGAAGTTAAGTAATATTGTTTATATAGTCCAAGAATAAGCAAATGTGTAAGCCCTCTTTTGCGATCTTGCTCAAGCAATAAAAATGTGCGGCGTAGTGTTCTCGCTGCTTTAGCGGTGTATTGCGGATCTGTTATCGTTACGTGGTAGAGATAGCTGCATTTTTGTGGTGCACTGAATCATCTTTCCGCTGTGGTAAACGTGCTTCGCTCCTGGAATGAAGTGCTACGCTATTGAAATGCTTAGCGCTGCCCTAGGTTATCAGGAGAAGGGTGAGTCTAAACAAGATTGCAATCACTCCGCTAGATTTTACCTGTGTTCTGGTGACATGTAATGATCACCGCTTATTTAGTACTCATGCTCTTTGCGAACAAAACCCGTATGGTTGATAAGTTCGCTCTACACAGCATAGTGAGTGCTGCCCTGCCGGTTATATAACTACAAGCGTGATAACTAGGCTGTCGAAACGTGGTAGCCTTTGTAGCAAGTACAGCTGTTCAAAAATTATTTTGTTTTCAGTGCAGCACAAATAAGCAATGTTCGTCAGAAAATTTCACTGCTTTCGAAAAAATATTCTATTAAACTCCACACACCGCCATCTTTCGCAAAGTAAACAAGTAATTTAGAAAGGCTAGTTGTTAACATTGCATGTCTAGGTTGCCTTGCACCACTATCACTGGCACTCGGTGACCACGTTGGCGAGTTCGCTCGTTTGAAGTGATGCTAAGTATGTTTCAATTCTGTATCTCTAAAACGAAGCGCAAGCTTCATTGATAAATAAGTAAGCCCACAAGTGTATCGCAGTGAAAGCTTTAGGCGGTAGAACAGGCTTATTAAACTTGATAGCATGTTCTAAACTGCTTTATTGCATTATGACGGGCTCTGTAAAAGAGCAGTTTTGCTCAAACTTTTATGCATGCGGCAACTCTAACTGATAGGATGGGACGTAACTTCAAATGCACGAACAGTTCTGCCAAAAATTATGGTTGCTTCTCAATTACACTATCGAAAAATAGTAGAGCTAATCTAGTAGGGCTCCAAGAACAACTTTTCCTCTTTATGCGGTATCACACAGGTAGTATATCTAATTGAAGTGTATACACTCGTGACATTTTCATTAATCAGTTGTAATAAATTGGTTTGTTATTCGATCAATTGGGTTTATTCACATATTCCTTGCTTTGTTTGCTATAAACTCAGTCTTGCAGACAAGTCTTTACTCAATCAAATGTTCATCTAACGTTTCTTTATATGTTCTTATATAAAATTTGTAATAGCGTCTGCTTCTTTGTTAAAACATTTTAATTATGTGTACATTACTGCTTTTTCGCGCTTTATAGTCTGGGACGGGTTACGGCACCTTGTCAGGCATTAATTTGCCTTTTTGCCAACCCTGCCTATTACTTGTGTCTACTGTACTTGTGTACTGTACTTTGTATAAAAAGAAAAATATAAAAAATCAATAACTGGCAGCGTTGCACCTTCTGACAAAGGTCACATCTTGCAGCTACGAATACGCACTCAGCAGCTGTCGGTGGTGTGGGTACACTTCCAGAAGTCGGCTGGACAGCATCTATTCCAATGAAACACTGCATCTTTTATTGTCTTTCCCAGAATTCAGGGATGTGTTTCTATTTTTCGTACTCATAAAAATGATCATTTATGTGTGCGCATGATGGTGCAGATTTTACACGAGTCGCTTAATAAGCTTAGTTGTGTCTTTACACGTTTTCGTCTTTTCTTTGTCACGAGACAGGCATTTTCGCTGAATTACTTAACGAACCGCTCTCTGTGCTCTCAGAAGCGAACAAGCTTGACACCGCGATGAGAACATATATGGGAAAATTTATTTTTACATAGACTCATCAAGCACGTAATTTCACTTGAAGCACGCATTCTTCATCCTCCAAGTCTTGACGATTCACCAGAAATTGTGATATATTGATTTTTTTTTAGAAAGAGCAACTGTTTGTTTCTTGCGCTGTAACAGTTTGTCCCTGTGCGGTTACCCCTTTCATACAGGGGTAACTTTTGCTCCTTGACATTGCCTCCTTCGAAACTACTGAAAACTAACAGTTCGTCCTCTTATGGTCGCTCCCAAAAGGACGAATCATTCATCGTTTGGAAGGACAAACCGCAGACTCCTTTTCGCCATTTGCGGTTTACAGTGTATACTACGACCAGAATAACGTAACCACTCACGACGGCTATCTCGGTCAGGGTGGTTGTTAGCTGCAACTGTGTGTCTAATTGACAATTTGAGGACCTTGTCTGGCCACGGAAATTCCAGGTTAGTGTTTCACCACCTTTTTACTGCGTTTAAATTGAGTTTTGCACATTTGGTCGGCAATTTTCTTATTGTTGATGGGGGAAAGGACGAGCAAGCCTACAGACCACCGACAATTTTGAATCATTTCTGTGGCGTAAGCTAATTAGCCCTCTTATCATCTTGGCCCCACCGGAAGGCTCGTCCGCATCGAGGCATCTGCATGCGCACCTTCGAAGACAACAGGAGAAGTTTCGAAACGCGTGGATAGCACGCAGGTCACGCTGACCGTTATCTACTCTGAAGTCAGTTTCTAACGCTGATACCCAGCGCATATTATCGTGCCAACTACAAGAGAAGTTGAGGTCCGCATTAAAACGAATCTAATATTAAATTGCAATCAATGGATTCAAGAAAAAACTAATTAAATATCGGATATTCCCAATGACTTGTTGGTTAGAATGTTGCAAAATTAATCTGTCCTTGGCAGCAAGTCTATACCGCACGAAATTGCGTGAGCGCGCTGAGGCAACACTTACCAATCTAATATAGGTCCTGCGCCAGCTCGTACAAATTATGGTTTATGAAACTAAATGTGGGTAAATCAAAGTTTATTCATGAATCCTAAAAGACTTGGAGGTCCCTATGTAACACTTCGATCACTTTGAATTTGAACCGCCCCCTTGAATAGTTCTCTCATGTTCGTACATCTGTAATAAAAACAGAAAAATATATTGTTACCTCTAATGAAAATCACGCAACATAGCATAGAAGACATCAAATTCAGCCTTCACCCACTATCTATAACACTGCATTAAAATTTTTGCCATCTGCCGAAGCTTTTCTGGTGCCCGCAGTAAACTGTTGAAGTCACGTTTGTTATGGTTGAAGTGTTGATAATGAGTTATCTTGAAGCATTAACTACCATGACAAGTACTAGTCTGTGGGAAGTGTGTTTACTCTTTTTTACATTTTTACTCGTTGTGTTGTGTTACTTTTTTATTGTTTTTTGATTCATTTTCCCTTGCGATGCTCGCCGCCTTGCGGTACGTAAATAAATACAGGCATAAATAGGTAAATAAATTATTCATTTTTTGCAACTCATCTTGGTTTGAAGACCAGGCAAGAGGAAAAAATCATGTTTCTGATGTTCTTGAACACTGATCATATTAGTCGGTAATAGCGAAAACTCTATTCATAATACCGCTTCCCTTCTATTTGTCTACAAATAAGCGAAAGATTTGAATGGCATGGCCACCTTGGCTGCTTTTAGTTTGAAATCGGGCTCCTTTTCAAGCCTACCTAGCGGACCCTGGCTGTAGTGGAGTTGGTTCGGTATTTGTTAACGTACGAGTGCCATACGTGTTCGAATTGCAGTTGAAACCCTCACAAGCACAAAACCAAGTCAGTCGATTGTTAATACATCGATGCTTACTCATTTTGGAGGCCCCAAATGGGAATTACAGCTGCAGTGCCATGGACCTCATTTTTGGTGTTACAGGACAAATTTTTGATATGTCATTACACAAATCTTGATATGTCACTAATTAATAATTGCCAGTGTCCGTGTTTCTGAACTTTTAAAGCTGACACAGGCTCTTCAGGGCATGCGCTGTAGTTTTCGGTCTTAACCGAACTGATTACATTGACTCAAAAAATTATTTACCCTATTTTTTTCGTAACTGCGGTAATAATTCACTCTTGTACTCTGCGTAAGATGTGTGCCACCGCACAAAAACTATTTATGAATAAAATAAAAATATATATATTTTCGTTATTTCTGAACATTTCGCACACCTTTGTTTCCTAATTCTGTACTGACGGTTATTTATTATGGTATTTTCTTAGCGTTAAAAATGCCACAGCACGTGTCTGATTTTGGGTCAGAATATATAAGAAGAAGAAGTATGTCGTGGGTTCTTATCATAAATTGCAGCGGCGAAGGACTATGTTGGCGTGTTCAGTCCATGCTTACCTTCTTGCTTCACTTTTGAAACATTTTCAGTACTGCTGCATCATAACCAGAATCAACACACTTGCTGGAGCACAGGACTTTTACAGTGTCAGTACCTCAATCGTGCCGTGAGAATGGTCGCCGTTTGAATCATACCTATAGGGCATGCCTACCTACGAATGAAATAGCGATGGTGACCACCTTGCAAACAAGTCAGGTAGCCACAATGCATCCGCAAAGCGTTAATTGCTGCTGGGCACTTTGCTGATGTCGTTTTTATTAATCAATAATCGTGCCTAAGCATTTCGCAATTGGTGGCATTTGAATCACTGAAGCGTTGCACAATAAACATGTGTGGCACCAGGTGCAATTATACTCTTCTGTCAGCAATACTCCACATGATGACGTCACTTCTCTTGCTCTGTGACGCATGTTAACACACTTGACTGCCGTGCAGACGCCCCGAGTTTGATATTCACTGGAGCAGGCTTTCTTATAACGTCTTCATTTCAGTCTATTTGGAATATTCCCTCATGCACAACGTCGAAATATCGCTCACCATCGACGGTGTCTATAACGACACCCGTAATTCTGAAGCACGGGCAATTTAACGCTACGGCGCTATGACGTTTACTTTTTATTTTGAATAGGTGACAGCACTTCAGCATGTCCAACATCGGCCACGCTTTGTCATTGCCAGTGAACAAAAATAACCAGTGAAGGATAGACCTCTCAGCGAAAGAATGAATCGTTCCACATATTATTTTTAGATTGACAATAACGCTGAGAACACTGTTTCTGTGCGGAGGTGCCATTTTAACGAGATTTGTTGCACAAAAAACATCAATACTCCCACATGAAATATTTGCCTAACTGAACTAATTTATAAGTTAATTAGTTTACCTTTTTATTACGGTCTAAATAATTTTTTTAACTTTCTTTAGAGACCTGCCCCTATAAGAGCAATTTGGCAGCCCACGAGCGATTATCTGATTTTCCTGATTTTTCCAAATTTCCGACAAATTTCTGAGAGCAATAGGTGTAACGTGTGCTGTTTTCCTGTTGACGTTGCTTTTTTGACATATGTTCTACCAAAATTGTCCTTTAGAACAAATGGTACTTCGAAAAATGATTGTCTTTGACTGTGTAGGTCTTTTGCCATCCTATATGTTTAAGTGAAATGCAAGAATAGGGCTGCGGCATGATGTAAAGGCCTATTGAAAATATTTGGTATTGTTTGTATTAGCACATTATGACACCTACGATGTTTCGCGGCATCTGCATGTATTGATTTTTGAAGCGGCTATGTCTCGACAATATCTTGAATATTTACCACTCCATCTAAACCATAAAAATGCCTCTTAGAAGTCAAGTGTAAACTTACTCTCTTCAACCACTTGGTTTTATAGACCCAGTGTCTTACACCGAAGCAGTATATAAGGGACTATAGGCGAAGTCAAAATTCATCTGTCTTCTGTACGTGAAAATTCCTAGCCAGAGAGGTTAAACATGCCCGCCTACTAGTCACTGATCACTATCGATGAATAAGACAACATTTCGGCAGCCAGCATCAACTCACACTTCAGGGCACATCCAACAAATAATTGAGAAAGATGATATTGAACTTTCGGGATTTACCCATTGATCAACACCAGGGCCCCACGTTTCAGCTTCTCTGGAAAAGCATCAGTGCGGACATCATGCGCAGTCATACATGAACTACAAAGTTTGTTAAAATTGAGTTCATGAGTTTTACTTGAAATAACGTGCATTACGTTCAGAGTGTCTCAACGGTCGCTCCTCCACGGGGGCGCGCGCGTTGAGGCACCCTAAGTACGTTGCTATTGCAGCGCGCTAGTGCGGCCCGAAGGAATCCGTCGAGGAGAAGATGAAGACATTGCTGCAAGCACGATATGGGTAGAAGAAGACCCTTTGTGCCAGATGCTCTGCCGCTTCGGCATTTGTCGAAGATTGCAGTGGTCTGCAAGTGGCGTTCGATCTGGTTAGGCGATTCTAGGTGCTGGTTGAGTGGCTAAGTACCAGATAGTTTTTTCACCTAGTATTTGGTGTGTTTTTCATTATTTCATGCAGGATCATTTTTTTATCTAGTCTGCACTGATGCCTAGGAATTCTCCGGGTCATGATCGTTCCCTGTGGACGGCCTCGCAACGCAATGATGACTTACCTTTTGACTCGTTTCACCACAGTGGCGTGAGCATTATTCCCGTCGCTCTGGTACCTTTGGGTGGAAATTTCATTAAGCTGAATAACCCTAAGGCGACACAAGAACATCTCCATGCCGTGACCCCCAACTACCAGAGCATAACCGACGTGCGGCAGTTTGGTCGCGGTGGCATTGTATGTCGAACGCCAGATCAGATATGTGCAAAGGATCTTTTTAAGTGTTCTTCCTGTGCTTCAATCCCGGTAAGTGAGTATATGCCGCAACATCTAGTATGCACTAAAGGCATTGTGCGTGGGGTTGACGCACAACTAAGCCCTGCGGAGACGCTCGAGAAGCTGTCGGTGGCGGGTGTGGTTGCATACCGGTGCAATCGACTGGTTGACAACAAATGACATCTTACAGAGTCAGTGATTGCGAATTTTGCAGGTACGTCGTGCCCTTCAGAAATTAAAGCATGGTCATTAGTATTCAAGTAGATCAGTAGCGTCCCGCCCATTGCAATTTTAGAACTACTAGAGGTTTAGACATAGTTCTCGTGGCTGCAAATCGGAGGGTCGATGTCGTAGATGTGGTGAACGCCACTCAGATCAAGATTGTAAGGTCCAAGATGACTTGTGTTGCTTGTATGGTGGACATCATGCAGCTGATTTTGCAGAGTGCCAATTGCGCCATGAAAAAGCAAAAATTGTAGAAATCCTAGACAAAAGGAGATGCTCTAAAAAGGAAGCCATTGCAGCTGTTCAGGAGGGAGCCCATGGCTATGCTGCGTTACAGGACGTCATTCATGTCAGGATACTAATATCGCGTAGGCAGTTGCGGTAGCTGTGAGAAGAGCTATGGCTACAGTTATGGACCAATTGGTAGCTAGCATCTCCCAATGAATAGCACTAGTTTTCAGAAATCAAATTACTAAGCTGTTGATTCCCACTGCTTTGGGTAATGCTGAGCACAATAAAATACCGACTGCCAGTGATGCTACTGCCATATGTAATCATGAGATGAATAACGTGGATAACATCCAGGGCTCCTCAGGGTGCATGACATACGTTGAACAAGAACAAGTGTTAGACCTAAATGTGTCTACTGATGCCGAGCTTGATCCTCGAGCACAGAAACGTAGCCGGTCCCCGTTGAACCACGACGTTTCAAGTTCCCTTCCGTCTAATCCCAAAATAGACTCCGTCCAGCAAAATACCCAAAGAAAGTATTTTGGAGACAGCTACCTCCGTAACAATTCTTACACTAAAATAGCGTCCCTGAGAGTGCTGCAGAGGAATTGTCGTTCTCTATTTGCTGCTTTTACTGACTTACATTTCGTGTGCGATAAACTAAATCGCCATTTAATCCTAATTCAGGAATCTCAGATTGCTCCTCATACTAATCTTCATTTTAAATATTACCATTTGTTCAGTCTTGACCATCCTACGAGAGGTGGTGAAATAGAAACAATGATTTTGAACAAACCTTGCTCCAAAGCCAAACTGATGTTAATGTTCCTCTCCCCGGCATACGAAATATTAGTTGTAGGCTTAACTCTCCCGACCGGGCAGACTTGGTCAGTAGTAAATACTTACTTTCCTTCAGGTGTACATGACACTCGGCCATTAGATAGTTAAGTAACCACTTGTGGAGGAAATATTTTACTAGCAGGTGACTTCAACTCCCACCATGTCACATGGGGAGTAAAACTGACGCGTGTGGCAGCCGGTTGTTACATTGGGTCCAAGATAATCACTTTTCATGTCAGAATTCGGGAAGCCCAACATACGTATGCAGTCATACTTCTTCAGCGCTAGATTTAACTTTTAAAAGCTCAAGCCTTAATGCATCATTTTGGTCATTCGTCGATTGCGCAACAAACAGCGACCACCTACCGATAACTTTTGAAATAAAAATTCAGGTAGCCTCATTATTCTCTATTACCCGTACGCATATAAACTACTCAAAATTCAATGATGCCTTGCTTTCTTCGCTGTCTTCTCTGTCAGATAATATCACGATGCCAAAGGCTCGGAGCTTATATTCTTTATTAAAGAATTCCCGTGAGAAATCTGAATTCGTGGTGTCGGCAACTAATCATAACTTAAATTCTTCTTGGTGCAATAACGATTGCTCGATAGACTATAGACGCAGGAAGGTTGCATGGAAAAACTTTTGTACAATCAGTGCCCTCAAAATTGAAAAGGCTACCAGTTCGTTGCAGGTGTTTTTAAACGTACAGTTGCCAAGACAACAGAAGATTACGAAAGGCGGATATTCAATTATCTTTCTAAATACAAGAATGAAAAAGCGTTATTTATATTTCTACGTAAAAAGACAATGATTCAGCAATCAATAAATGCAGGCTCTAACGTTTTGGCGGCAGAAGAAATAAAAGCTTCTTTAGAAGTGATTAGTAAGAGATTACAGCAACGTTTTTCCAGCCAACTATCCCCCCCCCCTCCTTCATATGTGCTAAGGGACGATGACTTCACAGAAGTTTCCAGGTATGAATTGTCGCAGGTGTTAGCTAACTTGCCACTAGCGGATCTGGGACCTGACGAAGTTACGTCGTTCATGTTGAAAACGATGCATAAAGAGTCAATCAATTATTCTTTAAGAAAGGCATGGCTCCCATTAGAGTGGAAAATAGCAAAGGTAATACCAATACTGAAAATCCAGAGTAAAGCATACGTTTTGGATAACGTTAGGCCCATTGTGTTAACTTCAAACTTTGTCAAAGTAATTAGGAGAATCCTAAACATTCGAATATCAAATTTCATAAATGAAAGAGAAATTATGAATCCATCCCGAATTGGCTTCAAATACGGATGCTCCATATGGCAGGCCCACATAGACCTAGAAAGTCGCATATTATTAGCTCAGCGCGAGGGAAAATATGCTGCGCTCGTCACTCTCGATACAGCAAAAGCGTACGACAGCGTTGAGCATATAGTGTTAATCAATCTGCTGCAAAACCTTACCTTCCCAAACTACATACAGTCATGGGTAGCAGAAGTTTTACGCAATAGAACGTTTTACTGTTACAAAAGTGGCATCTCGTCTTCTGAATATGTGCAAACAAGAGGTGTCCCACAAGGGGCCGTCCTTTCCCCGGTGTTGTTCAATATCTTGATGAGCTCTGTGCCACGGCAGCCGGACGTGCACACGTATGTGTATGCAGACGACATCGCTTTTTTTTCAGCAGCAGAGGACATTAATAAGCTATTTCAAATTTTATACACATTACTACCTGCCGTAGAAATGTGGCTCGATAGCTTACATCTGTATTTAAATGTTAAGAAGTGTTCTGTTTTAACATTTCTCCTCAAAGACTTTATTCACATTTCGCTCTCCTATCACCTGGATCCTGTCCCTCAAGTAGCCAATGTGAAATATTTGGGGGTGATCTATGACCAATCAATGTCTTGGAAGACACACAATGAGTACATTGCAGCAAAGGGAGGTCGTGCAGTGGGAATACTAAGCAAAATCAGTAATAGTCGGTTAGGTATGCGGAGAAATGCTCTTATCTCAGTATATTGTGTGTATATTCACCCGGTGCTTGAGTTTGGGTTCGTGTTATACGAGGGAGCACCTGCCTACAAGATACATCCCCTGGCAGTCATGAAGAGACAAGCCTTGAGACTATATGCTTAGGTCTCCTTAAGTTTGCTGCTATCAAGATCTTGTATCTGGAAGCTAGGCTTCCTTCCCTTGCAACCAGTTTTTAATTGTCCGCTCAGCTACACAGGCATTTCTCAGCCTGCATGAATCACCGGTAAGGCGCTTTGAAACAATTTTTATTGACCGTCCTGACTTGTTTTTTGGACAATACTGGCCGAAATTTTATGTACACGAAATTCTGGTTATACAGCACTTTCTAGATGATTTAGACGTTAAACTTAATGCTGTTCCTCTAATAAGTACATTAACAAAACTATTAATTTACAGTTTGATGATATATTTCTGAAAATTCAAAACTCATGCCTCTCAGGCTTTTAGAAACTATATTAAAAGATTTCCAGGCAAATACATCAATACAAGTAGTCATAGCAACTGATGCGTCACAAAGGAAAGAAGATTGTGGAATTGATATTTTTTCTCCTGCTCTAGGCTGGTCCTTTTCGCTTCGCCTTCAAGATTTTGTGCCCTCATTTGAAGCAGAATTTTTCTGCGATAATTCTCGCTCTCCGTAAAATGACTGCTTCGGTAAGGTACACAGTATATTTAATGGATTCACTATCAGTATGTGCCTCCTTTATTGCAGATGAGAACTCACATGCTCAAAGTGCTTTCAAAGCATTAGTTCCCTCGCATCTGAATCTGATCAAATCGGTCTGGCTTCCAGGACATAGGGACATTTATATGAATGAAATGGCAGATGTGCTGTCAAAATCATCTCTAAATGGGCCTGTTATTCAGCTATTTCCGGCATCTAAATTTTCCATAGGCGCTAGATTGAGAAGAATACTGCTGTTCGAGGATTTTTCAACACCTTCACTAACAGCCACACCAGAATTACAGCACTTGTTATACAATTGAAATAATAAAATATGTCAAACGTGAGGAACAGAAGTCAATAGACTGCGCTAGACTGCGCTGTCGAATTCCACAGCTAAATTTATATTTACACAGAGCAGGTCTGGCAGCCTCCTTTCATTGTCCTGTTTGTGGAGTACATGAGTCAACTGAACATTATCGCATTTATTGTAATAGATTCTCTGCCTTACGTAAAAACACTTTAGGGGCCATTTGCCACCTTCTCGGAATAGATTTAAATGCTCAAAATGGGCTTTCTTTCGGGCCTTTGTCTCTAAGCCACAGCGACGGGAAGATTGTTGACGCATTGCAGGAGTTCGTCAAAATTTAAAAGAGGTTTAAGTGTTGAAATCATTCTTCGGTAGATTTTAACTTTTTCAAATTCATATTAAATCAAATACGACGCTTTATTGCATTACTCTACAGATTATTTACAATTCAACCATCAAATTTGTCTTGTTGCATCTTTCTTTTATTTTTGGTAAATAAATTACTTTTAACCTGTTATTAGGAAGAAAGTCATGAAAACTATACGGTTCTTGTAAATCCCCCAGCGTGGGTATGCGCCACATCGTCAAGGATTTTGATTTGACTTGACTTGGCTGTTCTTGTTCGCATATCGTATTTTCATACGAACTAGAGGAAACTCTGGCACTGCGATTGTTCAGTGACAATGAAAATGATGGATAGTACGCATATTTGTAGTTATAAACAGTGCAAAAAACACACGGGTCGCAGATGAAGAAAAACCACACAGACATGGGCGCTGGACTGGCCCCCAATTTTCGTTCACGTCAACTCACACATATATACAGGCCCGTGTTTTTTTTTGTACTGTTTTTAACAACGAACCAACACCAGCAGCAACTCACACTTCAGAGATATATACATCGTAGAGCCAATTTATGCTAGTGTTTTCAGGATTACTTTGCATATCATTATTTTGTATTTAATATCTCAATTATTTTTTCTCTGTTCCAACGTGAGAGCAGCCTAAACGTGCTAAAGCGCGTTCTGAAGGACCAAATGAAGTACATCCATACATCCAATCAATCATCCATCGAACTAGCCGCCTTTTCGTTACTATCTATGCTTTTTACTGATCTATTTTTAACGTTCCCAATTGTGTTACATTATTACTTTTTTTCTATCTCAAACTAGACTTTATTTATTATAGTATTTAGGAATTTTTTAAACAACCCTGTTTATGCCCAATCTCCCCACGCGGATGTGTGCTATTGTTGAAAATTTTAGTCTCCTCTACTATATTGTTGTGCGGGTCTAACAGCTTGAAACGCTGGTTTTGGTCTCACAGCATCGACGTATGCCTGTCTGGTCCACAAACTGGCGACTGGGACTTACTTCGCAATCAATAAAGAACATTTTTTTTTCTTTATTCACTTCTTGACTACAGGTCAAGATAGTCTAACCATCATACATCATACCCATTTCATACACGTTAATACATAAAAAAACATCACATTTCATCACAGTCATTATTCTTGTACACATCACGCACTTCGACTAAAACTTCCACAAACCACTCATGAACAGATGGTACTTCACAGTGCCTATAAAGTAGCACAGTGTCTATAAAATAGCAAGCTGTGTCATTGCCAATATAGACCAAAATCAATTTCTAACATTCTAATAGATACAATTGCAGCGATTCGTGTTCGTTGAAGTTACTTTCATTTCTGCAAACTTCAAAGTATAAACTTACTTTAACTTTTGAATCTAGCTTTCTCTATTTTTGATGTTCTTATATTTATCCTACTTTATTTCTCGATGCTCTTAAAATAAGTAGATTTTGTGAGGTACACATTATTCCACGAAAGAAAGCGCTGTGTGTGGTTAATGTTGGTCATTAGGTATGGTCATGACAGACTATATGTATTGATCACACTCTCTTTGGGGGATTATGCAAGAAACGAATAACTTATAGAATAAATTGATGACATAAAACAACTGTGCCAATAATGAGCTGTAAAATAGAATAAATTAATGATGACCTTTATTTACAATTTATTTACAATACCTACAGCGCCTGCGTGGTGTAATAGTTTTAGGGGGCTCGGAAGGTCGTGATAAAACCACCCATTTTTTTCATTAGAAGCATTACCAAAACAGCAAATAATGAAGCTGCAATTGCGTCCGAGCCCCACCCTACCTAATGTAGAAATGTGAGATCAGAAGTGCCTTAATTAATTTGTGCTTCAGTGTGGGTTCCTTTTCCAACATCGTCATGAAATACGGCACTCTTTTCACAACATTTCAAGAAGTAGTGCTCAAGTTCACTTGTAGCAGCTTTAGTTCTTCTCATCATTTCTATTAAATTTTTGTTGTTTTTTATGTTAGACAAGACTCACGACTATACGGACAAGCGAATGGGCTGAGTAAACGTTTAGCTGCTCATGTTAACAGAGCGCTGACTCATGGGGAAAAAGAGAAAAAGCAAGCTCGGAAGAAATTTTGCGGCTCAACGTGAGAAATACGACAAAACGTCATTGTGCCAATAGTCAGGTTGTTGGAAAATATTTATTGAATAGCAAAAATTAAAAATGGAATCTAAATGACCCCACAAAGCTTAGATATATATTAAAACTCGCTGAGCACTATCGAAGAAAAACACAACTTTGGTAATCTGTACGCAATAGTGTTAAATATGTTGTTTCACGGAAAATCTTGTTTCGTTGTCGATGTCGGTGGCGTGGGAAGTTGTTTTGTGAGTAAAAGAAGTCGGCGTTCTCTTTGAGTGGTGAAGCTTCGTGATGGATACGAATAAATAAATACGCAATAAAAGAAGTCCTCACTCTGAGTATAAATTTATCCTGAAGGCCTGCTAGGTGGCAAGCAGGTGTATATATATGTGTATATATATATATATATATATATATATATATATATATATATATATATATATATATATATATATATATATATATATATATATATATATATATATATATATATATTTATATATATATATATTTATATATATATATATATTTATATATATATATATATATATTTAAATGTCGCAGGTTTGGTTACTGCCCACCGCAAGTTATTTTTTCACCCACTTTTTGTTCTTCACGTCTATACAATTCGGTCTAATAACTTACCCTATTCTTTCCTTGGCATTATTGTCTGTTAGATCGCAATATTATTGTTAAAGCTATATATATATATATATATACACACCCACAAACGCAGTCCAGCCCACGTGACAGATGATGGTGATCAGTACAATTGTTTGCTCGTTACAGACGAAGATGAAGTACATAGTAGCGCTCACACTATTTTCCTCCCTTCGTGAAAGACGGCAGCAAGTTAGAAAGGGCTCGGACGCCAAATAAGGGTTTTAGTCAAAATACGTGAACGATCTCGGCGCTGCGGTGACGACGATCAGGAGCCACACTGACGTCAGATGTTCCTTACAGGTTGGTGTTTGAACCGAGATATCGATGAAGGAATTTTTCGCATAGCCCAGGTGCATGAACAGGGGGGGGGGGGGGGCAGAAGAGGAATTCGTCGCTATAGGTGGAACAAAGAACAACTCGATGCTTTGCATCAATACTTCTTTTTTTTTCTTTTCCTGAATGGTAGCAGTATTGACGTGGGCAATTTCGCGGCAGCGGAAGACGCGAGCAGTGATCTCTAACGGGAGAGATGAAGATGGAACGGAAGATGTGGACAGAAAGGTAGTGTCCAGAACAAAAGTTGGTGCACGGTCATAAAGAAAAAATATTTACTGTAATTCGTCGTACGCTGTATGGCGGTATTATATGCGAACGTGACGAAGGGAAGATCAGTGTCCCAGTTTTTGTGATCCGGTTGAACGTACATGGAGATCATTTCGGACAAAGTTAGGTGAAAACGCTCGTTCAGACCATTACATTGCGGATAATACGCTGATGTGGTCTTGTGGATGGTGTTGCAGGCCTGGAGGACTTCAGTAAGAACATGTGAAAGAAATATCATGCTACGGTAACTAAGAAGTACGCGCGGGGCGCCTGGCGTAAAATAATGGTGCGAAGTAGTGGACTAAATCGGCGACTTCAGAGGCAGAACCAAACGGAACAGGTGGTCGCTCCGCGCAACGAGTAAGCTTTTCTACTGCAATAACAATCCAACGGTGACCAGCGGGTGTGTAAGAGGAAGAGGTTCGTATAAGTGTATGCCCACGAATTCGAAGAGAGTGGGTGGGCACGGCAGTGGTTGCAATGGCCCACGGGTAGAGACGTGGTACGTTATCGGTGCTGGCATGAGCTGACGTACTTGGCGACACAAGTGGAAAGGCCAGGCCAAAAGCATTGAGAGGCGGTTGTGTCTTATGAAACCCTAAGTGACCAGCTGTTACGTCGTCATGAAACGTTTGTAAAACTTCCAGAGGAAGTGAGCTAGGAATGACGGGACCCACTGGTTACCGACAGGATGGTAAGTTTCCCGACATAACATTCCATTTTGAAGCTTGAAACATGCAAACTATCGTATTAGGCGGCTGTTTGAAGCCCACAATAAGCCAGTGGTGCGGCAGATTATGGTGCGGCAGTAGGTATTGGCATGTTGGAGCAAGGCGAGATCTGTGGGCGAAAGAAGGTCCGCTTAGGCAACGAACTATTTCGAGCCAGCAGCCGTCTACTTGATCACTTTGGTGGTCGGCGACGAACAGATAAAAGGTGACACTTGGGCGCTTGGCGAGAGCGCGCAACGCGACAAAGCGTCGGCATCTTGGTGCGGCCGACCCGACCTATATGTGACGCTGTAGTCATACTCTTGCAATCGTAGTACCCAACGGCCAAAACGTTCCGACAAATTTCGTGAGACGATAACCAACACAAAGCATGATGGCCCGTCGCAATTGTGAAAAGCTGGCCGTATAAATAAGGGCGAAACTTCTGTACGGACCACCGTCACTGTTCATTAATGTTCAGAGCGCTCTTTGGCCAAACATGGCCCTTGCACTAGTAAAACCTATATATCATCGTCATCATTAAATAAGAATAAATACGTCTGTTATTCTTGCCACGAGTGGAGTTTGCTTAAGTCGTTGTTTCTTGCCAGTAAAGCCCTAGCTTCCGTCTTTCGGCCAGTCACTTGACTTCGCTTTGTTGACAGTGAAGTTGCTCAGTTCCACCAAATATTCGTTCTGCCAAAGTTTCTGTAAAATTTCCGAGTCTTCTCATTTCTGGAAGAGGCTACTATTCTGGTCTTCACTTTTGGCATTCTTTCGTATATCGTAAGGTTGTAAAGATCTAATTCTTCACTTCACTAATACTTCCTGGGAAAGAAGTGGGTAGGGTGTGTGAACATATTTGTAGACGTAAATATCATTATTACGTATGGGTATGTGCTCTGGTTGGGCGTGAATGGGAAACCAAGTAATGACTACATTGGATATTCGTTACTGACCTTACTGATTAGTGAATAACTGAATCTTGGATTTCACAAAATACATTTTATGATATATAGCTATGAGTGCGCCCGATTCGTTAACTCGGCAGACTTTCAAGGTATAACACGTATTGCCATGCTCGTGTGATTTGCTAAATATCGCGAAGCTTTTGTTAATGAACAATAGGTTAAATAATATGACCAATAGTGTTCTGCTTAAGCACTCCAGGTGCAAAGCATCATGATATGCCACGCTGCTATTCAGCACTCCTGAACAATATGTGACGTTGTTTTCTGAAACAATACGTGAAGTTGTTTCCTGAAATAGTTCGCTGACGTTTTTTTTTTTCTAATGCCGATAAGAAACGCTCAGCGAGGGCATGAAGTGTTAACTGCAGCCTTGCATTTACGAGAGATAAGTGTGAATTCTCTTCCATTATTTATTTTCTACACAGTTCAAAAACATCACGCTTATATTCCTTTCCGTCAGGTCTGCCAACTCTCGTCAAGCCACAGTTCACCAAAAATAGGTTAAAAAATATGAACAATAGCGTAGTGCTGAAGCAGTCTAAAACACTTGAACAATACGTGGCGTTGTTTTTTAAACAATACAATTTAACTTCAGCATGCTCATCAGAAACGCTCAGTTAAAGCATGAAGTGCTGACTACAGCCCTCCCTTTAGCGTTTATTGTTCTTCCGCAAAGCAATGATGACTGATATCGTCTTCGTTCTGAAACTATAAATGTGCAACCCTTTCAAAGTTTTATCAAAATACGTGAAAGTAATTTAGAGTCAACCACCCATTGTCTTCCTGATTACTGCTTTTACGCCATTCACTGAAACTCAAGTGCTGAAGTTCGTCACTCCACTTATCTCACTTCACTGTGAAACGTTGTCATATGCTGTTTAGACATTAGGATATCATCCTTACAGGTCAATATATAGTGGCTTTTGATTCGGTACCACATGCAGTCTAACTGAATCACTAGAACACGTCGGTTCATCACTGTATACAAGCACGCCAGTAAGTCAACGTTGTTCGATCATCACACTTCGTTTAAGAAAACAGGCAAGTGCTTTCAGCTGCACATTAAATCACTTCGTTGGCAGGAATTATGCGGGAGTTTGCTGATTCTTCACTGCTTGTTGCATTACTTTCTCGTTAAGATGTTCATTATTTCATCGGTGGCTTAGCATTCACCGTACCAGAGCTCCATTCCTCGTATAACTTGCTGTCATGACGCTACAGGCTAATGTCTATTTCAGTAATGCTTCTTGTTCACAGAAATAAGAAATACTTGGATTTATTTTAAGCACGAAAACCACCCAGGAGACTACCCGCTGAATAATATTTGTTCTTCCTCCTAATTGGTCGATAATTATTGGCGAACCAACACATAAGATCATTTATAAATGGTCACTTTGGAAGCCCAGTGCTCGAGCCTCAGTGCACGCTTCCGTTCAAGTGCTTCGAACTGACTTCCTTCTCTCTGCGTAGTACTGAGCCATGTGCGCTACTCCATCGCGTTTTTCAGGACCGAACGATGTTATTTTTCATTTCGTTTCGCTACTTCCTCCTCTGCCATTCAAATGTTCACAACTTTTCCGCTTGTTTATTCAGATGGCTCATTTGTCATTCGTTTTACACTGAATAATTTCGCGTCTTTTCATTTTTTTTTCAAATTATCTGACTTTATCAGAGCATGGATTGATCAACGAGCATGTTTTTGATCTCTAAATAAATCTTGCTTGACTTTTTCAACTTCAGAATTTATTGAGAAGTGCTTCCAGGCGCGCGCATTTGTTAGGATACATCTGACGAAACAGTGGTGCTTTAGGCATGCGGGCGAGAACGCACGACAAGGATACACATAAAAAAAACGCTAGAGAACACCTCTTTTTGACTGTTTCCTTGTCCGTATTCAAAGTAGCAAAATAGCACAGTTTCATTTTTTAATTCCATTCATTCATTCTTCATCTCAATGCGTCATACAGCTTTAAGCAGCATGACAAGCGCTAATGTAACTGGCACCATTGTTCTCTTCTAGCCGAAGATGTGCTACATTACTCTTGGATTTTTTAACCATACTTTCAGCACTGCTGTTTTGTAATTTTAAATGTGTGTTTTTTTTTCTTGCTTCTAACGTGAGTTCGCTCATATAGTTTCGCCAACTCGTACGTTTCACATTTATATTCATGAGAATGCAAATCTTCTCGTACGAAGCAACGAGGTGTAAATTATTTACATTACACAACTGCTTTCGCAATATTTACTCTGTTTTTACTTGCAAAGTGTTGCTTATGTTACCCTTGTTCGCTTTCGTCATAGCCTTCTTTCTGAGATTTCATACCACCCCCTTCGTACTCCAAGTATGCACTTCTTTGTGGGGGAGATGGGGAGGGGGCTCTTTTTAATTTTCATTGAGGTCTCCTGGTCCTTCATATTCTGTGGGAATAAGTTTATGCGTGTACTACGGCTGTCCATAATAAAGCCGATATGAAAGTTTAACGTCTTACCACGGAACGCTAACTGTTCGCCTGTGAGTACGTTATCTGTATACCTCACAGTTTTACCGGCGTATCGCTGTTAATGAGTCCTCTATTCGGAAAATAACCCCAAATGCAATTGATAAGCACCACACATTGGACGAAATCTCTCACAGAGAGAACGCTGCGTGGAGATATCGGCCGCGATAAACCCGCTGAACATCGCGTCCACTTGTACGGTGTGTAAAAGACACCACTTTCTAGCTTATATGAGCCGGGATGCAGTTGGTGTAGTACAAGACATCTGTGGTGCGACGGCGGGTCACAACTCATTCCACACATTCCGATCACGTAACAAGGTTGCCTAGTGCCTGCGCAAATGGAGTGGCCCCGTCACATAAAGTGACAATATGGTTTCACATGAGCCAAACTCTCAACACATCTCCTGAATTAGAGTGAACTTGATCAAGAGTCTCATATTCGTACGAGACAATCATGTGAATCAGGAAATAAAGAGGCGAAAGAAAGTACACGGGGCATAATATTTATTTTTTTCTTGTGACAATCATATGAAGTTGTAGCATTCACTTCCGGAGAGAATCTACGTGCAGCACCTATGAGATAACTGTAATTCAAAAGGAATGAAAAAACACACTGCGGCATAATGCGTAATCAATCTTGAACTCTCGCATTACTCACATAATCTCATTCATCTTTCCTTCTCGTGATTGGGTCCCTCATACATTAGA
Source organism: Rhipicephalus microplus (assembly GCF_043290135.1). Taxonomy (NCBI): domain Eukaryota; kingdom Metazoa; phylum Arthropoda; class Arachnida; order Ixodida; family Ixodidae; genus Rhipicephalus; species Rhipicephalus microplus. The sequence continues at coordinate 135,537,304 of NC_134702.1, read as the reverse complement.
TGTGCCATTTTGCCGATTGATGGACTTCTCCGAAAGCACTTGTGTGTGGTAGTCGCCTCTCTTCTAGAAGACAGTTCCCGTTGGCAATTTTGTCAGTTAGGTATAAAATTTCCCCTAATAATTACGCTAACAGCAGTGCTTTGTATGTATATTATGTCCTTAAACACCCGTCGAGGTGATATGCGGAGCAATAAAAAAACAGCCGGATGTCAATACTTCGGCCTCAATACGCCGAGACCACAACGTGTTTTCTTGTTCACTTCACATATAATTTATTTCAACAGTACTGCTAATCGACTCCCACGAGAATCAATGGCAACAACTCCTTCGTTTGTTCATTTCCGCAAGACGAAAAAATCTTCAATTAACTCTCCATCTATCTTTCACTTCTTTATCTTCTGGCTTCATATGGAAACGATCCCTCAATCTGCGTATAGGGCTTTCATTCAAGAGAGAAGTCGTGTGTGCGGTGTATATGTATGTGTAGTCGTTTATGTGACGGCACCGCTATTACAGCACAAGCATATATTGGTCGATACGGTCAATATAAGTAAAAGCTGTGGAATGGCTCGTGACCCGCACTTATACCACGAAGACACTGCACTACATAAAGCGGGACGCTCCTCCTATCAGCTAGAAAGTGGAGCCTTTCCAGCATAGTACAAGCGTAAGCTATTATCTGCGCGTTTCTTGCGGCTGACATCTCTCCACGGTGTCGTTTCGGACAGAATACTCGTCCTTGCGCCGATGCTTGTCGGTTGTATTTTCTTTCTTTTCTGATTGGAGGAGTCCTTGAAAGAAATACCCCGGTAACTGGGATGTCTCCAGATTCTATTTAGGATCACGTTAAGAAACCATAGGTGGTTGAAATTTTTTGAGCGCTCCCCTACGGCGTCTCTTAAAATTATTGGCGGTTTTGGGATGTTAAACCTTAAATATTATTATTATTATTATTATTATTATTATTATTATTATTATTATTATTATTATTATTATTATTATTATTATTATTATTATTATTATTATTATTATTATTATTATTATTATTATTAATGAACGAACAAACCCAATGTTGATGATGTTGAGCAGTTTACAAAGCTAGTATTGAACAGTAGGCGTAAGTTTACTACGCATATACACCTAAACGTCGTAAATATCCCCAGTGTCTTTCTCCTGAACTTATAAGTCCAAAGAAGAATGAAGATCCGGCGCACAGGATGGCTAAATGCTCGTCATTCAGCAAGTGGCAGGAAAAGTCAAGCTTTTTTCTACGCTCTCTCTAAACAACTATATGAACAGGACCACATTTCGTACATTGCATTGGTAGAAAAAACTTTTTGACCGGCCAGCTGAGTTAGAAAGCATGTACGCAAACGGCCTAGCAAAAGGGAGAAGTCCATCAGGCTACTAGACTTGGGTGGCGTCGAAGTGCATGCTGTCGCTGTCTGTTTTGCCACGCATTTTTCAGCCGTTTATATGGCCTCAGACTTTTGAACTCAGATAGCAAAACAGCCCAAGGTTATAAGCAGATCTAGCAGGCTATCACTAGATAAAAATCTCAACTCTTCATGCATTAGGCGCTTAAAATCTTCCTTATTGTGTGGTTCAGATGGCATATTTTCCGCCGTACAGAAGAATGATGGTAGTATACTTGTCCCAGTACTGACAACAATATTCAAGAACCTTCTGAACACTTCCAGATTTCCTAGCATGAGGAAAACTGCGCGTGTTTTTCCAGTATCTAAGTCGGGCTACAAGAGTGATGTTTCCAATTATTGCCGGATTCTCTACTGTATGCCCCCCCCCCCCCCCCGGCCGTGCTAGACTGTATCTGCGCGCTCGCTTGCGCAGGTGCAGTCTAGCCCAGCCGTTCTGCCCCATTAACGATCTTTGAGCTGGCTCTTGACAACATATTGTACGTTAGAAATCAACATGGGTTTCTCCTCTGACGCTGCACTAGCACAAATTTTGCTGGTTTTATTACTCCTATTTCCCCATCTATTTCTCAGAGAGGACATTTTGAGTGGTCTACTGTGACCTGATCAAGGTTCTTCACGTAGTCGGCCACTCGCTGTTTTTGGTTAAACTTGCAAACTTTGACACTCAATCGTCTGTTCTGGATATCCTGCACAAATATCTGCTTGAAATCATGTTGTTTTGCCGTAAATTGCCAAACGTCTTCCTTATACACAGTGACTAAGGAAGTCCTTCAAGTGTTGTTATTAGGCCCATTCTTATTTTTAAGGTAAGGTAGTAACATCGTTTTTGAATTCGTTACTCTTTTTTGTCTTATATGCCAATGAAATCAAGGTATTCAATAAAAATCATTCAGTTAACGACTTTTGCTTGCTGTAGCCAACTTTTGGTTGAATGCGAAGCATTTCTTTGCGTACTGCAAGCACTTTTGGAATCTATCTATCTATCTATCTATCTATCTATCTATCTATCTATCTATCTATCTATCTATCTATCTATCTATCTATCTATCTATCTAGCCGCCTACGTGAGGGTGCACTCATGATGACCCTCTTAACTTAGGATACACCAAATTTAGTACGGAGGATAAGATGGTAACAAAAATATGACGCGTTGTTTACGACATAAAAAAAATTAGCAAACCCCAAAGCTTCGCCTGTTGGAGTTGAAAGCGATAGCGATATCCTGTCCTAGGACATACTTCAAACACTTTGTGCATGAAACCTTTTCGAACTTGCTATGCACCGACTACGTGGCCTTAAGGGAACAGCTGCAGTAGCGTGTGTGCCTAATGTAGTGGGTTACCAGTCTTAAACCACGAAGTCATTATAATAGTTACATGATATGACGCCCACTTGCAATGGGCACTTACGAAACGCATTAATATTGCCATATTTCATGCTGAATTGTGAAGCATGTAAACAGGACACATCTGTTCATTTATTTATTTGTTTTACTTATTTGTTTATTTATTTATTATACTTCAAATGCCCCAGTGGATATTACATGAGAAGTGGGCTGTGGTACAAATTTCTGTGGGTTTTGAACTGAACTGGTCTTGTGTGGTGAACGACCTCGGGTGGAAGATCATTCCAATCCTTTGCTGTTTGAACAAAGAACGAGCGAAGGTGGGCAGTGGTGCGGGTATGCGCAGGATAATAGGTGCTGCGGTGGCTAGTACGAGAAGAGATTCGATGTGCGGGCAAGATACTGGATGCGTCAGACAATGAATGAAAGAATTTGTGAAAAAGGATTAGTCTAGACAATGAATGAAAGAACTTGTGAAAAAGGATTAGTCTAGCGGCCTTGCTTCGCAATTCTAGATTCTGAAGTATGGCTTGGTCTTTCACAATAGTGACACTTTAGTGATATAAATATTCAGAATAAATGAACCTTGCTGCCCTATTCTGAATAGCTTCCCACATTTTAGATAGATTAAATTGGTGCGGGTCCCAGATGGCGCAAGCGTACTCGAGTTTCAGGCGTACTAATGTTCGATAGGCTAAACGTTTTACAGGAGGAGGGACAAGGCGTAAGTTTCGTCTGAGGTAGCCAAGAACTTTATTTGCTTCGATACAGGTGTTTATCATGTGGGGTGTTCAATTAAGATCGGGAGTTATGTGTATACCTAAATACCTATAGGAGTCCACGGGGGACAACTTAGTGCCGAAAATAAAGTATGTTGGCGCCAGGTAATGTTTCCGACGGTGTAAAGAAACGACAGATGTTTTCTTCATGTTTAGAGTCATTAGCCAAGTTCTGCACCATGTTTCAATCGTTAATAGATCGTTTTGGAGAATGCAGGAGTCATTAGAGTCATTAATAGGGCGATAGATGACACAGTAATCTGCGAATTAACGGCTACTTGACGAGACATTATTTGGGAAGTCGTTTATATAAATTAAGAACAGGAGGGAATAGAGGACTGTACCCTGGGGTACACCTGAGACTACTTGACAACGGGATGATGATACCTCGTTGGCACAAAGAAACTGTTCACGATTTGAAAGAAAATTTTGGATCCAGTTTAAAACGGCAGGGTCAAAGTTTAAGCGCGAAAGTTTTAGAAATAAGCGTTTATGGGGTACCTTATCAAATGCTTTTTCAAAATCTAGAAAGAGAGCGTCAACAGGAATATTATGATCAAGACATGTGCTGATATCGGTAATAAAAAGCGGGAGTTGGGTGTCACATGAGAGGCCTTTCTGAAAACCGTGCTGACTGGGGTAGAAAAAATTTACAGACGAAAGAAATTTCACGGTTTGTAAGTAGATAATATGTTCCATAAGCTTACAGCATATGCATGGTTGTGATATTGGACGGTAGCTGGAAGGAGAGGATGACGGACCTTTCTTGGGAATTGGAATGATCTTGCCGACCTTCCAGTCTCGTGGCACCACTCCAGATGACAGTGATTGCTGAAAATTATGAGACAGTATACCAGCAGAAAGCTGTTTAGTGTTTATCACAACTTCAGAATTTATGCAGTCAATTTCAGCTGATGACGTCACTTTTAATGACTAGATCACTTAAATGATACCGTGAGGTTCGAAGATGACGGTAGGCATAACAGGGAAATTATGAGTGGAAGCACAAGGAAGTATATCTTCAGGTTCATCGGTAAAGACAGAAAAAAATGTAAAATCTAGTGTTTCTGCGACATAGGACTCAGGGATTGTAATATTTTGTAGATTGCATAACGAAATAGGTTGCACATGAGTTGGGTTAATGGCATTCCAGAACTGTTTAGGGTTAGTGCGTACCATGTCTGGGAGGGTAGACGAGAAGAACGTTCGCTTAACATTTCAAATCATAGATTCGTAAAGCTTTTCAGTATTACAATATTTGTCGTATGCTTGCTTAGAATTGGATCCCTTAGCCGAGCGGAAATGTCTCTTCTTTTGTTGTTAAGGCGTTTTAAAGAGTTGTTGTACCACGGAGAAGTAGGACGTTCGGTAATGGTGATGGTAGGAATATAGGTGTTTAATAATTGTGGCATTTTCTCTTTGAAAATCTCCCAGTATTCGTCAGCAGACCGTTTCCAATAATCTTTGAGAAACCAATCGTAAAAAGAGGAAAGTTCATTATTCATACTTTCATAATCAGCTTTGTTGTATACTGTTATTCTTTTCTTAATAAGGGGGGGGGGGGGTCGGCAAGTTGTATAGGAAACTGGCATGAATGACAGAGTGATCAGTTAGCCTGATTAGATTAGAAACCGATGAAACTTTATCAGGTTCCGACGTTAGGAGTAAATTTAGCGGGCTTGTTGAAATATGGGTTGTTCGTGTAGGGAATGTTATCACTTGGGATAAATTTAACGTTAGGCAAACATCTACAAAGTCACTTTCAGTGTGTAGCATGAAACCTACTTTTAGTGCGTTTCTAAGCAGAGGCAGTTTTTTTTTCACTGTATACACACGCAGATACGTGGCCGAGTGGTAGAACATCCGCTTGCCATGCAAACCAACCTCCTTTATTCCCCACTCTCACCCAGGATTTGATTATTATATTTTATTTGCATCGTCCTCAATTTTTCGGTCACGCATATGATGCTGATTTGCAATTACAACAACTGACGACGATGCCGGAATTTCTGCGAAACGAACTCTTTAACGCTTTCGCGTTAATAAAGTCATCATCTCGTCGCGTACGTCATCAAACACTTTCCAAAAAAAAACGAAAAAAGCAGTGGCATATACTCGGGGCCGGGTATGTGTCAATGGTATGCGTATTTGTGCCGCAGGATGTAGACATCTCTTTATGTACCCAGGAACGCCAAGAACACACAACGGTCATTTTAACGCTTGAGCATCAAGAAAAGCTGACATATGGTGTGTTGAGTGGATGAATGCAAAGAACAAAAGTCATTATCCCAGCAGGAATCAAACCCTAGCAATCTGCGTGGCAATAACGTTTGCTACCACAGATCCACGCCAGGTCTCGGAAATATTTTGCAAATAGACCCTCATGTTTTATTAAACAAACGTTTCGTCCCATGAAACGAATATCGGACTCAGATTTCTCTGCTGCGGGCTTATTCTTTAAAGTTTACCATGCCATACAATGCCATAGGTGTTACCTTTAGCTTTCTGGCCACTCTAAAAGCAGCTTCATACTACTTCACACTTTCTTTACCCCGTGATATAATTTTGGGAGTGGACTCGCTTCTTGTCTCTGGAATCACTTTCTGCGACTATGTTCACCTTCCCACCGACTAAAATTACATTTTCTTTAGCGTTCAGCCACAGTGACCACAAAACACTAGTGGTGGGCAAATATGTGATAAGAACGAAGTGCCTGCTTTCCCATAAGCAGTCAATCTTTCATAAATGCAAGATAGCAGTTTGATGGTCATCGAACACTGTCAGGGCAACATTGCAGGTCAATGCAAGGCAAACAATAGAGAACATTTTCTTCGTGGGTTCCAATTAGCAGCAGTTTTTACAACAAAAGTACGTTTTTCCCACCATACAGGTATCGGAGACGGCACGCTATGGCACGTGGAATTGTTATTGTCTGCATGATCGCTGCCGTGGCAAGAACCACACTGTCGGCACCGAAAACTAGAGTTTCTAGTAAGAATATTCAAGATCGCATACAGCAGTTAGCGAAGGACTTCGAGGCTCATCTTCAAGGTAACATTATTCTATACCTCCTTAATCGTTCTTCTGTTTTATAATGGTGACATGTAGATCTAATTTCGTGCATTCCCTGCAAACTGGTTTTATTAGAAGCGAAGCACCTTATGGCGAAGCTCAATGCAGTAGGCGCATTCACCCTTACTGCTCGTGCGCAAAGGCTGGCCCTAGCAAAGCCAGAGCGCACTCACGCGCTAACGCTTCCTGCCTGTGTAAGGGGCTGGGTAAGATGCCCCGACCTCCCCCTGACAATCTCTCAGCAGTAACGTGATGGCTTTGGGGAACGAGATTCTGCAGACGTGTGATGAACCAACGCGTTGTATTCTAGTCGGAACACGATAGCACGTTTCGGCCTGCGTAAATGGTTGTGGCCTCTCCCACTTGCGCTTTCTCAGCAAACATATGATGGTGTCGGGCATAAAGTTTTGTACAATAGCTGGAAAAGAACCTGGCGCTGCAATCGTGCACCTCCATGGTAATTATGGGAAGTACACGCTTCGTATTAGACTGCGTTAGCGAACTGTGTGCGAATCTTTTTCTGCAGTTTCAGTTTGGTCCTTCGCGCAGCATGGGTAGAAGGGCGTGGTGCAAAGCACCGAAACAGCGCCTGTGTTGTTCACAGAGGCTGAAGAGCACTGAGTATGAGAATAAATATAGATTTAGAGAGTCACGAGCCGTATTTGACCAATTTAGGCAAAACGTCGTGTGCTCATCGCTGGGCCGATATGTGGAGTCGTATGCCAGTGCAGAATATGAAATCGAGTTCATGCTGTTTCTAAGTGCGTCTTGACAAAGCTCGAGCACCCATGGTGTCTATTTGTGATTCTTTCTCTTTGTGGTTGTAAATTAGGCGTGAAATTGCATATGTAATCAAGAGCACATCATTGTCAATGGACAAGAGCTCACGTTTACAAGGTGTCGAATCTTTCTCATTCTCCCGATGAAAAAACACCCCCATTGTGAGTGTCAGTGATATGTGATGCGGAAACGGGATGTTTGCACAAAAGAGGCTGAAACTAAGCACCAAAGTGCGGAAGACTACAACAATGTACAAGTACGATTTAGCCTAATGTTGTTTTGACGTTGTTCTGGAAGTGAACATAACCGCATGTTATTATGGTTGAGTCTGTGTCGATAAGGTTGCATCAATTTTAGGACTACAGCAACAATGCCTTTTTACAATCGAGGCTCTAAGCATGTGCCCCACTATGGCTTACCGAAGCACGAATGCGTCGGCACTTACATAATTAAAAAAATATGTGACCTTAAAATTATGTGAGCAAATGTAAAGACACTTCGTGCCCATCGTGCTCCTTAGATGCCTTCGTGCCTCGACACTGCGCGGACTTGCTTGACAACGGCCAACACATAAGCGGAGTGTACACCATCTTCCACGAGGCTGCTGGAACTTCGGGACAAGATGTATACTGTGACATGGACACTGACGACGGAGGATGGACAGTAAGTATCTGTACCATAATGCTATCCATCCTAGCTTGCCTACTACATTGCAACTCAAGAGCCCGTAAATAATTCTGATGAAGTAGCACCATTTTGAGTCTGTTCCCCGCCTTCATTACCAGCTGTCTCTATGACATAAGTTGTGGTTTAGATAGAATTACTTCTTAAGCGTGTTCGATGACGAAAAGCACAACCTAGCACAAAAAAGAGCAATTCCTAGGATTCAAATATGCTAAAAATATTTCTTTCAGAGTGATCTCATCCCAGTAGCATTTATTCAACTGTGTAAAATTCTTGATATCTTTACAGTGCAGCATGCGACTTGAGCGAGCTCATTAGTTTTGCGAAGTCATTAAAAACGCATGTTACTGCGTATGCTGCCTTGCCACATGAGATGCTGGCAGCCCATAGGTGGCACAGACACTTGTAAATATTTTAAATATATACTCGCTTATGTCTCCCGTGCAAACTTAATTCCTGTGACAATATTTTACAATGTTATATCCGTGACAGAAATACCCCAGCGGAGCCTTGGTGGGCCCCGCCATAAACCACTTTCAGGTTAAAACGCAATCGTTTTCACCAATTAGAGGCACACACTACGTGTTCGTAAGGCAAAGCTCAGATAAAGTCTCTAGTTACCCCCTTCATTGTCGATGTGTTAGATGATGAAAGGAGGACAAACAGTTATTGCAGAGATTTCGGATGGGGAGAAAAATCTTAAACGGCTCGCTGGTTGCGCAGTTTAACGTATTACGATGCCTGGTGTAATTCTGCTCTTCTACGCGTTTCCTGGCTATCTCTCAATACAACGTAGGGCTTTATAACTACAAAACGGCATAAAAATGATGACACAGCAAGAAATAATTAGTACCAAACACTTGATCATGTATTTTTGTGTTCTCGTTTTTCCTACTCGACTGCAATCATGAAGCCACGATGACCTCACTCCCTCACCTTTTTTTTACGTTGGCTCTCCTTCAAAAAAAGAACAAAGAACATTGGCGACCCTGTGTTAATGAACCCTCTCCCCGCTCAAGCGTCAGTTCAAATCTACCTTGAAGCATTTTGTGTTGCTTGATGTATTCTATAACTGGGACGAACACCAGTGGCAACAGCGGTGGTGGTGTAAAGTCGGCTGCAGTGAGCATCCTCCTTCCCCTTCCAAAGCAGCTTCGCTGTAAAATGTCGCTCTAAACAAGCTTTCGCTCTAAACAACCTTTCTCGCTATTCCATATCTAGGTTGATAGCGTGATTACAAAACGATTCGTTAAGTTGCGTTACCATGATCGCTAAAAACATTGAAACCACCCCCTTTTTGAAATCCTCCGTGGGAAGCTTCTAGCACGACCCAACTAACTTCATGACGGCGGAACGTTCTATACACCTCGTAATCAGTCTCCACGCAATATTTCCAAACAGCCTTGCGTTGTAGTACAATATATGTTCCCTTAAAAATTAACACACGTTTAATCATCCGAGTTGAAGGATGAAGAAGAAGTTCTGTTTATCTTGAAAATGATAAATGTGCCACAATAGGAAAGGCGGTGCGAAACATACCCGCGGATTGTAAGCTGACGCGAGGGACAAAACAGTGGTGAAGGCCCGATGTTTCAAATATTGAGAAAGCTTTCACCTAAAGTACAACCTGTTTTAGCTCCATTGCACTCTTCAGAAATATAATTGTTTATTGAACTCCTTCATTTAACTCCTAATTGGCATCGTCATTATTAATGATGCTTAAGTACCATGGCATATTTCGAGCATACTTTATGTTCACGGGCTTTTTCCTGTACAACAGGTCATTCAACGCCGTGGGCAGTACGGAAACAATGCTTACTACTTTTACCGGAACTGGACTGAGTACGCCGATGGTTTCGGAAACCCAGCTGATGAGTACTGGATAGGTAAGACACAGACTCTTATCTTATCTACGAAGAAAAGCAAACACAAAAGCCAAGTCAAGTTCCTTGAATCTACGGCGCAAATCCAACACATAAGAAATATGCGCGCTTAGCTTTTGCGGCTGTGCTCAACCCACTATGACAGCTACATATCTAGGATGATGCCGATGGACCTTGCAAAGTGTGGCCAAACACCAACTAATTGGGTGCCCCATGAACTCATTCTAAAAAAGAAGCGATACGGATAGTTTCTTATTGCAAATATTCGTTTGTTGGTATTATATTATGGCTAAATAACTATGAATTATTTGAAAAATATATCATATGACACCAGTTGCAGAAATCATGAGGTGCATAAATACTAAAACACACACGCGTGCATATATATATATATATATATATATATATATATATATATAATGGGGAGAATTGTATACTTAAGGGCTCATTTTCGCATGTTTTCACACAATAATAATGAGATCTAACAGAGACTAATGCCAAGAAAAGTATAAGAAAAATTAATAACCAAATTCTAATGTTAATGTGAACAAAGAAATGTGGGTAAAGAGACAACTTGCCAGGAGCAGGAAACGATTCTGCGACCTTCTAATAACGCATTCGATGCTCTACCACTGAGTTACCACGGCGGCTATCCACTCAGCCACTTTATTTGGAATCTAAGTGAATTTAAACCTGGAAGTATCAATCAGCGCCATCTGTAGCCATGGCGGTGAGTGTGGCACACTCTTTCATAAGCCTGTGTGTCGTCACGTAGTACTTCAACATATTATGAGCTGGCAGCTGACCAATAGTCCCTCGCCTCGTATACAACCTAAGGCACCAAGTCTGCCAGTAGGAGACCCTCGTAATGAATAAGGAAAAGAAGTGTGTACTTAAGGGCTCGTTTTCCCGTGTTTTGATACAATATTATTGTAGTGTAGATCTAACAAACAGTAATGTCATGGAAAGTATATATATATATATATATATATATATATATATATATATATATATATATATATATATACATACATATATATATATATATATATATATATATATATATATATATATATATATATATATATATATATATATATATATATTGTAAGAAAGCCCACGCAATGGCGCGAGCTTGGCTACCGAGACGAGGAGAAAGAGACAGTCAGAAAAAAACAGCTGGCCGGCAGCAACGGCATTGTCTCCGCCTCATTTCGCTTGAGTGGCGCAGTCGACAGGACGCGACAGGCTGCCACCTCATTGATGCCGCCAAAGCATGGCATGCCTCCGAAGGCAGCACTCAACGATCATGGAATGAATGATGTGCGATACTGACGAGGGTTTTTCTTACCTCTTTTTGATGCTTGTGACATTTTACCGCTGTTCAAGTGTCTAGCACTCATGATAGCTGCGAGCAAGATAACTTGGATAGTACAGCCCTTGAGGTCACCGACGTGCCATTAAGCTCACGTGGCTTCTTCCCAAGGAAACACGTCGGAAGCGTGGGCTGCACTCCTGGGAGTCTCCGCCTCTGCGCCTGTACCCGATGTAATCCTAACGCAAAGTGAGGTGACTACTCATTCAGCGCGTTTGGAGGAGTGAGCCCCTGATTTGGCGTCACAGGGACATGTGTCATCATCATCATCATCATCATCATCATCATCATCAGCCTGACTACGTCCACTGCAGGACAAAGGCCTCTCCCATGTTCTGCCAGTTAACCCGGTCCTGTGCGTGCTGCTGCCAGTTTATACCCGCAAACTTCTTAACCTCATCTGCCCACCTAACCTTCTGTCTCCCCCTAACCCACTTGCCTTTTCTGAGAATCCAGTCAGTTACCCTTAATGACCAGCGGTTACCCTGTTTACGCGCTACATGCCCGGCCCATGTCCATTTACTCTTCTTTATTTCAACTATGATATCCTTAACCCCCGTTTGTTCCCTAATCCACTCTGCTTTCTTCTTGTCTCTTAAGGTTACACCTACCATTTTTCTTTCCATTGCTCGCTGCTTCGTGCTCAATTTAAGCTGAACCCTGTTTGTAAGTCTCCAGGTTTCTGCTCCGTAGCTAAGTACCGGAAAGATACAGCTGTTATATACCTTCCTCTTGAGGGATAGTGGCAATCTACCTGTCATAATTTGAGAGTGCTTGCCGAATGTGCTCCCCCCCATTCTTATTCTTCTAGTTACTTCAATCTCGTGATTCGGCTCTGCGGTTATTACCTGCCCTAAGTAGACATAGTCTTTTACAACTTGAAGTGCACTATTACCTACCTCGAAGCGCTGCTCTTTTCCGAGGTTGTTGTACATTACTTTCGTTTTCTGCAGAATAATTTCAAGACATATCTGTCTGCTCTCCACAGCCGGGATCAAATCCCGGCTGTGGCGGCTGCATTTCCGATGGAGGTGGAAATGTTGTAGGCCCGTGTACCCAGATTTGGGTGCACGTTAAAGAACCCCAGGTGGTCGAAATTTCCGGAGCCCTCCACTACGGCGTCTCTTATAATCATATGGTGGTTTCGGGACGTTAAACCCCACATATCTATCTATTTATCTATCATTTCTTTGATGGCGAGATTAGCCGTGTTTTTCGTCCTCATAATTTTTACTTCAATTGCGTAAGTGTTGTGCACTAAAAGCAAAACCAAAAGTTGGAGCCGCTATGAATCAATGGGCCTAACTTACCGCTGGGTTCACATGATTATGTGTAACAAAAGAAAGAGTCCCTCGAAAAAAGACTCTTTCTGTTGTTCATACGTTGTTATTGAGGCACAAAAAGTCGACGGAACCCTACCAATATAAAGCTTCACTGTGAAACACAATGGCCTGTATGAGCAGCTACTTCAGTCTCTAAATAAGTGCAATTTTTACAGCGCAATTTTAAACTCGAGTCACGCGCAGTTGTCCGCCACCGCCGCCGCCGGTGTCCGTAACCACATCTCGCGAAGTTAGTAAAAAAAAAAAAAACTAGCGCCAATGACACAGTGAGATTCACACCCGGGTACTCTGGGTGCCAGCCCATTATTCTACCTCTGAGCCGCACCAGTTCTTTTTCTTTATTGCCTCATTGACTACAGGTCAAGTTAATCGGACAATGACACACGCTTCATGTGTTCTAACGCATCAAACAAAAAGTATTACATCTTCAACACAGTCGGTAGTTTTATACACATCGTACTTTGATAACAGCTTCCACGAAACACTCATGAACAGATAGAACTCTTACATCAGAGTGTACGAAAACATACTACGCCAAATCGAATGAAGACCAAGTAAGAAAATAACGTCCAAATGTTGCACAGAACTATCACAAGGCAAAAAACGGATTCCATGTGGAGTAAGAGGTAAATCTTTTTTTGAAGTCCTCTGTAAAATGTGCCAAAAGTAAATGGCATTATTACAATCAACAAGTACATGTTCAATGGTCACAGGTTTGTTACATAGGAGACAGCTGCTTCCCCATGGTACATACATCGCTCTCTCTTCAAGCCACGTTTTCACTGGCGAGGTTCCCGTATGAAACATGTGGACACCACCTAATGTTAAAACTTTTTTTTTCAAGCTTCATAGGGGACGGAGCTACACCAGTGCTTGTGACGATTTGGCAAACTTGCCTTAGGCAGGCTTGATGTCGGGAAAGCAATCGCGCTAATACAACTTATAAAGCGTTTTGAAACAGCGAAAGAACAACTAATCGTCACACAATGCCAATAGCGTGGTGAGTGGGACGTCGAAAGCTCCAACCTCTTACAAAGCTTTTTCTTGTTCCCCAATAAGTGGTGCGCATACCCACTTCAGCCATAATTCCTCGTCGTTATCAGCCACTACTTGAACAATAGGCGCAAAATTCTTGGCTCGTGTTTTTTGGATACGACGCTTCTCAAGAGAATGAAGAAATACAGTATCGCGAATTCCGGCGCCGCACTACCATAGCGCTACTTCCTTCTTAATATGTGATCCCATTTCATATTGCACCACCCAAAAAATTTGTTATTGATGCTCCAGTGGGTATCCAGCAAATGTTTCCAGTAGTTACACAATGATTGTTTAGAAAAAGCTCTGAAAGGCCGCTCTTCCCTATAGTTTTCACTGTGACTGTACTGTGCCTTCCGCGCAGGCCTGGCATTTCTTCGAAGCGCAAGGTTGTATATGCTGCAGCTGCAGTATATAGCCGCTTAACATGAACATTGTCCTAACAACCATGTGTTGCTGCATTTTCACCAGCTGAAGTTGCTTCTGAATATCAACAGTGTTATCACAAACACTTCGCGCCGTATTTTCAGCTGCAGCACCAATCGTTAGATGTCCATAGTATCTTCTATCAAACGACGCTATACTTGCAGTGGCTGCAGCACGTCGTCAATTTCTATTGTGTTGTAAAATCGCACCTTGAAGTGGCTGCACATATGGTAGTATCGGTTCAATTCTTGTAGCGTACTCAAGAGTACATTGTGCTGTGATAGCAGCTGCTGCAGTTATGGTTGAATGTCCACACTGATATACAGGGTGTCCCACATAACTTGAGCCAAGAATTCGAAAATGACAGACACTTTAGTGGCGAATCGAACCAAATGCGTAATACTCTCACTAGGCTGTAGGTACTCAGGCAATTTTTTATTTCTCCCCATGCTAAAAATTAATAATTCTTAAGTACCTGTTTTCTTTATTATGGGCTGGAAACTCATAATGTGGACACTGAGATGTAGAGCACTTTCAGAAACCACCGACTAAATTGTTTCCTGTACGATACGTCTCGCGTTGTTATTTTGTCAACGTTGTAAGTAAAGCCTGCGAAATAGAAAAAAAAGCCGTGTGATGGACCGCGAGCGCACTGCTAAAGTGCTGCTATAGGCTTTATTTACTACGCGTAAAAAATAACAGTGCTAGACGTATCGTACAGAAAACGATTCAATCGGTGGTTTCTGAAAGTGCTCTACATCTCAGTGTTCATATTTTGGGTTTCCAGCCCATAAATAAAAAAGGTAAATATAATTATTTAGTATGGGGAGAAATAAAAAAATGGCCTGAGAACCTACAGCCTAGTGCGAGTAGTATGCGCTTGGTTCAATTCACCTCCTAAGAACCTTTCACTTTCAAATTCTTGGCTCGAGTTAGGTGGGATATAGCTTTCATATGAACACTTCATTACGTGCACGGGTAGGTTCACCCGGTAATGGAATCTGAAACTTATCACCGCTTAGGCAATGCTACATTATCGACGTAGAACTGTCGATAGTTCAGCCGGAACTGTATTGTAGCACTAGCGATAGTATCCCCGCCACGGTGGTCTAGTGGCTAAGGTACTCGGCTGCTGACCCGCAGGTCACGGGATCAAATCCCGGCTGTGGCGGCTGCATTTCCGATGGAGGTGGAAATGTTGTAGGCCCGTGTACCCAGATTTGGGTGCACGTTAAAGAACCCCAGGTGGTCGAAATTTCCGGAGCCCTCCACTACGGCGTCTCTAATAATCATATAGTGGTTTTGGGACGTTAATCAATCAATCAATCAATCAATCAACTAGTGATAGTATAAAATCAACAGTGCCATTTCACTGCTGCATGAGCTTTGTTCCCCGAGTGCGTGGTTCATAACGAACGACAGGGTGAAGGTGAAGAAATATGACATACGTGTATGTTCTATCTCCATAATGCTTGACTGACACATCATAATTAAGTTTAACCGTTAATCTGTAGCGGAAACGGAGCCGTTACATATAGCGGTACTGTGACCCTTCAATTTTATATGCTATTTCCTGGTCTTAAATAACATTTTCACGTAATAACTGCTAGGATTTTTCGTTCAAACATAAACTAAGACAAACTTATTTTGACAGAAGTAATATATCAATGGTTACTTTTCAAAAATAACGTTTTCATTGACATAGGCATTTTCACTGCGGAAATAATTTATTTCTTACGTCAAAATATTGCTCACAAATTAAACGATTATATTGTTGTTACAGTAGGCTAAGGCAAAATATTTGACAATATCGCCGGCCCACAACAGCGCCGTTATGCACAGCAGTAGCGGTAGTATTCTCGTTTACAGTACTTCCGATATTATTATCGATACTGTTGACAGGGTCTTCATAGTAATGTTACAGATAGTTTATTTTCAGTATCGATATCTTGAAGGAGAACTATTATTGCTATCGATATTCCGATAGCTTTGTATCACTATACTAAACTCATTGATTCGTTCTAGTGCTGTAGCAATTATAGCTGTGACGTCCGTCTTAGACGAAAGGTTGCCGTTGCTATAGGTTTTTCTCTAGTGTAACTCAAGAACTTGCTTTCGTGAGCAGAAGACAGTAATAAAACAAACGGTGCTAGATCAATAGTGGAAGACGACTTTTCTGACAGTGTGGTCTACGGGAGCCTGCTTATTTTGTTTCGAAAATTCTCCTGCCACGTGTCTTGTGACTTATCTCCCGTGGTGGGTTGTGTCATTCTTCGGGAAATTGTCATCATCATCATCGTCATCATCACTGGAGAGAAAAAAGGAAGCAGTGGCCAGTCCCCTAGAGTAAGTGTGAGCCTTAAATATAGGCCATCATCATCATCATCATCATCATCATCATCATCATCATCGGGGAAAACCGAGATAACGAGGTTAAAATCTTCTGGAGCAAGCACGGCTACTCGTGGTCTATTAAGGCATTCGTCTGTGCGGCTTGGACCTCTCATGTGCTCGGGCAGCTTCCTAATCTGCTCGGTGGCATCTCAAGCAGCCCGTGTCCTGAGGGTGGTGACCGACTGCTAGGTCCCTGCTCCGGAGGTCACAGCTAGAGCCTGCAGATAAGCGGGTGGCCTCCTGCTGTGCTTGGCCGTTAATTCAGCTTCAAATGCACCTAGAACGCAATTCCTGTGCAGACTCCCTTTCACCCCGACGACCACCACAACTGCAACAGTATTATCAGTGGCAAATTACCGCGGGTACCGAAGGCGTACTCATGAGCCGCATTATGACGCTACGTTGTTGCGAAAAAGTTTTAACGCGTTCTTTGAGCGTACTAATGGTCTATTGTGTTTTGTGACATAGTCTGCTGCCTCTTCGTGTTGTATATAAAAGGTTTGTCTTCATCCCCATCTCATTTCCTGTTCATTGAGCTCCTTGGCCCACGAATCATCACACTATATATTTGCGACAAAATTGAGTCAATAGGAGGCTGAGGATGATTTATAAGCTTATATGTGTCCGCATTGTACATAAATTGATTTATAACCTACTTCCTCTCAAGCTTTTTCTTGTAGGATTGTCTAATAACCTCGAAATATTGAAACACCTAGAGAAGTACTCATTTTCTCGTTCACAGGTAACAAAGCGCTGCACGCCCTCACGTCAGGAGACGAGGAAATGGTACTGCGAATCGTACTGAGCAACAGCACTGAAGATAGCACGTATTTCGATTACAAGACTTTCACCGTAGCAAGTGAAGAGGAACTGTTTCAACTACGCATAGGAGATTTTACGGGAATGACAGGTAAGACCATTCAACTCACATATGCGGAATGCTCACCTTGTCATAACAGTCTGCGCTGCCATGATGTGTCGGTGGGGGACAAAAACGGCTGAGGTGTGTGTCACCTTTTTGTATTGTTGTGACAAACTGGCAACCCCTTTTGCATTAACTCGCACAGTTAGCGCGATCAGCAGTACTACAAAAAAAACGCCTGGAATCTTTCTTCGCACCTTTTAAGGGATGTATAGGCGAAGAGTTTCATTGTACGTAACAGCTTTCGCTTTAATAGCCATCTTGTCCGCCACTCAATTCGCTCTGCTTATATACAGCATAAATATATTCTCCCCGTAACAACATTGTCCTCGGCTAGTAACGCTATGATGTACTTCATCATCTTCTGTCCAGCGTTCGACCATGTTTTGAGCAGCTTCACCGTGGGGACGTTTGGGGCTATGGGAACACGGGTTTTCTATTGAATTTCCGCAAAGTTCTTCCTTCCTTATATGTGATCCCATTTCAAATTGCTACATTTCGATATTACCTTTTTTTGTTGCCTTTTATTCATTCAGGGCCACCGTTTTTGCCTGTAACAACACATGAGCTGTGCTTTTAACTACGGGGATGAAAACAGTAATAACTGTGGGGATTTCACGTCTTGAAACTACAATATGCATCGTAATGGAGGGCTCCAGAAACTTTGACCAGCTTGTGTTTCTGAACTTACACTGACATCGGACAGCCCACGAGTCTATAGCGTTTCGCCTCGATCGAATGATGGCTGCCACGGCCAGGTTCCAACCCACGACCTTGGGGTCATGAGCCAAACACCGTAACAGTTTCACAACGGTGGTAAGAATGTGGCTGAAAGCGAATCCCCGCGTGAAGGGCGAAAAAGTTAAAAGCGAGCACACTCAACAAGAAAGAAAGAAAGAAAGAAAGAAAGAAAGAAAGAAAGAAAGAAAGAAAGAAAAAAAAGAAAGAAAGAAAGAAAGAAAGAAAGAAAGAAAGAAAGAAAGAAAGAAAGAAAGAAAGAAAGAAAGAAAGAAAGAAAGAAAGAAAGAAAGAAAGAAAGATCAGTAGGGGAGACTGAAAGTGAGAGCGCCGCAATTATTGCGGTCCTATCACAATTAGTTTTCTCCTTTCTGGATGCTTTATTTTTAAACGTGCGTCAGAGCAACTGACTGATTTCTTGACGATTTGTCTTGTCTTGACAATTAGCAAACTTATATTTTGGACAGTCCTACTTTGCACTTTTTTTTCACTTATCTTGCTAACTATAAGGGAAAAAGCCTTTTACGCTGCGTGAAATTCGAAATGCGTCAGAGGCCTCAGCGTGAGTGGTGCGAAAAACCATCATCGCGTGATGTCGTTCCCACATGCTGTCAAGATAGCGAAACAAATTTATGACACCATAATGGCGTTACATGTTGAAATCATCTCGGCGACATCATCAAAGGTGGGCTGACCATAGAGACATTGCAAAACCAGGTGATGTGCCTCCAATCTTGGAGAAACGGGAAAAACATGATTGGTGCCGAAATCATTTGAAGGGTGGCAAGGCAGAAGCAATACACCGGCTGAAACGAAAAAAAATAATAAAAGGAGGCTGTCTCTTTCGAGTGATCTTATGTTAGAGCATACGCGACCTAGTGAAATTTTGCTTACTGATTACTCGATCTATTACCAATTTGTTGTTCTGCACTCTGTGTTCGTTTACTAAGTGATACTGCTAGACACCGCGCGTATTGCGTGTGTGTGTGTGTGTGTGTGTGTGTGTGTGTGTGTGTGTGTGTGTGTGTGTGTGTGTGTGTGTGTGTGTGTGCGCGTGTGTGTGTGTGTGTGTGTGTGTGTGTGTGTGTGTGTGTGTGTGTGTGTGTGTGTGTGTGTGTGTGTGTGTGTGTGTTTCAACTAAATGTTTTTTCGTCCCATTGACAATGTTTTTATTGATATGATATATAAGGAGATAAAGTATGGCACCGGCTACTCCTTAGCCCTTGAGTGAAAGTTGAACACGTATCTTACAAGAAAACATACGAAACAGTGCATGAAAGATAGAACACTCGAGCACACATATTCAAAAACACATATGCACATATCACAACACAATAATAAGGAAATGTTCATAAGACAACGAATGAAGTATCTGATAATGTCCCTCCTTAATATTTGATCCAACCAGCGTAAAAAGAGCAGAGCACACGTCTGGTCCTTATGAGGATGTATTCGCTCATGTGTACAAACCAGTCGACACGTCTTTCACTTCAGCACACACATATGATGGGTGTCATATAATACTGCACATAATAAGTACATGTGTTATGCAAATGAAAAAATGTTCTTTCTTAGTACTTTTCTGCGATTCCGCTGTCTTGTAAGAAACAAGTTAGCGCTTTTAAAGCGTGAGTCTGCAAAACTCCAATTGGCCACGGGCCCAGAAGTTTCTTCATGCTAAACGGTCTACGGCCTAATGCCAACAGTTCTGATTTGAGACGGCTTATCGGCGTGTCATGGTGTGGAGAGTCTATGAGAAGGTGACACACGTCTTCATCTATAAACATACGTTCGCATTTGCGAGATTCAGCTCTGCCAATTCTGTGCAAAAAATGTTTTGTGTAGGTGGTGCCTAACCTCAATCGGTGAATAACAGTTTACATGCTTCTATCTAATGCTAGCGTAATTTTGAATGAAATGAATGTATCGATGTGATATAAATCACAGTTTTTTGTACTTTGGCCAAACCAAGTAGTTTTGCGCATTCTGAAAGTTGTAGCCTTTATAATACTACGCAATTCATTTTTCGAAATTGGTAAACGAACAGTAACGTCTTCACGATGTGCTTGTCGTGCCGCTTCATCGGCTGCTGTGTTTCTAGGAATGTTGCAATGGCCAGGTATCAACTGAAATGTAATCTCATGTTGCGAATTGCTTGCTTTGGTGAGCTCTTCCAGCGTTTCATATGTCATACTATCACTTATAACTGTCGTGTTTGTACTAGAGAGCGATCCTAAAGCGGCCTGTGAATCACTGAAAAGTACCCAATTCCTCGCGTCTGCTGCCGAGTTTATAAACTTTGCGCTGAGGCAGTGTCCCATCCAATGAAGTCTCAACTGAGGAACTAATATTGCTAGTTGAAACCATTGACAATATATATATCGCGTACGCGCACTCGCATAAAAGAAATTCCTTGCGATGAAGACTTTCTTTGGTGATTCAGCGAGTTGACCTGGGTGAATGAACTAATTCTGTCATTCACGAGACTTTCACGCTTTTATTTTCAGGTGACCCTATGGAAAGACTTTCAGGCCAGAAATTCACAACCTATGATCATGACAATGATGCCTCGGCGTTCAACTGCGCTGAGCGCTTGCGTGGTGCCTGGTGGTACCTCGACTGTGACACCAGTAACCTCAACGGACTCAACTTGAATGGCCACCATGACAGCTCCGGGGATGGTATTGTGTGGGAAGGTACGTCTTCGGAGGCGGCGCACTACTCTTACCCGAAGGTTGAAATGATGATCCGACCAGCGAAATAGATAATTGGTCATCCTTTGTTAAGTGATACGAAACCATGGCAATAGAGCACCTATGCAAAACGGAGAGGAGAGCGACTTGATACTCATCCATGACAACGTAGACGTAGCGCGAAAAAACACGGAAAAGATAGGGTACGCCACAAGCGCTTAACACAGAACACAGAACAGATGTATATACTGAAATATTAGGTAAAGAACCTTTTTGTTAAAGCCAGTTAAGTAATTTAAAAAACTATCATGAACTGCATCTTAAAGGTATGCAATGAAGCTTGTTTTGATATTCGAAAACTTTTTCGTGCTTGAATAAAGAGCTTTATTACAAGTATTCATCTACTTATCTATGTTTGCATTGATCTACTTATCTATGTTCGCATCAATGAATTGCCACTTTTTTAAGGTGGCAATTCGTTATTCTGTCGCGTTCATGTTTTGTCGGCTACAAAAGTGGCTTTTCTTTAAGTTAACATAAAGTGCCGAGAGACTATGCGCAGGAATTTCGAGCGCGACAAACACACATTCACAAAATGAGAGAACAGGACGGGCGCTAATTTCATCTAACTTTATTTGACGCATCGCCCTCAAATGTAACTAGAAAAGCACACATGCGCACACAGTCAACTGCTTAGTCAAACACGTTTTCACTTACCAAAACTTATCGATGTATTCAGCTTCTGCCTTCCTATTTTTCTCACCGTTGTGTCACTGGCATGCACATATGACCCCTCACTTCCTGACATTAAACGCTTGAAGCAGCTTCCTTGAGATGCGATCCTTACCTCTACCAAGATTATTTCTTTCTCGGCTGACGTGCCTCGTAACTGGCGCAATGTTTTGGCAAGTTGGTATACTCAATCCTTAGATAAAAGCCCCCGCCATCCTGTCCTCTCGTTTGGAGATTGTGTGTTTTTCGCGCTCGAAATTCAAGTCAAGTACACACCATGTCACCAAGTTTCGAGATTTGTCCGTTTATGCACGGGTGAATATCAAAGCTCTTCCCGCAGCGCGCAGGCTGTATGTATCAAGAGGCCATCAGTGCTGAAGAAGAATCGGTTACGAACAAAATATATCATTTGTAGTGTCCAGAAGCAATTTTTCGAGTTGCTGTTTTTTCCAACATTTGAGGCACCATCCGTGTTATTGCTGCTGATGAGTAACGTAGACCACAAGAAAGTTTTAATTATTTGTGATGATGATACCGGCAGCGACTGGTATTGAAACGGCCAACAGCGCGTCAATTTTAAATTCAAAGCATTTCTTAGCGAGTTTCGGCGAGTTTGAGCGTATCTATCTATCTATCTATCTATCTATCTATCTATCTATCTATCTATCAAGCCTCTTAGGTTTCAGTGCTCTCGTGCTCACCCCCTTAACTTGGCGTGAACCAAAATTAGCATGGATAGTAGGATGGTTCGACGAATATGACGCGCTGGTCAAGACATGAATAATGTCGCAATCCCGTCGCGTACGTCGTCTAACACTTCCCGCTAAACAGTGGCACATACCCACGGGCGGGTGTGTGCCGCTAGTATGCGGGTATGTGCCACAGGTGGTTGACACATGGTATCTACGCAGGAGCAACGAGAACACACATGGGCGATTTCAAAGTGTGAGCGTTAAAAGATACCCGACATCGGTAGCTTTTACCCGACGAATGCCAAGAATAAATGTCAGGGTCCCGGCTGGAATCGAACCCAAGTATTCTGTGTCGTAGTGAAGCATTTTACCACAGATCTACGCCTGTTCTCGCAACTGCTTTTTAAATTGACCCTAATCTTCGTTAAACCTCAATAGTGGATTCAGTGCTGCCTACCTGATTTTGTAAACATTACACATGTTCTCATTCGATACAGTAGTCACGTCGGGTTAACATTATTTTGTGGTTAGTTGCCATGTGTTGAAGTTTATTTACGTAGCAGTGTACAGGGCCAGCATCCTCACGAGAATCAGTGCTTCATATCAGCTTCAGGCGTAGGCAGACGGGCCGGCCGTCACCTGTTCATCCATGGGCACGAGAGCAGGGGCATCTCTTGAGCCGTCGTTGATGTGGGGCCATGAACGTTGAGCCACAACAGAGCTTGAAGGCGCCGACATTTGGCCACGCAGGCCTGTAGAAGTCACCGCTGCCATCGCCACAAGGCGAGGTGCGAAGAACGTCCCAGGTATTGCGGTAAATATAACGAAAATAAGTCAGTGAGATTAAACCTTCAAGCTTAATCGTTGAAGTGTGAGCTTGTATTAACTATCACCAAAGGCTTTGCTTTACCCAAACGTGGTTGCGTGTTCGTGATCTGTGACAGTGCGTATTGTTTACACACATTGGTCCTTCTTTCTGAATAAACGTTGTTAGAAGTTGCACTCGGTGTACGTATGAAAGTACCTTTGTCCGCTGTCACCATCGCACCTTACACTTCAAATCATGATGCACCAATACGCCAAGTCGACAATTTTTATCTGACCTTGTGTAGCGTATCTTGGCCATCAAGATAGAAATCATCTCACGAAAATTTCTTTCCATGCAAGGGTTAAAACACAGGCTCCTACAATCAGGATTTCTTAACCCCTGCACAACACATCCGCCTTTTCTTCTTTATTATGGGTCTAGACATTAACGATTCCAAAATGTGAACCGTGCGTTGTACTCGCGGAGAAAAACAAACGAAGTCAGAAAACGCTTTATACGAATGCCTCGTAAAAATGGGTAGCAGTGGGTAATAAGCCACCTGTAGGAATGATGCAAAACAGATAAGGAAGATATTGAACATCAATAAATTACTATTTTCACAATAGTTGACACCAAGCGCGCATTTTGGCGGTCACGGGAAGGTGCATGCCATAAGCCTATTGAACTTTTGTCACATGGTGTATGAATGGCAAACGTGGTTTAGACATTGACGTGTATTTAAATATTATTATTATCCGGGCTTTAACGTCCAAAACCACAATATGTCTATGAGAAACGCCGTAGTAAAGGGCTCCGGAAATTCCGACCATTGGGGTTCTCTAACATGCACCTAAATCTATGTACACGGGCCTCAAACATTTTCGCCTTCATCGAAAATGAAGCCGCTACAGCCAGCTGCATTTATTCATTTACACATTCAGTTATGTGTCATCAGACTCTTGACACTCTAAAAGAGGTCTCGCAATTCACTCTAATTTTAGATTTAATGAACCACAACATCGTTATTAGCTTTGGGCGTGGTGTTTAAGCAAAAGACATGCACCCGAGGACCAGCAACTCGATGGATGCTAGAATTTCTGATTACTTAGGCTACTTCTGAATGACGAAAATGGCGAGCCATCTACGCAATTTTCGTAGCTTAATGATATATCCCAAGTAAAGACTTTTGTGACATGATTTTGCTGTCATCAGCAGATAGATAGATAGATAGATAGATAGATAGATAGATAGATAGATAGATAGATAGATAGATAGATAGATAGATAGATAGATAGATAGATAGATAGATAGATAGATAGATAGATAGATAGATAGATAGATAGATAGATAGATAGATAGATAGATAGATAGATAGATAGATAGATAGATAGATAGATAGATAGATAGATAGATAGATAGATAGATAGATAGATAGATAGATAGATAGATAGATAGATAGATAGATAGATAGATAGATAGATAGATAGATAGATAGATAGATAGATAGATAGATAGATAGATAGATAGATAGATAGATAGATAGATAGATAGATAGATAGATAGATAGATAGATAGATAGATAGATAGATAGATAACTTTATTCGGGTCCGGAAGAATCTTCACCCTGTTTTTATAGGGGTAAGACTGCGGGCCGCTCCCACGTTGGGACAGAGAGGCCACGCCTCACCGCTGCATCGGGGGCCTTCTGGACAGCCCGGAGTTGGTCAAACCAGTCGTTGCTCGTGAGGAAAGCAGAGAAGGCTTCCTTCGTCAAGCCGTGGATTGTGTGGTGCTGCAAAGATGGGCACGCGCAGAGCATGTGCTTAAAGTCACTAACCGCCCCTCAGTCGGGACACAGAGGGGAGACCTCTGTGTACCTGCTGAAGACGGTGAATGTGGGATACGACTTTGTCATCAGAAGCCTGAGAGTCACGGCCTGGGGCCTCGTGAAATTTTGATGGGGCAATGGGAAAGCCCTGTGGCTCATCTGGTAGTGGCTAGTGATTTCGTTAAAGGTGGAGAGAATGTGCCTGAAGCGGGGTGGGTCAGTTTCCGAAAGGGTCGTACCAAGTCCGTCGCCGGTCCCAACCGGCACACCGGCTTCCCAGTGCCCGGCGTGGCTGGCAAGACCTCGCGCCTGGGCATGGGCCAACTCATTGACGTTGGCCAACCCCCTACCACCGCGCCTTCGTGCGCCTGGAACTATGTAATGACGTGATGAGTCAGCACCTTACCCTCAAGTGCCCTAGCAACTTCCTCACAAACAGCCCCAGTTGAGAAAGCTTGAAGGGCTGATCTCGAGTCTGCAAATATCTCTTCTCTGTCCGGCCTGAAGATTGCCAGTGCAATGGCCAGTTGCTCTGCCTTACAAGCCAACGACGTGCTGAATGACGCGGTTGATAATACGCGTCCCTTTAGGTCCACAACGTTAGCAACAAAGCGATTGGAGTCACCGTCGTACTGTGCAGCATCTACAAAACACGACTATACCTCATGCGCATGCGCGTACCGCAGAAGCGCGGAAGCGCGAGTCGTCCTCCTTCCGGCCTTGAAACGGCAGAGATCAACCGCATATGGGAATTGGGTGTCATCAGCAGAGGTCTAAATGAATGCACGCAAAGGGAACGTTCTCGTTCGACATTTATTGGCCTAGGTCAAACGATAGGCGGAGACACCAGCCTGCTTCGGCGATCTATAAGTGATCCACTGGGTCGTATCATCATGCTCACGCTTGGGAATGAGTAGTGATACAGGCGGGCCGGGTAACCGCGTAGGCTCCACTCGATGCCGTCTGCGAAGCTGTCATGCGGACCATTCAGGTTAAGGCCGTTTAAGTTGGCAAGATGACAGTTTTTGTACCACCAACCACCGCGGTACCGCATGGCGCAGTTTTCAGATGGCGCCACATCGTTGTCCTTGTCGAAAGTAGAAAAATTCTGGCCGTTTCCATTGGAAAGCGCGTCCCACCCTGGATAAAAAGGCAATAAAACAAATCATGATGCGAGCAGCAGTTGAAATGTCGTATTTGCGTCGGTTATATTTTATACGCTTTGCAGTGACGTATGCAGTGACGCTTTGCAGTGACGCAGTTGTGCGAAACCCTTTCTCTCACACTATTGCGTTAGTATGGCAATTCTTTTTTCACAGACACAGCGCAACGCATATCTTTGTGCTAACGCTTTCTTTCATCAATACTCAACTCGACGTAAGACCCGCCGTGGTGGTCTAGTGGCTAAGGTACTCGGCTGCTGACCCGCAGGTTGCGGGTTCAAATCCCGGCTGCGGCGGCTGCATTTCCGATGGAGGCGGAAATGTTGTAGGCCCGTGTGCTCAGATTTGGGTGCACGTTAAAGAACCCCAGGTAGTCAAAATTTCCGGAGCCCTCCACTACGGCGTCTCTCATAATCATATGGTTGTTTTTTTTTGGGACGTTAAACCCCACAAACCAATCAATCAATCAATCAATCAACTCGACGTAATGTTTCTGTGAAGAAAACCGACATCTTTCTTTTTATAACTGTAACCTTGCGATTGAACTGCAGCAAAATCACTTGTTCATTTGAAACAAGCATGTTTTTGCGAGAAAGGTTGGGCAAGCTATCGGCTTTTGTAGGCGAGGTGTTGTTGGAGCTTCTGTTATGCAATCCGTCTAGAACGCGTACGTATGTCTTGGCCGACTGGACGAGAACGCTGTACGTCCGTGTGCCCGTCGTGTAAGTCTACCGCCGCTATAAAGAAATAAGTGTACAAACAAATATTTTTTCTGCGTTCCTGGAGTTTGAACCAAGAGCCCTTAGCGCCAAAGGCCTTAACCAGTGAGCTACAAAAATATACTACATTATTAGAATATGTCTAATTCGTCTTAATTTGTGTGACATGAAAAATATAACATTAAAACATTTCTCATGAAAGCTTTAGAGCATTATTATTAATGGTAGACTTAAACACTAAGGATTCTCCGTTCTTCAAGACCACGTGACATCTTAATCACATGGCTATGAGGCACGCCGTGGTGGGAGAGTTAGGATTGATTTCGACGGCATGGGCTTCTTTAAAGTGCACCTAAATCTAAGTTCACTAATGTTCTCGGTATTTCATACTGACCGAAAAGCGGCTGCCGGGATTGGGAATCAGACGGCCTTTGCACTTAGTCTGCAACTTGCTGTTGTGTGGTTTTTGAATATAGCACATGCGCAATGCGCTTTAGAACTGTACACGAAGCTGACATTATCGATAAACTCGCAGTGAGATGCAAAGTATCCTGCTCAAAGAAACATTCCAACAGAAACGTGCTCGTTAAGCACAGCGGTGTTACCTTCTGGTCCCAGGATCTTTCCCAGTTGCAGTTTGAAGAGGTTCTCTTCGTTTCCAACGCGAAAGCTCTCGTAGTCGATGAATGCGCTCTCGCCAGTTCTGTTGCTCAGCACGACGCGCAGTGTGAACGTATCGTCGTCCGAGGTCAGAGCGTGTAGCGCCTTGTTTCCTGCGTGGAACAGATGAAGGCAGATATAAATGTGTACTTGGCAGTTCTGACACCCGTTATTGATGAAAAATCCGCCTCTTACATTGGCGCTATTTTCTCCCACAAATGGTATGCATTGCCAGCAGCCATTCAAATTTATCGCGGTATTGGGATAGCGGAGACATCTCTGTGATGCATATACGTTCAGTATATCCCAGTATTACGTGAATTCCGAAATTCCCACGGTTGTAACGTTCGTTGCTTACTACTCTTGAATGTTATTGAGCTATTTTGCGATGTCATTAGTCCTTTCTCTTTTCTGTTGTTGTTGTCCACCCGTACGCTTAGGAGATCTTACATGCACAGTTGTTATCATTTGTTAGTAACTTCATTTTACCTAAAAAAGGGGTTCCTAGAAATTGCATCAAACATGTTCAAAATCTTCAAGTACACTTTACCAATCCAGTATTCCTCGCTTGCGTTTCCGAAGCCATCAGCGTACTCGTCCCAGTTTCTGTAGAAGTGGTAGACGCTGTTTCCGAATTGGCCTCTCCTCTGAATCACCTGAAAATAACGAATACAATGAAATGAAGGCAAATATAGAAGTGACTCGTCTGTTTATAGCCATATTGACACACCATGTTACAGAAGGTGCCAGCCTCAACGTTTCACTCAGCGTCAATACAGTATTGTTAATCTGTTTCTTTTCAAGGCGAAGATATTCAAAATCTCGAAGGTTTTTAGGCTGTCGTTTGCCTAAAGCGTTTCCAGCCTAGTACGTGAATATTTTTGTATATCCCTTTCAGACGCCAACTATTAGGAACTGTGTATAAATGTGTCAAATCACTACAATGTTACTTCAAGGCACTCAATATTATATTGCAGCAAAAATAACGAGATAATTGTTTAATCTGTGTGTGTTATTGTAGCTCGTTCTAATTAAGTTGCAATTAATATCCCTTTGTCCTTAAGTCATTCATGCTTACATTTGGCATAAATTGAATCTAAACCCAGGCTAGAAATAAAGTGCAAATTTATTTTTCGTTATTTCAAATGTGAGCGAAAAAATTTCTGCTTTTCACATTGCTTGCAGGAAGCGGCACGTCGCACGACTCGTCTAACGTGGTAGTGCCTTCAAAAAAGTTGCATGTATCACTACAACGCAAAATGAGATTAAATGAAGACAAATGAATCCTGGAGGAGCTTCGATTCATCTAATGTACGATATATTTTGCTCTTTCTTGGCCTCAACTTGATACAAGTAACGAAAACGAGTGGCATACACAAGCGTGTACATAGGGTCTGCAAGGAATATGCACCTACGCTTTCTAAGCAGTCCATAACGTGGTGATCAACAATATAACTGCCGAAGGTGTTTTTGGACGCTTGACGTTAAGGGCGTTCCTCCATCTGTTGTGCAGTTTTACTGCTCAGCAATGTGGTGAAATACATCAGACATACTTCCTCACTATTAGAAACTGATAAATGCGTCCGTGCGCCTTCCCTATATAGGTTGTAAGTGAAATAAACAGCGTGTCTGAAGCGTCATTGCAGACATCAGCGCTAACAGTTCTGTATGCACTCTTTGTGGATACTGGGCGTGCCTGTACATTTGCATCGCTTTATGTCAGCAAATTTTCAGTTGACATCTAGCAGCCGTCCTGTTTACGTGTTTGTTTCTTTTGTGTGTCTTGCGCTCCGCTGGCTAAGAGACACAAGTTCTAAATATATCGGCTAACTCTAACGCTTTTTATCACATTTGCGGCTACCCACACGACACTCACAAGGACGCAGATATCTGGAGGGAGGCGACTAACTTATGCTAGTATGTAATCCTGCTTTCCCCACAAGATGTGGCAGTTTGTCCAGCCGGGACATCACATCGGGCCTCACTTTTGTCCAAAACGTGGTGGAAATCTATGGGAATAACCTCAACGTAGAGTTTGGCAATGCACACTATCTCCTGGATACTGTCCTGTGGATTAGGCATGCAAGACGGTACAGGTTCTAAGTGACCGACTGGGACAAGCTTTGCAATCTAAGAGATGAATGGTCTGAGGACGAAGAAAGCTCGCCCTTGAACGCCAGACGGCACATATCGGCAAGGACATCCAACCTACCTTTAGAGATGTCACTGAGTACCTCCCCTTCCAAAAAAAGTATGCACAGCGTGCTGTCTTATAATCTCGTGACCAAACAGTTCCTCCCCTCCGGGAGAATCGGGCAGCATCTCAAACGCACGCTTCGTAAGATCTCCGAAGTCGACTGAAGCTTTGAGGAATGCGGTAAAGTTTCTTCTAAGCAGAATTGGACAAGGTCTAAAATTCCATCAACGAGCCCATGCGGAGGGCAGTTCCTTAGAATATCAAAGCATATGTTGAATAAGAGCTACTCAGGTAGGACTAGAGATGTAGGCTGACTCGCACACTTTACGCAGCAGGGTGTAAATTCCGGGCGAAACAATCAGGGTCTGGGAGACCTGGCTGGGAAGTACATACCAATCGCCTCCATCCTGCATACCCCGTCTTCTACAACAGAGGACGCGCCAACTCAGAAATGGGTGCGGAAATTAGATGCGAGGAAATCAGGCAAGCATTGTGCCACTTAAGTCGCAAGTCGGCCCTGGCGAAGATAAGGTCACGAACGAGGTCTTGTGGAACTTGGATGACAAGCTGGTGCAATACCTGAAGATTTTCTTCAACCGGGCATGGAGAGTGGCAGTGTCCGGGAAATTTCGAAGACAATAACCAATATTCTCATCCCCAGACCGGACAAACCTGCCACCTTTGACAACCTTCGGCCCATCTTGTGCGTGAGTAAGGTGGGCCGAACACCCCATTCTGAAAAGGAATATTCGTCATCCGAAGGACCGCAACTATTACGCCCACAACAAGAGAGGCTTCAAGGGAGGTAGATGCCATGAATCTCACCGAAGGCCAAGTTATTGATCTCAACATAGATGACATAAGAGCCGTACTAGAATTGGGCAGAGGGCATTCAGCAACGTTCTCCATCATTTCGTGCTGAG
Source organism: Rhipicephalus microplus (assembly GCF_043290135.1). Lineage (NCBI taxonomy): Eukaryota > Metazoa > Arthropoda > Arachnida > Ixodida > Ixodidae > Rhipicephalus > Rhipicephalus microplus. The sequence continues at coordinate 135,506,674 of NC_134702.1, read as the reverse complement.
GCAGATCTCGTGTCTCGGGCTTGGCAAGCGCTTTCAGGGCTACCCAAATTTATTCCTAACGAGCCGAGAAGCCGTCCTCAAGATGAGCAACCTCGCTTCGGACCCAATGAGGCTTGGTTTCAAAGGGACACCAAAAGGGCGACTCTTAGATCTGACCCTCTTTAACTCAACCTCGTTTTGTTTCTTTGAAATGCAATCCGAAGTATATGGCATTATTCACTTGCCTATGCAGACGACCTCACCACATAGGCAACTATAGGCCGCGATTAACAAATAAGGGGTATGCTACCGGAAGCTATTATGGTCACGGATGTTTATCAAAGCCCCAAGATGAAAGGTGGCAACCCTATCGAGGACGTCAGCAGTGGTCTTAAGACAGGTGAGGACTGATTCATTCCCAGGGTGTGCCCTCCCCGGATTCTAAGTATGAGGATGGAATTGAAGGGATCCTTCAACCTGATGGTTACGAAACTTGCCATAAAAACAGAACGGGCGGAGAAGTCATAACGCCGTACAAATGGGAGGGGGTCATTACCAGCTCCGAATTTGTAAGGCAGTTATGGTCAGTCCAATAGGCACGCGACAGAGCAGATAAACTTGGTTCTTCTGTTCGGACGTGGTAACGGCCGACAACGTGCTTAAACGCGTTCCAAAGGACCGCCTTAAAATTTATGCATCCATCTGTGGAACAATTCTTTACCTTGATTCCGCATCAAAGGGAAAACGCATTTTCTCGTTGCTACATTGAGTTACGTTCACTTTACATAGACTTGATATTCCTTCACGACACGATTCAAGAGTTTACACGCTTCATATAAAGTTAATATTTCCTAGGTAGCCTTTCGTACCTGCAAAAAAATTCACTACTTGGAATATTTTTTGGAGTTTTGCGCTGAAGAATGGCGTAGCGCTGACCTTTGTAGTTCGATTTCAACCACATCGCCTTTTTTAAAGTTTACTGAGTACAAGTGATCTCGCGTTTCCCTAGTTCACCTCTATCAGTTTCTAGTACTTGTGCATAGGATCAAGTTTGCTATCCCGAGAAAGAGAGAGAGATGGAGATGCAGGAAAGGCAGGGAGGTTAACCAGATGCACGTCCGGTTTGCTACCCTGCACTGGGTAATTAATGAAGGGGAGAAAAGAGGTTGGAGAGAGCGAAGAAAGGAACATACAATCACAAGCACACTTGGGGGAGCACACACCATCTACAGGCGGTCGCTCAGGTTTGTTGTCTTCAAGTAATGTGGGAGCGCTTTAGTCGCTTTGTGCACAGTTAGGGCAGACGTCTAAGGTCCCATAATTATCACTTTCCAGAAATAAAATACTGTTTACCTGAATTACTTTTCTTCCACTTATAATGAATTAGGTATTACGTGGGCCAATGAAAAAAAGAAGTTTGTAGGAATAACGTGGCAGCAGAAAGCACAAGACTGGGTTGGTTGACGCATCACGGGAGAGGCCTTTGCCCTGCACTGGGCTTAGCCCAGCTGATGATGACGATGATGAACCAGGACGTATATAGTTTATCAAATTATCCTAGGCCACTCTCACGTGTATTCCTGTGAAAGCGTGGCCAAAAAATTTTGCCCTTCCCCCGCCCCCCCCCTCCGCTGCAGATCTTCTGCTGCAACGAAAGAAATATTTATTACTGTAATAAATACGTGTGAGTGGTGCATGTACCAACGAACGGACAATGCGAGTGAACTCACATATATTATTGACGACCTGATTATTGGTGCGCGTGTCACGTATTCCTAACTTTGTTATGTCTCGAAACAAAACTAGGTATTGTGACACTTATAAGCATGTCAACTGCCGATATGCATAATAGCGCTCTATCATGTATATTGCTTTAAAATTGGTTTCAGGTCATTTTCATCAAGCAAAATCAAGGTAGTTTAATAGCACTGAAGCTGATCGGGTCAGTACTTAATAGTCTTTGTTTTCAATTCCAGGACAAGACAACTGATAACTTTCATACTGAAATTAGATACGACCAGCACATTATCTGTTAGGGCAAACGAGCAAGAACTTCCTAAATTTGTTACGTTATGCACTACGGCTGCCAACGAATCAATCCGTGCTTCTTGTATACATGATGTTGTGTTCTGTAATCTTCATGTTATGTCGTTGTGGTGCTTTCTGGTTAATACAGTTTCATCGTTGGTAATACTCACCGTCCAGCCTCCACCATCTGTGTCCATATCGCAGTACACCCTCTGTCCCTGAGGTCCAGCGGCCTTGTGGAATACGTTGTACACTCCACTTGACTGCTGGCCAGCATGCAAGATGTCGGTGCAGTGGCGAGGTTGAACGGCAGCTGTACAAATCAATAAAATGAAGTCGTGAGTCCAAAGAAACGAGTTACCATGTTATCACATGTGTAATGATACATAATATGCTCGATGTTGGCGATGAGGGTGGTATTAGGTAGGGCTCTGCAATCTATTGAATAACATTTATACGACGCACTCATTGAAAAATTACTGCTTTCGACCTATCCTGCAACGACCTATAGGCCAACAATATCAGTAGATTAAAAAAATTAAAACCTAGAGACAACGCCTACAGTGAGGGTTATGTTAAATTGCTTGCTGCAACTAGGAGTTGACTATCTATTAAGTAATAAACTCAGAAAAAGATGAGTGCGACCAAACTGAATTCGAAGTTAGTACCAGCTATGTGGCGACATTGATTGATTTGTGGGGTTTAACGTCCCAAAACCACCATATGATTATGAGAGACGCCGTAGTGGAGGACTCCGGAAATTTTGACCACCTGGGGTTCTTTAACGTGCGCCCAAATCTGAGCACACGGGCCTACGACATTTCCGCCTCCATCGGAAATGCAGCCGCCGCAGCCGGGATTTGAACCCGCGACCTGCGGGTCAGCAGCCGAGTACCTTAGCCACTAGACCACCGCGGCGGGGCTATGTGGCGACATTAATAACGACTACACATATATCAAATTCACTGAGAATGACTCATCATTGGAAATTACTGAGCATGATTCACAATGATTCTTTACCGATAGTGAGAAAAATCTTCAAATGGGTCAAATACCTTGCGAATACATAGGTGACAAAACAAGTATTTATTAATAATTAAGCTATCTTCACAAAGATTCAGCAAATTATTATTAATTACTTAGAATGATTGAAAATGACTTAGAGCAACTGAAATATCTGACTACGACAACGTTCTTACAACGGTAACATAGCTATCGGTGAACGTCACAAATCCTTCAAAAATGCACAACTCATGATATGTTTACCATAACATTTCGGGGTGACTTCCCTTGGTTCTTCTGTTTCGTTCAGCCATCCGTGCGTCTCTTTAGTTAATTTTATACCAAATATACCTTATACGTTCCATATTGTTGATGACGTTGGCTTGTCAAGCAAATGCCCAGCATGATCTAACATGGTCTCACGTACAAGTGCCCAACTAAGCCCAACGTTATCCCTTGATTTCACATTCGTACACAAGCCCATAACTGCATGGCGCAGTACCTTGTGTCATACAACAAATACGAGCATTCACAAGCCCTCTTATGCTTATTTTCTTTCCGTAACTCGCCTCGTGGTCATTAATGCCAAGCATGGCACCAGTGATTCGTCACCCTTAATGTATACCAAATGAGAACAACATACCTTTGATGTCACTGAGTAACTGGGTCAGTTCTCGCACGCGCTGCTCAGCCTGTTCGATGGATGGTCTCACAACTGATATTGACTGCGCTGTTACGAATGCAACTGCGATAGTACACAAGAGAGTCATGATGTGGCCTGCCATTCCGTGACCAGTTCTGGGTAGATCACAGCTTGCGATCCGAGGTGTTGCTTATCTCTGCAATCAATTGGTAGTTGCGAAGAAGTGTAGTTTTTTAGTTATTCTGGTGAGAACTATTAAAAGGCCGTGAATCAGAATTCTGAAAAAAAGAGACACAGTAAAGAGAATAGGAAGACACGAAGGCAGTGGTCCTCAGTGGGGGTCCGCGGCATCTGAGGGGTCCACAGAGGCATTTACGGGACCCGTGAAGCCCATCCTCAATGGACATTACAATGCACCACGTGGCCTGGAAGTTCTCTATGTACTATAAATCACTCCTTTTTCTCTGTACAAGTTGCCGCACTGTTCTGCGACAGTGGTTCCTTCTGTTCTTTAGTATGTTGTACTGCATAGCAACATGATATTGACACGAAGCTAACGTATGCTTCGGCTTCTACGTAAAACGGTTGTAAAGCTTTTTTTGCAGTTTCCTTCAACATATGCACGGGAGCATCATTTTTGTAGGCTCGCGTATTTGAAAAGGAAACATGTCTGGCAACGGATTGAATGCACTGTTGCCACAGTTGCTGATCAATCAGTAGATCTACTCATTTTTTTTTAAATTATCTGCTGATGGAGTGATAAAGCGTCCGTATCTACCAACTTACGGTATTTTCTGCGGAAACGATCGCACAAGCTGTTACTTTTTCAGCGTCTAGTTTGATTAGACGAGGTGCCGTGTGGTGGCAGCCAAGAGAAGGGAGAAAGAATCAGCTTGCTCAGTGACACATCAAAATAATTTCTTGTAATGCGTGTGTTTTCCAAACTAACAGCTTGCACAACAGAATATCCGAAAAAAAAATTTCTTCCTATCAGCATGCGTCCATGCCTCTCCTTGTTGTTCTTTCTCTCTTTCGCAGTCCACTACTTTGCTGGAATGCGGAGGCCTGGACAAGCACTAAGCAACTTCAGAGCACTAAAGAGCCTCTGAGCGAGCATTTGCGTGTGTGAAGTATTTTTGCAAAAAAGCCACTCTCGATTTCTTTGGAATGAACCACGCTGACACTTCGCAAAAATTTCCCTGCACATGTGTAAGCAAAGTTTGCAAACAAGCAGCTTTCGACCCCAGCTATATACTACCGGAACAAAATTTATTTTTTCCATGCTACATTCTCTGGCTCTTCGGCTCTTCTACTTCTTTATTTTTGTAGTATACAAAATAAACAAAACTTTTTCATAGGAATGGCATTCAGACAGTGCTTTTTCGAAAGCTTTTATAGCTAAGAGTCACTCTTCCTGGAATGTGGAGGGGTGATTGGGCGTAGAGGGAGAAAATCATTCTAGTCACAAAACTTTTCAATGGGAAAGCATTTCGACACGATGAAGACATCGGACACGTGGTACATACTTCCGAGAGAAATACGCTAGTCATGTTCACAAGGTGTCTGTTTTCATGGCTGAAACTCTAAAGCATCAGTGTGTAGAGTGCCATCAGAAACCTTCGTATATTTTCTCAGAGTCTTGACTTCTGCTGGGTGGACACCTTCGGCATACTAGTAATCGTACAGTCATCACTTTTACTACTTCGTGAAAACTGTAGTACTACTTGGTAGATTACCTATATCAGTGCTGACTTGCGATTGAAGAGCTGAGCGCAAATAATAAAATTTAAATCTACTGGTTTCCACTGATATCCCATGAGAAAAATCTGCTACCACATTTATTATTCCGACAGCAATTATATGGACACTCTGGGCTGGATTCTGCCGCTGGCGTCAGCATCACCATCGTTCACCGTTTATGTGTATGTATCTATTTATATGAGAATGCAAGAAAAAAATAATACAGAAAGGGAATCCGGCGCGTGGAATCGAACATTCGACCACTGAATTGTGAGTGTGAGGCGTCAACCACTGAGCCACAGAAGAGCACTTTTTTCAACATGTGAACGACAAGCTATTTTTATCTACCACTGACCGCTGGTGATGGTCATCCCGGGGCGAACTATCGTGTTTTCAGCATTACCAGTGAGATGGCGCAATGAGCACTCGTTGCGCGTCGCCAGATCGTCACGACGCGGCAGCGCGCGCTCTCATCTCCCACGCGTACCTTGCCCTGCGGGGTGGGGACGCATGCGCTTGCCTATCTCATGGTGGGGACAATAATACGCATTTGGGCTTTTGCTGGAACAATTCTGTTGTAGATGGCGGGCGCACAAAGGTCACTGCACTCGTTGCACAGTCTTCATTTGCGATAATTGATTTATATGTGGGGTTTAACATCCCAAAACCATCATATGATTATGAGAGACGCCGTAGTGGAGGGCTCCGGAAATTTCGACCACCTGGGGTTTTTTAACATGCGTCAAGTCTGAGCACACGGGCCTACATCATTTCCGCCTCCATCTGAAATGCAGCCGCTGCAACCGGGATTCGATCCCGTGACCTGCGGGTCAGCAGCCGAGTACCTTAGCCACTAGACCACCATGGCGGGGCTTCATTTGCGGAAAGGGCATGCTTTTCAGACACAGCGAAGTAGCAACTGAGACGCTTATTCACGTGCATCTGTACCTGTGAGTACGTTTTATGCGTCATTAGTGCGTGAGAAACGCAGGGCACGTTTCAATCTGCTTGCAATTCTGCGCGTGATCTTCCAATTTGTTACTATCACTTTCATTGCTTCGCCTTTGCGGCAAAGTTGTGCCTTTTTTGTGTCGCGGCAACACTGGTTGAGTGTGGCTGCAGATGGCACTTATGACGAGCCATGGGACTGAAGTGGCGAGGCATTTTAGTATGTCCATTCTTTGCAACGTAAAACTGAAAGTAACCAATTCATACGGCATGTTGCGTTAATTGTTTAAACCCACCACCCGTTCCCTCTAACTGCAAAGGATTCCTCATCACTCGTATTGATCCACAAGTGGTACCAAACACATCCATTCCGAATACCCTATGCACTGTGTGCTAAATTTTGTGCTTATAAAAATTGTGGACACATATAGAAAGAAGAAATAGAAACAGAGATGCGGAAGGCAGGGTGGTACGTGCGCTCAAGCAAGTTGTACCTAATCTAGACCCTACATTGGTCATTCAATGAACGAAATCGGCCAATCGGCAAAATTGGGCCCAGCGAAGCTTGGCATCTGCATGCCTCACCTACTGCTTTCTTTCGTTGTACCACACAGCGCTATACTCTCTCCCTACTATTAAAGCGATAGCAGTTGTGAAATCGCAACAAGGACCGTAACTGTCCTCCGCCGGTGTTCGTAACCACTAACGCACGATATCAGAAAAAAACGAAGTAAATGAAAAACACCAAAAACAGACTAGGACTCAAATCCAGGTCCTCTGCTTGCTAACGCAGCACACTACCAGTAAGCTACGCCGGAGCTTGAAAATTCGTTGCAAACCGACCTTAGGCAGGGTTCATGTAGAGAAACAAATCGCGTTAATGTGACTATAATAACACGTTTTAAAAGAGCAAAAGAACAACAAGGCGTCACACAACCGGAATCACGTTACGAGTTCGTGTGTCGGTTGGGTTGTAGAGCAGTGGCTTTTGTTTTTGGGTCGTCGAAGGCTCCAACCCACTCTTCGTCGTCATAAAGTAGCCTCAGAGGCATGTAGGCAGATAAGCAAGTTTGGTGATTTCCGAAAGAATTGTGTGAGGGGGGGGGGGTGGAGAAAGCAGGACGACGAAGGGCCCTGTGGCCGATCTAGATTGTCGGATATTTTTGTGTCTCGGTGACCTCTCTCGCCCTGCGCACTGTCCGGAGATTTAGGGAGTTTTTGAATAGTGTGCGCAAAGCTTGCAGGAGTGGCGTTGGCTTTCGTCACCCTGTGGAGCCCGCAAGAAGTGAGAATACGACGCAGGCGCAACGCAAACGCAAGACAGCGTATGTACGCTCTCCTAAAGCTCTCTTTTAGCACCGGTTGCGAGCTGTGCAGAGCGTCTTCCCATCGCTCCTGGTTTTCTGACTTTTGCCATGAGGGTTGAGGTTTTTTCGGTGCAAGTGAAAAAGACGAGCGAAGTTCGCCCTCGTGTTAGGACAAAAGTTGCTGTGAGGAGAGATTTCGTCATGCGTTGTAAGAGAGAGAAGGAGAGGAATCGTCACTGTGGCCGTTTGAAGTCTACGGCACAAAACCTGGTCACTCCTTGAAAGAAATCAGATGGTGGAGGCTACGTTTGGCATGAATTTCTGTAAAACAATGCAACATCGCCACAGCTGAGGAGCAGATCACTTGCTCTGCAAACCGAAGTCAGCTCACTATCCGCTCTGTTGACGAGGGCTTGGGCTTGGGTGTGTGAGACCACGTTGCCTTGGTGTCGACTTTGTGTAAGGACCCAAATGACAGAGCTGGGCGATTAGGTGAAAGAGATGACTCAGTAATTCTAGCAGCAGCAGAGTCGATCTTGGGTTTGGCGCAATGACGAATTGCGGTTTTCGGATTGCTAAAAATTTACTCAGTGGAGTCAACAATTGCTCAGGTAAATGCTGTCCCCTCTGCTTCTAGACATTTTGTTGAATTAGGAGTCGAGGCGCTAACGATAAGATCTGGCAATCCGTCTACAACGGCTAATGCAAATGCTGGAAGCCATGTATGTCTGGTATAACTGATCACGTAACGCCAAATTAGACACAGCACAGAACTAAAACAAAATATTCTACTGCAAAAAAAATCAGAAATCAGAAAGAAATTATCGAGACATAGACGAGAGGATCTGTATGTTAGTGCCGAGTTGTGTCAGCTCTCTTTCTTTCGAGTTTTGTCAATGATGACTATTTCCTGAGAACGTAAAATTTTTGCGCATGACATTTGCGAGCCTCTTGTATGATTTTGTTTGTTGTTGTTGTTGTTTTTGTTGTTGTTTGTATTGCAAAAGTGTGTAAACTAAAACATCGGTGATACGAATTTTGCTGAATTAAGAAATATGTTCATATCATGCCAGATTCGTATCACTAGAATTTACGGAAAATCAGCGTGCGACAATAGATGTTGGTCCACAATTTCATTTCTTCTTTAGGGCCGCATCAAAGTCACGAACAGCTCTGAATGAGCACCGGTGAAGCTTTTAGACGTCCACTATTCCATTTGAACTCATAATTATACAGTCCATGCAGGTAATGAACCAAGTGTGTTGTGATCCGAGACAGTAGCCCTTTCCAAATCTTAATATGCTTTTTCAAATGACGCAAAAGTACTGCGCCGAAAGTGACATAAAGAGTGCTTTGACGCGCTAGATAACGGCCAGAAAATTTAAGAACCGCGCTCTTATGTTGTTACTTTTTTTCTTTCTTTGTGGCGGTGTTGAACTTGTATTTCAGGAGATTTACGGCCGAACGACCACAAAAATGAGTCCCCAGCACTCGTGCATGTTGATGTCAAAAGGCCTAGTTCTTTCAACAAGGCCGCCCTCGTCTTCTTTCAGTCCTTGTCCCCATTTCATAAGATGCGTAGCACGTGCAAACAAAGTACAACGACAGGAGCACGCGTCCACCCGTTAACAAAAAGTGCACGACGCCAACAGCATTTGGCATCTATAAGTGCAAAGGCACATCAAGTCAAATTAGGGTTCCAAGACTCGCGCACACACTTTTGGAGGCTATGACACGTCACTGAAGGTTCAGTTCTAACCACTGTGTCTTACCCCATGATTTTCATTAATTTGTCTGCAACGCGCGCATGCCAGCGCCCGTATGTGCTTGGTGCGTTTTCCGCGATAGCGTGGACAGCACTTCTTCGTATACTTGCGCCGTGCCGTACATTCATATCAAATATCTTGGAAGGGAAATTAATTGGTTTGTTACCAACGTACTACATTACGTGGCAGGCCAAGGAACCTTGTTCGGGACCAAAGAACAAATTTGTATCAGTCTTAAATTCGAGTGAGCTGTGATCGTAGCCGCGAACTTCCACTGTGTGTGCGCTCTTCTAAATAAACCTTACTTGTAGAAATTTTGGCGACAGGCTTAGTTCATTCTCTTGTCCTGCGTCAAATTATACCTGAGCAGTTATCCATTACCAACACGCCCAACGTCATACTCTTGCGTACTCGGCTGCGTCTACGTAGGAGGTGGAGAAGATACAAGACGCCAACCCATTGTTCGTATGGTTTATTAGTGCTTAGCTAGGTGTTCACACACATGGTTAAAATGAACAAAAAGGTAAATATTAAAATTGACATTCGCTCGTCGATGTATAATTACTGCGCGGAAAACCGCCGATGTCCAACAACGTCCGGAGGCAGCGGCGCTTCTGCCTGGTGCCCATAAGCGTAGTGAAACAACTGAGACAAGAAAACATTTGCATTAAAGCTAAAATCACGCCTATTTGTAGCCGCCGATGACGCCCACTAGCACTATCGTGACACGAAGTCAGCGCAATGACTACGCACCTTCGCGCCGTAATGCGAGGACCAGCCCCTGGGATAAAGTCTGGACGGAGGCTTTCCATTGGTCCACTTCATTTCGACGGCATTGTTTCAAAGTCAGGCAGGGACAGGTCGTCTCATGCCCAGAAGTAGCACAAAAGTGGGGTTATGCGCACTTTACAAAGGCGTCGTTGATAATCTTCGCCAAGAACAGCAAGATCACTATGGCGAAGGCAATACCAGGAGCGTACAAGCACGGATGACGCCGCATCTGCTTCCAGCAGAGCGAGCACCATTGAAACGATCTTCCACGTGCACCCGCTGGCTTCAGCTTCTGCAACAACGATTGTCCATCCACCACGCGCGTACGGTCTCCGTGAAATTCGGTGTACCAATGCCGCGGATACAGGGGCCCGAAGGTTAATTCCGTGAACCACAACTCGGAGGTGTCAGTGATGGTCGTCGCATTGCTGTTGGAGGCGAGCGCTGTGGTATCTGGTGGTTCGGTTGCCGCTGCCTTGGTTTCATGCGAGCGTGTCCTGTCGGCACCGGTGATCTCGTCATCGGCGCATCCATCATTTGGGTGACTCGGGGGTGCAGCGCCACTTCCTGGCAATGGTAGCGCTGCCTCCGCGTTGATGCGCTGCTCCGTCATGAATGCTGAATGAAGTACGGAAGTTGTAGTCTTCGATAGCTGAGCAGAAATTCGCTTCTGCGAACACCTCTCAGTGACACGCCGGAGCGGGAAGTCGTGCTAGCCAAACCGAACGCCGCAGTTACGGCACAGCTCCCCGGATGAACAGCGCGAACTGCTTTGTTAAATATGCTGCGTTGGAGATGCTTTGTTAAAAAATCAGAGAATGGACGGAAGTGTACCCTGGTGATAGCGTAACATACCTTGTTCCTAGTATGGGCAGAAGATATTTGAACCTAGCATGACCACGCGCACTTCCATATCGGTTGATCACAGTTAGGAAGCCGCGTCAGAGGTTGTATACGCCACGCATACATATCACGAAGTCGACTTGTTTAGCGCACGTCATGGGTCAAATTAACAATATAGGTTGATGTAATGTAGGTTTCGCGCACTCAAATGACAATATGAGGCTTGCCTCGCTGAGCGCACCTGATTACTATTGAACACAGTGGGCTCCATCAATTGTTTTTTAATCTAAGCAACCACGCGAGCACTCATACGCGTGTTTGTGAGTGAAAGTAGTACCACAGCCATATTACTGCGTGTATCGAGACATGGAGCAGTTCGTGGTTTTAGATGTGACAAAGAAGCTGTACCGCAGCGTTTGGAAATGCTATATATAGCCATTCCATAAACAGATACAATATACTTCTACGAACAGCGTGAAATTTCATCATTGAACGGCGACAGCGTAAAGTCAGGCCCATTATGATAGCGATATGTTGACCGCGACCAATGTTTCCAATCGTGAACATCAATATGTAAAACAATATGAAGCGAGCCGTAGGAGTTTGGCGCGATAGTACAAATGGCAATCTTATCATTCGATTGTGATATGCATCCCACGATAGAAGGCGCCCTTGCGTGGCATAGTCATACCACTGAAGGTTCCATGCTGCACTGCAAAAATTCCAACGGCTGCTGCATCGAACTGTTTCTGTAAAGGCTGGTTATGTCGTGCAATACTTCCATAACCTGGAACTGATTGATATGTGGGGTTTAACGTCCCAAAACCACCATATGATTATGAGAGACGCCGTAGTGTGGTGCTTCGGAAATTTCGACCACCTGAGGTTCTTTAACGTGCCCCAAAATCTGAGCACACGGGCCTACAGCATTTCCACCTCCATCGGAAAGGCAGCCGCCACAGCCGGGATTCGATTCCGCGACCTGCGGGGCAGCAACCGAGTACCTTAGCCACTAGACCACCGCGGCAGGGTCCATAACCTGGAACTATATTCCGGTAATGAAGTGATGAATGCAGATTCAGATGATAGCCTAATTACTGAATTTTCTTTCGCTGAGTTAGCGAGCTATTTAAAAATTTGTTTCATACATCAGGTGCAAGCTATAGGGGCTAGTGAGACTGTTGGCTGTAGATGCGTTGGCACCAAGAAATACTCCACTGATTTCACGTGCCATGATATGACACCGTTTCGCTCCAGAAAAAATTGGATCCGCCAACAAGCCGTTATTCAGGCGGTCCTTAGCAAGATAAACTTGCGGAAGTTAAGGCATCACTAATTTATCCAAGCCCAACCCAGCTAACAGGAATCAACCACCAACTGTTCGATTAGTAATTTCTGTGCAAAGGTTAAATTATTGTTCTGGCGACTCATTAAAACTAGCTGCCTTACAAATGCGCCTCTTTTTCACATATGTGCTGCATGTCTTTATTAGAGAATTTTTTTTGTAAAATAAAAATTGGGTAGTACAGTTTACTGAAGTTCGAATTTGTAGAGCACGACAAAGGCACTTAGAACGTTTGCTGTCTAAACTCAGAATTTTTCGCCACGCTCAAGTGCTTCCACATTTTCGAGATGCTTGATACGCACGAAGTCTGTCCTTAAGCAGCTTGCTCGCTTGAAAGTTTTTTTTTTATTTGAGAGGAAAAAAATATGATTTGATTCGACAAGCATACTGCAAGTTCGCACGCAAAACGCTACTATTCCCGATCTATCAGTGCTGAAATTGTTTAGACCGATTAATGAGCGGCCGCAATTTCCGAGTTACTAATGCCGAAACACCGCGGTTCTGCGACAGGATATGCAAGCACCCGCACAGCGCTGCACGAAAGCACAGTAAAGGTGCCCCAATAGCCGGAGTATGACAGCCACCTTTCTTTCATTTAACAGTATTGCCAGCACAGTCAGTGTTTTCAGAAGTTAGGCCCCAGAGTTTGGGCCCCTGTCTCCTTGGACATGTTACGCGCGAATGTCTTAATCATCCCTCACACCGGCACTGCTCCGGCATACAATGAGATGAACCGCAAAGTGTTCAACTGTCGCAGCAGGCCCACGTACTGGTGCAACAGCAACTAGTTGATTCTGAAGGCGGCCAGCTATACCAGCTGTCCCTGAACTCCGTTAGCAATGTGAATAGCACATCAGCCAAGCTTGCGTATGGGCATTTGCGAACACATGAATGATGATTAAGATCGCAGGGGCGTAAGGGAGAAGGAGCGAAGAGCATACTTTCCATCTTGCCAACGTGGAATGGTTCTACCGCGGTGGCCACGTAACGCGCGTAGCACCCTTGATTGACAAAATTAACTCGCCGCAGCAGCTAAGACGCTGTGCTGCTGTGAATGATAAGATTCGCACCATGCAGCACAGCGCCTTAGCTGCTGCGGCGAGTTCATTTTGTCAGTCAAGGGTGATTCGCAGCAGCACAGCGCCTTGGCTGTTGCGGCGAGTTCATTTTTTCAGTCGAGGATGCTGGGTACAAATATGATTCAGGGAACGTCAGTTGCAGGCAATAGCTGTTATGCAGCATATAAATAATTCAGGGGTCCTTGCTATATTATAAAAATAACCGGTGCACATTCGTTCATTAATAGCATTTGTAATTACACAGTCGTATGTAATTGCGAGTGCTTTTCTGAAGCATTATGTACGTTCCCTGCTTTTTCACGTCTGCTTGAAGTCTGAGCTTCATTTCGTGACATTTCATTGAGTTTCTCGTTTTTCACTCGCCATTGTAGTAAAATGTCTTCGAAACGTACCAGACGAGCTGACTAAATCAAAATTACTACATTTGTGGTATAGCGTGGCCGAATATTTTGCCTTAAGATATAATCAAAATACCAGAGGTTTAAGACCCCAAAACCACCATATGATTATGAGAGACGCTGTAGTGAAGGGCTCCACAAATTTCAACATCTTGGAGCTTCTTAATGTGCACCTAAATCTAAGCACACGGGCCTCGAGCATTTTCACTTCCACCGAAAACACGGCCGCAGCTGCCAGGATTCGATTACGTAACCTGCGGATCTGTAGTCGAGCACCATCAATGGATTACGATAGTGGCTGTGCCTGAACATGTACTGAGGTTTTTCAGAGGTGCGCAAGAACAAGCATTAAAAAAAGAATAAATTAAGGGAAACACGCCATTTCCTTTATATCGTGGATAAAGGCGCCCGCGAAGGAGACACGCTTTATGTGTAGTTAATACGTTTGGAAGGCGCGAAGTTCTCTTCAGCTGGCTCAATGGTGTGTGTGGAGGCGGGGGGGGGGGGGGGGTACAGGTGGCTCGTTGCCATTATGAATTCACGGTCACAAGCCCGGTCTCATTTCTATGAGAAGAATTGATACACCCCTAAAAAGACAGGGGCTGTGCATTTGTTTCCGAAACATAACACACGAACCTTCCAAACAGCGAGAACGGGGACGATTGTTAGGCCGTTGACGAGATTACCTCCCAATAGAACGTACTCCATAAGAGCGCAATAATCACGATCCCCTTTTCATGCGATCATTCTCACTCCTATAACGATGATGTTACCCCATATTTCTCCGTAATCGTCTGTGCGAAGCGCTTCTTTTGACCGATAAAAAAAAGATGAATGAGGAAATAATACTTCATAGCATTTAAAATAAAAAAAACATGATATGGTATAGGAGATACGGCGTAGTCAACAGGTGGATGGATGAAAGAACTTTATCAACGTCCAATAGGTCGCGCTGGTGTGTCCTAGCCGTGATTGGGACGCTCCCGCGTTGGAACCGTAAGACCTAGGCCTTCAGCAGCTTCGTGGGCGCACTGGACCACCCATAATTGTCGCTCCAACTGCGTAAAGCTGCGTCCCACTGTTCTTCAGTATTTTCTTTGTCACTGCGTGACGCGAAGTAGCGCCAGAGCTTATGAGCGAGATCTATCGTGTCGTGGCATCGATCGCGTGTTGCAGGAATAGAGGACTCCGGATAAATCTTGTTATTTACCGGTAGGATCAGCTAGGTTCTTGCTTGTAATAGCCTTAGCGTAGTCGCCTGAGTTTTGTTTCATTTGCCCACCGTGAAAGTCTTGGTATCGGAGCAATCCAGAGCACTTCACACTTTCGTTGGCACCCTTCTTGGAAGCATTGGGCGCGATTTTCTGGCCCGAAACCTTCAAGAAAACAGGAGCTGATGTTCCCCACCTGCCAGTGCCTCTTATTTGTCGTCGTCCGTAGTGAATGTCTTCAGCACTTTCGACCACTTGTGGTCCCTCAACGAGCACATAAATGTAAGCACACGGGTTTAAAGCATTTTCGCATCTGTCGAGAACGCGGCCGACGTGACCGGGTTTTGATACCGCGACCAGCGGGTCACCGTTCCAGCATCATAACACCACCGCCATGGCTGATTGACGGAACTGTATATCTCAACATAGATGGCATACACAAAGCGAAAATAAAAGAGCTAGATGTAAATCATCTCATTGATTCACATAACAATGACATGGCTTTATTCTTGCTCACAAGTAAAATTTTTTAGTGTTTATATCATGATATGTAAATAGGTTCACCTTCACTTCTTTTTTTCACTGCATAATTCTGTGCTATGTCAAGTGACACTATAAGGAACGCGCGTCTATGAATAGGACACTCCTCGAATCATCGTGTGAATCATTTCCTAGGTGTGCTTTAGCGTTCGGTTTTTAATTATGCACTGGTGTGTACCGATCTTAGAGCTTCGCCAATCCCAACTTAAACAGGCACTTCACCATCGCGAACAAAATATCTATTCGCACATAGCAAACTCACCCAGACTAGCTTCCGACAAAAGCGTGCGCTTCTCTGAGATACCGAGTATCCTTCTGTGGCGGAAAACCTGCTCAGGATGCGAACACCGACTACTGTGCCCTCTCGCATAAGCTTATAACGCTTCCCGACGTCTGGCAAGTGCACGTGTCGACAGAACAAAAAATGAAAAAAGTTAAAAGTCACGCGTGTTTCGATGTACCGATACCGCAGGGAAACACCCGCCTTCGCAGAACCTTCTCACGTGTCTACGACCATTCATCTTCCTGTCACCGCTGCGAACACTCGCATAGCTGCAGCCTGCCGATGAAACTTGACCCCGACGGGGAGGCGCTGCAGGTCAAGATGGCAAGGTCACGCAAGGCGAAAGGCGAGAAAGAATACTGCAGTGAATCTGGGACTTTCGAGCGTGATGAGTCAGGGGCTGCCGAGTCTGCGTCTGCCGTAACGTCACTCGTGTCAGTTATAGCTCCCATTCACGTCAGTTAATTGTCCTTTGTCCAATCTGCCATGTCTTGTCGTTAGGTTCTGTAAGCCTGTTATGTCCTCACAAGTTTAGTTGGCCTCTGCATACATCCTCCACCCTGCCTGTCATCCTAAAGAAAATGTTTTTTTTTTCTTAATTTGTGCCACGCAGCCAAGCGTAAGATAAGCGAGTGTGCTTTCAAATGTTCGTCTCACGTGTACACTTCCTCTCTCGTGCGGCGTCCGTCCGGAAAAACCGGAAACCTTGTTGTCTACGGTGCACAAATTCAGTGATAAAGAATACACGACCCTTCTTGCACGGCGATGAAGCTAAAAGACATTATTGCATGGATGCTTACTCAACTTATTTATTTAGCTAATCATTCACTCGTAACTTCGTATTTCTTTTATTTACCTTTCTTTGTTTCTCTGTTATAAGGACTAAACATTTTCCTAATAGCCCGTTTAGAACAGTTTCTTTTTAAGCAAAAAAAAACACGTTGTAGGCGTTCCAGAAAGAAAAAAAAGGAAACACTGATGCACCCTTTATCTTACTTCGGCCTCGCCCGACGTCGTCTTGAGTTCTGTAGAGCTGTTATGCATCACTCAATGAAATGGTGAAGATTAGGCTGACTGGGTTTCTTGAATTTAGGTTGGCAGCTTGGTGAAGACCACGTGTTTGAATATATTAAGAGACGAAGGAGACCGAAAGCCACATGATGAATATCGCTGCCAGATGTCTAATTAACTGAACTGGAATAGTGAACATAAAAGGGACTGCAATGAGCCGACTGAAAAGTGCGAGCTAGTCCTTTCTACACAGCACTACGCTTGGCAGAAAAAATTCTGACAGGGCCCTTGTCCGAAATATTCGGCTGTAAATTTTAATTACCCTCTGCGTGGTTACTTATGCAAGGCAGTGAGTGCAGATGCGAAACACTTTCCTGGTGTGACCTGGCTGTTGAGCGCGGCGTTTAGACTGACAGCGGTGGGGTAGGGCGATCACCACATTCAACAGTTGAGACGAACGGTTGTTGAGAAAGCTGGCTCTTTTCTTGAACAGCATTGCGAATAAAGTTACAATGCTCAGCATATTTTATTTGTCAGTGACATGCCAAAAAGTGCAATCAGTCTTCCATCAAGCTTATTCAGCCGAACTTCCAAGTGACCCAGAATATGAACCAAGCGTTTTGGGTGCTCCATGGCTATAAAGTATATTTGCTATTATTTATATCGTCAAGCAGTCCAACTGTATGTTACGTGCATCGTTACGGAGCACTCGTCAACAATTGCATAAAAACTGGTACGCGACACACAAAGAGGATAGAAACGAAACATCATTTTTACATCAACACAATATACACAATCTTAACAGGACTGTGGTTAAGTTAGTATATGCTGTTTTCATGAGTATAGAAGCTTCACAATACACTAGCAGTCAAAATCTAGTTTATTAGACACAGTTCCATCAAACGTGCGTCAAACCGTGAACAATTGAATGATCTGCTATTTTTATGCGGATAAAAATAAAGCACACTATTTCGCGCCCCAACTGTTGCATATGCAGAGACTCCCAAGCCCAGCAGGCCTTTGTTTATCGAAGTTCCACAACTGTATCACGGTATCAAGAAAGTAAAAGGTGAACCTTTTATCTGGATGTGACACCAAACTCAGTCAAGAGGGCTTCCGGGACTAGGAAGATCACATTTCACCTCTGTGATTTGATCTCGAGAGAATGCCGTGCTTTTCTATTTTGGAGCCTCTACATAGAGGTTGTCTTGATCGAATATAAAGTGTTCTTTCAATAATCAGTGAATTATGAATGCTTATATAGCAAATAGACTTGGACAAATATTTTTCGTATTTGCACATTCTGCAACCCTCGTATACGTCAAACTTTGCCAGTTACCGGTGAAAAACGTCGTACAAAAAGCATCCTTGGTCTGTGTTCGAGCTTAGCGCACGGCCTCATTTGGGATGAATGCTTACAGTGCAGTGAAGGTGGGCTATTTTAATCACGACTGCATCGTGCTATATATAACATCATTCACATCTTTTTAACCGGCCTTAATAAGCTCACAAAATTCTGACTGCTCTAAATAGTCATTGCAAGCATCCAAAAAAAAGGTGACACTTACGCCCCAGCATATTAATTTTCTTTCGGTAATGATTTTTTTTTTCACGCAACTGAATTCCCTCAAAGGTAGCCACTTTCACGATTTGCATTCAGTGTCGCGGGTCTCGCCATGATCGTCACACTGGGATACGAGTAGTGGTACAGGAAACCAGTGCCATTCCGGATGCTCCAGTCGATGCCGTCGGCGTAGCTGTCGTGCGGACCGTTCAGGTTCAGGCCGTTCAGGTTTGCCGAGTGGCAGTTGTTGTACCACCAGCCACCGCGGTACGTCTTCGCGCAGTTGACTTCAGCGCTGTCGTGGTCCTGGTCAAAAGTGGAAAACTCGCTGCCGTTGCAGTTGTAGAGAGAGTCCCAGCCTGCGTGTTCTAGCTGTTTAACCTCTCGCTCCCGAAAATGCACTAATGAAAAAGCCTTTCCAAAACAGTATTTTTTGGCTTTCTGTCCTTGAAAGCAAAAGCAGAAAAATTACGAACTTGAAATATTTAACGGTTGCCTCAACATGTGAATGTATTCATCTGGTTACTGCTGAAATTTTCAAGTCTTTATGAATGTGTGCGAAAAAAAAAGTATCAGACCGAAATGCTTTTCGTTGTGATCTTCAGAGCGTCCGCAATTAAAGAAATGTACTAAAAACATTGTTGTTCATGCTACAACGAAGGGCTCCTTATTTGGCGGAACAATAAAGTTATCATCATCCTAGCTCACAAAGATTAAGATTCAAAAAGTTGTATATAGATACTTTGCGGAAAGCCAAAACCTAAAACGTGGTGCGCTTAGAATTCGCATTAGGCAGTACAGCAATTGCAGGTGAACAATTTTACAAGAAAGGATTATTGCGTAGTGAACGTTCGCCACTAGACTTGTGCGGCTTTGAAAGCGTTGTTGAGTTTCTAGTGAACGTCTGGTCTTAGAGACAAACTTTAGGCAAGGTCGTATTCTCCTTTTTTTCTATTTCTTTCCTCTTTTGTTCTATTTTTGTATTATTTTTCTTCTATGACAATGTAACCCCCTTACGCTTCCTTCGGCACAGGGTTGCTAGCCAGTCCAAGAACTGACCAACCTCTCAGTCTTTCCGCTTCTTCCTTCCATCCTGCTTCCTTGCAATGGCTAATGATACGTGCAAGCTTATTATTTTCCTCGTGGCACGCCTAGTGAACGAAAAGTCAATGCGAAGGGGCGCCACCATCGCATTCTGCTCTTCAAGGAGAAGCTAGAGTGTCCCCAGTTTTCAAGTACGCTTCATTCGTATATCGCACAGACAGAATCACACCTGTCTGAAGCGCCCAGCCAACCACTGCAGCTGCCGTTTTGTACAGAAATACGCAAAGACTGATGCCGTTATGATACCAAACATGGTCACACCGCATACAACGCTTTTGCACTATAATCCAAGCATGAACGGAAGATTGTAGCTAACATGATGGAGTTACCGCCGACACAATGTCAACAGACACGCGCTCCACTGCTCGAGCCAAGTGTGATTCGTTCCGTACGTCACTTTTTTTCTTTTTTTTAAATTGCACATGTTGTGCATGGCCCGCGTGATTAACATTGGCCGCGCACCAACAACGCGCTGCCCGAGCTAATCGCGGAAGCCTACCTGAGAGTCAATACAGGTCAGCGGTGTAGTAGTATGAACTGTGCGGAATGCAGCATTGAGCTTAATTCTATTTGTGGATCGACTGTTGAATATTACCGGCTGTGACTTGCCAGTCTTGCTCCTTTAAGTATTTTCCTTTGCTGCAATCGTATACCTTTAGGGGTGAAGCTGCTTAGCGAGTTGGTCGTTCCCTCACCCGTTTGTATGAAGTATGTAGTGTATGAAGCCAACTCTATAATTTCTCACAAGATATTGTTGTGTGTATGAGTCCTTGGAAATAATCTCACCAGATGACGTTAGTGGTGTTCGTATATTCACGATTAAGGAGGATAGATAGCGCCATTATAATAAGAAATCCTCATTATATCACTGTATGAATCATCATGAGCAGAGCGAAGCGTCCATCCGTCTGTGCGATGCGTACTTTAGTGTGATAGGAGCGGATGGACGGACGGATGAACGTATGGACGGACGCACGCACGGACGGACAGACGGACGGACGGACGGACGCTTAACTCTTCTTATCATCATTCACTCTATGGATATGCTGTGAATTTTTTAATAGTGTATATCTTTTCAGTATCTAGTGGTGTAACAGAACTCCCGCTATTTATGGCCCTTGCACAACGTGTTAGCGCTGTCTTTAGGTACTTGGTTATAAAATAAATGGTAGACAAGGAAAGGTTCGAAGATCAGCCAGTCCAGAATAACAGGTTCGCTGCCCTATACGTGGTAACGGCGTGGGAGAGATTCAAAGATAGAGAGCATAGAAAGGAGAGAGTCAGAAAAATAACACATCACATAGCACATGCACAAGCACCTAGTCAGTAAGAGTCCGTCATAAGCACTAAAGGGGCTCTTGTACGACAGCGTCACTTCAAAGAAATGCAAAACTTGTAGTTGCTTATTTCTTACCACGAGGTCCCAGGTACGCGCCTAAGCGCAACTTGAAACGGTTTTTCTCCGAGGCGACTTTGAAGTTCTCGTAGTCAATAGAAACGCTTTCCCCTGTGTGGTTTGTCAGAATAACTCGCAGCTCCATGATTTCTCCATTTGACGTCAAGGCGTGCAGCGCTCTGTTGCCTGTTGACAAGAGATAATTTCATTATATAGGAAGACAGTCAGGTCGGCCCGAGCGACATATCACTCTACATCAAGAAATGGGGAAGGGAAAGAAAAAAAGGTTTCTACGATAAGTTAGGGAGGTGAGTGTATGCAGAATCGTCACGTCGGGGTTAGTCCAGTATTTGCAACAAAGCCTAATAAGGAAGTGTCAGAATAATGCGCGGGGAAAAATAGCAATGTAAGAGTACTCCTCGCCACAATATAGACAGAATATTATGAAAGATACTTTCCAAAGCTGCAGTCACCATTGCTTTATCGAGATTAAGTGTGCTGTTTAGCGTCTCTCTTATACGACAGCAAAGAATGGGAGGTCAGGGAGGTCGATCAGACGAAGGCTATGTTCACTACTCTTACACTGTGAGTGAGGAAATGGTGACTAAAAAAGAGGGTGAATGTATACTTGCACGTAACGACTACAACTGGCAATTGAGGCCACTTCCTTAGGGGCGTATTCTAAATCAGTGCAAAGGCGTGTAATTTGAAGACTGCGGCGCCTTTCTGACTCAACTGCAAAAATGGAGTCGTCGTAGGAGCCACGATGGTCACTCTATAGTCATGAATGATCTTAAATAAGAGCATCTCGCACTTGCAGAGGCATTTGGAATTTTGGTGACTGTTGCTTTCTCAACAGCATGCGTGCAGTTTCGATGACAGAGCGGGCAATTTCTCGCGAACCAGCGCTGAGCCTGACTACGTGAAAGTGTGCTGTATCTCTCTTAGTCTCAAAGTGAATCACTACGTTTAATAATCAACGTAGTACCACGCGCCAAACCAACTTGGACAAGATCATGAAATTTAGCGGTCCGAGCGGTGGTCTCACCACTCAGTTTGCAATACACTAATAAACAGCCAGGATTTCTTGCTTCAACGGGTGTGGTTTATCTGTAAGCTTATTATTATTTATCTGTAAGTTTTCCTTCACATAAAATTTTAACTTTTTCTTATCGCATACATTGCGGCCAAACTGTGACATTTTTCACTCTATTTACTTCACAAAACAAATGATTTCGTTTAAGTGCGCAGTGCCTCCTGTTGAAGCCCCTGTCCTTACGCGGAGCCTTTGAGTCTAATGTTTAAAGCACAGCACGCAATTGTAGTGGCCTTAGAAATCAGCGTCTTTCGCCAACCTGCATGAACATCACGCAGGATATTTGTTCCGGTAGTGAAATGACCGGAGGTCTTGATGTAGGACCCAGTCGTGAGAAACAGCACATTTTCCATTAGAATATAAGTAATGGCAGAGTTATATTACCCAGAATAATTCGCGTTTCAAAGCTTCTCTTCACAGTTACTTGTCTGGAATGACGTTAAATATGGGTCATGAACTTTTCTGAAGAAACAGGAACTGATGCTGATTTTTATGGCAGTGAAGTAGCTACCATGTCCAGTGTGTTTCCAAACGCGTCTCATTGTGGCAGACAGGAATCCATGAATACAGTACGACAAGCGCACGCTATTTTCATAGTCAAGTTGTATTCAAGCTCCTAAAAACACAAGTCAGACACCACCTCAAACGGACACATTAAACCCACTGGCAACTACTCAATGCAGAAACATATTTATTACTAATTGAACGCTGAATTGTTTGCGTGTAGAAGTGTAGCATCTATAGTTACCTGTGCATACAGTGCCTGCTAATCAAGAGGTCCAAGTACAAAACAAGATCATATAGGTCCCACTTCATAAAGCTAGTTGCATATACATAAACGCAAAAAATAATACTTAAGTTGCGCAAGGGCAATATTGCTAGAATAGAAAAAGAAGGGGTAAAACAACCTTTGCAGAAATATTTGAGAAACTGCAAATTAGGTTAACAATAGCTCATTTTACAATCGCGGCAATATAAAAGCGTCTAATCCTTGAATGACTATACGAGGCAAGCAAAAATTACACACTCACTACCTAGTCCATGATTGCTTTCGCGAAGCAATTTTTCACCAAAGAAAACAATAGTTGCAGAGTTCACACAGGCCAACATTTCAAGGGGCATAATAAGTCCCACATCGCCCGAGCTATTTCTGACCGCGTATATTCGCAATTCTCGTGTTTATACTTCACTATAGCATTATTTTGTAGCGGTTTTTGTCGGACAATTTTTTTTTACAAGTGAGTAAAACGTTAGTGCATCCCATTCACTGTCGCACCACTTTCGGTACACCTATTAGCCTCCCTTCATCGGGGCATCACCATATGCGTTACATGATATGACTATTGGGTCATCGAGATATTTGACCGAATCACAGAGTCTCGGCAAGGGCGGTGCACGAAATCATATACCAAGAGTTTTCATACCGAACCAATATTCTTTAGCAGGGTCTCCAAATCCGTTGGCGTACTCGGTCCAGTTTCGGTAAAAGTAGTACACGCTGTTACCAAACTGTCCTCGTCTCTGGATTACCTGCATGTCGTAAAGGCAGAATGTATAGGCACTCCTTGTGGGGAAATGATCCCGTATAGTGCAGTTGAAAGTCAGCGCTTTGTCGCGTTTTTTTTTTGTCCGCTTGATTTTTTGTTTTTGTCGTGCTCTAAGCATTTTTTTTAAGTAATACAGAACAGCGATTCTATATCTATATTTGCCTTCAAGACAACAAAGCAAGATTTAGCGGGATTAAAAAAAATAATTCGGCATGCGCTGCACTCCTGTAACACAAGTAGGCGAAACCCTGGTCTATTCATGTAATTGTCGTAGAAATATATGTTGGAACGATTGTTCGGTTTTACGGTCGAAGTTTCGACGTAGCAGCTGATTGCACGAATCAGTGATCACGTTCAATTTAGCGCAAACTGCCTTCTATATGTGAGTCGCGTAGGTAATATTTAGAACCTCAGCTGTCAGCGGTGCACCGCTGATTTTGGGCGCCTTGCAGAGCATTCCTAACGTAAGTTGTTGCTTTAGGCTGATCGATTACGTCGGTTTACGCTACATTTGTGTCCATTTAGGAAGTTTCACCAACTCCATAATCGCATAGGCACAAAGGCCAAAAGTTTCATTTTTTTCTAAAGCTCTCGTTTAAGTGTAGTACAACATAACATTAAAGATACAGCCCTCAGCAGTGATGTACCATGCTCCATTATCCAGCAATCTAAATCACTTTACTACAGTGGAAAAAAACACCGTTCCTGCCGAATGTGCTACCCAGCACATCCACCAGATGTCATCGGGGTGAGAGTATGAAATAATGAAATATATTTACAAAATATACAGGGAGAGTTAAACACGGCTACAGCCAAGACAGCAGAACAGCAATATGAGCGCTACAATCGGCGTCTCCATCTCCTTTCTGGTGCATTCTTGTTCCTACCGTATAACAATATATCGGCATAGTGACGACTAAACTAGTCGCAGCTTTACACTTTTTTAGGGGCGAAGCTCCCTATAGCGGAACCCGTTCGTCCCTCGTAGTCGTAGTAGTAGTCGTAGTGTGTAACCAGTCTTAAATTTTGACCGCCAAGGTGGTGCCGGTGAGAGATTTCTTCTCTGCGCTGTTAAACAATAAAAAATTCGCAGCGTGCGCGTTAACTGAAAGCCAAATTCTCCTGTCTCTCATAGCCCCTTAGCAGCCATTGGCATGTACATTGAGCACTATTTGACGAGAAAGGGTGTCTACGTTATACTCGCTGGGCAAAACCTCCTTGGTTTTAGAAAGGTTTAGCGAGCGTTGGGCCACAGTGCCATGAATACAGTGAACTAGTATATACCATGAACTCGAGGTGGTTAAACGTGGGAAGTAGACCCGAAGCGCAAGCCGTAAGAAAGTGTGCGTGTGCCACCTCTCGTTTAGTTCTTGGAATGTCCGCTGGATGGTGGTGCTTCTATATGGGGAATATATGATGAAAAGATGCGAGATGGTGGTACTTGGAGTGTTAAATAGAAGGACGAACGGACACACAGAAAAAAGCATGGATGGACGCATGAACGGACGCAGGGGCGGATGCATGGACGAACGCAGGGACGGACGCACGAACAGACGCACGCACGAATGGGCGAATAGACGCACGGACGGTCACACAGACGAACGCGTGGACGGAGGGAAGTAAGAACGAATGGAAGGACGGATGCTTCACCCCACTCTCTATCATTCACTCCGTGAATATGCTGCCATTTTTTTTTCGCCCCGCCGCGGTGGTCTAGTGACTAAGGTACTTGGCTGCTCACCCGCAGGTCACGGGATCGAATCCCGACTGCGGCGGCTGCATTTCCGATGGAGGCGAAAATGTTGTAGGCCCGTGTGCTCAGATTTGGGTGCACGTTAAAGAACCCCAGGTGGTCGAAATTTCCGGAGCCCTCCCCTACGGCGTCTCTCATAATCATATGGTGGTTTTTGGACGTTAAACCCCACAAATCAATCAATCAATCAATCAGCTGCCATTTTTTATCAGATAAGAGGATTATCCTCTTTCTGGGCTCTTGCACGAGAGCACAAAAGCCGACGTCATAGCCTCGGCAGTGCAATTTTTGGGGGTCCACGCGCAATACCAACAGCCCAGAGAGGACTATGGCGACGCCCAGAAAGCCTTGAGTGAAAAGGTCCATTACGACAAAAAAAAAAGCGCTTGTATCTCGTGCTTGTCGCAAGTTGAGCTTAACTAATCGCAGATTTCACAATTTTTTTACGCTTTCCGTAAACAACAATTAAGACCGAAGCAGACCGCCGATGTCTTGCAATGTTGTCAGGTGACAATCGCGATCTGCAGTGGCTGCTACAATACGCTTACCGAAGTTCATGTAAACAAGCATGCAGCCGTGGCGGTTGAAATCAGCAACGCTATAGGACGGTAAGCGTGTATCCACACGACGGACTTAATCCGTCTTTTTTGCGGTGAATGGCACATCACGTGACCCCACATCGCGGATTTCTGCCATCCGTGCCGGGTCCGTGGACGTCGCGGACGGAAAATGCCAAGCTATTTTTCCCAATCGGACTCGCGCAGAATAACTTGACAAATTTAGCTGAGAGTGCCATTACAAGTCTGGCAACAAGCACCAATTTCGTTTTTCTCGATTGGTTTCGTAAATTTAGCTGACGAAGTGGCTGGTGGCACCATCTAGAGAAAAGAGGAATAAGGAAGCATTCGCACAATATTATGAACTCAGAGATTTGGTAGCACGCGCGCTGTCGCAAATCACCGAGCTCATGTTCTGCCAATAGCGGCACTCGCTAAGCCTACAGCTCGCAGAAAACCAGTACAACACTCGAAAACAGCACCAAGTTGTCTTGTATACATTGCCGCCGAAGCTTGAGGACACATACCTGAAAACGACACAACCATCAGTTTGGGCATAACAGCCCACCCAATGCTCGACGAAGAGCTTAAAGATTCGAAGAGGGCAGCTCTCGCTTCAAACAGTGCCGCCATGTTTTTTTTTTCTACAGCGCGTCCGTCTGTTCGCTTTGTCCGTCGTCTGGATGTACTTCATGGCCGAACGGGGGCGGGGGGGGGGGGTGCGCGGATATTCGCGCACACCCCCAAAGAGATTTGCGCGGATATGTCCGTCATGTGGATACACGCTAAGAAAGTAACACTATTCCTCCGTTAACGTAGTAGACCCGAATATGTAAGTGGGCCACACTTCCCGAAGCGCAAGAAACGACATGACGCACCGTCCAGCCTCCTCCGTCTGTGACCATGTCGCAGTACACGACTTTTCCTTGGCCGTCTTCTCTCCCGACAAATATGTTGTAGAGGCCACTTGTCGTTTGACCCACCTGCAGATGGTCGGCGCAATGGCGAGGCCGCATGCTGCCTGCGAATGAAATTAGCCCAGATTTTACTAAATGGCCCAAGGCTGGGTCACAGCAGAGCTGGTGGACAAATCTCAGCTTCTCTTGCTAAAGGACCCTTGGCACGTCATTTGAGAACTCGAGATGCTTGTAATGTTTGATAGTCTTGCATGCGGGGCCATTTCTCACCGATTATTAGTGGCGAGTATTGCCTCGAAGATATTTTAATTTGGTTTTAAAGTAAGCGTACGCGCTCCTCTGAGTATTCAGGTACAATCGACATTTTCTGTGGTTTCATGTAGGTAGTAAATCCCCTTGTGCCGTTGTAGAGGTCAATAACATTTGCGGGACGTGCACAATACCCCTATACTGGCACCCGGCGAAGTAATGTTCGTCACCCCTCTCGCTCTGTTGTAGGACTGCTCTCGATGTGGTTTAGTCTCCTTGGGCAAGGAATCTTTTGCTTTATCCTGAGGGCCACATGCCCAAAGCTCCCACACCGTTTCATTCTTCACCACCCGCGGGCGCTCCCATTAGAAAACAGCGTGTTTCGGCGCCACCGAAGCTTGAGCGCACGTAGTTTCAGACGCTGCTCCGCTGTGGGGCCCTAGTTTGTTATGGTATTTAAGCGGGCGTTTCAAAGTGACGCAAAATTGTTCTGAATTATTGCCACTAGCATTAATTATACAATTCTTTAGAGAATTTACGATATGATTTCCGCATTACCAGAAGCAAAGCTGCAAATTACTGCAGAAAACTTCCAAACAAAACTTTCCCTGTCGGACAGAACACCTGGACGGTCACTGAGCTCGTTTAGGTTCTTGATTGTGGTAATCCTACATCTACGACACATGGCACACCTCGAGCATAACACACCTGCCGTATAAACGTCGTCACAATTTTTGAAAGAGGTAATCCGCAATGCAACGATGAGGCTGAATGACAACCAGTCAAGAGATGTGCTGGACTGGCAACTGGGAAACGCTTGCTCAGCGCTTTTCCTGTCTGCTGGTTTTTCATCGCTGTCTTCGTTTTATAATCGCGGGTTTCCTCTTTCCAACATAATGTGCCGATTTGCCCAGAAACCTGCGTTACTGATCAGCACAACTACTGCAAAAATGTTTACTGATACTTTCAACGTAAAATGGCGCAGTATTGTTTGCTCGTAGTATGGAATAGCGTACACCTGACTAAACGCAGATGGCACTAAAACTGCATTCTTGATAGCATAGCGTATATATAAAACAGAAACTATCTTTCGAAGATTTATATATCCATGCATTTCCGCTCCTAGTGGTACGAACTTCTAGAGCAGTGACGTTGCGAGTGATTACAGCACCGCTGCCTTCAACAACATTCCAAATTGATTGTTTTAGTGGTCCTGCGTTGATGCCTATTGTTGTAGCCCTCCAGCCATATTTATGCGCCCCCCAACCTAGCCCCCCCCCCCCCAAAAAAAGACCGCCTTTTTTACTACTGTGGAGGTGGAAGCCACTGAAGCTGTGACGATTGTGGGTCTGTTATAGTGATGATTGCAACAGTAGAGTTAATCTGTAAGCCGGAAGACAGCGCCTTTTGTTCGTGGATACAGTTCACCAGTAGTTTTTTTAAATAATTGTTTGCTTCAAAAGCATTGCACATTTTCGAAACGTATATATTTCCTTATATACATGTCAATTTCAACGCTTTGTTTTTTAAAAATCAGCACCACTTTTTTGTATTTGCAAGTAGTAATCTATTCTTTTTCTCAACAACGCTGTCCCTCGTTGTCATGAGAGCTCAGTTTTGATCCCACACAAAATGATGAACTTTCGAAGAAACCTCCCCTGCAAAATCGGACTCGCAACCTTGTTAATACTCGAGCAACATTTCATGACTTGATGAAACGTGTGGACGTCAGCGCTAGCAATCATGGGCATCCCAAGAGAGCCAACAGTGTCTTCTTGTACAGGAAGCGAGCTCCTCGCTAAAGTTTATTCAGAGTTCAACATTACCGCATGTTGCTGTGTACCATTCACAGCGTCCGGTGTCACGAGGCATACCGTATATGCTCAAATTTCTCTTTTTTTTCTCTTTTAGCTAACTAGCACAATCACATATTATTTACGTTTCAGTGTGAGATTATGGAGTTATTATTGCGAACAAAAAAGGGGGACGACCTTATCTTCAGCTCATCCATTTTTTTCTTTCTGGGCGTTTATTTCTTAAACAATCATTCGCTTGATTATAAGGCAATTTAATCATTAGTACTTAATATATTCATTTATTGCAGAGACGACATAGGTTCCACAGAATCATATAATACACGACCAAGACATTCGTGTTTGCTCACTTTTTGTGTCAGAGAAGAGTACCACGAGCTCCTTGACGCGTTCTTCGGCTTGGACTAAGCCAGGAGGAGCCACAACGGTGATCTGCGCACCGCTACTACTTGAAGCCAAGCAGACGATCACAAGGCTGAATGAGGCTACGACCCAGTTCATTTTGTTCCGATCCTTATAGACCTACGAAGATTATGTGCAGCAGAAGGAGAATAACATGGGTCACCGTCATAATAGGCACATATCAAATGATGTATGCCTTACGAAAGGAGTGTCTAATTCACTCTCTCTTCCCTGCAGCTTCAGAAAAACAAAAAAAAAACATTGCCAGCTGAAACTGGCATAAGTGCTAATATGAGAGAAAGGTTTCCTCTAGGGATTCACTATAATAGAAAGTGAAACGTCCAAGCTGCAACGCAAGCAAAGGCAAGTAGACAACACAAAGAACACCAAGCATTGCCTTTTGGTCTCCTCTTCACAGAAAATAAAAGTTGTATGCTCCGGACTGTATGGTTCAAATGACAAGATTTAGTTTTTAACGCGACAACGTTAGAGAGCTCATGTGGCAGAAATTCCGCCGTCGGCGTTGGCCCAGTTGGTTGTGAGCGAAAAATATTTCGTGACCGAAAAAGCTCATTACAGACATCGCCGCGGGGCCGCTACTTGCCCACGCGTGTGCGCGCTATCACACTGACAAAGCCGCGCATTCGAAGAAAAAAAAAGAAGAAAAAAGTGCTCCAGGTCCCAAGGTGTAGGTGATGTAGTTTCTTTGCCCCTTCCACCCCTCCCTGCTTAACTTCCAGCGCTTTCATCGGAACGAGAGAAGAAAAAATGCAATTGCAGCATGCGACAAACCTTTTTGACTCCGCTCGCAATGGATAAATCTTTATAATTTTAGCGGCGTTGAATTCGTGAGGCAATATAAGCTCTTCTAGCGAATTAATTCCATGATTGCTTAAAAAGTGTTTCAGCGCCCCTTTAACGCATTTTGTTCGACAGGTGTCACGACGAAAACGAGCCCGTTCGGCGATTTGCAGGCGCATTTAGGAGGCATCAAACTATGTCGAAAAAGGCCGGAGTAGTGCAGCCATCGCCGCTAAAAACATGGAGAAACTTTCAAACAGCTCTAAAAATGTACAACTATGTCCGTCTAGCGGAAAACATATCATGCCTTTCTAGAGGCATTGATCAGGCAAACAGCAAACGCTAGATAATGTGCTGCATTCTGTGAGGTATTGTAAGACTCTTTATGGCCTCCGAAATGCAAGTGCGTGTCGTGTAGTTTGGAGGACATGCGACTCTAGCTTTAGATCAAAGACCTGTATGTACTATTCGCACACGCGCGCTTGTACAATCGACTGTGTGCATGCGCGCGCGTGTGTGTGTAATAAAACATAATAATAAGTATGCACTTAGCGGTTGAAGGGCGCACTAGGGGCGGAATTTCGCTATCGCGTTCAACTCTTAAAGGCGGAGCTTAAGGGTCCTCCAGTTTTTTTTGTTGTGTGTGTGTTCTGCCTACACCGCATAAGCTTTTTTCCACGGTATAAATCAAATAAATAAATGAATAATATTATTAACTTCATATGCACAATTTGCAGGTAATAATAAAAAGTTGCAATAAGAAGTTTGCCGAAAAGTCAAGCGGATTGCGCATTGTGAGCATTCCGTAATTCCTGCTCTTCACTGTGACACTGTTAGACGGGGTGCTAGCATATGTTTCTGCCATATGAATAAGTGAAACGGGTCATTTAATTTTTCACGTGAGAGAATAAGACTCTCGTGTTAAATATATTGAAAAACTATTGCATTTATTCGCTTCTGGTTTCAATAACGTCACAGTATTATTATTGTACTGAAGGGAACAGCGCAAAAAACGGGACGGAGAAATATTGAACACACGACACAAGCGCTGAAGAAGAACTGTGTCTACAAAATTTTTTACACCTGGAAATATATAGCTGAAAACAAGAACAAAAACCGTCACGTGCACACAAGAGTGAAAGGCAAAAAAGAATCTGCCGCAAAATCTGATTATTTATTGCCTTTCACTCCTATGTGCACGTGTTTACCTCGGCTGCTATTGTCATGGTTTCTAACAGCTGATATCACCAATTCCTTGATTTGCTCGCAGGTTATTGACCCATGCGGGATTGGCGTTATTACTGGTGTTTTTCATCAAAGGCAAGCGACTGTGTGTCTACATATGTCCCCTTTGTCGCAACGTAACAAAGCAAGTTTCAGTAAAGTATACATTTCTAGAAAAATCAAGCCCTTGTATTATACAATCGAAGAGACTCAAGTAGCAAAGACACTTGCCGGTTCAGGACCAGGATGACTTGACCTACGCAAAATTGTAAAGATCACTTCAAGTACACAACTCAACGTCCAACGCCTGTGGAAGCTCAAGATTGTACACGCGTCGCGGAACTCGACAGAACCCTTTTATTGCATGCGCGGGCCCCCCCCCCCCCCCCCGTGTGCAATCGCGTGATTGGTTAAAAGGTCCGGCAACTCATCCCACAATCTCACTGATCGCCGATACAAAATGCGGAACCTACTGAGCGAGCAAGCGGATCTTCCTCTCAAAACAGCCGTTGTCAAGATGATTCGAAAGTGTGCATTGACGGTCACGTTTCGCATGAATGGCGCAATTGTGGGATAAGACAAAACAACGCCAGGAAACAATATTGGTGCTATTTTTGCATTTCTAGAGCGTTTATTTTTCTTTCTAAAAGTGTCAAGGCTCAAGCTTTCAGGCACAATAAACTAACAGCCTTCATTGCAGTAATGACAACGCGCTTCGTATGCAAAATTTAAAAACAAAAAGAGTCAAACTGCATGACGGAATCCGTCTCTCCCGACAAACATTTGCTAAACGAAGGAGCAAAACGGCTCAAAGAGGAACCGAATGAGAAAGAATTACGAAACTATGGCAGACGCCGGACGAAGACGGAAAGCTTGCGTTCTCTTTCGGGCATTGACATAACAGGAAAGAGGTTGTCGATAACGTTGTATTGCAAACGGAAGCGGTAAAGCGTGACACACTCTGCGCTGCTAGGATAAAACGGTTTAAATATTATATATCGGGCATTGAGATGGGACTCACCTGTGATAAAAGGCAGTATTGTTGTGACAGACAGTCTTCAAGTAGAACTCTGAAACGGCTGCAGGACCATGATAATTTTTATTGGACTTTAGCAAGTAGTGTAGTCTGTGTATAACAATGGCAACGCTCTCAGCAACAGGAAAAATAAAATGGCTTAAATGATCCCCACCTGATATGCTTCTAAAAGCCGAGCTGTTATGACAGCTTGGCCACATGTCGTGGAAGTAAATGTAGCATATGCATGAATCAGCTCGCATTCCAACACTCTGTGCAGACAGTTACCAAGAGAAGCTAAGTCCAGATGGTTCCTTTGAATCTTCCTGAGCTATTGGTTACGTCTGTATAGAAATCTGGACCGGTGAATGTCACCTGTGTGATAACTTTTTTATTTTTATTTTTGAACCCGTGTCATGAATTCCGTAAAATCTCAAGGAAGCGCTCCTCCTACCCCCTCAGGTGAAGGATAATCTGACAAGACTTCAAGGGGAGGGGGGAGGCATTGCTCAGTCGCAGAAAAAATATTTAAGATGGCAGCACAAGAGTGACGCATCCTTTTAATGAAACGCTTTATTGAATAGACACGCATTCACTGCCGTTATTGGCCCTCGTTGGGCGAATAAAAACAGCGAGAACGAGGGTAGGGCATGAAGTAATTGTTGAGTCATTTACTCATATTTGATATGTCCCAAAAAGGGAAGGGGCGCTTGTTTGAGGGGAGGGGGTATTTGCTTAGGATTTAACGGTAGTGGGATCTGCTTAATTTCTGCGGCAAACGAGCTGTATCACAATTTTACAGTAGAGCAATTATGGTCGAAGTTAGCAGTGTGTTCTAGATGCTAAATAATTATCAGCTTAGCCAAACCAGGCCCAGATAAATGTCGACCATCTCAGCTTTGACCCAGCCATGCGCCACTCAATGCATGCGTCGCTATTTTCTTCCGGCAAAACACCATGTGTTCAATATAACTCACATTCTAGAAATTTACAGTGGATCCACAGCCACCACAGTTCTCCATAAAGAAAGTGACAGAACCCCTACAAAGATGGGTGTAAGGCAGGGAGACATGGTCTCTTCAATGCTATGCACCGTGTGCTTACAGGAGGTTTTCAGGGTCCTATATCGGGAGGAGTTTGAGATAAGAGTTAATGATGAGTGTGTTAGTAACCTGCGATTCGCTGATCACATTGCCTTGATAAAAAGCTCAGGGGACGAATTACAGCCCATGATTACTTAACTAGACACGGAAAGCAGCAGAGTAGGTTTCAAAATTAGTAAGCAGAAAACTAAATGTGATGCGCAACCACCTCGGCAGAAAATGGCACTTTGCGATAGGTGGAGAGACGCTGGAAGTTGTAAAGGAATATGTCTACCTAGGTCAGGTACTAACCGCGCAGCCGAACCATGACAGTGAAATAACTAGAAGAATAATGATGCGGTGGATCACATCCGGCAACAATTCTCAAATCATGAATGGTAACCTACCACCAACCCTCAAGGGGAAGGTACGTAAGAGATGCACCTAGCCAGTACTTACCAACGGATCAGAAACTGAACAAAAATGTTCAGTTTAAAGTGAGGATGGTTCAGCGAGCGATGGAAAGAAAAGTGAAAGGTGTAACCTTAAGAGACAAGAAGAGAGCAGGGTGAGTCTGGGAACAAACCGAGGTGAAGGATATCAAACAAGAAGAAGAAATGGACATGGGCCTGGCACGTAGCACGTAGGCAGGATAACCGCTGGTCATTGAGGGTAACTGACTAGATTCCAAGAGAAGGCAAACGCCCGAAGAGGAGACAGAAAGCTAGGTGGGTCGATGAGATTAAAAAGTTCGCAGGTATAACATGACAGCATAAAGCACATACCGGGTTTGCGGGATCGTGGGAGAAGCTTTTGCCGTGCAGTGGGCGTATAGTCAGGTTGATTATGATGATATTTTATTGCAGCTCGGTGCTATCATGTGCGAGGAGCTAACAGTAATTTCTAGCGAAAAATTGTATTCGTAATAAACACTCACCTAGAGCCCACCATACTTTACTAATTTAGACAGTTGAAAGCTGGCAGCACTGTAAAAGAAGAAATTTTACATGCACCCGAGACGAGGAAAGTTAAAAACAGCATGGTTGATTCTTTTGGAATCAGTATGACACAAAAGCGAACCATGTCTTTACCGAAGTATAATTGCTCTCCATAACCCTTGCGGTAGCTTAAATAGTTATTGTACCACAGAACAGCATATGCTGAATTCCGTACAACGAACAAGCACATAACACTGGTACTGGTACTCGAAATGCGCCCATTCAAATCATCATGATTTGAGAAGCGAAAGGCTAAGGTGTGCGTTGCTTATGAACAGGGCAACCTACGCCTCTGCTCATGCATACTGCACAGCGCTTCTGTAACGCAAGAGGAAGAACTCTTAGCTTTAGCCGTTAACGTGAGAAGCTGTTCTGCTTCCCGTAGCACGAAAAGCTGCAACAACCCAAGCGCTCAATCCAGGAGTTCGTTAACGTCATGAGGTTATCTCCGAAACTAGCCCTGGCAACGCACAATCGGAGCTAATCTCGGAGGTCACGTTCATCATGCAGCACTGTACTGATCTGAGACGGCCATATTACTCCGCCCACCTCAAATCAAGGTCAATGTGTAGGATAGAAGGTGTGAGATATATAAACAAGTTTGTGAAGCCTTATGCATGAGCGTTGGTGGCGCAGTAAGTAGAGCGTCCGGAAAGTATTGTCGTAGAATGAGAGTTCATAGGTGCAACTCCCGGGTCATTGAAGTGAACAAAACTTTTTTATAATCGTAACTTTACTGACGCATTACCGTGACGGGTACGTCCGATAACGGCGCAGTTTGCAATAGGTAGTTCCTATATCACCATCTCGTACACTAACAGTGCTCAAAATTTCATGCGTGGTCAGCTGCATACACGCTGGAAACTACCAAGAACTGAGAGGTTGGATCTGTCAATAAATGGTACCACTCAAGAGGCTCCCAAATCGCACCGTGGGAGGATTTCGAGGTACGTTTCCGTCGTACATTTGTCCAGCATGGCTCCAGAGTTTACGTGACAGGCCATCATCTACTCTCAACCGGAAGCGCCACGGCAGAAGCAGGGGACACCCAGCGTCTACAGGAACCAGAAGTCGCGCCAGTTGGCCCGCAAAAGACACGTAGACCCACTTTTCAAACAAGACCTGTCGCATGCCGAGAACTCCGTTGAATGTCAAGCACTGACAGCAAAAGAGGGCAAAGATCTGAAGCATAAGGTGCCTGCCAGAGCAATAGGAAAGCCATAGGACAAGGGCGAAGCTGAAGCTGAGGGCGAAGAAGAACCAAAAACAAGGAAGAAGCCAAAGATCGTGACAAAGAAATGCAGACGAACTCCAAACATGGTTCTGCGAGAAAAGATAGCGTGGCGGAGAGAGTGAAGAAAACGGCGAAAGCACCGAAAACGATGGAACGCAAAAAAAACAAAGCCCAAGACGTCTGCCAGGAGCTAAAGTCAGAAGACAAGCACACAGCCGAAACTGAAAGCAGGGAAAAGCAGATTAACTCCAAACCCAGTGCAGCGAGAAAAGAGGTGCAGAGAGTGAATGAAAAATCCGGAAGGGCGAAAGAAACATCAGAAAAAGACGGCGACAAGGAAAAGAAAAACAAAGACGACAAAGAGACAGCTCTGGGAAAAAAGGCGGCTCTTGAGGATAAGCAGGAGAAGGGCGAGGTTGCAGAAGACAGAGCTCCAGGAGACCAGCCAAGCAATGTAACAGAAAACAAGGAATCTGAAAATTTGGAAAAAATTGCCGGAGAGCAGGCGTAAAGGAAGAAGAACGAACAGCCCCGGACCAACTCAAACGAAGATAGTGAGCCATAGCAGCCGAAGCCAACGGAACCAGACGACACCAAGAACATTGGAGGTTCAGGAGTAAATCCGAAGAAAAAACCGCCGCAGGCAGGTCAACGAAAGTCGAAGCCCGAGCCTGATCAAGCGTAGAAACCGCAGTTTAAACAAGAAGAC
This sequence comes from Rhipicephalus microplus, assembly GCF_043290135.1. Classification (NCBI taxonomy): domain Eukaryota; kingdom Metazoa; phylum Arthropoda; class Arachnida; order Ixodida; family Ixodidae; genus Rhipicephalus; species Rhipicephalus microplus. The sequence goes on along the minus strand of NC_134702.1, from coordinate 135,470,318 downwards.
ACTGGCATCGTGCGCGGTGTGGCTTTCCTCAGTGTCAAGCCAGTCAAGATGCCCGGAAGCTAAGACGTTGCCTTGAAAGTCTCAGGCAGTGAATGGGCGAAAATCTGCGTGCCATGAAAACCTTAACGTGCCAGGGTATAGGTATAGCTGCTTTTGTGTTGTTTCTGAGTTTTCTTCGTCTACTTCGTATGTCATTTATTAGGTATTTCATATAGGACGATGGCCGATCGTTTGTGTGTAAAGTCGTCCATTTATTAGGTATTTCATATAGGACGATGGCCGATCGTTTGTGTGTAAAGTCGTCCAAGAACATTTTCGGGTCTCACCTAACGAGGACGTTGAACGTTGCAGGATGACCGAATGTTAAAAGGCGCGTGCCCTTCTGTGGACAGTGAAGACAAAAAATGGCAGCATATCCACGGAGTGAATGAAGGAGAGTGGGGCGAAGAATTCGTCCGTCCATTCGTTCTTGCTTCCGTTCGTTCATGCGTCCGTCAGTGTGACCATCCATGCGTCCATCAGCCCATCCGTGCGTGCGTCTGTTCATGCGTCCGTCGCTGCGTTCGTCCATGCATCCGCCCCTGCGTCCGTTCATGCGTACATCCATGCACCTGTCTGTGTGTTCGTTCATCCATCTATTCAACACTCCAAGTACCACCATCTCGCATCTTTTCATCATATATTCCCCTTATAGAAGCACCGCCATCCAGCGGACATTCCAAGGACTAAACGAGAGGTGGCACACGCACACTTTCTTACGGCTTGCGCTTCGGGTCCACTTCCCACCTTTAACCACCTCGAGTTCATGGTAAATACTAGTTCACTGTATTGATGGCACTGCGGCCGAACGCTCACTAAACCTTTCTAAAGCTAAGGAGGTTACACCCAGCGAGTATGACGTAGCAACCCTTTCTTGTCAGGTAGTGCTCAATGTACATGCCAATGGCTGCTAATGGTGATCGCAGCCTGCGCGTTAACTAAAAGCCGAATGCTCCTGTCTCTCATTCCCCATTAGCAGCCATTGACATGTACATTGAGCACTATTTTTTATTGTTCAACAACGCACAGAAGAAGTCTCTCACCGGCGCCACCTTGAAGGTCAAAATGTTATACTTGTTACATACTACGGGGGATGAACGGGTGCCGCTATAAGGCCGGCACCACCTTGGAGGTCAAAATTTTATACCTGTTACATACTACGGGGGACGAACGGGTGCCGCTATAAGGAGCTTCGCCCCTAAAACAACGACGTTGAAAGAGAGACACTCGTGCAGTTTAGCCTGTGTGGCGTTTCGTAGCCTGTGAGGCGCTTGAGAGTCACCTGTGTGGCATTCGAGTAAGCCTGTGTGGCATGTGCTGTGTTATGTGAGAGTAAATTATTTTAAATGCGAAGCATTTCTTAGCAAACTTCGGCGACTTTGGGCGTATCTATCTATCTAGCCGCATACTACTTCTAGCTCTCCTGGCCGTTTCGATAATGGTATCGATACCAAACTTGGTATGCACAACATTACTGTATGAAGAACATATTTGGCTAGTCATAACACGAAAATAATTACATGTATGCCATGAATGTCATGATTTACAGTTCATGGTCCTGCCACTCTTGCGGTGGCTTCGTTCCCATGGCATGCTGCAAAACTGCTATGGTATGGCATGACTGCATGGCGAACACAATCGAAAAACCCTAACATAAAAATCGTGACATGCGTGTCATGTAACAACATGACTACATGCCACGCTCATGATGCGCTCGCGGCGTTTCGCTAGCTTCGAATGTACAAAACTTAGTATTACACGACACGAACGGACAACATAGGTAAACGACACATCCAAATATGATAATCACGACATGCGTGTCATGTAACAACATCACTACGTGCCACACTGATGATGCGCTCGCGACCGTTTCGCTAGCTTCACATATGCCAAGTTTGGTATTACATAACGCCAATGTATGACGAAGGTATGTGACTGGTGCAAACATCGTAATCATTAGTTGCGTGTCATGTGAGAACATGATTACATGCCACAGTCAAGGCGCCAATACATTTTGACGTGACGCAGTGCTCGTGCTGCCGGTATTCATTTTATCGCTTCACGCTGGCGTTGCCACGCCAGGCGCCAGTCCTGCCATATACTCAGCCCCGCCGCGGTGGTCTAGTGGCTAAGGTATTCGACTGCTGACCCGCAGGTCCCGGGTTTGAATCCCAGTTGCGGCGGCTGCATTTCCGATGGAGGCGGAAATGTTGTAGGCCCGTGTGCTCAGATTTAACGTTAAAGAACCCCGTGTAGTCGAAACTTCCGGAGCCCTCCACTACGGCGTCTCTCATAATCATATGGTGGTTTTGGGACGTTAAACCTCACATATCAATCAATCAATCAATGCCATATACTCGAAGGCGCGCGCTGCGCTGCGTTGCTTTGACGCATGCGCGTTTCACCGCGTTTGGCGTCCCTCCGTCACGAAAAGAGGGAGACGCAGTGGTGCCTGGGTAACGCATCGGCGCGAAATACGGCATGTCGCATTTCGCGCCGGTTGCCGTCGGGCCGCGCCGACGGACGCTGGTCGCACCTGGCGACATACTCACGTTTCGCTAACGTAGCGTCGCTGTGCCCAGCGTGCGCGCTCGTCAACGCTACATTAGAGTATATTGACGCCTTCATGATGCGCTTGCGGGAATTTCGCTAGCCCCACATATACGAAATTTGGTGTTACGTGACGCCAATGGATGACGAGATATATGACTGGTGCAAACATGATAATCATGACACGCGTGTCATGTAAGAACATGACAACATACCACGCTCATAGCGTGCTCACCACCGCTTCGCTAGCTGAACATATACTAAATTTGGTATTACGTGACGTGAATAGATGACGAAGGTAAGCGACACATCCAAACATGACAATCCCGACACGGAAATCGTGTACGGCATCATTTACCTCCATCTCGTAACGATGTGCTGATTTTAAAGTGGCAAATCAACATTTCTAAATCGTGCTTCGCATATTATCGATTCCCACTGTACATGGTATCTGCCAATTTTTTTTAATACGAGGTCTCGTGTGCTTAAAAGATGCACGAGAAGACAGCACGACCGAGCGTGCCATACTCAAACCAACTAATGGCTGATCAAATTGCTGTGACCAGTGATTTCTGGGCGTCTTCCGTAATTTGGTGGGAGAAGAGAAAGCAATTTTTAGCTGACTTTGAGAACTTATTGTCTATATCAGGCCGACGTGCTGCGCTATAATATTTGGCTCGGGTGTTCTCGGGAGCCTCTACAATCGATCGGCAGCGTTCTCTCGTCATGTATTGCGGATTTCTTGAGAAGAAATAAAAGAATTAAAAAGGCGTTGCCGATCCTTGTGAAATAGCTCTTCTTTTTCAGTCATTGCAATTTCCAGTCACCATGAAAACAGTTGAACAGTAGCCATGTGAAAAGCACCAGACCTGCACGGAAAGTGTATGAGCGGCATTTCTAGAGCACTTGTAAACACTTTTGCGGCCAATAATAGAAGTATACCTGCAACGTATCCATAACGCGATGAAATGTGTTTGCGATTCTGCAGTGATGCCTGGTACCCTCTATACATCTGCAAATTATTATGTACACTTTGTTGATTCTGTGGCGGATGATAAGGAACAGTTGTGGCTGAGCCATTTGTCATGGGTTGAAAGCTTCAATCAATTAAGCCCACTAGTCACGTGATTTGCATTATGTGGCGTGTAGTCGTTCACTTACTCTCCTGCCATGCTACTTTGTATGCATCAGCAAGAAAGAGTGTTGCGGACCCGGATCCACCGATGCGTCCCCGCTGACGTGAATTGCCGAGAAATCAGGGTTGCGCCAGACCGAGAATCCTGTGGTAGCGTGGAGCTACTCCGGGTGGAGGTAACGATGGTGAAGAGTGGGGCAAAACGAAAACGAACAGATTTACTGGCACTATGTACAATTATTTACACCATAAGAAGGTTTTAAAATTACAAAATGTAAAACGTTTACAAGTGTTTTACAATTACAAATTGTAAAATTTTACAATTTTTTACAACATCCACGAGTAAGATAGATAAAATGATAAACCAAAGTTCAGAGCAACTTCTTGCACTTTGCAGCGTCATTTTAAGCTCTGGGTCGAGCTGTTCCTTTTTCATTGAAAACCAATTACACACACGACACTACCCACCAGCCAATGACACACGGTCTCCCACTAGTCATTGCACTCATTGACGCAATGTTTTGCCGGTCAGATTCACTCAAGAGAGGGGTGATCCATAACGGGGTAGCTTACTGCCATTTCTCACGAGAAGGGCAGCAGTGGATTAGCGACTTAGTCACTTTTGTTACGACTTACGAGGTCGGTCGTCCGCGCAACCTGCCCAAACCAGCCATTTTGGAGGAAACGTCCACGTGGGCGTTGGCTCACAGTACGTAGAAGTTACCACATTCTTATCCCTTCGTGGCGCTTGCCGCTGCTGGACGCTCATTTCAGAGAAAGGCACAGGGGTTTCGAGGCGTTGGAATGCACCCCCGCTATGCTCCTCATCGACAGCACGTCGTCAACATCCGAGAGTCACAACAAGAAAGAACTTTATTCAGGTCCTGAGGAAGCGGATAAAGGGGGCCTTATGGGCTTTCTTGGCAACTAAAACAAGCCCACTTGTGATAAAGTGTAATATTTCTTGTGAATTAGAGAAGCATACAATATGCCATTACTCGTCATTCTAAGTCAAGTGTGGTACCTGCGACCCACCAGCAAGGCATCGTGTGCTCATTGTTGATGCTGTGGCTAATGACGACGAAGAAATATGGCTGTCCCTTTTCTAATGAGTCGGAAGGCAAGCGGTGACTCCAGACTCACCCATGCTTCAACGATTCTTCATCAATTTCTTACAGCTACGTTTTTATTCATCTCTACATATTTATTTTTAAATTTCATTTCTCTCGTTATTACGGCTTTTTTTTATACTGCCTAGTTCGTGGTACAGGCAATAGAGTTCGTGCCAGCAGTTTTAAAAAATCATCATCATCATCCTTGTCTTTTTTTTGTCTTCTCTTTGCAGGGCTGTACAAGCGCACTTAATAAACTGAACCAACTGGTACGCCTATCCCCCTTTTCTTGTCCCCTATGTAGAGTAGCAGGCTAGAGCGCTCTAGCTCAGACCAACCTTTGTGCCTTCTAATGAATTCTCACTCTCTCTTTGCCAATTATTCTGCATTACTCAAGTTACTGCCATGGTTACCATATCTCCTGTTTACAAGTAAAATATAACAAAGCATGACAGTCAGTGCCTTTTTGTAACGATGTCACTGAACTGCAGATCACCCTAACATGATTAATGCATGAAAATCAGCACTACTTAATACATTGTCAGATTACTTGGAAAGGAGCTTATGAAGACACGAGAAATGGTGCATGTCTTCACAAACAACTTGATTTGTTCAACCAATCAATTCATTAAATTTTTTTGTTTCTTTATTTATCTTTTTATCACGACATCGTTTACGAGTTAGTTTCGCACAAATTTCGGTGTTGGCGCCGATGGTCACAAGCCAACGTTTTTTAGTGAAGCCAAGCCAGTGATTAAGACTGTTTTGTAAAAAAACACTATAAACATGATTGATTGATTGATTGATTGATTGATTGATTGATTGATTGATTGATTGATTGATTGATTGATTGATTGATTGATATGTGGGGTTTAACGTCCCAAAACCACCATATAATTATGAGACACGCCGCAGAAGAGGGCTCCGGAAATTTCTACCACCTGGGGTTCTTTTACGTGCACCCGAATCTGAGCACACGGGCCTACAACATTTCCGCCTCCATCGGAAATGCAGCCGCCGCAGCCGGGATTCCATCCCGCGACACTATAAAAATACCATGTACTGGGAGACGTTTCCTCAACGCGAGTAAAATTGCGCGGCAGATTCGCACAGTCGCCCCAGGCGTCAGAAGATAGGAAGTGCGCGATGAGAGGGAGGTTTGAAGCTTCTCACCATTGAAAAGCGGGCAGATGTGCACGAGGCACTGAGCGAACTCGTAGTGGGCATTTCATGATTTTTCAAAAGGAGGCTCATTCGGTCGCCCGAGGTCTCACCTACCGGCCGACCCCTGGAACCTCCCAAGTTACCGAACAAAGAAGCGAGTATATGCGCACATACCATGAAATCGTCGCACACTACAGGCTGAATCGGCAAGTATACACCCAAGGGCGGACAACTCACTAAGTACGAAAAACGAGGTTTTGTGGCGAAAGCTACAGACGGGTGTTTTTCCAAATCCCGCACTTTACAGCAAGTGGCACCCCGCAGTTTTCCAGTCCCAGGGTAAATTTTGTGATGAGGTAGCGAATTTGGTCCACATGGTGTGGACATGTCGAAGTCGAAACGATGGTTCTCACACTGTAGAATCCTGGGAGGCCCTGCTCTGCAGCCCAGATCCCTACGTCCAGCGCGACATCATCAGTCAAGCCCTTGCTGCTGCCGCGTCCCAAGGGATTGCGGCCGACAGCTAGGGGCGACGGGCCATGCCTGAACAATTGACTGACTTTTTAATAAAGTTTTCTCTCTCTCAAAAGGAAGGTTTGTGGTGTAGTGGGCACTGCGCAACTCCACGTTCTGCAGGCATTCTAGAATAGTTTGAGACGTTCTCTGTTTGGCACACAAACTTTCTTTTCTTTGCGGTACGGTTGAAGGCAATACGCGCGGAGCCCGATTACGCTGTCACGTTCTGCGCTTGAAGCCGAAGCTCAAACATGCTTCAAGTCTTCTTTTAACCCTGCAACCGCTTTCTTTCTTGCCGGATAGCAAGCTGAGGCTCTATCGACTCTACGCCTTTCTTTTTTTTTTCTCGCTCGCTCTGATTTGCTATATCACCTGCTCATTATATCAATCATTTATCGTCTCTGTCTCTCGGTCATTCCGAGTTCTAAACGCGACTTTGTTCTTAATAGCGGCGTTCATGTCCGTGATTCGTGGTCATATTCATAAGCGGGTGCACGCCACAGACATTGGCAACAGTTAGCCCATAAAATAGGTATGCGCCACGAAAATCTGTGCAGCCTATAAGAAGACGATCATCATCATAAACACATGTACCACATAAATTGTGTCAAGTCTACCCACATACCTTACGCTGAAGGGAAGAAAGCAAATGTTACCTCAACAAATGGCTCGCGCGTTACCATGCACCACTGCCACGTGACATTTGGTCATACTATACTTGGTCATACCACAGCGGTGGTCATACTATACCTCAAAGCTTATCAAAGAGTGTAATAAACAGCAGTGGTACTACATATCAAAGCATCTTAAGCCAAGGCTTCCTGGTAAACCTGTGTGTAAGAGCGACACGGTCAGAATGCGATAAGCTATATTGCCTCCTCAAAGCTTAACAAAGTGTTGAATGAAGAGCAGAGATGCAACATATCTTAGACCCGCGGAAAACACAGAAATGCGTCAGCCTGACGAAAGGAATGCCACCAGCTTTACTGTTCCGTCGAAGTACGCTAGCGGAGCTATTTCGTTAACGCGATAACGCTAAACAGCTCGTCGCGGTCGTTGGTTGTGAGCGAAAAGTCATTATCTTATGCGTGACCAAAACATCGACAAAGATGCAAATAACCTAATAGATTATCAAAACCCCTAGCTGAAGACGAGTGGGGACTGTAGCAGGCTCTTTGGGGTCCGAGCAGGGATCGAGCCCGGGTCGTTTGCGTGGCAAGTGGCTGTTTTACCACACTGCCACGCCTCTGCTTGTGAAAACCGTGTAACGAACTTCCTCTGCTTTGGGATGCAGTGAAAGTAGCTTTCGTGCTTCAGGAACACACGCGTCCTGTATACATGCTTCACAATACAACATGAATGATTGCAGTAATAATGCGTCGTACAAGTGTCCATCGCCAGCAGGCGTCAGAATATGTGATTATCATAATTATTCCGTGGTTGAAAGCCGGTACCCAACTATAAACGGCACACACGCTACTGCGCCATTCGAAAAGGTTTCATGCACTCAGTGTTTGAAATACGCACTGGGAACAGGCTGTTGCTATCGCGTTCAACTCGAAAACGCGACTTCCTACGCAAGCTGAAGGAAAATGAGAAGGAAGACCGGAAAGAGCTCTTTGCAGCCTTCCTTGGAATGGAATTAAATGGAATGGAATGAAAAAACTTTATTTCAGTCCTGCACGACGAGAACCGGCGCATTCTCGTCGTGCAAAATCTCGTCGTTGCGAAATTTAGACGACCAAGCCATCACACTACTCACAAAAGACATTAATTACATGTGGGAAACTGGCCAGGTACCTGAACAATGGCGCACGGCCACGGTAATCCTTCTCTCAAAGCCAGGTAAACCACTCAACTTCGACAATCTACGCCCGATTTCCCTAACCTCATGCATAGGAAAAGCAGCTGAACATGTCATCCTAAATCGTGTATCGCGCTACATAGAGGATCACGAACTCTTTCCGTTCAACATGGTCGGGTTCCGTCCGCACCTTTCAACACAAGACGTCATGCTATTACTAAAGAAACAGATCTTCGACTCAAAAACGAGAGATGTTCGTGGCATTCTCGCCCTAGACCTCACTAAAGCATTCGACAGCGTCTCACACCGCTTTATACTGGAATCCATTGCTAGCCTTGGTCTCGGTAAAAGATTCCAGGCGTACATTCGTTCTTTTCTGCAAAATCGAACAGCTCAGCTGCATTTATCGCAACTTACATCCGATACTTACACATTAGGTTCCAACGGGACACCACAAGGGGCAGTCATTTCTCCACTCCTTTTTAACATAGTAATGAAGGGACTATCTGACAAACTCCGCGACATCCCAAACATAAACCATGCTATATACGCAGATGACATCACCATCTGGTGCCCAGGAGGCTCATTGGCGGAGTTGGAGCAAGCCCTTCAAACTGCTCTCGACACCACAGAAGCCTACTTAAAAAACACTGGACTTCGTTTGTCGCCCACAAAATCAGAGTTGCTACTGTACCGGCAATCTCGCCAAGGCGTTCGTAACTTAACACCCTTAGGTGATCTACCCATAGCGCTACACGCCAAAGATGGGCAGCGAATACCCCGAGTGGACTCCATACGCATTCTCGGCCTCCTCGTCGAGGCCACTGGCTGTCATGCAAGAACAATTAAACATATCACAGCAAAAACAGAGAACATGCTCCGACTCATTCAGCGAGTCTCGGGTCGTAGACGAGGCCTTGGAGAGGCCAACCTTCTGCGCATATACCACGCGTTCCTAATGAGTCACATCAATTACGTCGCCTCTGCCCACAACTGGACGAAGGTAGAAAAGACGAAACTAAACACACTCATGCGCAAAAGCATTAAACAAGTCCTTGGTTTGCCTCAAAACACGAGCACTTCCCGTCTCGACCAACTAGGCATGCACAACGGCATCGATGAAGTGATCGAGGCCCAGACCACGGCCCAAGTGATCCGCCTCTCCTCCTCCAAGGCAGGCCGCCGACTTCTAAGCGAGGCCGGCATGTCCCCACACCCCTGCCTTGAACGCGCAGTAACCCTCCCCAGAGTTGTCCGAGCTACTTACATGGTAACCCCATTTCCGCGAAATGTCCACCCACAACACAACAAAGGCAGACGGCTGGCCCGCGCTCGCGCGATCCTAAACCGTACCGCCGCGAATCGCAACTCTACCGCATTCGTCGACGCAGCGCAATACGGTAACTCCTCCTCTTTCGCACTCGCGGTAGTAGATGGCGACGGAGCCCTACGCTCAGCCGCCTCGGTTAGGCTATCAACAAGCGCCATAGCCGAACAAGTTGCTATAGCTTTAGCGATGACCGACCCCTCACTCACTAATGTCTTCACAGACTCTCGCGCCGCCATTCGGGCTTACGAAACCGGCAACATCGCTCCAGAAGCAGCCCGCATTTTACAAACACGGAAATATACGGGCTCGCACTACCTCTCTTGGTTCCCTGCCCACATGGGCAAAGACGTTCACCCACAACAACCCAACCTCAACGAAATGGCTCATGATCGAGCACGAGAACTGACCCGCCGTGACGATCAATCAGCCACCGAAGAGCTGGGCCCAGACGTGCAGTTTAATGACCCACTACTCACCTTCCATGAAATTACCTCCCACTACCGACACAACAGAAGCCGATACCCTTTACCCCATTCAAAACTAGAACGCGCGCAAGAAGTAGCCTTTAGAATGTTACAAACGAGATCGTACCCATCACGGGGCCGACTCAGCCATTATAACTCAGACATAAATTCACAGTGCCCAGATTGCACAGAAGTGTACTGTTCACTCGCGCACATGCTCTGGCAATGTCCCGCGTTACCTCAGGGACCTCTCACCAGTGAGTCCGACTGGGAGGAGGCACTCAGGAGCCCCAATCTCCGAAACCAACTTAAGGCAGTCCAGAGGGCCCAAGAACTGGCGGAACGCCACCACGTTCCCGCCCCGACTCGGGCGTCGCCTACGGTAGCGGCTGCTAGGATGTCCCACGTGGGCACCCTGGTGGCTTAAACTCCTCAGGACCATATATTAAAGTTCTTGACTGACTGAGTCCTGCACGACACGCTTAGCGCATAGCGGGTGTCTCCCACGTAGGGAGCGACAGGGAGTACCTGGCGGTCGCTTCGTGGGCCTGCTGGACGGCCCATTGCTGGTCGGCGAGAAGTGAGCTCCAGGGGGACCTCTCCTACTTGCTTGAGGTAGAGTCGGGAGAAGTTTTTCTACAATCCCAGAGGCAGAGCATGTGTGCGAGTGTCGCCGTGTGTCCACATTATGGGCATGTGCCGCTGGGGTATGCATATAAGGATAATAAATGTGAAGCGTGGCAAGGTTTGGGTACGTGTGTATCTGTAATAGGCGTAGGGTTAATGCCTGCGGTCGGTTAAGTTTCGGATGTGGGGTGAAAAAATGCGGCGTTCAAGGTAAAAATGCTTAGTTATCTCATTGTACGTAATGGGTGCATCCCCGTTGGTCTCTAGCTCCACAAGATGGGGTCGCCCTGTGGCGGTGAGGTCGGTAAGAGCACGCGCTGCATCATGGGCGATCTCGTTGAGGTTGGATAGGGCACCCGGCACCTGGCCGAGATGGGCGGGGAACCAGATGACAGCGTGGTGCTTCAGGGCACTCGGGTACGCTCTACGCAGGATACGTAACGCCTGGAACGCGGAGTCATCTCCGACCAGGCGTTATGTATACTGTCTTCCTTCTCATTTTCCTTCAGCTCGTGCAGCAAGTTGTATTTCCAAGTATGAACGGAATCGTTCGCAAAGAAGTGTATCGTTCAACTCCTAAAAAAGAACATTTAGAATGTCCTAATTTTTTTGAATAATTAGCGCTTTCTTCAATCCACAACGCCGAGCTGGAGCAGGCGCGCGTGCCACCTGACGAGTAGAAGATGAAGATTAGCGCGTGCGCTCGCGAGCAAGAAGCAGAAGAAGAAACGCGTCAGCCGCCATCCTGCAGACCTCGCAGCTGTACCTTTTAAAGGACCCTGGCGAACTACGACCAACAACGGACGGCCAGAGTGGACCCATCCGTGTCCGAAGGCGACGAGACGCTGTGGACTGCGCTCGACTCAACTCCTCCGTTCGAACTACCGAAGCGCCCCGAGAGCCAACCCTCGGCCCACGTGGACAGCGCCTTCAGGTTTTCACGGCTCTCCAGGTCCAGGAGGTCCATCGTAAGCAAATTCGTTGGACATGAAATGCACTTAATTCATTCCTCTCCATTCGGTCTCTTCATTTTCTTGACGGGTCCAGAGGGCTGCGAGGACTAAAGGCTTAGAGCCTGACGGAGGTGCCCGCCCCCACGTTCACCTCAAGTCATGTTTGGCATTATTATTTAGAGCATATCACTCATATACTCTATACTCATCCTATGCTCATCAAGATTCATCTCTGCATAATAAGCAGTATACAAGGAACGGTCACCGATTGGATGACCGTTACAAATATGCGACTAAATCTGCACTTGTGTCTTAAGAAAGGCAGGAACGAAAAAGCACTATCACCTGGCCATTTTTGTTGCACAGCCATGTAATGCTTCGAGATGACACATTCGAGACAAGAGGAAGTGGTGTTATTTGTTGTTCTGAACTGATGTAGAAGGTCAAAAAGAAATTAAGGTGGGTGAGCCGGTGGGATAAGGTGCTCAATTAGCAGCCTCCGATTCCATTTTCACTGCTTTCTCGGTACAACGCTATGCAAACGTTTCTGCGAGGATGTATCTTCTGACAACGCCTTCAAGAAAAACTATGCCTGGAACGTGGCTTTCTTTTCAATTGAGAGCTTCCTGCGATCACAAAGTATCGGAGACCATGCCTCCTGCTGCGTGTTGTGACCATCCGACGCGTGGGATCACTCGCCTTAGTACCACTCTGTCAGGTGACATTACCGTACCGCTCTGTCACGTGACATCACAGCTGCTTGGAGGCAACTGTGAGAGCATTGCTGTGTTCGAAGGGGGCGACCGCCGAAGTCGTTCGCCTTCGTACCGGAGGGGAAGGGTAAAATCCGATGGTAGGGCGGCACGTTCGCGGCTCACGTTCCAGGCATAATTTTTCTAGGAGGCGTTGCTTCTGATTATTTCATTATAATCCGCGTAACGTGTTTGTAAGGTTTGCCAGCTTCCCGGCGTACTATGTTTAAAGTCAGAAATATTAGTGGTTATATCATGACTAAAACTCGATAATAAACTTTAATTCAATTTCTTTGCGCAATTGCATTACATGTTCTATCAAATGCATTATGAAATTTTATAAGAAACCAGGCCATACCTTTGGCATTTCGGGTGATGATCATGTCAACTCGGCTACTATGCGTGAACGATACTTTAATTCTATGATGGCATTGAACTCTCCTATGCAAAGTTCTACTCAACTGATTATTAGTACTAAAAATACCCAGCGCTTCAATATCAACGCAGGAGCAACTAGACACCATATGCATTACTGACAAGAAAATTTTCCATAAACAAAATGTGAGGCCTGTGTGGAAGGCGCAGCACAGTCACAGCGGAAGCTAGAACAGCCTTTCAGAGCCTTCTCTCAACACTCATTGGCGACCTGCTGCAAGCACAGTTTCTTGATACCCATTGCGGCATTATTTATTAAACTTGTGTCTTGTAGGCAGGCATTCGCTGCGCTATTTTTCGTCATTCTTCTGAGAAGCATGGTATCCGCTAAACACTTGCAAATACTTTTGTGTCAATTGTTCACGCAGTAGCTGACGACGATTAGGAATTATGCCTGAAGTACGTGGGTATGCGCCACTGTTGTTAGGTGAACAAGAACAAGCTTTTGTAATGGGTTGGAGCAATGGACGACCCATTCGTTATACTATTCGCATTGTGAGACAACCGGTTGTTCTTTCGCTGTTTTAAAACACTTTCTAAGACGCATTAACGCGATTTCTTTCCCGACCTCAAGCCTGCCTAAGGTGAACTTGCCAACGAGGCTCAAGAACCGGCGTCGCTCAGTGGTAGAATACTTGGCGGGACTTGAGGGGATTGACGGGACTTGAGGGCGGGACTTGAGAATACTTGAGGGAACAGGAGAAGAGACGAGACAGAGCGCTGACAATAACAACAGAGCGTCTCTTCTCCTGTCCCCTCGTGCCCTGTCGTTTGCGCTGGTAAGCACCCTTTATGATGTTATACCAACACGCCCAATCCCACTGTCCCTTGAACAGTGACCTATATGCCCGCAAAAACTCACCCACCCGCAGTACTGAGCTGCACTACTGACTCGGCTGTTCTACAGTTCACCACTTGTCATGTGTTCGTCTTCCCTGCGTGGCGTACGTCCTTATATAGCTCGAGACAGAAGGGAGACCTCCACTCCTGACCCCGTCTCCCTGTTGGGCTATGTAGTCCACAGAGTGCACTTATGGAATTCATGGCACCTCACGTACGTTCCCACCATGTGTTTCCCGTTTTTCACCCGCAGGATCATTCTCACCGTATCTCCTCCCTGATCTACCACAGCCGCAAGCACTCCTCATGCGTCTTCTTCTACGGCGCCGTGCTGCTCTCGCTGGTGGTGCTCACCAGCTTCGTGGTGTTGTTCTTCTTGCGCGACATCAAGGCCGCCATCGTGGCGCGACGCGCCGTCGACGTGTGCGGCACCGACGACTGCATGATGCACGCCAGCGAGCTGCGCGCCCACATGAACACCGCGGCCGATCCGTGCCACAGCCTGCACGCCTTCGTCTGCGGCGGCGGCCCCAGGGCAACGCGGCTGGACGAGGAGAGGTGGTCAGCGCGTATCTACAGCGAGATCATGGCCTACGACTCGCAGAAGTACCGCACGGCCGGCAACTGCAACCACCAGGAGTCGCACGCCAACACGAAGGCCCTGTCTGCGTACACGACGTGCCTGCAGAGAACTTCCCAGTCTTCCGAGGTACACGTGCCGTGCCACTATTCCATAGTGACTATTCATTATAGTCACATCCGTCGACAGCAAAAAACGCTTAGGTCGTGCGCGCCATGTGTACTTATTCGTATTGGGTACTCTCGAATCGTGCAGAATGACCTGCGTTCTAGGGAATTAGCGTGCAGCGATGTTCCACCACCTTTATTAAATAATACTGGAGCAGCCATGTGCCACTTTGTGCTGTTGCGGCACCGCGGTTACGCTGAAACTGGACTCCATTTCATTGCGCGTCTGAGACTTTGACTTGAGTAAAATTGAAGTGCGGAAGTTGGCGAAATAAAGATACTTGGGTTTCAAGGCAATTCTACAATAATTACTTATTTACGTCGACATGCACGAAACAACAAGACAAAAGTTACGTGTTCAGTGACGAACAACTCGATGAGACGTGTTTCGGGAGGCCAAAAAGTATTCTGTTCTCCGCGCATCATCATTAGAAAGCTTCACGTTCAGCCTCTCATTCTAGACGGCTGACACACGCGAGACACTACCAATCATCACGACAAACTATCGAGGAACACGGCATTGTTGCAGATGGAATGTTGCACGCGCAGGCGCAGCTACGATAGGCGAAGGCCTCGTGCACGGAGTCGGGCTGTGATAACAAAACCGAGAGGCAGGATATTAGGGGCAGGTCCCGGGAAGCTCCACCGCCCTTGTCAAAGCCCACAGGCTTGTTCAACGCCGCAAGCGTCTCCTGCAGCCGCACTGCCGTTCATTTCGAAATAAGCGGCCTTTGATCTTGTCTCAGTGTTCTCTCTATCGTGCACCCTCTTCCCTTTGTGGTTGTCCTTCCTGGTCGCAGCGAGGCCCTTTCAAGGAGAAGTAACCACGCCAAACGCCACGTTTGGAATCAAGCACCAGCCAGGTCCGGCGCCACATAGCAATTTTGTGAACCGCATATCGTGAGCTACAGACGTTGCAGTCGGCCAGTGTTTACCGAGTTGGTGATAGTGTGCAATTGTTGCTTTTGTTAAGAGAGAAACAGTAAATACGTATCGCTATACCAGAGCTGTGTATCTCCAAAAGTTGTGACGCCAACGATGACGTAGTTGTCAAACTGCCTGTAGCAAAGTTCATACTGTTTTCAAATTTGGCACCAACTGTAAGAACTAAAGCAATATGGGCCAATTTTTCAGCTTGACCAATATTGATTTACTAAATGCACTTTTAATTAGGGGCGCCAACGCTGGCCAATCAGAACGAGTATGTTTGTTTAGGTGAATAAGTTTCAGGGACGGAACTTCGAGTCTTGCTGTTCGTTGACCATTTACATATACATGTCTGCTCATTCGGCATCCGATTTATTTTTGTCTTGATGTTTGTACTGACCCACTGCCTCCAATACATGCGCCATAGAAAGCTTTTTGCTGTAGGATTTATCGGTCGAACACTGCTCGTCTTTTTTTCTCCTAGACTGAAATTCACCAGACCAGTAACATTGATATTCAAACAAGCTCAATGTTTGTCGCTGCACGTATTCAGGATTTACTGAGATACATGGACACGCGGCACGTACCAGCTGGGTACATATTGTTGTGGTCATCCCGGTTAAATTCTCGCTGGATGTGTGCTAAGAAAGTTGTGCGTGTATCAGATAATGCCAAGTAATCTAAGACAAGAGTGACAGCGAAGCGTGCTCATTAAGGATTTTCTAACAAACGCTTCTGAAGTCGTCGAAAGCCCACTCATCGCAGTATCTCATTTGCAAGATGACAATCAGCAAAAAAAGGTGATTTAAAAGCGTTGATCAATACCCGTTGAAATGTTCTCAAACTATGCAGATCGAGGCACAAGCGATTCGTTTCGCGGAGTTTATGGAGGCCCGACGGATACCGTGGCCGAACGACCCGCCGGAGAACGTCGACCTGCTGGACGTTCTTCTAGATCTGGTGCTCAACTGGAGGGTTGCCCTGCTCTTCGACTTGAGGAGAAGCACGAGGAAGTTCCACACAGCCAGCCTCGTGTTGCAGGAACCCGGACCCTTGATCAAATTGCGAAGGCAGCAGGTTGCTTCCGTATTGGAGATCGAGGAAGACACCGAGCATCTCATCAAAACGACTGCGAAATTCCTCGGCAGCAGCGAAGCGGACATGTCCAAAGAGAAGATCGACGCCCTGCGTCGCGACGAAATGACGCTGACGTCGCACCTGGCCGCGTGCAGCGACGAACGAGACAACGACGTGCTCGTCACAGTGAAGTACATCGACGAGATGGCTCCCAGCGTGAACACACCGTCCTGGTTGACGCTCCTCAAACGTCACCTGAACGACGAGTCGTTGACTTTGGAAACGAAGGTGCTCGTCTACGACGAGCAGCGCTTGAACGCATTATCGGAAGCTCTCACCTTACTTCCCCCGGCAAGGAGTCTCAACGTGATTGGGTGGATGTTTGCCTACACTTACGCTTGGGTGGTAAACCCCGCCTTCGATCACCTTCAGCCAAACAAAAACAACGAATCCAACTACTTGTTCAACGAGACGCTCTGTTTTCTCGCCGTCCACGAATCATTCGGCCTGCTGCAGATACTACACAACTTCGACAAGCGCTTCGAACACGGCGACATCCAGGTGACCTCAAAATTGATGCAGAACACCATCGACACGTTCGTGCGGCTGGTCCAGAAATCAGACGTCATCACCGAAACGACTAAGGCGATAGCGGTGGCGAAAATTTCGAGCGCGTGCAAAGAACGGTGCGCCGTGAGGGTGTCCAACAGGCGACTTCTGGACTGGCTGTACACGAGCTTCCCCAACAGTTCTGCGAGCTTCTTCGACGCTTGGCTCCGCACCCGAAAGGCGCTCGCAACGCTGCTCAAGTCGGGCAGTACTCACCCAGTGATGACAGCGCGTTTCGCTTGGCGAACCCGAAACATTCACTATCTCCACACCATCAATTTTCAGCAGGTCAGGATGTTCGCCTTCTACCCACCGTCGTTCTACATTCACGGCTCGCCCTCCATGTCGTACAGCGGACTGGGTTTTCAAATGGCCAGCAGCATCGTCAAAGCTATCGTAGGCCACGGCCGAGGCATTGACGAGAACCTCTCCGAGAGCTTCTGGTGGTCGCCCCTCAAAAGTTGTCGTTGGGACGAATCGAGCTCGGTGCACGAGAAGCGTTTCATTGAGGAACTGTTCGCCCTCAAGCTCACCGTCAAAGCACTGGAAAACGGAGTCGGCAGTGACAAGGCGTTCTTGCAACTGCAGTCCTTGGAGATGCTGACGGGTAGGCAGACCTTCTACGTCAGCTACTGCAGCCGGTTCTGCTATCGCGTCGATGGCGAAAATTGGTGCAACCTCGCCATGCACGAGGACGGTTATACCCGTGCCTTTGGATGCCATTCTGCGTGGGCCAGATACAGTAAAGTTGAACCAGAGTGTCTCGTGGTATAATGACGCAGGCGGGACGCTATTCGTAATTTTTTCAATACGTGGGTGCATTTTAACGTCACCAACTGCTGCAAACAATGAACCGTGATTCGGAAGTCACTGATAATTCATGAGATGTTAATTCGCAAGTTTGTTCATTGCGTTGTTGCATATATCATAGTAGTATACGATAAACGTAACTTCTGATGCACTTTTTTCTCCGAAAGCATCCTAGCAGCTGCGTTTACGGAGTCATTTTGCTTTGATATAAGGTCGAGCGCATTGTTATTATTTTCAATCTGCAAAGCATATTTTAGCGATCCTAAGGCACTTGGCTACTCCTTTGCATTCGCCTGTATACGTCTTGGCGCTCCAGTAGTAAACTCCTTGACTTGGTAGATAAAAAAAAACGCATATAAACATGAGCGTACAAGAAATACCATTCGCAGGTCGTGTCATGAGTAACGCGATTTACATGTCGCATACGTCATGAAACTTTCCGCCCGTCACACGTGGCGCATATTGCATGTATACGAGTGCATGCACTACAAGTGATTCACTGTTCGTATAATCAAGCCCAGACTTCGATATGTGGGGTTTAACGTCCCAAAACCACCATATGATTATAAGAGACGCCGTAGTGGAGGGCTCCGGAAATTTCGACCACCTGGGGTTCTTTAACGTGCACCCAAATCTGAGCACACGGGCCTACAACATTTTCGCCTCCATAAGCCCAAACTTCAGAAATCGAAGCTTAACACGAGAGCGCGAACGGGCCCAGTCACGGAAAATGTGTTGTTGTAGGCGGCGGCGTTGTCGAGGGATGAAAAATCGCGGTAGAAGCGAGGAACTAAAAGCATGGCTCGAGCTAGAATTAAAATCCAGATATTTTGTACGGCAATCATACATCTTACCACAGGTTGACGTCTGTGCTTTGAGCCAAGCGTAACAAGACCGACCGACCGTGTGTTACGTGCAGTAGTTGTATCCACTCCACATCATTCCGAACGTGGACCATACTGGCGTTCAAGGGTAACTCTCGCGTAACGTGAGCACGTAGCTTTCCTTTGCGTATTCCTCCAGTGCCGAGCAACCATTTTGAATATAGCTTAAGGAAGCACAGGAATACGTATGCAATGTTTATGAGACTAAAAAAATGTGCAGTTCCCACATACCTGGGAATTGATGTTATGCGAAGCATGTGAAGAGAAGGTAACCATGTTGCAATTTGTTTTATGGAGCAACACATGAAATAACGCTAAATATGTGTTGCTGGTGTTATATAACCAGTTGTTCGCACTTGCACGCCGATTCCAACTGGAACATGTGTATTAGCAACAACAGAAGCTGATATGAAGTGCTTATGCTTGCGAGGATGCTGACCCTGGACACTGCTACATAAATCAACTTCAGCGCATGACACCTAACCACAATTTACGTCAACCCAACGTGTCGGCTCTATCAAAGGTGTACATATGTAATGTTTATAAAAGTGGTAGGCAGCAATTCAACCACTATTAACGTTTCACGAAGATTAGTGTCTACTTGAAAAGTAGTTCTGAGACCTGGCATAGCTCTGTGGTAGAAAGCTTCATTGCCACGCAGAATGCTTTGATTCGATGTCGGGTATTTAACGCTCACGCGTTATTACCATGCGTGCTCTCATTGTTCTTCAGGTGCTACTAAGTGTCAATCACCTGTGACACATACCAGCAGCACATACCCGCCCTTGTGTGTGTGCCACTGCTTAGCCGGAAGTGTTTGACAACACGCGAAGAGTTGTGACATTACTCATGTCTTGACCAGCGTGTCGTATTCGTCAAACTATCTTGCCATCCCATATGGTAATTTTGGTTCATGCCAAGAAGGTGATCACGAGAGCACCCAAACGTAAGCGCCTCGAAAGACAGACAGACGGACAGACAGACAGACAGAAATGCTGAAAGAACATGTAGTTCGCCAAAGAATGCTTCGCATTTGATAACTTGTGGTAGTTTCTAGAAGCACCTAAACAAACTGAGCAAGGAAACCTGCAGAAATGACAAGCCCTCGGCTTGAAAATCTGAGGGAATGGCAGTATCTCTGTGTGATCAAAATAAGCAGGCAAGCCCAACGCTGGACTTCTTCCTGTCTTGCGCTTGAGCACAAGCTTTGGTCCTCTGAGCAGCACAGGAAAAAAGGTTCTATACATCGCATCTCCAGCTAACCTTCTTGTAGGAGATGTACAGTTGGGTGCCCGATCACAAAAATGGTACACTATGAAGCGAAAGCACATGGTCCGCTCAAAATAAGTTTATTTCTCTCAGAATAAAAACAATAGATAATGGCAAGAACTAGAGATTTATGTAACCACACTTCAAAAAAAAACAATGGTATAAATAACATCATTTGGATAATAATATTAGATATGCTCTCTGTTCAGGGAACTCGGGGGAAATGCGTTCATCCATGCAGGCACTGGAATAAAAGGTTGCACAGTTGAACAGCCATCGCGGCACTGCGATTAAGGCATTGGTATTGACCTGAATCTGCATATGCCAGAAACACAGCACACAAAAGAAAACCCCACTAAAACACGAGCGAGTTCTCGTAGCAAGCCAAGTAATCTGTGAATGCATGAGGAAACTATGGAAGGCAGGAAGACAAACATACAACAGCAAACAAATTCATCTCTACACTACAACATTGACAGGTGCGTTCAAGAGAAACAATCAAAGAAGGAAAAGCGATTAACCGCGAAAGTGTTGATACCACACCTCCTACAGACTTCTGGCATGAGGCCATTAAATACATCAAGAGCACAGTGTTGCTGCAGAGAAGCTCCTTCAGGCAGTTACCATATATCCACTGACCAGTACCAAGGCCCACTCATTCAGCAATAAATGAGCTCTATTAAATACATAGCAAAGAACACTACAGTTGCTCCACAACTACGGCCATTCATAGGTATTGACGTTTTCCATACATAGTGCATGGCCTTTCAGATCTATGACATTTCTTACGGATATCACCATAAATGAACGTAAAGTATGCATTCACAGACAAAACGAAAACTGCACCAAATCCGCCTCTCTTTTTCCTGCATGTGTCTGCATGCCCTACCTTCTTTCAATATGAATCCCTACAGACAAGCACAACTTTCTCTTCACACCAACAGTACCACGTCACACAGATATCTGAATAAACTTAACTGATATACAATGTCAAATGCCAAGTCATTCATCATCTTTGGGATACCAGTATGCAGTGCATGTATTGCTGGAACGTGTCCAGCATACAATGCAAGTCGTGCAAGACATTTGGTCATGTATTAGTTGGCTGTATGAATCATTCCATAATACAATCAAGTGAGGAATATCTGAGCAGTACAAATTTCTTTACATAATAATAGCATGTAAAGTCACTGTTAAACTAAGTCACATAAACTGAGTACCATGTGTTACACTTGATACACATATTTTTGGTAACCAATGCACTTTAGCTTTCATAGTATTGCCTGCTATGTATGAATCAGAGGACAGTGCTGCTCAGGGACAGGTTCATAAAAGGTGCTAGGTTTATACAAGTCACATACCAACGTAATGCACCTTATCCACTTATTCCTCTCAACAGCCCTCCAACAATATGTAAAGCCACTATTACCTGACAAGTATTGCTCTACTCAGCAATTCAGTGTCAAGTGGTCCCTGTGGCACCTTCTATGACTAGAAGCTCCTGTCTCGCATGATTGTGAATAGAATAGCATACCTTTCAAAAAGTGTATGGTCATCAATATCTTGCCCTTCATAAGAGTACCATCAATTTAAAGTGATAAAATATAAGAAAAACAGTAACTGATATGACAAGAACCCATGTGTGTAGGCAAAAATACACAACATAGGCCAAGATATTGGATAAAGCACCAGCAGATGCCACCTTTAAAAACAGCACAAAAGTGGGACACATGGAAAAATTCTGAATCCGACATTGTAAACACGTTCGAGTATCTTTTGGAGACCAATGCCAATGCAACATATAAAAATAGTAGTTTAAAAAGTTTATACTTCATTCACTTTTGTGAAATCGGTCCACCGTTCCAAACAAGTGCCACATGTTAAACTGCAAAGCAAAATGCAAGTATACACTGATATGGTCAGCATTTGAAATGGCCCAAATTTCTACTGAAAACTTAATTATCTGAAACAAAACATTTGCGATGCACAATGATTAATAATGAGCCCACTGTCTGAATGCACCATGACACGGTTATTAGGGCTTTTTAGCTTGTACGTACACTTAGGGCCTTTTAGCTTGTACGTACACTTCTTTTCGTAACCATGTTATCGGACAACGAATAGAAACTGCGCATGCGAGGGTCTTTACGAAACGTAAACCATTATGTAACATAAACTAGCCGCCAGGTAGGCTCTACGTTTGTGGCCCTATCTTACCAATCCACTTTCGTTCGT
Source organism: Rhipicephalus microplus (assembly GCF_043290135.1). Taxonomy (NCBI): domain Eukaryota; kingdom Metazoa; phylum Arthropoda; class Arachnida; order Ixodida; family Ixodidae; genus Rhipicephalus; species Rhipicephalus microplus. The sequence continues at coordinate 135,448,039 of NC_134702.1, read as the reverse complement.
AGGAACTCATGCTAGCTTACCCGCATTGCAGAGAGTCGAGCCGCTGAGTCAAAGTAAGCGGAAGTGCGAGTGCTTATAACGATAACGTTGTTCCAGCTGGATTACCAAAGCTAGAGGGGCCTAGAACATCGAAGGATGAACGTGTGAGCCCCCGACAGGATGGATAGGCAGCGCCATCTACCAGGGCCAAAATTAACCAGACAATCACAAAACTGTTTTTGCAGAAGCATCGTGCATTCTACATCTGGTGTGAAAACCTTGTAGCGACATCATTACAAATGAGTCACCTTTTAAATCATTTTCACCTCAAAAACATTAGGCATTAATAAAGTTGTTCATGACTGCATGTGCAGAAAGTGTCCAAAGATGCTGTCACCATCATCGCTGTACCCTTGTATTTCATCACCCTTTTTTCCTGCATACGAAGATAATGTGTGCAATCAAAAAAACTCCTTTGATTTTGCCGCAGTAGCGATTCAGTCTTCTGTATGTTAAATACAGTTTAAATGCAGTTATCATCACGATTCCTTTATGTACATACGCAAACTTTTATGTATGAAGAGCTAAAGTTTTGAACAACACATGTTCCAGTTTCCAGTAAACGCAGTTCAGCATTCCGGTAACAGGGTAATGTTAAAAAGCATTCGTACAAGCTAAAAGTTCACATCAATAGCCGATGGCACAAACGCATGCGACATAAAGAGGCAACAGCACCAACATATACGAAATTCAAAATTGCATATTGTGATGACAAGATCACTCTCACAAGAGTGCTATTAAGAATCTCGGCTATGTGGCTTTCAGTTAGTGTGCCTTAAAAAATATAACAGAACATAATATAATGCTGGAAATGCGTAAATTTCTCTGAAGATGCAATATATATATATATATATATATAGATCACAGTAATAGCACTTTATGTCACCTGTGAAGCTTGCTGAGAGCTCAGTGAATACAAAATATGACTCTATAAAACAAATATCCAACTAACCTTCAGCTATTAGCAATATCGTGGGACAGCTGAAAGTGATGTACAATTAAAACATGGTGCTCAACATAAAATTATTGACTCCTGAAGTTTTGTCACAGACTTAGTATTACAGATGCAACTACACTGCTGCATTTTGTTTTAATACTCGTCCTAATAATCAATAGAAAACAAGTTTGCATAGGAGATGAGTACATAACAAAAGAACTTTAAAAGAATGAATTAATTTTATGTCCCAACTAAATTTTCATTTGACAGAAATCGACCTAAGAGAAACAATCCTATGACTGCCCTGCTCACATCTAATCAACTGATCAAATCCTGCAATGAACAAATCCTGCTATATATTATCAGTATTTGTTTTCTTTTAGATGACGGATAAAATTACGGGTGCTTTGAGATGAGATTACAAAATGGCACTATCTGTACAGATTTCAAATGATGATTAGCTCAAGCTCATTTGGAATGGACATGATAGGCTGTAATAGCAGAAAGATGCCGTGATCTGAGACGACTCTTGCTTGATTTTTCTGAGTGGAATTTGAGACTGTGAACGCTTGGTTCATCTGACTGGCAGCAAGGGCCAGGCTACACAAGAAACCAGACTACACACACCAGAAAAGCATCAAGGATTTAAAGTCACAAAAGAAATGTTAGGATCTAAAGGTGCAATGACACAGAATTACATTCATACGATACATTGAAACCTCTACATAAGAAATTCACATAAAATGCATTATCAACTATACCAAAGTTATTGAAGAAGAGTCTTGGCAACAATTCAGTGTTGCAAATATACATTTAAAACAGATTTTTGGTCATAACCATGTGTTGTCCATGTCAGATATGGCTTCATTTTAATGTTTGACTGAACATATGTACATCAGATAAGTTTCACATTAAATACAAAAATAACGTAGTCAAGTAACTAGAACTCAGATACGACGACGTGCAGAGCCAAATGCTTTCTGTGAAGGATATATGAACACCATGAGCTAGATATGCAAGTGCCCCCCACCCCACAAATTCATCAGCACTTACCGTAAAATACCAATCAAATGCCCCCACTCGTGTAAGCGCCCCCCTTATATCCCATTAAGATTTCCTATTTTCGATCTCTATTGAGCAAGCCCCCCCCCCTCACATCAGCCCGGCACTCTCTGCCGACTAACCGCGAACTGCTGAAACCGAAACCGCGCCAATGACTACACTCTTGCCTAATCCGAAATCCAATCCTAAAATTGGTCATCTGACCACATTGACCACAGTCACTGGTATTGGCGCGACGCTTGCCATTTTATTATTACCGTTTGCAGGTTCTGAACGTGACACCGGCGACTTCGGACATGCATTCTTACACAGTTAAAAAAAAATGAAGTCGTTCAATGGCATTGCCAGGCCAGAAGAAATGTACACGCAACAGCTCGCCAATTCAGTATTGACAGAAAGAGAGTCCGCAAGAGGGACAAGAAGTTTGAGAGCTTACTGCAACATAACTTTAGAATGGCCAAGCTTCGGCGCAAGTTGAGCAACGGAGCGCCCAGTGTTCAGTGAGGAAGTAAACGACACTCTTTTCGAGTTCCTCGGGCGGAAAAGGAGCACTGCACGTTCTGTTAGTAATAGACTTCTCTCAGAAGAGGCTGTCAGAATATCCCACAGCTTGCAGCTAGAAAATTTTGCTGCGTCAAGACAATATATTTAGAGAGGGAAGCAGCGGTTTGGCACAACAATGCGCCATCCACAAACGAGAGCCAGAAGATGCCGGAAAATTTCTCGGAGGCAGCAAAGGCATTTCGCTCTGCTGTTAATAGCCTGCGAGCACGCCACGACTACACACCATCCAACATTTGTAATATAGACAGACGATGGTCCAAATGGACTCACTGGCGAGCAGGACAAACAACCTGGTTGGGGTGAGCACCGTGCACATTGGCAATACTGGCTGCGTCCGCAGGGGCTTCGCGGTTGCATTGGCAGCATGCACAAGCGGCCACAAACTACTAGCTTTTATCGTTCTTAAGGAACCAAGTGGAAAGATACCAACCCAAGTGTTCATGAGCCTTCGTATACCAGGTGAGTGACAAAGTTTGTGGATTGGGAATTTTTCTTTTCATTTTCACAAGAGAAATTAACAATTAGGAAAATGTGTTCAACTACAGCGACCTTAGTTGACAGGACTTTTTTTTTTAGCCATTGTTCGCGTCACGGCATCGAAAAATAATTGGACGGCGTCAAACAAACTGCAGAAGTGGCTGGCAAGAGTGTGGGGGCCTAACAGCGATGATGTGCGGCAGCTACTTGTGCGGAATCAGACACCTATCCACAAGACTCAGGCAGCGAAAAACGCAATAGCGGAACGTGACCGAGACGTTGTGTATCTGCCTGCGAGCTGCACAAGCCTACTGCAGCCAGCTGACGTCTTTTGGAACAGGCCATTCAAGGCGAACCTTCAGCGTTCTTGGGAGATGTTCACGAGGAAAGATGAGAGAACACCGAAAGGCAATCTGTGGAAGCCACCACGACAGGACGCCCTTAACTTTGTGTCTGAGGCTTGAGCCGCTGTGGCTGCAGAGATAGTCGTGCGCTCGTTTAAGGGGTGCGGAATTTACAACACACTCAACAGCTTCGGGGATGACGAGCTGCATGACTGCCTGCCCGACATCGGCGCCGTGGCACCCGAGCATCCTGATGACTAGCAATACGAATGCCTAGACTTGGTTTTCGGCTCTAAATCCAAAGAATCATTTGATGGTTTTGAGAGTGATTTAATGAGAACGATTGCCGCTGATAAAGCTTTTTGGTTTCAATGCGTTGCATTTACTTTCTGCAGAAGGGGGCGTTCGGCTACCATCTTTGATTTCAGGGCAGCTCCCAGCAAGAGCCCCCTCCTTAACATTACTATATTATCCCTGCGTTGAGGGGGGGGGCACTTCATCGGTATTTTATGGTTGTCATGTCTCTTTTCGTATCATATTTTTTTCATGCTGTACCCAGTAATTAAATTGCACCAACAAGCTGAAGACCAGACCCCTATGAAATCAACTAATGAACAGGTAAAAAACGACCTTACAAAGATCTATTACAAAGCTGTCAGATGTGCCGCTACAGACATACTTTGGCAGAAACATCTACACAAATTTGATTAGGCCAGACTTCCTTGAAGAACACTTCAGCAACTACACTCAAACCTGATTGAAAGAAACATACATCTGCCACAAAAATACTTTGTTACATTAGACAATCCATTATAAACAATTATCTGTAGCACTGTATCTATGGCAAGGCTATTGGTGACTTATTTCGTTATAACCCATAATTCATTATAGTCCACTCCATTATATCCAGGTTTGAGTGTATTGAGAATATTAAACAAACAAAAGTGACACATGCAGCACACATTGACAATTACACACAAAGTATAATGTAGTGCTGTGTATTGCTGGCCTTGCACCAAGGGCACTTCATAGATTCTGCATGCCAGATGACCAAACAGCAGCTTGACAAAAATGGTTTAGAGGCAAATTGTTTTTACAGCTTTGTAAGCAACTAGTCAAGTAAGACAGTTCATTATGTCAGACTGCATAGCTTCCACATGCAAATCTTCAAACACAAAAAACATGGCTTTGAATTGATTCCACTGCCAAAATTACAGTTGAATGTAAAAAAACCCTTCACACAGTTTAATTGAAAAAACACAACAGCATTTCTATTACTATGCATCTTTAGTAAGAACAAAATAGGCATAGCATACATAAAGCTTGGCTCATAATCAGAACAAACATAGGAACTAAATTACTTTGGTGTGCCATAGACAGTGGGAATATTGCAATCTTTTTTCACATTAACCAGTCCTGATGAAATAGTGGAATGTCAATGGAAATGTGTGCTACAATACAACGGAGCAATGTACTGTTTCAGCTGACATATGAATCTTGATCAACATTACACCAGCAATTATGCATGCTATTTAGCTGGGGAAAAAACCATGTAGCCGCTCATACTTGAATATAACAGTTATAATCTGGCACTTTATTCAATTAACCACCAAAGCAATAGACAGCATAGTAAAGTGATATGTTGAATATATAAGCTCGTGGTTTCCGAAATTCTTGTGATGTCGCTTAATTTGCTTTTCATTCTATACTTTGAAGAATAATATTCTTCTAAAAACACATAAGGCAAGTAGCAATAACGACAAAAAATTACAGCAATTTGAACAAATTTATGACAGTATTTATAGTTTCCTATGTCCTCAATTTTTAATACCTCATAGGTGTTTGCAAAAAAAAAGGAAACATTAACACCATAACTTCTCCAGCAAGCGCTGCCCCCATGGTGAAGGATAATTCGTTAAGATTTGATTTAGACAGAGCCCTGCTCAGTCGAGCATTAAAATTCAACATCACAGTGGAAGACCTAATAAATAGAATGCCCACCCGTGCTTGTAATTAACTGCTTCATTAAATATACATGGATTCACTGTTTCAGTTTGCTCTTGTTAGGCGAATAAAAACAGTTAAAGTGATGGGTGGAGAGGAGCAGTCACATATTTTGCATCTCCCGAAGATGAGACGGGGGGGGGGGCACTTGTTACGGTAGGGGGGCTTGCTCCAAATTTTAGGGTAAGCAAATAAGATGTACATCATCTCACAACAGATGAACAGCCACATTTGTCGTAGCTTCTGCAGTTCCCTCATGGTACATTTGCACGCGGTGATTTTTAAATGATATGCCCAACCTCTCACACGTAGTTACGCCTCAGGAGTAATATGACCTTGTGACGGACATTCAAGGGTGAAATGAAGCTCTGCTGGTTTAAGCTCTCACAATATCATGAAAACTATGCTTGTCAGCAATCAACACAATTGAAGTAATGTTGCAGAGCATATTATGGTGCTGATATACGATGCTGATATGGAAAATGATTTATTTCACAGAGCCTACTTTAATAAGAAAAGCTGGCTGCAGTCAGTGCACCCCCTTTTGGTGGTAGCTGCACATCTTAACTGTGCTGCAAAAGACCTGCATTTTAGAGTTTACATGCACAAACTTTGTTGATGATGATGATATGTGTGGTTTAATGTCCCAAAACCACCATATGATTATGAGAGACGCCAAAGTGGAGGGATCCGAAAGTTTCGACCACCTGGGGTTCTTTAACAAGCACCCATATCTGAGCACACGCACAAACCTTGTGGCAGCAATGAGTGGTACAGTTACGGGGCAAAACACAATACAAGGAATGGGGACCAAAGTCTCACAAAGATATTTGCGTGGTCCACAAGCATTATGAAGATGTTTGTGTGTTTGAAATAAGTGAAGCCGGTGCTATTGCAGGAAACAGTGCCTCCTTTTCCAGCTTTTCATATGCAGGGTTGGCTGATGCAGAGTTAATAAGCCATAACAAAGACAACAGTCCAGGTAAGATTAAATCGCAGTTGTTTCCAAGTTTTCTCATGAACCCTAGGTCATATACAGCAGTGCACCGTTTTTCCTCGAATATGCGTTAGTGTTCCATTCACAATGATTTCTAAGTCCATTTGTCAGTTGCATTCATTGCTTGTCTCCCTTCTTGCCCTCTGTGTTTGCGTGCTTTTCCCCTTATAAGTATGTACTAGCAAGCACAAGCAATAAAAAGGTTACAATGACTCTATTCCACCTTTTTATCTCCATGTTTTTTGAAGTAACCTGCTTTACAATAAGGTTAAACAACACCGATCAGCCTAGTCTAGTAACTCATTGTACCATTAATTCTCATAGACTCTTTTAAACCAAGATATTTGGTGTTCTTTGATGAAAGGAGTGACCTGACATCTGGTGTCGAGAAAGGAACATCTTCATTACTATGGGCCAGCTGCATCCATTATTCGAACATGACAATGTGCATGTGCAGCATCAATGAAACCATCAAGTTCTCAGTTTCTAGGAGCAGCCTTTTACAAACGTCAAGGACAACAACAGCACCAACTCTCGAAAGGTAATAATTTCGCCCTTTGCAAATGCAGCCCCAGAATACATTGCAAAAGAAGTTATTGAAAATAAAATCAGCAGGGCTATGCAAAGTTAAGAGTGCAAGAATTTGTATACACTGCACGATGCCACAGAAATGCTGGGGTTAGCCTGAGAGAGAGAAAAAATTGGCGGTTTGCTGAAGGCTGATATATATAACCCACTCTTTAAAGAATGAATGCCCGAACATTGCCACATGCTGCAAAGTAATCAAAGCCGCAGAGAACAGATGGCTGATTGGAAACAGCTATAAAACCACAGCCAAGAAACATTCTTGCTCACACAATCCACAGCTTCCAATATATGGAGCTCTTGAAGAGACACTGAAGTGAAACAGTATGTCAGTTTAGATGGTGTAGTGTCCCTTAATCCCTGTAATGTCGTTAGTTTTTTCACTGTATGTCCACCTATATAAAAAAATCAGTGCCAGTGTTTCATTTCTCATTCCTTCTGATGAGCCAGCCAATGATAAAATAAATAAGCTTAGAGCTAAGCCTTATGTTTCTTGTATTTCAGTTCATATCTGTGAAGACTGCAATATTGTACTGTTTATATTTTCACTTTTCCTGTTGCTTTTGAATAGCTCTGCAATAAACATTGTGCATTAAATAATGAAGTTGACAGCTGCAATTAAATTAGCATTTATCCATGTCTGCTTATCTGATGTCTACTTCGTTAAATGTCAATGCTTTGCTGGGTGCTTTAACAATGAACCTTCAACAACCAGCCAAGTTCACAAGTACTGGTCATTTGCGGTATCACAGCGACAATCACACAGGCTGCTTATGCCACAACCTTCCAATAACGACGATACACGACAGCCACTAAAATGCTACCCAGCAATAATTAAGAGCCTGATATAAAAGGCCTGAAATTTTACACAACCCTCATTACAGCTCCAAAACGGAGCTAATACAGAAAGCATGTGATGACCGATGCTCTTGAAACATACTTGTTGAACACTGCAACGAAAACCTTCAGCACGCATCCACCCAAGTCGTCACAGTGCACAATCAAACCATGTGCTATGTCCCCCATCCACTGGAATGACAGCCAGCTTAGTGCTACTAGCTCAAGTCCTCTCATTCCCACTAATTAAAAGCCACAGTGACATGAACGGCAGGGAAATTTTATACGGCCCAGACTTCTATGTACAACATTATAAATGGATGCCCAATAAATGTCTACCACAACACCCGCCTAAACATTCAAAGCTCTCTGCAGCACTTTTTGAACTTGGAAAATTCTGCCAATTTGTAGTTAAAAATTTATCTGAGCGTGTCAGACGAAATCAGTGGGTTGCACACAGCAGGAAATTTATGATTAAGTGTTAACAACATCCGAAAATTGCTTCTGCTTTCTTTAATTCACACATCGCTGTCTTGCCATTCCTTCCTGCACCACAACCTTTTTACGAGTCTTTGTAAATTGAACAACAGAGGCAAGCTCTAACATGCTTTTCCCCAAAAGAGGGACCAGTTAAGTCCAGTCTTGCGACACCTCTCTTTTATCTAGATGCAATATTTCAAAGGGCCATGAACCATCCCTCGGGCTTGGTGACCAAACACATCTTGTGAATAGCAGACATTGCTATAAACAACTCGGCCAAACCTTGCAGTCGTACACTCAAACCTCATTATAACGAACCTAGATATAATGAAATATTCGTTATAGTAAAGCAAATGAAAAATAGTCTCTCAATAGATATAGTACCTTTATAAGGAATATACCTTTATAACAAATTTTCGGATATAACAAGCTTATTTTCATGTAATATTCAACTTTGTTATATCGAGGTTTGAGTGTACCCAGCAAAAAGAGCTTGCTAGCGAAACACGAAGTTGCCATTTTCTTAGATGCCCACTCGTCACGCAGAGGCCCGTCCTTACTCACTTCTTAGCTGCCGGCGCCCGCTGCTTGATATCGAACAGCTGGTAAGGTGCTGCGAACTAGCCGCCGACATAAATCAAGCGTGGCGCTTGGATCCAATGCACTTTTTCCCACTGGGAGTTGCCACATGCCAACACCGCTCTCTTCGCTCTGCTCATATTAAACGATAGCCTCGCAAGCGCAAACAGGAATCACAACAGGGGAGAGCGACTGCGTTTTACCACACATGCTCAAAGTCATGATACACAATGACAACACTTGTTTGCTGTATGCCATCCCATCTCGCCTAAAGAGATACTGAAGCTAAACGATCACATCGTTTAGATTGATAAACTGTATTCAGCGAACACTAGTGTCGTAAGTTTCTCCAACATAAAATCATTATTAGAGAAGAGAGTTGAGGTTGAAGTATCACTTTTAAATTTTGCGCCGAACTCTCTGCCCATAATGTCTCCGATTTCGAAATGTGTTTTTCGTAATCTCGCGACATTGTCTCGATGAGATTTTCTGAAAATTCATATGTTAGGTCTATGGCCCCCACAGATGGCTATGTATCTCCTTTTCACCAATCAGGAACTACATAAGACAAAGCAGACTTTATGAAAATTTATGATGTCACAACGTTTTGCGGGAAAATCAAGGTGGCGTCTCCATTAACCGTCGACTTGTGGTAAGAGTGGTGTTTTCGGGACTTTGGACTTTATTAATACGAAAAAAACTATGTTTTTTTTTTTAAGTGTCTCATATAATAGTTTCTGGGGCCCAGAACTCCAATACAATGATGAGGAATGGCATAGTGCAGGGCACTGGAAAATTTAAGCAATCGGCTGTGATTTAACATGCACTGACATCACACAGTGCATGGGCCTCTACCATTTTGTTTCCATCAAAATGTGACCACTGTGGACAGGATCAAACCTGTAACCTTCAGGTCAGCAGCCTAGCACTGCAACCACTGATCCACCCTGGCTGACATTCTTTCCTGCTTCCCATCCAACATGCTCGTCGAGGCAAGATAAAAAAGAAAGCATTTGAAGTGCATGACAAACCCCTGCAACTTTGCAGGTTTCTGACATATCTGAAAATATTTTGCCTTAATCAACTGATCAGGCCATACTAAACTCTAATACGGAGGTCATTCCATAATTACTTGGCAAGATGGCTCATGACTCCCTCTACAAATGAAGACAAGGCACTCCCTGCCAAACTGCATATCATTAGGACACTGGCTGGAGCAGAAACACTTGTTTTCTGTCATTGGCATTTACCTAAAAACAAAAACTAGAAATGCCCGGTCTTTGTGATAACCACCGACTATTCCCATACCATGGGATGAACTAGCCGATACATTTCCATTTTTTATGTTTAAAGGGACACTAAAGTCAAATAACAATTTACGTCAGTGTGAAATCTCAATGTATGACAACATCTAAAACGACAATATTATCACCAACAGTGCCCTATTTACCGAGAAATTAAGATAAATGCAAAAGAACACATGCGCCACAGTAGGACATTTTCAAAATTATTCCGATGACATCAGACGCCTACAATTAATCATTAGTAATTGATACAGTTGCATTAAATAAAAAACCTTACGCGCAACAATTGATTTAATAAAATGGTGCTTGTTCGTTTATTTTAGATTCATGTAAAAAAAACGCCGGACTTTACTCCGGGAAATTGTGCGAGTGGTTCAAAAAATCAATTTTCGCGTGATGGCACAGGACCGGTGATGCCATCTAGCGGGGCGTACTTGAACTAAAGAATGTCTGCAATCTTGAAGTTAATGACGAGAAATCGATCAATGGCCAATATTGCTGCTCTGGCTCCCGCTGCTTTTCGTCTGCTACAACTAATGCAGTAAAGCCGGGCAACGTTGTGCACGGCAACAGTGACATGAGTAGGTCCGGCCAGTCCGCTTCTTGAGACTGGTAATTTGAAGTGGGCCAACTCGATGCGGACCAATAAAACATGATTTTATTTCAAAATAGGCCTTTCCTTGGCACAAAAGTAACACTGCGAGGATTCTGGACCGCTATTTTACCAATCAATGTCAACTTAATAGTTGTCTTTAGTGTCCCTTTAACACATAAAGCAATTTTTATCACTGCATGGCAGATTGCATGCGAGGAACCTTTACAAACCTTCCTTAGTGAACAGAACTCCGGTCACGTATACTCTTGCTCTCCAAGAAGTCCTATTTAAAAAGATTCTACTGCAGTGAACAGTGAGACTTCCCGCCTGTGGCCTAAATATGGCACTCATATTTTATAAGAGTGCTCATTTCTGACCCACCTAAAATGCATCATAATACTGCGCGGAAGGTCGAGCATTACCACAGCATGAATGTCAAGAGTAAACTGTATCACGAACATTTAAAGAACGATTACAGTTTGCAAGATAGGAAACATCAAACCCTCAAACACAGGAAAGCATCGACAATACATCATTTCAATACCGGCGGCATAAGCAAAACGCAAGCCGCATGCCTCGAGACGACGGCAGTACCAAAACCAACAGTCCCATTGGAAGGCAATGCAAGGTTCTTTCATCGACATAGTTGAGGCAGGCATGCACCATCCAGACCTTCCGGCAATAATCACAGCAAATGCACAGGTGACACGAGACACATTCATAGGGGACAAATTGATCTTCACTTGATGAGCCATGCACTCCCATAAGTCGTACACGCTTAGCTCGGATAGAATCTCTCAACCTCCTTAATCTGAATATGGGAAGCAGGGCAACGACAAAACGAGCCCAGTAACATAGTGTGAACTGTGAAAATGCCATACTTTTTCTGTGACGCGAGTTTCACAGGCAAACAGCTTTAGGAAGATGACTAGATAATGAGTGACAACTACAAATAGGTAAGTGCACTATGAATACAATGACAAGATCTTGCAGGCTATGGTAACTGTGAACAAGTAAACGCTTCTAACACTAAAGGCATTTGTCCATAAATGGAAAAGAAAACTTTAACACAAGGCATGCTCAACCACAACATGTCTCTAAAATATTAGGTTCCACAATGAGGCTGGAAAAAAAAAAAAAGATAAGTGTATCATGACTTCCATTGTACACATACATTTGAAAAAATTGCTTTGAAAGATGCTCACAAGAACGTTTTACCAGGCATGAAACAAAATAAATTTTGACTAGAGTACTACTATACATAGTAAGATTGCCACAACATTGATGGCTTCTCGCAGAGAGATTATTCTCGTGTACTGACACTTAAATGCAGCTAGCCTCGTCATTAGGCTGACAGTGGCTGAAAAGCACATTAACAACGTTATGGTGACTACACCATCATCCTGAATGTATTTTGAGGGAAATCACCAAGCCCACAGAAACACTATTTCTATACATACATGACATACCCAAGACAGTGGGCAATGACACCAACCACGCTATCAGCAGTCTTCTCATTAAACATTGGTCATCGGCAACATTGCTCCACTGCACGGCAGAATGTGGCAGACGCTCTTTACACTGCCTCAGAGCATGAAACTTTTTCAACATTGCAACACATAGCAGAAGTGCCTGTCCACTATCATGATAAGTCAGTGACCTAAGGGAGAACTGATGAAAAATTTTGAAGCCCACATAACTTGCGTGATCAATTTGCCTGGACGCGCACATTGTCAAGAAAATATGTATCATAAATATACTGAAGAGCATCAAGTTTCAAAAGTGAACTACGCAACCGTACGTAAAATATATTTCTTGACAACATCGCCATCAATTTGCTGGAAAGTAATACTAAACTAACGCCAGCCACCTGCATTTAGTCTCTCTGAAACTCTGCACTCACAGCCTAGTCTACATCATCCCTGAACGAAAATACGATGATTATGGCGAGAACATTGAAACGTTGAAACACATAACAAAAAGTGCTAAACAGATGCCCATGCGCTCGCACTGGACGTTTGCTTTGTGCGATCATGTGGCCACCTTTCTTCATTTTTAAGCCGTTCTGGACATGCCTTTCTGGGTGCTGTTGAAGCCAAACCTGCTACTGGGCACTATGAACACTGATTCGTGTAACTGACCATTGCATGCTGGAGCAAACGAGGTTGCCAGCCGAGATAATTTAATCATTAGCTACTTATCACAACAAAAATACCATAATCTCTTTGTGTCAGTTTTCTTTCCCAAGCCTTCTCATATGAAATAATTGAGGTATAATGATGCCTGCACATGGAACATTACTGATAGCAAACAATAAAGAGCAGCAATTAGTAGTGTGCATACTATAGGAAACTTGAAAGGGACAATTAAGAATGCCTTTGTCCTCTCCAGAACGAGCAATGCCCTGTGAAATGTACAAATAGGATTGAAAGAAGCGCGAACAATGCGGCACCCTGTTTCCATCGTGATCTGACATTGATAGCAATAAAAAGATGCTAGAGTGATTCTTGATTGTACCACACATCACTCTATTGACTTTTTATTTCCATCTAGGCTACAACCATTTGAAAAGAAATGTGAAATGGCAAATAATGAAAATGCCATAATGAAAATGCCAAATAATGAAATACGTTTTTTTTCAATTACCGCATTTTCGCACGTATAACCCGCAACAAAAACACAAAAATTTCAGTGGCAAACTGGAGGTGCGGATAATACGCTGGGTTTTTTCTATAGTGCCGCTTCACAGCAATGCGTGTTATGCTGGGAAGCCCTTTAACAGTGTAGCGAAAGCTATAGAGGCGGTTTCCGCAAATTCGTGTTGCTCCGCAAGTAGCACGGCAGCTTGCGGCCAATTTTGGTTTCGCTTGCTTGCATCATTGAAGCGTTTAGAAAAACATTTGGGGAGAGACAATTCAATTGTTCAGTGTGAAATCTCACTGTCACACCACGAGTATATTTTTTGGACGTTCACGGCCGCTCAATGACCCTCCACATGTCCCTACGTCACGGACGCCATGTTTACTTTTGGAAAGGGCTTGCCGAAAAGGTGGTGCTGTCTAAGAAAGTTCCACAATAAATAAAGTAAGTTCCATAATAAATAAAGCAGTATTTATTTCAGCAAGGCAAGTGAGATATTATAGTGCCTATAGAAATATTATCAGTAAATTAATGTACTACTTTTTGACGCGGTTGCAGGCATGCATTTCTGTTCTGTTGTTTCCAGGGTGCTGTTTCAGTGTACTAGAAGGCGTAGTGCTGTCAAGTTGTCGCCGAGTGTGAGCGCTCTTTACCTCGCTGATACTGCTAGTTCTCCACATCCCGACCCGTTCGCCAAGCCTAAGTCGATCTGTTCTGTTACCATGAGTAGCGTACGGTGGCAGGCCTTCACGACACAGTAAAAGCTTAAGATCATCGCCGTCGCCGAGGAATTCGGAAATCGCGAAGCGGGAAGACGGCACGATGTGGACGAGTCCTGCGTGCGACTGTGGAGAAAGGAGAAAGAGAGCCTACAAGCCGTGCACTGCGACCGTAGGTCATTTCGTGGCCCCAAGACCGGTGCCCACCCTGAGCTGGAGGCGGAGCTAGTAATGTTCATCGAAGATGTGAGAAGCAGGGGTCACGCCATATCGACCGAGACAGCCCAAGTGGAAGCGCGGCGACTTTCGAGGGACCTAGGCCTACCTGACGAGTTCCGTGCGAGCCGCGGATGGCTGCACCGCTTTATGAAGCGGCAAGGGCTCTCAATCAGACGGCGGACTACAATATGTCAACGCTTGCTGCCTTCTAATAAGGAGAAGCTGCTCAAGTACCAGAGATATGTAATTGGCCTGCGAAAGCAGCACAATTACATTTTCTCGCAAATCGGCAATGCTGATGAAATTCCTGTTTATTTTGAAATGCCGTTGGACACAACGATTAAGAAGATGGGCAGCAGTTCGATGAGCGTGCTGACCGGCGGTAACACAAAACTGCGCATCACAGTCTTGCTTTGTGCCCTCACCGACGGCACGCAACTGCGACCGTACGTCATCTTGAAAAGGAAAACTCTACCAAAGGTTCATTTGCCTTCCAGTGTGATGGCGCGCGCACACGAGAACGCGTGGATGAACAGTGACTTGTTCGTAGACTGGATCAAGACGGTATGGGAGAAGAGGCCCGGTGCGATGCTCGCAAAGAGGTCCATGCTCGTTCTTGACTCGTTCCGCGGCCACACAACTGAGGAAGTGAAGGACCGCCTTTCACGCAACAGCACCGACTTAGTTGTTATACCCGGTGGAATGACGTCGATGTTGCCGCCTCTAAATGTGTCGCTGTTGCCGCCTCTAAAAGCGCATGTCAAGCGCTATTACGCCGAGTGGCTGGCCGAAGGCTGCTACGACTTGACGCCGACAGGACGAGTCCGAAGGCCTGATATTGCCCTATTCTGCAAGTGGATTGTCGAGGCATGGAAGGCCATTCTAGGTGAGATGGTGTGAAAACGTTTCAAGAAATGCTGCATCACAAACAACATGGATGGAACTGAAGATGGCCTTGTGCATAATAGTGAGGACTGCGGCTCAAGTGATAGCTCTAGCGAGAGCAGCGACGGTGAGTGAATTGTGACTGGCCTTGCAGACAGCGTATTCTGCTTGCTAAATAAAGCTTTTTCTGTCCACATATGTGCTATCTTGCTTGAGCAGTAGCTTTTGTACAGCCTTTCCTGTATATCAAATGTGCGGGCAATACGCGAGGATTTTTTTTTTCTTTCTCAGTGAGCTGAAAGTGACGGTGCAAATTTTATGCAGGGGCGGGTTATACGCGCAAAAATACAGTACCACAGTCCTCTGGCATAGCATCAATTCACACAACCCTGCCTGTAACGACACAAGCTACTTTTCATTAGCCGAATTAGGTTCACTCAACCGTCAATCAGAGAACTCAGAAATCAGAGAAATGAGAAGTGGCTTCGCAAATGATAACACGTGCACGGTACACGGCAGTTCCCGCTTTTTCAATAATAAAAAGAAACACAACCTGAAGGTAATCACTCGGGCCGACGTGGGCAGAGCAGTTTTAGTCATTTCCATCACACAAAATTTTCACCTAAACTTCCATCATCGAATCATTGCTACCACTTTAGCCTCAATTAGACCACGCTTGATACGTACAGATTCCACAGCAAGTTCCACATATCTATATGCTTCAGTCTGTTTAGATTTTAACATGGATGTATTCAAACTAGCCTTGTGTGAATATTTAAATGCTTGAAATATTCGAATAAAGCTCAGTGTTCAAACTTGCTTCAAATTAAATTTAATTTATTAAAAACTTAAAAGTATTATGGTAAGTAAACGAACAGGTGTATCTTCCATGTGTAACCTCAGTAAAAGTGGTTTCACTGAAGTGGGGGGGGGGGAGGGGGTGCTGAACTGTGAAAGCATGTATTTGAATGTATATTAATCTGCAAGTAACTTCTTGTAAAGATGGTTTCACTGCAATAAAAAAGTGCCAAGCCATGAAAGCACCTATTAATTGGAAATGCACACTGCTGCAAAGTCCTTAATTCAAGATTAAATTAATATATCACCCTTACATTTAAGAGCTAGTTATATCGGCTTATATGCTCCAAGTATAGTGAATATTAAAAAGATCCACATTTTACAGGTTATCACTTGCATTCTACCAAAAGTGAAATCCAGCTACTACTTAAAGTTATTTACCCTTTCTTTGAACAAAAAAAAAAGGCCATTTGCACAGGCCTCATTTCAGTTTTAAAAATTTATATAGTGTGCAAGTTACGTCGTTACAAGTATGCCCATTTTCTTTTATAACATGTGGCATTTACTATACGAATCCAATTCGAAATTATTCGACCGAAATCGCTATTCATTTCGACTTCGCTTTGAACCTAAAATTCACTATTCGCACAAGCCTAATCTCCACATCTTCCCATGTAGACGGGTAATTCAAAGGGACTGCAAGACGACTATCATCCCTTTCACAGTCCAGCACACACATAAAACTCTTGCCGATGGTCCCCACTGGTTGATCCCATTCCTTTTGCGAAGGGCACTTGAAATCCTCGAGTTGTCAAGACACCAAGTCAGAGAGAATCGCTGGAGATCACTACTAAATTTTTGTCTACCTGCTCCTACAATCTTGACAATCCTAATGTGGGTTGTTTGATATCCCAGTAGTGATAACTTCTTGTAAACTTCTCAATTTGCAGTAATGAATCAAGAAACTCTGATGGTCAAAGCGTCGATCAGCCCCTGTTCTGCTGTCCTGTCATTGTTTGTTCTTTAAGAACACTGTTGCTAATGTAGTACCAACTGTTCCTTGTCTTCTGTAGAGTTCCTTGCCTTCTGAAAACCTCAGCATGGAGTTTGTTTCACCATCAACAGCTTGAATGTGATCAGAGTTCACTTTCACTGCACAGCTGTTTGGCAAACTGCCCTCAACTGGAGGCCAAACTCAGATGCTCAGATTCCTATGCGGTGTGATGGCTTGACACACAAAGTTCCATTCACACACTCAGCAGCCATTATCCACACCTTCGTTCATGCCGTCGAATGTGATGGCACTGCTCCGCCGGCCACGCAGGCAAAGCAGAGAACGGCCGAGCAGATAAAATGGGCCGAGCTTAGAAGCTGACCTTTCCGCGCGCCTTGAAAAAGCCCAGCTGGGTGGTGTTGTGGAAGGCCGCGGCCACGCCCAGGTAGCTGCACACGACGATGGGCTCATACAGGACGCGGCATGGGGTGCAGCGCACCAGTGACGCAGGAGGAGCCTGTGGGACATCCAGCTGCGTCACTGCCTCGGCCAGGGCGCGCGAGAAGAGGCCCACATCGTGGTGGGAGCTGCCCATCGAGGTGGTTCGCAGGTGGTGCGACGTGAACGTCACCCAGGGAATCTCGCGACACCACGGGTTCCATTCCTGCACCACGAAGAGGAATACAATATGCCACACATACAGTCGCAGGCAAAAGTACAGTGTGGAGAGTGCATTTCTAAGCAGAGAGTCATGACACCTGTCTGGACCACAGAACACAAACACAACCTTTAGTAAACAGAGACAACACTTTTTGCTCTTGTGCACAGCCTGCACCAGTACACAAGGCGTGAAATGGTAAAGGAGTAATTATTTACTGACTGCCTGTAGCAGGACTGAATGCTGTTATTTTATGGTGACCTTTCCAATGCCCTTAACAAAGCCGGTGCCATAAATATTGTTCGTTGAAGCCTTTTAGATTATTGTCAACCTTTGCTACACGAAAGTGACAGAAAGTTGGCAGGTACTCACACACCTTGAGGACAGGCAGTTGGCTGCCTTGGTCCCAGATGCAACGAACACCTTCCTGGTTGCGAGGGCTATAAGGCAAGCAAGGGCACAAATTTAATTCGCACATCAGTCCAGCTACACACTCATTGACATTATTACCATTAGGTCGAGATACAAAGAATGCGGAAGAGATAGTTTACCGTCATAAACCGGAACCAGTCAGCTTCCAGCAGTTAAAAGCTCTTGGACAAAGAACGCCACAGGAGGCCCACCTCTCGACATGAGCATTTCAACAGCAACATTTCGACAGGAGTTGCTAACTTCACAGAGGCAAGCCCTCTAGTTAAAATGCTGGCTACAGTGACATTCATATTTCGTACAGTTTCGTCATCACTTCAGGTCTTTATTTTCCCCTGAATTTATTTTTTGAATCAGAGGATTTGTAATCCACATGTAGTGATACCATAACTAAGGCTTGTAGGGTGCTTACACCAACAGCTCTATAGTTGTTTCAGTTACCCACCTTGAGGCACCAAATGTTTTTTTGAACAATTATGACAGCCATGAACAGTCGAAATAAAAAGAGATTATGGCAAAAATTCAAAATATATAGTACTGTAGCTTCATCCGAAATACGAAGCAATATTAGTGATAACAATTTATTAGAAAGCTACATTAACTCTTTGCAGTCCAGTGCCGGGCAATACCCGACAATGAAACATGGCTGCAGCGACCAGTGGTCGAGCACGACTAGACAAAATCTATCGCAGTTGATTTACATGCGTGCTTTGTCACTACATTATGCCTCACCTTTAAAAGAGCAAGTAGCCTCTTTTGCTTGAGCTGTGAGTCATTCAGCTTTGGATCAGAATGAACGGACGGTGGGAAAATGTTTTGGAGAGCAAAGGATTGAAGAAAGTTTGACCACATAATCTGCAATTAGGAATGACTTACCAACTTAAATCATCGAGCATCGTGCGATGCATGCACAAGAAAATAAAAAATTTTCATAACCCTGGCAGGGCGAGGAGCAGTAGCAGCACAGCGGAGGGCAAAAGGTATGTGCTGCTACTCACTCCTCAGTCTGAGAATTTTCTTACTGGGCAACCTCTAGCATAATGCGCATATTTAGCACATGCTATGTTACAACTTTCTGTGGTCCAATGTTTACCTGCATCATTTTGACCGATGAATACCAACCGCATACAGACTGTGCACTTTAAAGAGCGATTACATTAATGCTCAATACAAAGCCATATCTGCCAGTGCATCTAAATAGAAAGGCATAAGAGACTCACTAAAAGGCAAGTGACCCAACTCGGACAAGTAGTGTGTGAAATAGCACGCATATAGTACATTCAGTGCCACCCCACTACATAAGTAAATGTAACATTAAGCACACAACTGTCAATCCAACACTAAAAGAGCAAATATTTCACTTTTACATGCGGAGTATGTTATACTAGGAGCTAGTCATGCACAGTTGCCGTCCGCAGCCTCCCTTCCTCCTCCGCAAGCCATCTGTGCATCCCTTCCTCCTCTCAACACAGCGCGCGCTGCGCTCGCTTCTCCCCTCCGTGCGCCGCGCGACCTTTAGTTTTACGTGCGCCAGCTGTATGCTAACGCGCGCATGCGCTAGCCGGGGCCGCACTCGCTATAAATAACCGAGTGTCGGGGCGCACCGCCCTTCGTCAGTTGGTTTGTGCGGTTGCTCCACATCTGATGTCGGAGATTCACGTGGTACGTGATTACACGTGGTATTCTCGGAGATTCCTGCGGAGATTCCACCTCTACATTACATGTAGACGTGGAACACCACCGATGACGTCAACATTGCGGGATACGCTCCGGCCGCGTGCACGCACGGATTCTAACGACCTGTGAGCGGCGTGGGAATTTATGTCAAGCGTGACGACGTTAACTCCGTTGAAGACCTCCAACTGTGGCCCGTTGCTCAACAACGCGGCGACGGCGAGCACTGCGTCGCTAGCGTCTGCGGAGTCAACGTCATGACGATGTACCTCGCGCCCAACCTATCGCGTGCCGCCGTGGAGAAGTACGTCGACGAAGCCGTGGAAGAATACCTGAAACAACGACCACAACGACGACCCTTCATAATAGTTGGCGACTTCAACGTCGACATCATCAAGGACGATTGGGTGGTCGCCTACATAGAGTCGCGGCACTCGCTGAAACGACCAACGCACGACGGCAAACATCATCCGACCAGGGTTTGCAGGATCTGCATCGAACACATCTTTGCAAATTTTGACCTTCGACTGCTGCAACCAGACCAACTCACCCATCACTTTACGGACAATAAGCCATCTTGCTCAAAATACCCAAAGCGTCTCATCAATAAATATCTTCTTTTGCAGCATATGTGCATGCGTGTTCACTCGTGTTCACTCATAACACACACGCATGTCGCAAATTACAAACCACATTTATCGCAGTTCAACATATATATTCCGCATGCTAACCAGTGTTCGTTCCCACTCGAGAAACTGCGGTCATTTTTTCATTGACGTAGGCCAATACACAAATTTCGAATATTTTTCCAACAGTGTTTGCTATTTCAATCAATTCGCACTACATTTTCGTTATTTGAAGTTTTTAAAGACAAATACAGCCAGCATCTAATTGACAGTGACCGCTTCAGACTTTCAGTATGCTTCACCCCATCACCATTTTATACTGCAGCAAAGCTGCCTTTGAGGCTGTGCTATGACCACAGACGTAATCACTTAAGAAAAACGCCGGTTCTGGCATGAAGATGGCAGATGTGACAGAAGTGGGTGCCTAATTAATGCTATTTTGGACCTAAAACTTGTGCAGGAAGCCTGAAAAATTACCAACTATACCACCAAGCCATCCACGTGAAAGATTTTCTAACATCCAAAATTTGAGACTTTCCTATATATTGACGAGGCAGATTAGGAACTCCTGACTTGAGCACACCCTTGTCTGTGACATAAGTTGGACTCTCAGAAAAGCTGAAAAAGGAGGAGTGGCTGAGAAAAAATCACTCTTTTCCTTTCCCGTGCAAAGTGTTGCCTGGAACACTTTAGTTGCACCAAACCATGTATAATCCGCATCAAATGAACAGGCATGCATATATGCGCAGAGCTGCCAAACAGGATACACGCGCCTGTCCTTGGTGATAAGTGGACGGCGCGCACTATACCATCGCGAAAGTTTGCCGCTGTTTCGAGTTTCATTCGACACGAATAGTAGTAAGTATTGTTACGGATAAGACACCACGCCGTATCGGCGAGGCTGTGGATAAGATGTACTTAAAGCCAGTAGTAATGGCGTGACCAGTTCACCAGGAAACGAGCGGAGACCACCCTTCGTCCTCTTCAACAAGAACACACGTGCATCGTCCCACGAAATATCAACATTATAGTAGCATAATCCCCGGCGGCAGAAGCGCCGTCTCAGCGCATCTAGATGCCAACGTCAGCGGGAGAGTGGTAAGGCTTCAAGCGTGCCACATGTACGATATCGGTGGTCTGTAAGGCAGTTGAAGGCGATGGGGCAGCAGGGGCAATTTCGTATGGCACAGGAGTGATTTTACGAAGGACTCTATATGAACCTGTGAAGGGGGAAAGAAGTTTTTCCGACAAGCTGACTTGACAAGCGGAGACCACCCTTTGTCCTCTTCGTCAGGCACACATGCGCATCGTCCCACAAAATGTCAACAATATTATATGCATTATATTATATGCAGTAGTACACATTATTGAATTCCCAACCGAGCCTCTGCGGAACATAATGTAATAATAATATATGAGGTTTTACATGCCAAACCATAACATGATTATGAGGCATGCTGTAGTAGAGGGCTCAGAAAATTTTGACCACCTCTTGTTTTTTAATGTGCAGTGACATGATGCACGTTCAGCAGTACATAAATCTTTTCCATTTCGCTTCTATCGAAAAGCGAGTGCCGCAACAGCCAAGATCTAACTCGCATCAGCAGCAGAGCACCATAACCACTGCTTCACTTCTGAGGATCTGGAGCTTAATATATTCATTGGCCACTTAGCCACAGTGACTCACGCTATTCGTAATGAGTAGCAGACACTTTGAACACTTTCTGTCACACAACAGTTCACTGCACTTCTTAATATTTGGTGCGGCCGATGCCGCAATGCACCACACAAAGTGTCTTGACTTTTCGGAATGGGCGGATACTAGTTGACCAATTCTAACTTTGGTGAGCGAGCTTATGCTTGAGCTGATAAGTGCTGGAAAAAGTAAAAAAGTGCAATGGCGGCCGTTAACAAATGCAGCACTATGTCTGATCATCCCCAGCATTATGACAATAAGTCTCTTCAGCTATTTGTTCAGCAGTGCGGCTCTTTAGTGCTGTTGTATGCATGCTCTATGCTTTGCAGTAGACAATGCGTCAACCATACTTCCTGACTGTTCACTATGAAGAGGTGGAGTGTGCATCAGGTCTGGTTAGCTTGGAACCACGTACACACAAACCTCGATATAACGCACCCAGATATAACAAAATATTGATTATAATGAAGAAATTAAAAATAGTCTTGTAATAAGTATGGTGTTAATAATATAGCTGTGTAACAAAATTTCAGTTATAGTGAACTCATTTTCATGCAAGATGCAGCTTCGGTATTAATAGACTTGAGAGTAGTAGCTACACATGCCGTATGCGCACTACGTATAATCACTTTGTGCGCAGAGTGGCTTTTCCTTTGAGGTCAGTTGTCAGCTCAATAGCTTAATTCTTATGTCTTCACATATTTCGGCACATTACCAAGTAATGAAAGGCAATTACTTATGCTTGCAAATGAAAGAGACTTTAGGTCACACAATTGCTCTGTTTCCAAGTGAAAAAAAGCACAGTGGCCTAGATTATTGGCATGCGCAGGTGATGGCGTTGCTCCAGCCATACTATTTAATGTGCGCCTCCTTGAAAAATGTAACTGACGAAGTTACACAGCAATGCGATGCTCTTCCTCCACTCTCTTCGGATGACATCATGCCATACGTGGTATATACAGTGGTAGTAGTTCTCTGGTATACGTGCTTGGAAAAATGTACATTGGAAATTGTGCACATGGTGACTGGAATCAAGGTAAGTTGTTGTGTATTCTTAATCGAGCTTTACTCAGTCAGTATTGTTTTCTGTAGCGCATCAAGATCGAGATAAAGCTAAGCACCCTGCTTATGCAGCTCCTATTGTGTACTGTGTTCATATGCTGTGACACATATACTGTCAAATGAAACCCAAACATTAACGAGCCTTCGCGATGGTACAGTGCCCGGCATCACCTCATCACCGTGGACAGGTACACATATATGCGCAGAGCTGTCAAACAAAATGTGCGCACCTGTCAATGGTGATAACTAGATGGTGCGCACTGTACTACTGCGAAGGCTTGGCGCTGTTCAGGTTTCATTTGACGCAGATAGTACCGTGCTGAGTACATGCTTCTCATTCTTATTTGAACACTTCTGCCTCTCATGGCCCCCTGAATCGGCAGGTGCCAATACAGGAAACCTTACTTCTTCTCTTTTTTTAAAATACGCATTTGATTGTCATCGAGTGCTGTCTTCAGCATCAGGTACGTAGCTGAAAAACTAAATTCTGGTAGTGATAATGGTGCAGTCGCTTCACATGGCCGATGATTGGCGATCTTTTGTTGCAGGCATGTCTGTATGCAGTCTGAAGATCTCGTAATACGATAGTGATGCAAATGCAAAGTCGTTATTGAAGCGCAGGCTGCATGTAAACGAATTTGAACACAGAAGTGATGAGCAATGCCTGTAGCATGAGATTTAGCTAGGGGATCGGTTGCGCAATGTCCTCTCTCTCTTTTGTGGTGCCGCTTGTCCTTTTAATGCGACGGCAATAAAAAGCTCGTTCTGCCTAAATTCTAATGTTGGTAGTGATGTCTTTGGTTGTAGGCGAAAATTCGAGCTAGGTGCAATAAAAAAAGGTATTCACTAAGAAGCAAAGTGTGTAATTTACAGAGTTTTTCAGAAACATCCCATACTGCTGCATGCCACACAAGCAAGTCGAGCACCAACAAAAAGCTTGGTCTAAGCTTCAGCGAATTTCCAGTAGTTGAAGCTATCTGGCATAAGTCGTGCAACTCCATATTCAGGAATAATTTCATTCTAAACGACTAGTCCGCAAGTAGTGTCATGTGCTCATTACACTTTTTGGGCGCTGACTTTACTCTTTGATTCATTCAAGACATGGCATTTGAAGTGAACTGCTGTTTCCGGTGTGCTTTTTGGATAGTATGAAACCTATATTCAACCTGAAGGAACGCAAAAGTGACAAAAGTTCTTGTGGGACCAACCAGTTTTCGATAAATTGGGTGGCTTTCCTCACATGCGCACTTTCTACTGATATACTGCACTTGAGAGCACCAAAATATTCTTCTTGAACACTGGATCATGGATATGCTCACGTTGGGTACAGACATTATGACAGGAGCGGGCACACACACAAAAAATTATATAGTGACAGGTACTAACCGTCTAACCCGCTGCTTCTATAAAGCGATATCATAAAGCTGCCGTAAACCATCCTGCATAGAGAGCAAGGGAAGCAGGTGCACGCCGCAGCGAAAAGAGCGGTCATGGCCCCTTCAGCAATTGCACCTCCTCCATCCGACTAGAACGGCCGGCGCAACAAAGTGCCCACACCCCAAAAAGGTGGTCGTAAAAAAACCTGCTCAATCAGCAGTGAAAATTAAAACACCCTATGCTTTGTGTGGACTAACATTGTATAAAACAGGGCAAATGATGCCAAACATTGAACATACACAGACCAATATTATGCATTGAAGGTGTTCCAAAGCTCAAGCCTAGCCTTATCAGCATCCGGATCAGCCCTGATCCCGGCCAAAGGTGCCGGTGTAGCAATGGTAAAATAAATTAACAAAAGGGGAACGTTATTGGCTCTTATCAGCTCATTTTTTTTTAGTTAGGCACATTATTATTACAAACTGACAGACAAAAAAAGTCAACCCAAAATGAGAAAGCCATGGCTAGTAGTGTAGCTGACAAACACTTCCAGGTTTAAATGCATATGCATGTCCCATAAAGTGGATGGGTGGATAACCCCCACTGTAGCTCAGTTGGCAGGGCATTAGACGTATTATTCGAAGGCCGCAAGTTTGGCCCCTGTCCACGGAGAGCTAATTTTTGTCCACTTTTTTTCTCTACCCTTAAATCGTAATTAGACCAAATAAGACCCCTGATACTCTCCTTGGCTCTTTCTTTTTCTTTCTGTTCTAATTAATCTTCGTATAATAAATTCTGCTTCAAAGTTCTTAGCTTTCCTGATCCTGTGTCCTCATAACACGACTGTGCAGCCACATTGCAAAGTCTGTCCAACCTCTTTCAAGCGTCTACTTTTCACTGTGTGCAAGCAAGGCAAAGTGTTGAGAGAGAAAGAGTGACAGAAAAAGAAGAAGAAGACCTGTTAGATGAAGAAGAAGAAGGAGGAGCAGGAAAGAGCGGTGTCGCCTCCTCTGCCTCAAAATCGCCGCAGCCTGCAAGCACATCTTGGCTGGGAGGCGCAGCGGAATCAGCCATGCCAGTGGCAAGCCGATGCCTCGGGGACACCAGCCGATCACGAACCGTGTCCATCACGGAACTGAGCTTCCTATGAGACGACCAGGTTTATAAGTATGCATCACGGACATTGCGTAATCATCTTTCTTTCACGTGTAAAGGGACACCTTAGCTGTAAAGGGACACGTTTAATATGAAAGGCACACCTTAACTCATACGGCCTTTTAGACATTCACTTGCAGAACGACCTTCCAGGTGATGCGGTAGACAAATGTAATAGAAAAAAAATTCTGCAGCCACCCTATGTTGCAACCAGAAGCAAACGCAAACATATATCTCATGGGTTCATAAACCAGGTTTTGGGGAACCAAGGAATTTCGTGAAGGACATTTTAAGGTTCTACGAGCGGGCAGAACAAATGCAACCTACTCCTGTTTTACAACACACCAGCTATTTTATTTATTCAGACAAGCAAATTTGCATGGCGTTTTACATTTAACAAAGCTATCGCACACCATGTTCATACAGCAGTGTCTATGGGTAGTGAGAGACCCATATAGTAGCAGCACCAAAGAGTTGTCGTCTTGAGCACCATACAACTTGCATAATTTACGGGCTGATGGTGACAGAAGACGCGGAGTGCTAGTAATTCATGCTCGTGAACATTTAAAACAGTTCAATGATAATAACAGGCACCTTGGGTGGTCTATTCATAGCTCATGACGAGTCTCTGGTTAACCTACCTGGCTTCCTTCATTTCTCTTTTTTTTCTCATGACGCGTCGGCGGTTTTCATATAAGGCGATTTGACAATTCTTTATGCTAGTTTTAATATTAAAGAATGCAACAAGCGCTTTGTAATGCGTAAGAGGCGTCGCTTCGTGCCAGCTGTGGGTTGCACAAGCATTAAGGCTTAAGCTTTATGAATGATGTATCACTTGACGGCTGTGTTGCTGCACAACTGGCATGCCTCAGTTTTTGTTTCCCAAGAAATTAAGCAGGTCTGTCTTAATTCGAGTGCTTCGTTTGTGGGATAACAGTGCTTACACTGCGTGGTGCCTGAAGCATGCATCTTGTGGTCGGTCCACAGGTGATTTACACGACTCGCAGAGCAGAGCGAGAGAAATTGCAAGTCCATGTATTATAGGGAGCTGCACAACAACAGTGATGGCTTTTGATATTGAAGACAGGAGAACAGGCAAATGCGGGCAGTGTTGATACTGTGGTAGCACAAGTAGACAGAAATTATCACCAGACCCCCTCTCCTCCTTTGCTTTGAATTTTCTTCAAGCATAAAGGGGCCCAGTGGCACTTTGGAAAGTTGTTGGGCTTCCCCAAAGCCAGACAGCTTCAGAACCCCTGATATATCTAACTAAAGCTATTAGTTTGAATTTGCTTCCTGTCATGATAATTTTACATGCCTCATTTGAGTTATGAATATTTTCTCAGTGCTACATTTTAATCAGTTATTTGCTCTCATGCTAACAACAGCATACATTTCATCCTTACCTGTGTAACCTTGATAATTGCTTTTCTTTTCTTTTTCATGATTTGTATAAATGTATGTCATCTCATAACTTATAATTACATTTCTGCAGCCTTTTTGTAGTATAATGACAAGTTTGCATGCTGAATTTTCACACACTTGTTTTTTTTTTTTTGCATAACTAGCAATTTTTTTTCAGATCATTGGTTGAGCCACTGGCTATATACAATGTATAACTATATTTTTTTATGTTTCCCTTGCCTAGACCCTCTTTTTGGGGCCTGTAAGATATCTTCAATACATAAGAATAAGCTATTTGCAATAGATGCAACCAACATCACAGAACAATTTGTCAACTACGAGCAAAAGAAAAATGCCACGAGTGCTGGCTGGGGAACTTGGTATTTTACAAATGCTTCTTAATGACCAGACTCACTAAAGACATAATTGGAAAGCACTAAAAGCTACAGCTATCATGCCTGCCAAAAACCTGCCAACAACCTGCTAACAACCTGGCTACAAGAGCCTGCAACCATACACTGCTATGATGACTCGAAGGTTTGACAGGTTGTTCACTAGTCTGTGCATATGAACTGAGTAGACCATAACTAACATATTGTAGTTGCTTTTATAAGCAACCTATGGTTCATATGTAAAGTACCAATTAAAACAGTATCTTGGTAATCAGTACAAAGCTCTAGAATGCATCAGTGACTCAGATCAGTAAACAAAGACAACATGAGACATCAGCTCGAACTGTGAAATGCTCCACGTTAATATACAGTTTGGTATTCGTTTCGTTCAAAGTTTAATGCTACTTTTGACTGGTTACAAAATTGGCTATCTGTTTCACTTCAATGTACAGTACCAAAATATTTCAAACGGAAAATTTGGGGCTTAGTAACAACAACGCACAATCATTTCCATCAGCTTTAGCTCAGATGATGTCGATGCCACTTCAACCAGAACTGTAGATCAGAGTTAACATCTTCAGAGATCAGATTCATCACGACATAATGTCAATTGCTATTCTAAAAAATTTGATATATCGTTTCAACCAGTATTACTATAAGGCACTCACAGACTCAAACTCATCAGCAAGTTTTCTGGTGCATACCGACTGGTATGTGCAATTACTTGAGATAGCTACATCTTGTCGTGATGAATGTGGTCTCTAAAGATACGATTGGCTCTGATCTATTTTCGAGTCGAAATTACGCCAGTAGAACTCAAGCTGAAGAGGGTGTAAGAGAAGGTATAGTGAGGGTTACTTAGCCCTAAATTGTCCTGTTTCAATCCACGAGTACTCTACAATACCTTTAGATGGAAACGGTAAAAAGTATGCACCCCCCATTAGACTCAGGAACTCAGTAAGGCAGATATAATGGCTTACGTGGGACTGATTGACCATAATGGTATGTTGGAATTGGGTAAGTATTGCATAATTGCAGCCGAGTGATGGTTGGGTCCAAAGCAGTTGCATCGCGAAATGCAAGTTCTGCTCCAGTTTTCGTTTATCTCACAAATAACCAACCTTGCCCCTAGGGCAAACTGTGCTTGTGGAGTGAATGATCACACTCCTCTTACAACAAGACTAAGTCTGAAGTGTAACAATGCAGTGCATGGATGAGCATAGGTGAACGACACAAGAACACGAAAAAGGAACAAGGTCTTATTGCAAGGTGTTTGTCCCTTTTGTGTTCTTGTGCAATTCGTCTCAGTTCTATCTATGCAGCATATCGTTTCACTTCAGAATAATATAGCAACAAGTCCCAGTAGAAGCACTTTTAAGACTAAATCACAGCAAAAGACTTCGCAGGCGAGTCCCTGCTCTCAAGTCTGAAACATGTGCCTGCCTTTAACATTTATTTTCGGTGACACCAACTGGGATGAACACTAGTGTTACCTGTCAGGAATGGCAGTAGAAAATGCTGCCAGAGTTCTTACAGCAACCTACTACGGACTGAGGAAGCCATTGTCAAGTGCGACAGCCACAACCCTCTGGAAGTGCCAAGCCAGCTGCCTGAACAGCATCAAGTTGAGCAAGTTGGAGAAGTAGGAAGAAAAGGAAGAAAAAAGCAGAGAGGAAAACCGATGCCGAGAAAGAAGACTACATAAATTTCATTGGCATTTTGACAACTGATTAAACTGCTTTACACAAGCCCCACACACTGTAGAGTTGACGTAGCACACTGATGATGATAATGATGATGATGATGATGATGATGACTCCGCAAGTTTCAACCCCCTGGGGTTCTTTAACGTGCACCCAAATCTGAGCACATGGGCCTACAACATTTCCGCCTATATCCGAAATGTAGGTGCCGCAGCCGGCATTTGCTCCCCCGACCTGCGGGTCAGCAGCCAAGTACCTTAGCCACTCGACCACCGTGGCGAGACTGCAATGGCACACTGAACATCGACATAAAGTAAACATGAACAGAGTTCAAAGCACTGCTTACGGCATCAATGACTTGTTGGGATACGTGAGCAGGCCCACTTGCACCACGTCGAAAGTCTTGAGGTGTAGCCGCCGGTACTCAAGCAATTTGAGGGTGATGAAGTCGTACTTGAGCACGATCAGGCTGTAGTCGGTCAAGAAGAGCAGCCGCTCCTTCTCTGTGTCCCAGTGATCAATTCTGCATGATTTGCATACCGTCAGAGTGCTGCTCCCATTTATCAGCCACAGGCCGCAACGAATTCAGCAGAACTCCTTGTTGGGAAGACAATATATAAGCTAGGCAATGAGTTCTAAAGACCTGAATGTGCTTAATTACAGGCAACCAACAAATACACACGTGGTTGCCACATAACCTCCGCATCTTGTGGGATAATCCTTCACCGTAGAGCAGGGGGGAGGGGGGGGGCTGGCTGAGAATTTTAGTATACATAGATCTATCAACTGCAGCTTGTTCTTGTTCAGTGCAAGTGTAGGAATTAAAAATTGTAAATTATTTTCATTTCAGTAAGTACTTTGTCATAAATGCATAAATGCATATAATTCAGTAAATGTTAGAGGTACTGGTATGCTCCTTGAGTCTTGTGTTTTTTAGCTTGTAGGCATGCACCAGACATTTAATCATAGGCTATTAACAAGCCATATTGGCTCATAACCCAGCTGATAATTACTGCATCTTTTCAATAGAAAATAAAAAAGTATGACAGCTTTGCCAGAGCGGTGCCAAGCCAGGTGGAAGAGTGCTACTGGGTGGCCTTCCTTGTTGCTCTTTATTCATTTATTTTATTTTCTCTCCTTTTTTTTCTTTTTCTCTGCTTCTTGTATCTCTTTTCCTTTTATCCATTTCTTTCTAATTCTCTTTCTCTCATTCTTTCTACTTCTTTCACTTTTGTCTATTTTTTTCTTCCTTATGTTTTTTTTTTCTTTCCTTTCTTTCTTCCAATATTAGTCTTGCTTTGTTTTTGCATCTCTTTATTGTCTCTTTCTTTCTATCTCTTTTGCTCTCTTTCTATGCTTTTCTCAGTCTTCATAACGTCTTATGTTTTTACTCCCTTTATTTCTTTCCAGTTTTCCCCTTTCAAACCATTCTTTTCTCTCTTCCTATTTCGACTTTCTCTCAAGTGTTTCATGCGCTCCACTTTGCTGAGTTTTCGCTTAACGCTTGTATCTGCAGTACTCTGTGATCGAGCCTGTGCAATTCCTGTGCCACATACTCGCCTGCGGAACTTACACACACAACTGAGCACAAGTTTTTAACAGCTTGGACAGCTCCATTGTAAAATCTATTGACGCTAGCTGGATTTTATATTGATACGTCCAGTGGTGTACCTGTCATTAAGTTTGATACATCTCTGGGTACTTCCCATAGAGGCAAGTGAGACCCCATTTCGATGAGAAGAGCTCACTTACAGCTTTTGCAGACAGAAGTGCAAGTTCCAGATTTCAGATAATTTCAATACAGCCAAGTTTCACTGACACAGCCCTTTGGGAGAAGCTCGCAATGCTTCTTCGACAACAAAGGCAATTACATGTTGACTGGCCACGGGAAAAAAAGAACTACAATGTGGAACCAAACACGTAGGAACAAGTTGGAAAACGTTAACTTATGTGTATGTATGCCACATGCTTTGCCTTATCTTGTAATGCTGTTTTCCCGTTAGCAAGAATCCACTAGCTGGTCAGAAGAACTTGTTATATTTAGTTGCAGCTTACTCTGTTAGCAGCCAGACACCCCTGAGCTCGCCGTCAAGGTGTTTCATAAGCACTGGGCTACACTGCTCCGCTGCTTTCTCCACGGCACCTTCCTGCATAAATTTTGTAAAAGCTTTGCACAATCCGCATTGGTGCTCCAATACATAAAATTTTAGAGCAATATGATAGCCTCTTAGGTGTCTGTTGAATCGAACTGCATGGCGCATGCAGATCACTGTAGAGCATGCGCCGGTTCGCGCTATTCCATACTGATAACTTAAAGTGCTATGCAAAGAGCCTTCTATCTTATACCCGAAGTAGCGCAGCCAATGTGCATGATGTCATGTAGACAATGGCAGTCAAGGTGAATATTTGCTAGCATAGGTGGCACTTGGAAAGGATGCGAAAATACTCACAAAGTTATTTAAGAATGTTTGTACTTAGCGAGATAAGCTTTAGGAATAAGGAAATTCAATGTGGGTGCACCAAAGTGCAATGTTCTCCACCTTACATCAGGTTTCTTTGATTATCCATGCTTTTCTATCAGCTGTTCTACTACTTGTGCCATAGCACCACAAGGTTGTTTTAAAAGCACTTTAAAAGCACCGAACTGTCTTACTGGGCCAAAAATGTGACAGCATGCATTAGGAGATCAAGCGATTTTTAGACAAGCAGGGACAGTCTGCACATTATTGCTACATTCAAAAGCACATGTGGTGCATTGCACTAGCACCCATTCCATTTGCCCTGCCCTTAAAACACTAGCAGTAGTGCCTTACACTGGCTCAATTTGTGAAGTGAGAGTGATTGGCAAAGCAGAACTGATATGTAAGCATTACATGGTGTCGACAGAAACTCTCTACTATTGGGTTAGCACATGCCCATCACAAGAGACATGAGCGAAGGCTAAATGAAGGAAAGACTGCACTACCCCTCTAATCATGTAAACCGTCCGAATGAGTGGATAAACAGAAAAGATGCACACTTTGTTTCTTTACATGCAAAATGGAAACGTTTTGTAGGAAAACGCGATGGCTGCAGTGAAGAAAATACAGCCCAGCCAAAACGACATACACACACGAAAGAAAGAGTGCCTCTTCATTTTTGTCACTTGTATGACGTGCGGGTATGACGTGCAATGTCACTATCAAACAGTACTATATGTTTTTCAGTCCTCTCAGCGCTTTTAGCAGACTTGCACAACCTTGTACATCAGCAATATATGTTCTATCGAAGCTCTTGGCAAGAAGGGAGCACACAAACCTGGCCCGTTTATTACAACAGCCTCAGAATACTTCTCTAAATCACATTCACTATTGGTTAAACAAAAAAAATTATTTCACAAGTTAGCTTGTCCACGATAAGTAGGAAGGACTGACAGTTGGGTAAGCTGGTACAGATGCATTAAGAAAATGGCACAACAGAAAAAAGCTAGACCTTTCCCACAAGAACACATTGGCATGTGTGGTAAATTGTTTTTCTTTTTCTGTCGGGCCATTCTTTTTTAAATTATGAATCGTCAACCTCTCTTTCTTTAGATCTATCATTAGTAAAATGTTTAAGTACTTTAATGGTAGATGCTACTCAAAAAAATTTTTTTTTGTTTTGCAAGAACATTTCTTTGTGTTTTTACTTGCTTTCATGAGTTTAGATTCTCTAATTTGATGACAAAAACAATCAAGATTGTAAGTGACCCCTTCACTGTTCTTTTTTTTCTAATTTCCGACCGAAAAATTCCTTTTTTTTTAATCCTGATTTCGAATCTAATTGTCTAAAAAGTAGCTACTGGATGTTGAAAAAATATTTTCAGCACATACTTAGTCAAATCAACGAAATAAACTCTACTTCTGAACAATACATAGGAAACCATTTATCCGCTGCTAATGAAATTTAAAAACCTTATAAACCAAACAGTTACAGATGCCACATCTTTCTTCACTTGCATAGGCCACCCTTGGGGTATTTCAATCAGGAAACTTCGGGGCTGCGAAAAAAATGTCAAAATGCAGAATATCGCAAAGCGGCTTCACTGGCCAGCTCTCCCAAAGTTTGCGTCCGAGCAGTCTTCATCATCACTAGGGGAGCTAGTCGATTCACCATCATTGCTGTCTTCACTTCCGGGCAAAAGATAAATATCTGTACTTGAATCATCATCACTCAAAGAAGATGATGAATATTAATAGCACTTTTTCTGGGTTCATGGGCCAGCTATACATGGGTCACCGCCACCGCACGCTGTCTTTCCGTACAAAAACCACTCTGCTGCCTCAGGAGAAAACTAAATCCTCGAGAAAATACTCCTCTTTAGAGGATGACACACAATGTAAGCTGTAATTGCACGCTTGTCTGCCTGAGTGCTGGAGGGGAGTACCTATTCCGCTAGAATGAGTTCTGCTTATCTGAAGCAGTTTGGTGACAGTTTGTGCAGGATAAGTTCTGCTCTTCCAAACTAAGGGGTTAAGGTCGAAGTAGGTTAAAATCACTTTTAAAGATCTCAAAGTGGCTACTTAAAAACCAAAAAAGCGCTCATCATTTAGAGCCCCTGAATATTACCGCCTGGCTGCTTGCGGTTGCCTTTCACATCAAAAGTTTACTAGAACCACAAACTCAAAATAACCATCCTTCTAAAGCTCTTATAATAAAAGAAACCATTTTAAAAAGCATAGCTTTGATACACAGAATGGCTTTCATTTTTACCTCTAAAATGTGTTTTTCTCAAAATGCTATTTCTGGCAACTTCTTGAATGCCTGGTACTTCTCATGGCCACATCGGGATGAAATTTTTCCGACATATTCTTTAACATGTGAAGAGTGCAATCATCACCTTTAAAACCTGAAGTCAGTTAAGGGGGCACATGGGTCTTGAAAGCGAAAAAACCGATTTTTCAATTTTGTTGGTATTGCATTCAGGACATCTTCCTGAGGGTCTCACAAAATTCCAGGCTTGTAGAATGTATAGTTTTGCCAGGAGAGAATATTTACTTCCCGAACTATCTAGCTTCACTCACAGGAAATGCCGTGACTGTCGATACAGAGAGAAAGAGGGTCTTCAGTAGCCTTTCAGGCAGCTGCTAAGTGGAGGCAGAGGGGAAAGCCCCACTCAGATTATTCTCCAGGAGCCTTCTGAGCCACTGGCAGTTGTAATTGTGCTCATCCAGAAGATAAAAAGCTTTTTTCACATAGTCATTAGTTTTTTTTCCATCTTTCTCAGAACACTTTTTTGGGCTGTCTCCACTTTTTTGGGGGGGCTGTTGTAACCCTTCTAATCCCCCAATTCTATTAGGATTTTTTTTATCTGATAGCTAAGCTTCCAAAGAGTGCAAGAAGCCGATGGTACAATGTTTCTTCACTGTGAAAAATTTTGAAAATATGGGTGAACAATAGACAGCGAATTCATCTTTCACGTTTAATGTTTTAACTTTTGTAACTCAGGATAAAATAAGTGTAGCAACATGAAATTATGCTTCTTGCATACATTGAGCATTCAGGAATATATAAATGTAACATTTAGCTTTCTTATTGTAATACATTTTTTGCTAGTCATCCCAGAAGTAAAAAACAGAAAAAACTGTGTAATTATAAAGAAGCTATATTTTGAACATTGTCATGGCATTAACCAAAAACTATATATCTTTATAAAACTGATCACATGTTTCAAAGCAGCATTAAAACCTATGTAAACAACAAAAATTTCACTGCCCTAGGCTGCAGAGTAAAGAAACTTTTTTTTTCTCTTTTTTAGAGTAGCATCAAACCTTAAAGGGGCCCTGCAACACTTCTTCAAGTATGCATGGAATGGATTCACTAAAGGAACTCATTACCTCATGAATTCACGGTTGCAAAATTTCTTAGAATCCATCCAGTATAACCAAAGTTAAAGAAGATTTGTTGCACACTGCAATTCCATGATCTCTTCTCTCATCCTAACGTATCCTAACGTAAGTCTTGGAAGCTAAGCAGAGAGGAATAGCACGGGGCAAGAAAGCAGGTCATGCGCGCCTCACATCCTCGAGCACTTTTTATTCTTTGAATAAGCAACTTTTCAGCGCGATCGCGCGGGCACGCGTGATCAAGCCGAGGCTTTCCGCAATAATGACCAAGCGCGCCCTGCTCAATTCAGCCAATGGTTGATACTTGGCCTGTGATGACGTGACCTAGTAATCTCCGAGTATTTAGCATGATTATTTAAGAGAGGAGAAAGCGATTTTTAGCTGACTTTTGAGAACTGACTGTGAATTCTAGGCTGCATTCTGCGCTATAATATTTGGCTCACATGTTCCCGGGAGTCTCGACTACCGATCGGCAGCGTTCCCTGACCATGCACAAGAACTGTGGCAGGGCCCCGTTAGGAATACCATTTGCATTTGTCTTTAATATCACCATTTCTTTTTAATTTATTGCTATTGGGGCTACCAGAAAAATTAATGAAGATACCTGGACTGTATCACAGTATATACGTGGACAGCATCATCCTCTAGGTTCCCGGAGAAGGTTGTGACGGTTATGTTGAGAGAACGCTACAGGCAGGAGTAGACAAAGTTCAGGAGTACTTGCAAGGAACAGGCCTCGGGTGCTTAGCAATCAAGTCCGAACTTTTAATCTACAATCCCACAAGCAGAGGCCGCAAAACAACACGTGGCGAGGAAAGGGAATCCTTCAAAATACGCGTTCTATTGGCAGACGGCACTCCCATACCACACGTAGACAGAATTCGAATTCTGGGTTTACACATACAGACAAAAGGCCATAATTGAGAGACTGTGCGCCGACTCTGTCGTTCAGTAGATGACGCGATTATACTCTTGCGTCGTATCACGAATAGATGTAACGGTCTGCGCGATTCGTCTGGTGCAGGCCTACGCGATAAGCCAAATAACATACGTTGCCCCCTTACCTCAAGTGCATAGGCTCAGAAAAAAACAAAATCAACTGCATGATATGAAAGGCTTTTAAGAGAGCTATTGGCCTCCTGATAAACGCGAGCACCGAAAGATTTCTAGAGCTACGACTTCACAATTCACTCGGCAAGTCAATTGAGACCCATGACATTGCACAATATTGAAACGAAGATGCGTGAGCCTACGGGGCGCGGAAGAAGAAGAAGAGTAGTGGAGCGGCGCCTGGACTGTGTGGTTGGGTGGAAGCGTTCTTGGTCTGTCTCAGAAGTACGCTGCTATTTAACAACGCCTTTTCACCTCATCTGTAAATAAACACAGTCACTCGTAACAGTTTGGTGGAGGTGCTGGGTACATCGATCTGGACGACCCAGCTCTACCGATTTTGCGATGGAGCAGACGCTTGGCAGGCTTGCCACCGCAGCTACCAGACATGGAGGACGCTGGAGCAGGCCATAACAACCTCGTTGCTGATGAGCAACACGCTCACCCGCCAGGACAAGATCGCTGCGGCATGCCGGAACGTCAGCCGAGGACCTTTTCGGGGCGGCCGGATGACGACGTTGACGACTGGCTCAAGCACTACCAAAAAGTGAGTCGCAGCAACCGCTGGAGCACTGCTAAGCAGCTCGAGAACGTGGTGTTTTTTCTTGTCGGCACCGCGTCTCTTTGGTTAGACAACCATGAGAGTGCATTGACCACATGGGACATTTTCGTGGACGAGGTGAAGAGGTGTTTTGGTGACTCAACAGCTAAGGTCAAGCAGGCGGAGCAAACGCTTTCACACAGAGCTCAGTTACCTAGCGAAACATGCACCACCTACATCGAGGCCGTCTTGAAGCTTTGAGGAATAGTGAGTGCGACCATGTGTGACGAAGATAAGGTAGGTCATCTACTCAAGGGAATCGCGGAAGACGTGTACAATTTCCTTATCACTAAGGAAGACTTACACACACCTTCCGACCTAAGGAGACACTGCCGAGCGTTTGAAGCGCTAAAGAGGAGGAGAGTCCTACCAAAATTTGGATGTCTTGAGAATGTGCCCACGATTGCAAGTGTCAACCTTCCACCGCAGGACGACATCTCTTCTCTTATAAGACGAGTGGTTAAGGAAGAACTTGCTCAACTGCAAGCTGTGGACACTGCTGGTGTCTGCCATCAGTGTGCATTCGACCAATGGCCCCGTGAACCACTGGTACCTCAGATGCGACAGAGCTACTTTGAGCCTCGCCCGAATTACACCGATCGGTTCGAAGGGAGGAGTGAACGACCACTCGGAAACCAGGAACGCAGGCAAGCAGCGCCACAGCTATTTACTCCTCGACCACCATCGCCCGGCTTTTATCAACCGACGAGGTTTACTTCGCCGGGGACGACTAGGCGCGACACCAGTGCTTGCTACAACTGCAGGCTACCTGGACACATTGCTAGGTACTGCTACCGTCGCCAGCAGCGAGCTCCACGATTCAACGTTTACACGCCCTATGTACCTGCTGGCGAGTCTCGACCATTTCAGGGCTCTCTCCAACAGCAACACGCAGCACGTGCTGACTCGCCTTGCTCCGACCGCAGCGTTACCCCACCACCCGCACGCCAACAGCGATCCCCGTCTCCGCGTCGCCGCTCGGGGACACCACCACCACTGGGAAACTAACTGGTGCGACCAATGGGGGCGAGGCCGCAAAATCATCTTCCGCAAGACCCCCTTGTGTTGTAATGGTTGAGAACAAAGTGAGTGTTTTTGTAGACAATGTGAGTACTGTTGCACTAGTTGATACCGGTGCTGCCGTTTCCATAATGAGCATGTCTTTTAAAAATCGCCTAGGGACGAAAGTAATGTTTGCTTGGAATCGGAATGCTACGTTCCGTGGCGTAGGGGGAGAAACGTTGAGCCCGGTTGGAGTTTGTTCTGTTTTACTTTCTATAGGAAATCAAACGTTTCGAGCTGAACTAACGGTGCTTGCACGAGCGACCCATGACGTCATTCTAGGTATAGTTTTTTTGCGGGAATGTGGTGCAACTCTAGATTGTGGTAGTGGTGGGATTATTTTTCGTCCCGTGTTGCGGCCTCCATTGACAAAAGATACCGTTGATGACTGCTTGGAAGTGTTTTCCGTGTATGAAGACGTCTGCTCGGCCCCACATACCGCAATGTTTGTGCGTGTAAACTCTTTGCGTTCTTGTGTGGGTTCTTACTATGGTTTAGCCGAGCCGAACTTCAGTAACGCCCTTAAGAAAAACGTTATTGTGCCTCGTTGCCTCGTGCTCATCGTCGATGGTTGTGCCGATTTGTGGACTGTGAACGTTTCCGCGCAGCCCATATATCTGCCTGCAGGACTTAAATTGGCAAGCTTTCAAAAGCAAAGTACTGTTACCATACGGTCACTCCAACTGTCGGTGGATGTAAAGAAACCCCGCGCCAACTCGTACCGCGACTATTCTGCCAGCATTGACCGTATGATTAACAAGTCACTTCCATCAACTGAACGGTCGCTGCTGCAGGAAGTGATCACACGCTACGCCTCAGTCTTCGACTTTGCCCAAGACGAGACCTCTACCGTTACACCACCGTCTTCACGTACTGAACACTGCATCTATACAGGCCAATTACCACCAATACGCCAGAAGCCCTATCGTGTCTCGCCTTCCGAAAGGAAAGTCATCGCTGAGCAAGATGAAGACATGCTAAAGAAGGGCGTCATACAAGAATCGTGTAGTCCATGGGCAGCTCCTGTCATTCTAGTGAGGAAAAAGAATAATTCATGGAGATTCGGCGTAGACTATCGTCGCCTAAATGCCATCACAAAAAAAGACGTCTACCCTTTGCCACGTATAGATGACACCGTGGACTGCCTGCATTCTGCCTCCTATTTTTCTTCTGTTGACTTGCGTTCTGGGTATTGGCAAATTCCTATGCATCCCTCAGATAAAGAGAAGACAGCCTTCGTAACACCAGACGGTCTCTTTGAGTTCAACGTTATGCCCTTTGGTTTGTGCAATGCTCCAGTGACATTCGAGTGATTTATGGATACAGTACTCCGTGGACTAAAATGGGAAATTTGCATGTGCTATTTAGATGACGTGATTATCTACGGCAAGACTTTTCAAGAGCATAACCACCGCTTGTCGCTTGTGTTTGAATGCTTACGCGAAGCTGGCCTTGTTTTAAACTCAAAGAAGTGTCATTTTGGAGAACGTCAAGCCCTCGTATTAGGCTTTCTCGTGGATAAAGAAGGCGTGCGACCAGACCCACAGAAGACCGCAGTGGTTCGCAACTTTCAACCACCATAAACAGTGAAGGACCTGCGAAGTTTTCTGGGTCTGTGCTCATATTTCCGCCAATTTGTTAAGAACTTCACACAACTTGCCTCCCCACTGACGTCCCTTCTTCATAAAAGACACATCGTACTTGTGGGATGATAAATGTGAGGCTGCATTTCAACAGCTGAAGTTTTTATTGACTTCAGGACCCATCCTAAAGCATTTTGATCCTGATGCTTCGACTGAACTTCATACTGATGCTAGTGGGCTAGGTGTTGGTTCTGTGCTGGTCCAACTCTGCAACAGTCGCCAGCACGTCGTAGCATATGCCAGTCGGACACTGACCAGAGCAGAGACGAACTACACCGTCACCGAGCTCGAGTGCTTAGCAGTCGTCTTCGCCATTCAGAAGTTCCGATCGTATCTACATGGCCGAGAGTTCACAATAGTGACCGATCACCACTCACTATGCTGGCTTGTGGGACTTCGTGAGCCGTCTGGCCGGCTGGCTCGTTGGGCGTTGCGTCTCCAAGAGTACAGCTTTTCTGTTACCTATAAGAGCGGACGATGTCACACAGATGCCGACTGCTTATCCCGCCTTCCTTCAGTACACACCAATGCTGACGACAATGACATTGATGACTATTTAGTTTCTGTCTCGTCCGACTTCCCAGATACCAGCAGCTTCAAACGTGAACAGCAGCGCGACCCTACTCTGAAACCTTTGCTCAAAGCTGCACATAACTCCGTCGACAAGCACTTTAATATTTCAAATGGCTTGCTGTATAAAAGAAACTATTCACCCGATGGCCTCCCGTTGCTTCTAGTGGTGCCGGAAAGCCTGCGCCAGGTCGTCCTTCGTTCTGCGCACGATGACATAACATCCGGTCATCTCGGTTTCACACGTACGCTGCATCGACAACGTGAGAGGTTCTACTGGCCGAAAATGTGGAAGACCACAAAACAGTACGTCACCAGCTGCTCTATATGTCAGCGCCACAAGCCATCCACCACTGCCCCGGCAGGTTATTTGCAGCCCATCCCTCCACCGACATCCCCTTTTGAAAAAGTCGGCATTGACTTGCTCGGACCCCTTCCTAAGACCCCATCGGGCCACCGATATGTTATAGTGTGCGTGGATTATTTAACGCGTTATAGAGAAACGGACGCACTGACATCGGCCACAGCAGCCGCTGTTTCTTCTTTTCTGTTACAACGGGTCATACTGCGTCACGGTGCTCCACGGGTTGTCATCAGTGACCGTAGACGACAATTTATGGCCGATGTGGTTGAAGAAGTTTTGCGCCTCTGTGGCTCCTCTTATCGCCACTCCACCCCTTACCATCCGCAAACTAACGGTCTCACTGAGAGAACAAATCAAACTCTCACGAATATGTTATCGATGTACGGTGATGCTGACCACAGGAACTGGGACGCCGTCTTACCATTTGTTACTTACGCTTACAACAGCGCCAAGCATGAAGTGACTGGACATTCGCCCTTCTTTCTGCTTTACGCACGAAATCTACAGAGTTTCCTGGACATTCTATTACCTTTCTCGCATCAGGAAGATCTGTCCATCGCTCAGACGTTGTGTCGCGCTGAAGAAGCACGTCAACTAGCGCGCCTTCAAACATTGTCTTCGCAAGAACACAGCAAGAGTCGCTACGATGCCAAGCATATCCCCGTAGAGTTTTCTCCTGGTGACCACGTGTGGCTGTGGACTCCTGTTCGTAGAAAAGGATCGTACCGGAAGTTTTTAGCAAACTATTCCGGCCCATTCGTGATAGTCACTTGTCTCAGTGACTTGAATTACGTTGTCGCCCGAGTCACAGCCAATAACCGGCGTTCGCGCACTACGCAAGTTGTTCACGTAGCCCGCCTCAAACAGTACCATCATAGGCCTATTTAACTCGCTCAGCGAGCTTCGTCTGCCGCCAGGGGAAATGAAACGAAGATGTGCGAGCCTACGGGGCGCGGAAGAAGAAGAAGAGTAGTGGAGCGGCGCCTGGACTGTGTGGTTAGGTGGAAGCGTTCTTGGCCTGTCTCAGAAGTACGCTGCTATTTCACAACGCCTTTTCACCTCATCTGTAAATAAATACAGTCACTCGTAACAATATGAACGCTTAACCAAATCAAAGACGGGTCGACACATCCTTGAGTCGCTGGGCATCAGATATCACGCTCAGCAAGGAGAAAAGGTGGAGGTCCCTGCCTCAGTCTGCAACCGCTTTATCGTTCCGCCGATTCCTAGGAATATGCACCCGACGCACCGCATCGGACGACGTAACGAGCGTGCTAGACAGCTTCAAAAGAAGTTTTGTAACAGTACGGACGTGGTATACGTAGACACCGCGAGATATGGAGAAGAGAGAAGAGCCCTCGCAACTGAGCTCGTTGACCATCAGGGCAAATGCCTCGCGAGTGCCACGGTGACGACGGGATACGCGGAGGCAGCCGAACAAGCCGCGATAGCCTTAGCCCTCGCCGCAGCGCCGCATGCAGAGATTGTGATAAGCAACTCGCAGGCGGCAGTACGCAGTTTCGCGCGCGGCCGTATCTCGCGGGAAGCGGCATGCATCCTTCAAATGTGCGGAGATGGAGACTCAAGGTCGCGCTCACAACCCCACACCCCAACGGTTTTTTCCTATGGACCCCGTCACACACCACTATTCCGCTCGCAGGGAACGAGGCGGCCCACACCCCGGCTCGAGGTCTCACTCGCCGAGCCGCGGCCCACTACGTGGCCGCCGCCTCTGACTCCGAGAGTGGGGTGATGCATCTGCTGGATCAGGACACTTTGATAGGCACGCAGCAACAAGATTCAGAATGGTCATGGGGTGATCGTCTTACAACGTTCTGTGACATCACCCAGCACTATGGTGTCGAAAGGCGTAGGTTCCCGCTACCGCACGAGAAATTAAACAAGCTTTACTCCAAACCCACTCCTACCCTAGCACGGTCGTTCTACGCCACCTCCACCCAAACCTATACCACACCGATATGTGTAAAGCGTGCGGGCACAGAGCAACGCTGAACCACATGCTCTGGGAATGTGCCGGAGACGACAGTCGTGAAAACGCTACCAATCTCGCGATGCGCCTATAGCGGCCGTCAATACCAAATCGCAAGGAGCCTCAAGCTTACTCCTTCCTGCCGCCGCCCCGGCTACGGGAGCTGCGGGCGACCTTCTTCAGCAGCATCACTGCCGCTGGGAGGCAGCCCTCCAAAGCCCAAAGCTGAACGACCAACTCTGGGCCGTCCGGCAGGCCGGGGATGCCGTCCGTGTCCAGAGACTACAAGCCGCAACCTAAAGCCACTGAGACCAAATTGCCAGCCCATTGCGTCGAATAAAGTCTTTTCTCTCTCTCTCTGTCCTTGACTCTCCTGCCTGTAACACCTACAGTTCAGGAGAGAAGTTTTTTCAGGATGGGAGGAGGGGAGTTCGATCACCCTTTGTACAGGCTCATGCGTGCTTATGTGTACACACACACAAATAATTAGGTTGCTGGAAAGAAGCAATTTAACACACCCCCCCAACCCACCCTGTACTACAGCCTCGCTTTGCCACACCTGCACCCGTTCACACAACGAATACTTTTTGCATGCCTTCAACCTAAACTGTGACAATTATATCCTCGCCATAGACTTTAACGTGTCTGTGTACTTAGATGCAAATACTATAGCAGCACTCACCCGCACTGAGAAGTATTCCTTGGTCTCTTCCTCTGACAGCTCTCGTGAAAACTGCCGCGCAATGCTCGACGACGATGCGGTGGATACATTTTCAGCAGCGCTACCAGAATTCCCATCCAGGCTGCCTGCGTCTGATAAGAGAGATCAGAATAGACATGTCAGACAGTGCCTCAGATGGTTAAACAATTAAATAATGATGCAAGGACAAAAAGAAAGACACCACAACACAAAGGCATTGTGTTGCCACACTCCTACTTTCACTATTTGTAGCCTGCCTTGAGATGTACCAACATAACATTTTTAACAGTCTTTTTGTTTTTGCATTAAATAAGCTTACAGAACATCAAAGCCCTAGGAAAGACACCAGCATATCTCAGAACGAACAATAAATTTGCTCTAATTTGACTGAAAGTTGATTTTTGTTGACACAAACTCTTTGCATCAATTTCATTCGTAGCTCTGAAGTATTTAGATAATGTGTACAGTGCAAACGGATTGGAAGCACACAATCCAGAGCTAAATATTGCATGCTTATTTATTTTCACCATGTTCAGCAAGTTTCATATGAGTTTTGT
This sequence comes from Rhipicephalus microplus, assembly GCF_043290135.1. Lineage (NCBI taxonomy): Eukaryota > Metazoa > Arthropoda > Arachnida > Ixodida > Ixodidae > Rhipicephalus > Rhipicephalus microplus. The sequence goes on along the minus strand of NC_134702.1, from coordinate 135,404,343 downwards.
TACCGCTGAAACACTTACAAAACAATTAGCGGCCAGACTTGATGACAGATGAGAGACATGATGCAGTTATTACAATCAATTAGATATAATAGTCCTTATACAAAAGTTTTTGATGTCGCATTCAATTTGTGAGCACAGTACACATGCAGTAGTGCATATTTTATTAATGTTGCCCAACACTTTGAAATGCATGTTCTTATTGACTTCTTGTATCTGGTATATAGTACCTAATAAATATCTCTTCTTTTAATGAGACTTACATTGCTTGTTTTCCTCTACTATCATGACGCATTCGATTTTGCACATGTACACTGCTAAACCGCTGCAATGTATTTAAGCACTCACAGACATTCACTTACCTGAAGGACCCCAATGCTGCTTGAGATTACAATTTCACGATTCACTGACTTAGTTTTAATGATGCGACAAAAGGGTCTTCCACAATGTACTAAGTACTAACAGTGCAAATGTCCAAGGACAATTGGAGAACAAAATATTTCATAGAGCAATTTTAAAACAAAAAAGCTAGACATGCCCGACTACAGTGACAATGAGAAGTAGATTTGATGCGAACAGCTCACCCCACAAATCAAGACCCAAAATCAGAATGATGGACGAACGACTTGCTCAAAAGTGAGTAGAGCTTTCGCCAGCCATTCGCATGAACCACTGAGAAATTACTGAGACAAGGACAAGGAAAAGATATGTCCCGTCATGTAAATGTTGGCTCAAGTGGCATTCCCTGTTTGTTTCATCAAATTAAGCCTCTATCTTGCTCTAGGCTTCTTGCTATTGATCAACAGCCTTTACAGACTACATAGGAGTGCCTGCTTTTTGTGACAAGAAACCAGAGTAATCCAACTGCAGTTTAAAACTTGTTGAAAACTTATCGACACTAAAACCTCGAAAAGAAGCAAACACAGGAGCACTGACCAGAAATAAAGCAGGTTTTAAAGCAAAAAGAAAGAAACATGTTTATCAAACTGCAAATATTCGCTCACGATGATGAAAAGCCGCAACCAGCCGACTGTCGCATACGAGTTAAAAAGGCACAGCTGTAAGGACGTCCTTTTTGCACATTGTGGGGCTTGAAAAAATAGATAAAAGAAAATCTAATTTTATAGGAGCTGCAGGCATGGCAGTTCTGTCAGCAGGGCAATAACAAGCCAAACGTTTGCCTGTTTAATATTTTTCCTTTGAAGTTTCAATGGCTTCGCGACTCTGTCAACTCATAACAACAAAATAATTTTAATGAGTGCAACAAATCCCGACATTTAACACAAGTACAAAAAACCTAGTTATCTTGGTGTATCTAAGAAAGAACTAAGAGCTTGGAAATCACAAAAGACAGAGTAAGAGAAATGTCTGAAGGCCATCTTGAAGTCCCACGCAGAAAAAGTGAACACTTGAGAATTTATTCCTTAGAATATACAGCCCCGCCAAGGACGTAGTAGCTAAGGTGCTTGGCTGCTGACCCGCAGGTCACAGGATCAAATCCTCGCTGCGGCGGCTGTATTTTAAATGGAGGTGAAAATGCTGTAGGCCCGTATACTCAAATTTGGGTGCAATCAATCAGTTAATCTGAGATTATACATAGCAGCACCACAATAGGATTTCCAGGCATGACTGCTCTGGATTAATTTTTACACATATTTTTGCACGAACTGCAAAAATTGGCATGTCGTTACATTTAAAATTCATCGAAATATGGACACTGCCATGACTGGGAATCCCACCCATATTTTCACACTTTCAAGAACATAGACACTAGGCTACCATGGCTGGTAGAGAAATTCGTGCATTCATGGCCATCAAACGCCCCTATGGCAAATGAACGACATGAGTAACAGGTATACATCAACGAAAAATCACTGATTGCTTTCCACATTGGCTTCAATTTCATGGGACATTTTTTTTTTTTTTTCATGCTAAGGTAATGAACCTGTCAGAAAGACAAAGAGAAAAAGCAGAAGGGGCACACATGAGAACTCTCTTTTGTCCTTCATCCTGTTGAGTGGTTCATTCGTTAAAGGGAAGCTGAAGCACTTATCTAAAAAACATTACTTCGGAGCATGTAAAGAGGGTTTGATCCCTCCTTAATTCGAGAAGCGATGCGAGTTCTCAAAAGGGAATGCACATAGCCCTTTTCCGAGGAAAAGGTAGAGGCTGTGGCCACCGGGCTTCTTGAGATGACGTCATTCTCGGTATGCCGCGTCATTTGCAACTGCAGCACTGCTGAAGCGTGGCCTCCTCGATTGGTTCCGAAAACGTCACGTCATGTATTAATCACAGAGGCCATGTTTGAAGATAAGAAAGAATGCTTGCTCACGAAGCACTCGGAACATGAAACACGCTTCTTGCTTTGCTTAGGAAATATGAGCAGAGGGTGAAGGAGCATATGCTTTGTTTCACCATCATTTACTTAGCAGCAGCGGCAGCAAGCCGTGAACATCGTCTCAAAAACTGCTCTTTTTGCAGTGTCGTCTACGTCCGGACCCGCAGTGAACGGAGTGCAAGAAGTGTTTCGCCGGACCGCTTCTGCGAATTTCACGTGGATCTGCCCTTGGGACGAGGATTCACCCGCAAGTCGTCTCTGCACATGCGCATCTAGCCAGCTCGGCACAAGAAAAGCGGAGCACGGTGACCCGCCCACCACTTAGCAGCAGCGGCAGCAAGCCGTGAACATCGTCTCAAAAACTGCTCTTTTTGCAGTGTCGTCTACGTCCGGACCCGCAGTGAACGGAGTGCAAGAAGTGTTTCGCCGGACCGCTTCTGCGAATTTCACGTGGATCTGCCCTTGGGACGAGGATTCACCCGCAAGTCGTCTCTGCACATGCGCATCTAGCCAGCTCGGCACAAGAAAAGCGGAGCACGGTGACCCGCCCACCACTTAGCAGCAGCGGCAGCAAGCCGTGAACATCGTCTCAAAAACTGCTCTTTTTGCAGGTTAGTGTTACTGTGTTCAATAATATTCAGTTGCAATAGTATTTCTACTGCTGCTGCTGTCGCTGCTGCTGCTATTGGTTTTGCTTGTGTACCGCTGGGCACCGTATTGTGGTTGCATAGCTACACTTGAAACAATGTCTCTTTCTTGTAACACATGTAATCTGCTCATCTCTCCTGACGAGCCCTTTGTGGAATGTTGTAAGTGCGAGAACGGTTATCACTTTGGAAAATGCGCTGGCCTAACAGAAAAGTCGTTCAAGGCAAAGAACGAGGCCGCAAAGAAATCATGGCAGTGTCCGTCGTGTAGAAGTGCTAGTGGTGGCAACATGTGCAGTAAAGACAGTAATGATTCTGAAACAGAAATTAAGCTTGCCCTCATGTCAATTAACCAGAAGTTAGAACGGCTGATGCCCCTGACAAAAAAAGTTGAAAGCATTGAAGAGTCTCTTACCTTCATATCTACAAAGTTCGATGAATTTGAGCAAAAGTTCTGCCATCAAGAAGCCGATTTAAAAGACATAAAAAAAAAGGTGTCTGAGCTTGAAAAAAAAGATGACCTAAATCAAGTAACCTGTGCCCAACTTGAAAAAGAGATGCATGACCTTGAATTTAGAAGCAGGCAGCTAAACTTGGAACTGCATGGTATTAGAGAAGTAGCAAATGAGAATCTTATGGTCACATTAAATGACGTAGCTGACAAACTTCAAGTGCCTCACTTAATGGAATCGGATGTTGCGAATGTTCATCGAATTCCTGCAAAACATGGCAAGGTGCCAGGCATCATTGTCCGCTTTACAAAGCAAGCGATAAGGGACCAGTGGATCAGGAATAAAAAGAACCTTAAGGATAGCCACCCACCAATTTTCATGCAAGAAAATCTGACACGCCGCAATAGAGAACTGCTCCAAGCAACGAAAGAATGCGCCAAAGATAAAGGCTACAAGTTTGTTTGGTATCTCAACGGAAAAGTTCTCGTTCGGAAAAGCGAGGGAGTGAATGCTGTGCATGTGAAGGGAAAGAGCGACTTAGAGCACCTATAGTGCTTCACGTTGAATGCTTTGTTTTCTTTTGAAATGTAATCACGATGGAGCACATGAGTTATTTTCTTCCGAGTGATCTTAATAAAATTACTTCATGTACTACTAAGCCAACATCGTTTAAAGCCATTCACTTAAATGTACGCTCTGTAAAAAACAAGACCATGTGTTTGGAGGAATTTTTCGGTGAATTTTCATTTACTTTTTCTTTGGTCATGCTCACTGAAACTTGGAGCACCAATGATTCTGACACCTTTACGATGACTCACTATAAAACTTATTCTCTGAACCGCTCCAGCCAGCGAGGAGGTGGAGTTGCTTTGCTGGTGTCTAACAATATAGAATGCGATAAGCTGGACTCGTACTCTCTGATTACTGATGATTTTGAAATCATATCAGTCTGTACTGGTCAGTTCGTGTTTTCGGTGTGCTATCGTCCCCCTAAGGGAAATGCGCTCAAGTTTTTCCAGTTTTACGATAATTTCCTTTCATTTATAACGGACAGTAAATACACATTAATAGCTGGTGGGGATTTTAATATTGATTTGTTGAAGGATAATTATTTTGCTATGAATTTTAACACAACTCTGGCTTCGAACGGATTCGTTAACCTTATAAAAATTCCAACAAGGGTTACACCAGAGGGTGCGTCTCTTCTTGATCTGCTTATTACGAACTCATCTCAACCAATAGCTGCAACAGGTGTAATAACATGCGCAATCAGCGACCACCTTCCGGTGTTCTTAAGTATAAATAAGATTCCAGCGGTAAAGTACTGGCAAGAAAAAGCTGCATATCAGCGTATAACAAACCAAACCCTGAGTTTATTTTACAACTCAATAACACAAGTTCAGTGGGATGGCACCGGCCTTTCAAATGATGCAAATGAGGCCTACGATAAGTTTCTCTACGTATTCAAGCAGCTTTATCATTCCTGCTTCCCACTAAAAGTGCGCGGATTAAAACGCAAAACGCGCAAACCTTGGGTAACTATTGAATTACGCGAAGAAATTAAAACGAAAGATAAGCTGTTCAAAGTATTCTTAAATACGCGTTCAGCTGATGACCTCAAGGTATTTAAGAAATACAGGAATAGGCTAACAAAAAAATTGCGTAAGGCACGAGCGGAATACTACTCTACCTTACTTGAAGTTAAAAACGGTCGCCATGATTTGCTGTGGTCAAGATTAAATCTCTTACTTAGACGGGAGCAACCACAGGCTTCCCTACGTATGTTAAAGCTAAATGATAAAGATATATCTGGAGTAGAACTGGCGGAAGTTTTCAACAACTTTTTTACAACTCTCGCCCATAACAGTCCGTCCGATGATTCTAATAAATACATTAATTCTTTTAATAATGATACAATATTCCTGAGCCCTGTTACAACAGAAGAAGTTATAGCAGTGTTACAAAACCTTAAAAACAGTCATAGCTGTGACATAGATGGCATTCAAGTGAGACCTGTGAAACATGTTGCCGCCGTCATTGCGCCTACTCTTGCAGACATATTTAACCTATGTTTAGATACCGGTACATTTCCTAAACAAATGCAAGTTGCTAAAGTAACGGTTCTATATAAGAAAGGAGATCGCAATGATTTAGGTAATTATAGACCAGTATCCATACTTCCAATATTTTCGAAAGTTTTTGAGAAAGTGTTATATACTAGGTTGTATAATTTTATTAATAAACATAGCCTACTATCACCAAATCAATTTGGGTTTTGTAAAAATAAATCTGCTGAACTAGCACTACTCGAACAAAAGGAATATATATTAACACAGTTTGAAAAGAAAGCCTTCGTTATTGGTATCTTCGTAGATTTCTCGAAGGCGTTTGATCTTGTCAATCACACTATACTCCTGCAAAACTTAGAATGTTATGGTATTCGTGGACAGGCGCAGTTGCTCCTGAAATCATATCTATCGCATAGAAAACAGGCTGTTTGCATTGACAACATAAAATCTGAACTAAAGTCTGTTACCTGTGGCGTTCCACAGGGCAGTATATTAGGACCATTGCTTTTTAATATGTATCTTAACGACATTTGCAATATCAACACCACTGCTAAATTTATCATCTATGCTGATGATACTAGCATCTTTTTTACTGGAAATAATCTTGATATCCTTGTTCGGGATTGCAATGATACCATGAGTGAGCTACAAAAATGGTCAGAATCCAAGTGCATGCGTATCAATGAGAAGAAAACACAAGCTGTCGTATTCCGCCCTAAAAATAAACCAGTTCCTTTTTCCTTCGGCATTAAACTGAACTCACGATGTATAGATGTGGTTGAACAATTTAAGTGCCTCGGAGTGGTTTTTTCCTCCTCCATGTCTTGGGAACAGCATGTGGATCACATTTCAACGAAACTGGCTCAAATAACTGGGATCGTAGGCAGGCTCAAATACGTTCTCCCAAAACCAATAAAACTACTATTGTACAATTCCCTTTTTTACTCTTATTTAAACTATTGCCACTTAGTCTGGGGCACGACTACTCCTGGCTGTCTTCAGCGTATCTACATTCTGCAAAAGAGATTCCTTCGTCATGTTCATAATGTACCTTGGCACTCGCCCAGTGCAGATCTCTTTTTGCAAAGTAATGTAATAAAGATCGAGAACTTGTACAAATTCCGTTTGAGTGTCAGGTTTCAACTCGAAACTCTAAAAAATATAAACCATCTACGATACCTTGCCGATTTGCATGCACGAAAAATGACATTTATGACAAGGCATGGAGAGTCTTGGGTTGTGCCGACACCCAGAATAAACTTAGGTCGACAACGCCTGCAATTTACTCTTCCTTCCCTTCTAAATTCATATTTACATAGTGGTTTTGATCTCTTCAGTTCGTCAAAGAATACTTTGCGTGCCATGTACGTTAATATGTAAGCTTAGTTTTTTTTTTTTTTTTTTTTTTTTACTCTATTTTATAATATCTTTTAGAGTCTCTTTTGTATTTGTCGATTATTGTTTATTTGCCATTACACTATGTTAATACTGTTGTTTAATGAACATTGCTGTGAAGCTGCTGCTAAGCAAAAGGGTGTCGCGGCTTTGTCAAGCTGTCTCTGACAGCTTTTTCTGCGCCTCCACTGTCTGTACCCCTACAAGGCAGAAATAAAGAATTTGAATCATTTTGCAGCCAAGCTGGTCACGTCTCATCAAAAAGCGATTGTTAAGAACACGAAATCTATGGAGTCCCCTGTACTATCGTACCTAAACTGTCTCGAGACTCTACATCTGCACTTGGCTGAGTGTAAGCGACACTCAGCTAAACCGAACGCAATACGCACCTAATGAGCGGCTCTGGGCCACAGGAAATGAAGGTGAAGTATGTTTTGACCCCCACACTTTCGGAGCGCTTATTTCACGTGTTCTGGAACTCCTGCTGCTGCAACTACGGAAAAATGATGAAATTGTGGACAATAATTTCGATCCTTCCTAAACATGGTGTTTGATTGAATTCAGAACTCCTTCAGTTTCCCCTAAGGGCTATGCACAAACTGGACCATATGCTCAATGCAAACCTTAATGTAAGTTTTTTATAACTTCAAGCCTCAATATCTTACGCTGAACTGCTTCCTCGTTGGATTTAGCTCTTGTAACTTGAGTAGGACACTGAATCCGCAAACACTCTGATAGAACATAGGTAGCGGTCACAGCAGCTGACACACATCGCGAAGGAAGAGGGGGGTCGCTTCTTTGCAGAGCGACAATCGGCTGCTTGAAACCACCTGCGCGCTGACAGCGTTTGCTCAAAGCACGCATATGGAGAGGAGTCCAGCGCACGAGGAAAACATGAGATGCTGACGCCGTGCGCATTGCGGAAAATGCTGCGCCGGCAGCCGACGCGGCGGATATGGTGCGGCGCTAAATCAGCGAAACAATCACTGGCTCGATACTTTATCCGTGACGTCGAGGCACGGTATGCTGAATGTGGACGCCATTACTGAGTAGTCTCATCGAGACGGCCTTCAAGCGCGGTAAGCAAATGTGAATGGTTGCACGCCGCAGTGCCTGAAAGATCAGCCGATGCAATCAATTATTGTCAATTTAAATCCCAGGAATTTACGGGGCAACAACACAATATATAACTGCAAATGGCTACGGTTTCACATGACACATTGGGGTTCTTTAACGTACCTCTGTACGTTAAAGTGGTCACTTTGCATTTACGCCAATCTACATGCGGCTGCCGACAACGGAACTCGAACCCACGTCCCTGAGTTTAGCGGCGCTACACTCGTGCCGATAGGCTGCAACGGCGGGTGCTAATACGATCTCCACGCACCAAGAACACTGAAGACAGTGCAAGCAATCTGCCTGAGTGGTGTAGCAACCAAACTCTAGCCCAAAGCGCGCTGCTGCTTTGAACGGCAAGCACAACACTGATACTGCGGCTATCTCCGCTGCACGGCAGCTCGCGTTTTAGCTGGCCAGTTTCTAGAGATTCGTTACTCGGGCGCTTTTCCCTAGCCAAGCTTCAAAGCTACTGAGATACTGCGACAAGGGAAAGCGAAAGTTGCCTAGTGCGCATAGCGATCCCACTAACTGTCCAAACCACAATAAAGTGTGGTAGGATGGGAAATATGCGAAATGGCTGCGGAACGCTACGAGTTAGGCTTGGCACTCAATTCTGCGAGCTATGGGCAAATAAATCGAATCTAACCTGCTCGACAACGGCTGGAGCCTAGGCACGAAACATCGACGCCGCGCTGGTCTGCCGGTGGCTGCATCGGAGATACGGCGTCGGTCGTTTCTTGACTCAGCGAGAGCGTCATGCCTCTGAAGTCCGCTTCCTGGAAGTCCTCCAGACGTTCCACGTCGCTCAGATCACCTGGACTCAGGACGGTGTTTGCATTTCGGCTGAATTTCGGCAACCCCAGTCCAGCCATTGCGTGCAGACGGGCCTTGAATTGCTTGTTGTTGGCCTATCTCAGATTGGATTGGCTTCCAATGGATTGCTTTAATATAGTTGCGCCTTTCTTCAATCTTTCAAAACTTTTACTGACACCAGCTATAACCACTGCGACAAACAACTTGAATAATTTCTTCATAACTTTAAAGTTTACGTGTTTTTTTTTCATTTGATGTTTTAAGAACTGCAAGGCAGGGTGAAGTACGCAGTACATTGGTTTCGTTTTGGAGACTGTGTTTCGGGAGCACGAGCATTGTGCCTTTGTCCTTTCTCGTAGTTCTAAAGAAAACTGCAGGAAGTTCTTGAGCTAAATCGCTACTTCAAAATCAATACATGGTGAAATTCGCAAGTGCACATAAGCCTCCGAAAAATGGCAGAGTACGTCGTGCACGAAACAGGGTGCTTTGCCGCGTTGTTTTCTTGTTGCTGCAGTGAAGCCATTCTGTTTTCTACGCTGCAAGGTCCCAGCTTCAATCATGTTAACTTCTATTGTGTTTTCCTAGCAAATTAAACCTCTTCAATAATGGTTGAGCCTGCACGCATCAGGAAAGAACGTACGTACATAATGAATAGACAACTTCATGATGATGATTTCGTCGCGCATGTGGTGTTTGGTCCCGCTCGAGGCGCGTTGGCCATGATCAGGGCAATTTTCACGTTCCCTTGGGGGTAAAACTGGAGCTTTTGGTGTTCCGGGTGACTGCGCTGTCACAGGCACTCACAAAAAGTGTGCCGGTCGGGATTAGGGAAATCACGAAGCGTTTTCTGAAAAGAGAATGAAGACGGCGTTGCAGCGCGCCCAGCTCGTGGGGGCTGGAACGTGGCGCATTCGGTGTCCATCGGTAAGAGCGAGGCGGACCTCGTCGTTCTTTCCGGACCACCGGCGCAGTTGACGACGCTCAGAGCGAACCTCGAGATCAGCGGGTACACCACGCGTCAACATGACGGCGAGCCGCTTCTTAACGGGCTTTCCCTTCGTGGGGGAATACACGAGCATCGAGTTCCAGCAGGAGGTGCCCATCTACCGCATCTGCTCGCTCTGTGGTGCGGTGCCCTCGGAGTTGTACCTGACCAAGTGCTCGCACTTCTTCTGCCCAAAGTGCTTCGGCAAGCTGCGTGAAGACGACGACACGTTCGTCTGTCCCTTTGACAACGAGCGTAGCATGCAAGACCAGGTGTACCATGATACGACTTCCGCCGACATTCTGAAAGGTTTCCGCGTCGCCTGCCCGAACAAAGCCAACGGCTGTGACCACGTCGGTCCCCTCAACGGCCTCAAGGAGCATCTGAGTGGTTGCGGTCACCAAAGCGTCCAATGCGCCGTCTGCATGAAGGAGATGAAGCACCAGGATGTTGCGGCACACCTGAAGCTGGAGTGCTCGCGCAGCCTGCAGCAGCAGCCCAGCGCCATTCCGCAGCAGCAAGAGGCCGGCGAGGGCTCCGGCGTGGCGGGCTTTGCTGGACGGGCCGATGACGGCACGCTGATCTTCACGGGTGCCGAGGCCTGCCAGATCAGCGAAGTGCGTGAGAAGCTGGACGACGTGTGTCGCGAGGTGAAGTGGCTCAAGGAGAACTTTGCTGAGCTCGAGGCGATCCGGAGCACAGTAAGGGCTGTTCAGGACACTGTCAAGAATGAGATGAAGAAGATGCGTGAGGACTCGGCCATTGCGAACAAGCGGATCGTGACCAAGATAGAGAAGATCCAGAGCTACCTGAAAGGCCGAATAGACAGCATAGAGGATCGTTTCCGGTCCAGCAAGTTTGCCTGGCAAGTCAACAACTTTTCCAAGATCAAGGAGCAGGTGCTCGAGGGCAAGTCAAAGTCCTTCTTCAGCGATGACTTCTACGTGGGGATTCAGGGCTACAAGATGTACCTGGGTGGACACTTTGCAGAGAAGGACGAAAAGGGTAACATTTGCCTCAGCGTGTACGTGTACATCACCAAGGGGCCCTACGATCCAACGCTGCAATGGCCTTACAGGAGGCGCAGTACGTTCGTAATTGTGGACCAGAAGAACAACACATACCACAAGATTGCCGAGATTGTGCCCGAGGATCTGGGAAAAGAACTGGAACACTGCTTTCTACGCCCCAAGGACGGTGAGAACGAGGGCATCGGCTACACGGCCATCATGACACTCGACGACATTGAGAACCCGGAAAACGGCTACGTGGTCAACGACTCGTTCATCATCACTTTCATCACCTGCGAAGCTTAAAGCCTCACTCTGAACCAAAGGACAGCTGTATTGCTGCCGATGTATGTCCTCTGATGCCCATACAAATGTGCAGGGCATTGGCACATTGATGGGCGTCTGGACTACAGCGGCTTTGCGGTAACCATCGACAGCAGTCTTGAAAACACCACCAGAGCACGTGATGGAGCTACCATGCCCGTGGACGACGCGACTGGCTGTCTACTGTTTCACACAAGACTTTTTTACTTCTAACACAAAAGAAAAAAATCTCTTGAACCACAGCTTTCTTTTTTTTTCCAGGCTTGTACATGCATGTCGTTGCATGTGGCCTCTCAAGTCTAAATAAAGTCTTCTACTAGGGTCTCGTGGTTTGTTAAAATCTAGCATACGATTTGCATAGCATGTTTGCGTGTCCCAAACGATGATTGGTAAGATTTTATGGAAGGTGGTAACCGATCAAGAAAATAAAGGTACATCGTAAGCAACTAAACGGACAACAGATTACGAGAAGGGCTTTTACGTGAGTGGTGCAGTTTTCTGTGGCAAAAACTACCACGTAATATAAGTTGTCCAGCTGCTGAGTGCAATGTAGTGATGACATTCCGTTTTACAGCGAAAACTGTAATAGTGATCACTACAACTAAAAAAGCTGCTATGCGATCACGAGGGTTGCGTGCGGTGCCGCAGTTGTCCGCCACTGCCACCGCAGTCCACACGAAATAAGAAAATCGCACGAAACTTCGTAGTAAAAACATAACTGTTACAGCAGAAATTAGACCGGCGTCCCCCGTGTGCGAGCCCAGCACTTTTCCACACAGCCACGCCGGTGCCTGAAACTCCGTAGCAAACCTGTCTGGCAGATGTCGCGAAACGAATTGCTTTAGTATGAGCAATAAAGTGTCTCAGAACAGCAAAGGAGCAACCAAGCGTCATACAATGCGAATTGCGTAACGTGTGGGTCGTCCAATGCCCCAACCCATTACAAAAGCTTGTTCTTGATCACACATCAACTGTGGCGCATACCCACTTCAGGCAAAATTCTTCCTGTAAGTTTTGTACGGTAAGGAAAGCGGACCTTGACCACATTATGTGGCAATGTCGAAATAACTGCCCTCCCCCGGGCCTTCGTAAACAAATAAGTAGTCAGGAGCTGTGGGAGGTTGCCATGCGCAGCTACAACCCCGACCTTCAGGAGGATATCCTGAGGTGGGCTGAGGTGGCAGAAGAGGCCTACCGCGAGTAGGATCGCTTGCCTTCTCGCAGCTCCTTTCCCTTAAGATGGGATAAATAGAGTTGTTTCTCTCTCTCTCTCTCTCTTCGTCATCAGCCACTGCATAAAAAATTGCACAAAACTCATTCCAATTGTGTAGCAGATACCACGGTTCTCCGAAGAATGACGAAGGATAGCATAGTGAATGCCGGGCTATTACACAAAAATTATGATTATTTATGGCATAGTGAGCACCCAGCAGGAGTGCTTGTAGCAGTTACCTAAATTGTGTTTTGAATAGAAAAGGCTCTCAAAGGCCGCTCTTCCGGCTTTCGCTGTGGCTGGGCTGAGCGTTTCGCGAAGGGCTGTTTTTTTTTTTTTAAGAGGTTATGGTCCTTAAAGGTTGACCAGCAATACGTGGCTCATACAGGCTAGTTCTCGTTTCAATATTTAGACTTATCTTTGTCATTGTTGCCTCGACATACTTGGTGTGTTATGTCATATGAAGACACCACACCGCTTATTGAATGACAAGCGTTTCTTAGCGAACTGCAGGTCGGTCTGTCCATCTATAGCTCTGTCCGATAAGGAGATAACATTTTTAGACAGTAGCAGATATCGTAGGAGCTAAGTAAGCACTCGAAAGCACAGTAGGCCTTGGTAGGGCTGAGCTGACGTACATAGATTTTATCGGTTTTGTTATTTTGGTCCGTGATTTGGTCTTATCGTATGTGCCATGACGCCGTTTCATCTGAAAGTATACAATGCATAGTTTTCCGAATAAATTTTCAGTTGGCAGTAAGCGTTGTCCCTGTCTTTCTGTCCGTGTCTAAGTAGTGCGCTCTCATTTTAAAACAGTCATGAATCACCAACTCACCCAATCAACCATATTGATGAACTGCAGGTACTTTGAACGTATCTATCTATCTATCTATCTATCTATCTATCTATCTATCTATCTATCTATCTATCTATCTATCTATCTATCTATCTATCTATCTATCTATCTATCTATCTATCTATCTATCTATCTGTCTGTCTATCTATCTATCTATCTATCTATCTATCTATCTATCTATCTATCTATCTATCTATCTATCTATCTATCTATCTATCTATCTATCTATCTATCTATCTATCTATCTATCTATCTATCTGTCTGTCTGTCTATCTGTCTATCTATCTATCTATCTGTCTGTCTGTCTGTCTGTCTGTCTGTCTGTCTGTCTGTCTGTCTGTCTGTCTGTCTGTCTATCTATCTATCTATCTATCTATCTATCTATCTATCTATCTATCTATCTATCTATCTATCTATCTATCTATCTATCTATCTATGCTTACGCCTTAACTTGGCGTGAACCAAAATTAGCATGGGAGAGTGAGATGGTTTGACTAATATGACGCGCTGTTCAAGGCGTGAATAACATCAAAATCCCGTCACGTACCTCGTCAAACCCTTCCCGCCAGAACGTTGCGCATACCCACGGGCGGGTATGTGCCGCTGGTGTGCGGGTATGTGCCACAGGTGATTGACACTTAGTATCTATACCCAGGAACGACGTGAACACACATGGGCAATTTTGGTTACCGCGTAAGCGGTAAGAAATACCCGACATCGGTAGCGTCCACCCAACGAAGACATTGAATAAATGTCAGTAAAAAAAAAACTGACATAGTCAGCGTTGACACCCCCCGCCCCCTACGAATGCAAATAATAAATTTCAGGGTCATAGCAGGAATCCAACGCAAGCATCCTGCGTGGCAGCCAAGCATTTTATCACAAAGCAACGCCAGGTCTCGCAACTACTTTTCAAATAGACCCTAATATTCGTGAAACGTGAATAGTGGTTGCAGGGAAGCCTACCTTATAAACATTGCATATCTGCTCCTTGGATACAGCCGTCACGTCGGGTTAACGTCAATCGTGATTAGGTGTCATGCGCTGAAGTTAATTTATGTAGCAGTGTCCAGGGCCAGCATTTTCGCGAGCATCAGTGCTTCATACCAGCTTCTGGGGTTGCTAGGCATGTTCCAGTTGATATCGTTGCGCAAGTGCAAACAACTGGTTATATAAACATCTGCAACTCTTCTACGTATGTCTATGGGCGCTACATTTGTACATATATTTAGCGTCATTTCATGACGTTTCACCCGATAAATAAAATTGCAACATGGTCACCTTCCCTCCGTTTGCTTCGCATAACGTGGAATTTCCTGGTACGGGGGACCTGCCGAAATTTTTAAAACTTGAGATTGACCAAAATTAGTATTGGAGCGTAAGAGGATTCGATCGGAGCATAATTTAGTGTTGAAGCGTAAGAGCGTCAGAGAACCTGGCGGGTAATGTAGGACATGAAAAACGTGAAAAACCCGTCTTGTACATTGCCAAACCCAATCCTCCCGACCAGTGCGGCACGTACACGTGTACCATGGGCCGTGGTATGTGGCCGTGCGTCACTGTTTATTGAGTGTTCATATGTACTCAGAAACGGCGAAAACAGACATCGGTAACCTAAATTCGAGAGCATAAGAAAAAACTGGCATCAGCAGCGTTGACCCGACGAGTGTAAAAAAATATATATATCAAGGCACCAGCAGGAATCGAACCCAAATAATCATTATACGTGGCAGTCAAGTATTCCACCCCAGAGTCACGCCAGGTCTTGAAACAATTTCGAGAAAAAGCCGTGTGCAAGCGTATGCTATCGGTGAAACGTCAATTGTGGTTGCAGAATGCAGGTAAATAGATCGACAATTGTCCAGAACATGAAATTAGATGACTGTGCGGATGGAAAGATTGTCCCTCATAGTGACTCAAACCAACCCTGTCTTTCTCTTGAGGAATGGAGTTATATTTCTATTTCTTTATTGAAAATTGTTAAATAGCCTGTGGTGCTACCTGATGGGAGAAACTTCAATTATTCGATGTTCCCTCTCATGTGACCGTAAACTAGTGTACGCGGTCAACAATTTTCCTATTTACTTCTATATCGAAATATTGTTTGCTTCTATAGCAAAAATATTACTCTGTAAAAAGGTACCTATAGGTTTGCATTAGTAGTAAACATTAAAATGGAGCTGCCTTCGCATGACGTAATAATCCCATTTCCGGGTCACTAAGATTTTGAAGTGATGTCTTTTTTTCTACCTACAATTTGTCTCAAAAATGACGCGTCTCCAAAAAGGCTACCGGGATCGCTATCACTTCTAAGCATTGCTGGATGAAAGGGCTCATCATTGTTCAGAACCTTTCAGATCCTTTCAGATCGAGAAATAATGCTCATCAATTAACCGCATGTTTTTAGGATTGACCACTGCAGCTACGAACACTACGAAGAGTAAGCTTCATGTCACGCCGGAAAAAATGGGTCGCAAAAAATCAGTTGTTGGTCCCTTGGTATTCACCTCCGAGCAACCCTGTGCTCCTTCACTTGCAGCCTATGCTTCGGCTATCCGCACACCATGCGGGCAATGCGAGAAAGGCGCTACTTCCGGCCGCCTTACTAGGGTCATGTATCACGCAGGGGCACACGCAGGGGCACACGCAGGGGCATACTAAAGTTGAGCCGGTTTTCGCGCCCACCATCCATTATCACGTTATATTGTGCCGTATTTGTGCACAGCCATTGCACAAAATGGAAAGGTGACGAGCCTGAGAACAAAAAAACGGTTAAATTTTATTCCTCGCCGAACTTTATTCGCGGTCAATGTACGTAGCCGTACACTGGAGGTTGCGGCGAAGCGTCATGGCGAATGGTTCAGCCGTCTTCGTCAGGCTGATTTTAACAATACTGTGACGTAAGTGCTTGAGAGTGGTTTACCTGCGAATGGAAACTCAGTTGAGTTCGGATTCTGGCAGCTTTGAGTAATTCAGGTGCGAATGAAACACAAAAATAAAGAAATCGCAATAACACTGCAAATGCAGTCAGTTTCAATGCTCTGGCAGAGAGGTCTGCGAAAAGCCCAACACACCGGAGTACTCAACGTTAGACTAATCATATTAATACATGCGTGGTACACGGCGAGCTTAAACAAGAGATCACACGTTTTTGTATTTCTTGCTAAAGTGACCTGCCTCAGTACACTTGCATCAAAGCACAGGTCGCTTGTAACTCTGGTCTAGTGAATACTTTATTGCTCCTGATACTTTCATTCAACTGACCAAAGCTTTGGGTGAGCCAACCACGTCGAAATTTCAGTCTCGTCTGCACTTTACAACAATCTAATCTGCCCCTTGCAATCGTGTTTTTATGTGCAAGTTCATAAGCACTCTTAAGCCCGCTGCTTTAACTAGATTCGTAAAACATGGCACTAATATGAAATTCATGGGTAAACTCACCTTTAGCGCTTACAGATGGAATATAGCTTCATATTATCTTACCTTTTCGCCCACAGTGACGCGACTTTTCAGCGAAGGTTCGTGGACAAACCCACTAGTCAATCACGTACCCAATGATTTCTTGGCTTTCACTCGTTCGTGCGTCACAAAGCTTGTTTTATACTCTCCAAGCAGTACTTTATGTCTCAGAGTTCGACCTTCGAAACAAGTCTGGTCTCAAATGTGCCCTCCTTGCACGTCAGAATGAGTGGGTCAACGCACACTGCACAGAGCCACTTTGGCCGTTTATCGCTGTGTAGCATCGGCTTCGTATTTCTCGGCGTACACGTTCAAGGGAGACGAGCATGCATCGCCCAGGGCTGCACCAGCTTCACAAACGGTAAATATCGTACATCCTAAATCCAAATAAAGTAAGCCAAGAGCAGCGTGCCCAGTGCCTTGTGTATGCCTGTTGGAACTGCCGGACTCAACTGCCGGTATGGTGGCCTTCAAAATGGTGGTCACGTATTTGCTTGCACAGCTGGCGCACTTTTCACTGCTGCGTCCGCCAAGCTGACGTCACGTGAATACAACCTATAGACGGAAGTTGGTCAACGTATATATAGCACTCTCCAGGGATACCATCATCGCATGCACAACAGCTACATATCAGCTTAAATTACCGCTTTTTGTGTTGGTAATACCCATGTTGCTGTTGGCATCGTTACGCGACTGTAAACAACTGTATAAAACATATGCGGCTGTTGAACATATATGTTTGCGCGTACAACAGTTGCACACCTCTTTAGCGTCGTTTCGTTACGCTTCACTCCTGAAAGAAATGACACCACAGTCTTCTTCTGTCTGCATCCCTCGCATAACAACTATTCTGATGGTTTATAACTACGTGGAAGTGTGCACCACGTCTCCTCGATACCGAAGTGGGCACCAAAATAGAAGTGTTATTGGCGCGAGAACTGATGTGTTCTGAGAGCCCACCAGTCGGTCCTCAGCCGCTGTTAAATGGGGCGACCTGAGCTCTAGCTGTTACCTGGACTTGCATGTCCAAAGCAGAGCTTGCACCAGGGTTTTGGAGTTTTTTTTAGGCTCGTGCGTCGAACACTGTGACACATATTGCTGTTTCCCCTTTCATATGCATATCATCGACTAATACAGTGCGTGGGTTCCATTATATTAGTTCAAGTTATTGGCGCAAGCATTGATAGGTTCTGAGCTCACCAGCTGGCCCCCAGTCACTGTCAATAGGGTGACCTCTTGAGCTCTTGCTGAGACCCCGACTTGTACGTCCGAAACAAAGCCTGCCAGCTGGTTAGGTAGGCCACCACACATACGAGCATTTGCGGACGCTCCTATGTGTTACAGATACCTAAGATCTTTATGAACAAATACAGCTGTGAGATATTGACATACCCAAAAGCACACACCAATCACAGACAGAGGCCTCTTCAATCATGGAGTACAAGCGTCTTACTTCTGGTATCTTAGCGATGAGCTGTTCCAAATAAAGCGTAATTTTGTAAACGCAATTTGCGATTTCTTGTCAAGTGTTTCGAAATAGAGGGTGCTGAATGTTCACGACAGATATTATAAACAAAGTTGGAGATATTACGTTACTTAAAACAATAACTATTGCGTTCTTCAGCATTGTAGCTCACCCTTCTCGTGCACGCTGTGTAAGCGCATTACCGGCAAATAAGGCGACTGCTTCTGAACGGCTTAGCTATGACATTGTACATGCACTGGGTACAATCGAGTAATACCTAAGCGCATGTACAATTGTGCACATGTTCTTCTTTAGGCAACCTAAAGATAGCCTAAATAAAGATAGTGACCGTGACCCTCCATTTATTATCTTGTCACTATAATGACAGCATGCCACTCGATATCTCGGACACTTATCTGGACGGCGACACTTGGCCTGCCCTAAATAAGGACGTCTGTATCAATATGGATAAATCATCCCAGCACGCATCTGTATATCACCGGAACAGTAGTCAACTCTACAGGATGCTCGGCCTCTAAGGTCGCCATCGCTGGCGTTGTGACGGGAGGTAATCAGTGCTTTCAGCACGGCCACCGGTGACACTGCGGCCCAGGTAGGTCCAGGCCGTTTACGTGGGGGTCACGCTTACCGCCCTGCTCCACTGGGGGAGTGGAAGTGAGGCGGTAAGAATGTCTGTCCCGCGACCAACTGCGCAGGGCGTGGTCGATACGCGACCGGCACGCCCTGCGCTTGGCACGCGGGACTTACTCATCGAAAGACTGTGCGCGGGGAGGAATTGGTAGTGTCCTCTTCGCAGCGTCCGTAGGGGCCACCATGCGTGTCGGCAGAGAGAGGAAGCTACCACTTCCGCTCTGTCGCCCACGCACAAGGTGGTAACGTTGTGTGTGCACCACTGGGGACAGGAGTTCTCGCTCCTCCCGCCACTCTTCATGAGGTGGCCTGCTCCGTAGGTGTCCGCAGCCTCGACCTTTAACGTCGGCCGCTCGCGACTGTAGCGCGTGGATTGGGCACGAGTCTTCCTGATCTTTCGTAGGACATGCCAGGGGAGAGCCCAGGTTGACACAACGCATGTCTTTTATGAGAAATATATATACATGCTGGCCAAAAAATAACTCACCATTAGAGGTAATTGCTAATTACTTTTAGCTGGAATGAACATATCTTACCAGGACAAGAGCCTGTATTTGACAATCACATAGATGACTTGCAGATATTCTGATTGAGAAATATTCAGTTATATGAAGAAAAATTGCAGCATATCTACGGAGAGAATGATGACGAGGGGTGTGAAGCGTCTGTCCGTATGTCCGATCACACGTGCATCCATCCGTCCGTGCGTGC
The DNA here is from genome assembly GCF_043290135.1 of Rhipicephalus microplus. Taxonomy (NCBI): domain Eukaryota; kingdom Metazoa; phylum Arthropoda; class Arachnida; order Ixodida; family Ixodidae; genus Rhipicephalus; species Rhipicephalus microplus. Next base: position 135,384,839 of record NC_134702.1, on the reverse strand, counting down.
AAAACCACTGTGAAGACCACTAACGTCAGACGGTTATATCATTCCCAAAGGATAGATGGATGAATGGATGTATCCGGCTGTGCGCTTTAAATCGGGTGGTGGCTCACGTCACCTAGCCATAAAGGTAAGTACTATCACTATGTGCTGAAGCGTTGAATTTCACTCACGCCTTGATTCTCGCTACCAATAAGTTGACCTCTTCCTGGTTATTTCTACCCGTTTAAAGTCTACTTTGCCTTCACTGTCCCTAAACCCCAATGCTTTAAAAATTCAGCGCCATTATTTCGAACTATAGGGCGGAGCCCTTTACAGAACATTAGCAAATGTTCAGCCGTTTCCTTCTCCTCTCCACATGCACAAAATACCGCGTCTGTGCTTTCGTATTGGGCTCGGTACGTCTTGGTCCGCAATATACTCCCGTTCTGGCATCTAACAGCAGAGAACTACCCCGACAATAATCATAGATCTTTTCTTTTGAAATTTCCTGTTTGAAAGTTCGGTGGGTCTCCAGTGATGATTTCGTAAGCATTTTAATCTTCCACATGTCTCTCTCTGTTTCCTTCACTTTCTTCCTAACCGATGTTTCCTTTTGGCTTAGTATTCTGCTGTTGTTTAAACACTTGCTTGAAAATTTTCCAGTTTACTTCCTCCATTTAGTATCGAAATTCTTCATGCACAAGTATATGAAAACTTTACTAGCTCAACGCTTCTCTCTCATTTTTCTCAATCACTCCTCAAATTCTACTTTGCTGCTAGCTTCCACCCAAACTATGTCTATCCCATGTCACTCTGTACACCCTGATTTGGGCTATTCCCGTGTGCTCCCAAAACAAGTCTACCTATGCCACGTTGTTTAATTTCCAATCTTGCTTGAACCTCTGATTTCATGCACAAGACCGCCTTGCCAAACGTGAAACCCGGGACCATGACACCCTTCTAAATCCCTCTCACAACATCATACCTATTGTAGTTCTACATTGTTCTATTTTTCATTACAGCTGCATTTTCCTGTTACCCTTATTCATTAGATATCTTTCGTGCCCTCTTAGGTACTGAGC